>NC_089880.1:28212500-28908750 GCF_040182565.1 Anser cygnoides | reverse complement strand
TACGCTTGTTAACAGCGAAGAGAAAAACCATCACCAGAGCAGCTCAAGATGCTTGCGCTCTGAGATGCAGCAGCAAGAGGCCAGATCCAGGCTTGTGATCCTCTGTGGGTTCAGCTGGATCCTGTGATGGAACTAGACACACAAATGCTGCTTCTTGGATGCCCTGTAAATGACTTTACCAGCTCCGTTACAAAACCAGGCGGCCAGATACCAACACATCCCCGAGGAAAGAGCCACTTTGCATGTCAGCTCCTTCTGTGTCTGTCCATGAAGCAATAAAAGCTGAGCAGCAACAGCTTGGCTTCCTGAATCCGCAGTTTTGGTTGTAGGAGTGAATTGCCATTTATAGCAGGTTTGGTGTCTATTCAGCTCAGTTCCTTATCTGCCTGTGCTGATAGGGACTTGCAAAAGTTGTTTCCAAGGACAATTAAACTTGCCGTGTGAGGCTGTGGGTAGCTAGAAAATGTGGAGAGGCAGAGGGGAACGTCTCAGCTCCCTCCCCGTGTTACCCAGCCTGAAGGTGTAAATCTGATATTATTCATTTGAGCACCTTGGATTATTTTTTTTCCCCTAACTTATCTTGTTGCATCTGAGTACTGGGGGAGAAAAGTCCAATGTGCTGCTAATTCCTACAGCTTTGCCGTGCCACATGCTGTCCTTCCCAGGGCTTCAGTTCAGCTATCCCACACCTTGCTCTGAATTACCAGTGCTTGATGGTACCTGAGGCTGAGCCAGCAACTTTGGGCCAGCAGAAGCCGTTGACAGCACGACCAAATTTTGGGGATTTGGTACTAGCTAACAAAAAGAAGAGTCCTGGCTGCTTTATGCCACCTCTGGAGGATCCATGCTGTCTAAGTCTTTTCCCTCCTGGCGTGGGGCTGAGGTTTGGCACAGGAGAAAGTGCCCCGGTCTGACAGCGCTGATAAGCTCAGTGCAGCGGCTGCCAAGGGAGGATGTGGAAGTTTCCTCCCAGCACTTTGTTTCTTATTGTGTTGCTGCCTCCCGAAATTGCCAAGCGCTGGCTTTTTCACATCCGGGAGAGGGCTTACATCACAGGATATTTAGGAAAAAGTAGTCGGGAATGACTCCTCCTCTATTCTCTGGGCTGGTGGGGAAAGGGTAAGATGAGAGCATCGTGTGCCTTGGACCTGCTGCCTGTAACGTTTAGTACAACTTGGATTTGAGGGCTTCTCATTGCCTACCTGGAGAATGCATAAATGTGTTATTTCACATCAATCCCATCCCTAAAACTGTGCTTGCATGAGTCAGGCTGGCTAGTTGGAGACCTTTGTTTCGTGTGAGTGTGGGCCATGTGTCTGTTTCCTGGCTTTTTAACCTGCACAGCAGCAGGGTTGGGGTCCTGCTCTTGGTGAAGACACAGCAATAAATGAAATTGTTCTGTCATGTTTTTATGCCGTGTTATGTGAGGTCTGAGCCTTCTGTGTCCTACGGGAAGGTGGTAGCAGGTGCTGGGGCTACATGCAGGAATTCAACAGCACAAAAAGTGTTTGAGCCTACAGCCGTCTGTGTTCTGTAAACCAAATTTGTGAATGAAGCATCACCCAGTGGGGCTAAGTTTGCCTTTCCCTCTTGTTCCTCCAGGTGTTCTACGTCTCAGACCTCTTCAAGCCCAAGACAAAGACCTGCCTGCCACCGCCCCCCATCCGGAAGGAGATCCTTTCACCTGTGGACATCATTGAACGCAATAACCATCACAACATGGTGTAGGCCTTTGAGAAATCGGATTGGCGTTGTATTTTATTTTATTTTTTATTTTTGCAAAAAATGACTGCTGACAGCGACTACCTGCTGCTCTCAAATCTCATCAGACAGTAGAATGTAGGGAGAGACTTTCTTGCCCGACCGGTAAAGTCTTACTCTGTGGTCTTTTCAACTTGCGACATTTGGAGGAAAGGGGTGGTGGTCAACTAAGTCAGAAGCGACAGTGAGAAACAGACACACAACAAAAAGCCGAACAAGCAAAGAGAGGTGCCGGAGTCCTGGATGTGCAATTGGTTTGAGTGTTCATGTTGTAGTGAACGCCAAATTGTTCATAGCGTAATGAACACTAAGGGATTTTGGAAAGCTGGCCATCTTAGTAGATGTGATTTTTTTTTTTTTATGATGAAGATGTCCAGTGCCTGCGAGGGGGGAAAAAAACAACTCACAGTTGATTTATATAGCACTATGTATGAGAAACAGCACTGAGTCAAGATCTGGGATTGGTTCATAAGAGTTGCTTTTTTTTTTTCCTGTTGGATGCTAGTTTGTTTTTGCCTCCTCTGTTCCATACTGTGACTTAGCGTAGAAGAAGCTTGCCCAGTCAAAGATCTCCAGAGGGTCTCTGTTCACACTACACACCTTTCACAAGCAGTCCTGAGACACGCAGCGAGGTTGAACAAACCCACCCTCGGCGCAGAAAGCCACATTTCTTCCTTCCCGCTCGCTTCCTGGCGAGGCTTCATCCTGCCTGAGCCACCGGGCACATGCAGCAGCCGCAAATGGCCTTAAAATGGAAAAGAGCATCCTCCGCTTCCCGGTCCTCCCCCCCTCAAAATCGCAGCAGATTTTCTGTGCGCTCACGGTTTGGGCAGCGGCGGCTCTGCCGGAGGCGCGTTCGCACTACGACCTCGGGGCTGAGTCCTGGGGAAACTTTAATTCTGCCGTTTCGGGACGGGCTGCTGGGCGGCACGTCCCAGCCTGGGTGTCAGTCGGTCCGTGCACCCCCCCCCCGCTTCTCCTGTCGGCGCCCCGGTGTGCGCTGCCGCCGCGGGTGCCAGGCGGAGTGCTCCACTCGGGGACGCCGGTGGGAAATCAGTTGTGCCTCCGCTGAGTGTGATTTTTTTTTTCATTTTTTTTGCCCGGAAACCACAGGTTTTTGGCTTGCAGACCTTTCACAGAGCGCGCTTGCAAAGGGATCACGCAAAGCATGCAGAACGGCCATTTGCACATCCTTCGTACAGAATCCGTCCTATCATTTCAACTATAGCAAGCTATGATTTTTTTATATATAAATATTATATAAATAATGTATAAAACCTTAAAAATTAACTATGTAAAATATTATTTCTGAAACAATTTTAGATATATCCACTATGACTATAAACTGTGTCCTGACCTGTGTTATTTACATTTTGCTGCTTAAAAAAGCATTGAATTAATTTTTTATAGTCGACTAAAATATTGTAGTTCTGTGGTAGTAATATTTTAATGAAAATAACTACAATTAGAGACATTTGTATAAAAAAATCATATTAAATTGTCTGTATTTTTGTAATGTTCCATTTTGTAAAGAGAAGAATATTCAAAGACTTTTGTAGAATACAAAATTAAAATTTGTATCTGCGAAATTATTGCTGTATAAATGTGCTTTTTAAATAAAAGCTCATAACACAACTAAACAGCCCCGTGTGTGTTGCATCCTGCCTTTGGGTTGAGCCCCCGCTGTGCTGTCGCCACTCTGCCGAGGGAAATCGGGTCACCCTTTGGGACTTGATGCATGCGTCAGCTGGATAAAGGGGACCCGATGCCACCGTAGATAGGCTCCTGGGTGGAGAGGATGTGGTGGTTGCAATCACAGGTTTGCATTGAACTGCTCCTGGCAATGCTCAGGCTTTGAGCACATCTTTTTTTTTGATTTTGTCCCTTTCTCTTTATCAATATTCTAAGATTTAAAGAAGTTTGTGTGTGTAAATATATATATACACACACATTTTAAAGTCTGAATCCCCTCAGTCTGGCTGCTGGGTCTCCCAACAGGGCTCACAACTCTGCCAACACCTTTCTCATGAAACTCAGATACTTTGCAACAGAACAAAAAGCCTTGCAGCTTGATGGGTTGTGAAGATGTGGGTGGAAGGGGAAAAGAGGAAAAAAAACATCCCACAGTGGTATGTGCTCATATATACACACGTGCACAGTGTACACTTCCACTTCAGGCTTGATTTTTTTTTCCCCCCCTCCTACAGGATCTGAGAACAAAATTAACTCCTTGGTGGTGACACCCTCAGTTGGAGCTGCGTTTCGGCCACTCCTTGGGTGAACCACATTGGCAAGATAACGCGGCACAGAAATAATTTGCAAGAATGCATGACAGGAAGTGAATACCACATCAAACTGAAAATAAATAGCAGGTGGAAATTAAGCAGGCAGAGCTCAGCTAGCACTTGCTATTATTATCGTAATTAGTAGTAGTATTTTATTACGTGTGGAACAACTTAGTAAACCTGTGCCTGTCCTAAATGCAAAGGGAGCTTTGGTAGTGTTGAGTGTATGAAAACAGGTGTACAGGTGTACGGGGAAGAGAGGAGGGCTTGGGAAACATCAGGCAGCTGGGGAAGTCGTGAGATGCTGGGGGCCTTATGCAGGATGTGTGGGCCAGGTATGGGGCAGGAAAGGCAGTGTGTGTGTTTGGACGAGGCAGCAGGCTTTAAGGTTATAGCATGGGGCCAGGCGTCAGCAGCATCATGTCCTATTTCTGGCTCTGCCTCTCACCCTTGCCAACCACTTGGTAAATAAGCAAAGGGGAGGGATGACTGCCAGCAGCACGGGGTCGGGGGGACAGCGATAGTGGTGGCATGGTCCAGAGAGCCCTGTCCCGATTAGCAGAAGTGCATCGAGTGAGTGTGTAGCTGCTATAGGAGGAGCAAGCTCTGAGCATGCTGGGCCAGGCAGTATCAGGGTGACGCTGGAAACCAGTGCGGGAGACATCCCGCGGCACTGGGAGCTGCCACTTGTACATCGCAGGCACCACTGGGGGAGGCTGAGTGTGCAGTGCAAGCCATGAGCGTGGCAATGGGGCATATCTATTACAATCGCTTCCTGCGGGGCAGGAAGGAAGTGAAAGAGAAAAGAGTGAAATGGAAAAAAAAAAAAACAACAAAAAAAAACCCAACAACACCTAAAACCAAACTATACATGCTCTAGGATCTGAAGGCAACCACTTCTGCAGGCGGTCCCCGAGCAGCGTCTGTGCGTGCTGCTGGAGCATGCACCATGCCAGGTTTGGTCCTTAATGCACATCAGCAGGGATGGGGAGCAGCCACGAGACTGTGGCTGGCTGGGTTGGGCAGCACGGTGGTTTTCATGCTGCAGCTCTCCCAGTGAGTTTGATGGATGAAAAGACTCAGACACATTTATGCAAACCAGGCACGTTGCTGGAGCCCAAGGCTGGGTGCCCGTTGTGGCCTTCAGTGCTGCAAAATGTGGGCTCTGCTCCTGCAGATGCTAATCGGAGGCTGTGGAGCACCCAGCACACATCTGCCTTTGATGCTGGCAGGTCCTTTCTGCACAAGGAGCTGTTCCAGTCAAACCTGTCTTTTTTTGCACAGAGACCGGTTCGGCGTGTTTTCACACGATTCATGCAGTGCACCTGACTGCTATGGGAGCAGATCTTTTGTTCCAAGGTAAGAAAGGTTTACGCAAGCCCCAGGTTCCGCCGTGTTTCGGTGTACCCAAACAGCTTCCCTCAGCAAGAATGCTTGGCAGCCTTCAGATGCTGAAGCTGTTGAACTTCTGCTTGATTATTTTTTGGATATGAAGTTTTCAATCAAGGGAGGGAGAGGGAGGAGATCCGTCCTGCAAGCAGGGACCTGCTGTTCTCTGCTCCAAACCTGGCTCGTTTGGGTGGCCGAAGTTTCCATCCAGCTGTTTGCAGCGACCCAGCCAGCGGCCAGCCACAGGGCCACAGGACGTGTGAGGCTGAGCTCCTCCAGCTCAGTGCTGGAAGCTGGTTTCAGCCTCCTGACCACACCATGGACACCTCGGGAGACAGCACCCCGTGTCTGCTGCATTTCTCACCCCACGTCCCCTTTCTCTTGCCGCACCCTCGGCTTCACCCACCGCTCCCCTCCCAAGAGGCAGGCCTGGTGCTCAGCCTCACCTCTGGGGCCGAGATCGGAGGGGCAGATTTTATGAATGAGGTGAATCACCCGGCTTCTGCCGTCTGTAAACACAGGCTGGGGTCCTCCTTACAGACCTGGGCTGCTGCCCAGCCCCGCACACCTCCCGACACTTGCTGACGGGGTGCCAGGGGCCTGCCAGGCCTGCCAGGCCCGGGCACAGCCCTGTGAGCCTGAAGACAAGTCGCCACCTTCACTGAAGGAAGCAGGAGGTCGAAAACAACAACCTGTTGATTCAGCGGGGGGGAAAATAACACACACAACAACCCTCGAACCCAACAACTTTCAATTATCACCTTTGCACGCCACCCCCGCTGGCACCAGCCGGCGTGGGAGTGCCTGCGTGAGCTTGTCTTAAGTTATGATTTCCTCGGGGCACAGACTACACCTATGCATGTGTTTGGGTAGCAGTGATCGGACTGGTTGCGACGAATACCTGCCCCGTCCTATCTGTAGCTAGAAGGGAGCGCAGTCACGAGGAAAAATCTCCCAGTGCCCTTTGGTTTCCTTAGAAAGTCTTGTTCGGCCTGTTCCTGCCCTTCTCGAGAGCCGCCGACTGCGACCGCGGCGGTAGCTTGCAGGCAGCGCTGCTTTTAATACATAGAGGCACGGCTGCGCAAAACATTTAATTTTTGTTCTTTCCCCAAGAATATGACTGTCTTTGTGTTGATGTTTGGTGTTTGTTGTTGTTTGTTTGTTGGTGTGTTTCATTTTTTCCATCGCTAATCAGGTGACTCTCCGTGCTGTGTTTTGGGACACGTGAAGTGTGAGGCCGCTGGCTAATTCGCTGCTGGTAGCAAAGGCACCAGCACCTGCGGTGTGCAAAGGCACGAGCTCTGCAGGGTTTGATCTCGCTTTGTACTGAGGGTTCACAACCAACAGGAACAATGGGTTGTTATTTAAGAAAAACGCCTTTTAGTGTTCCCACGTGTCAGCAGGACTTTGAGGAAAAGAACCACCAAACACCAAAATATACATACACACATATATACACAGATGGGACAAATGGGAATTAATGGGAATTCAGCCTGCTCCTGCAGTCTTTGAAATAATTAAAACTATACCAAAACTTGAAATAATGTGACTTCTCTTACCCTGAAAAAGACTGAAGTGAAACAAAGCCATCACTTTGTACAGGAACCGGTGTGAAAATCTTGGCTTTCCACCCAAACTTTGACATCTCCATCTCCAGGTGTGTGGTGTGGGTGCGTGCCAGCTGAGGTCATTTGGAGATATAAATTAAATCAAAGAGCATTTAATACGTGCTAGGCTGATCTTTTCCCTAAAGAAACCTCACAAATGGAACAGGAAGAACTGTGCTGTTTTAATAAGGAACTCAGAAATAAAATAAAATCTAAAAAAGAAAAGAAACACTCTTTTCATCCGACAGAGAAAGGGAGCCAGATCTCCCATGAGCACAAGCTGATGGAGTCCCATTATATCAAAGGGTCCGGCCTTCTACACAAGTGCATAATTTGCTTCTTTTCAAGGAAATTTCAGTGACGTGGAAGGCAAATAAATAATGTTTCTCCAGCCTCCCAGGGCTTGTCTGAACAAGAAAGATTGTTAATGTTTAATATGAGGTAAAATTTTAATCCATTTCATTAAACTGTGTAGATATTCTTAGTTTAGTTTTAAGCAGGATTAGTCCTGTTCACCTGAAGTCAAGTAAGCACAAGTATAACTTCAACTGATATAAGCCTTGCTCAAATTAAAGCAAGAATAACTACCAAGGCTTGGGGGGGTGGGGGAAAATACCATTGAAGCTTTTCTTTAAAACAAAAAATGGGCTTTGCTTTGATATTTTTTTCTTTATGAAGTATTTCTTGCCATGGGAAAATAATAAAAACTAGAAAAAGACTATGGAAGTTCTGCTTGTAAATGACGAGACAATAGCAGCTGAAAAAACACTGCTTAATTGAAGAGAGGCAGTGCTTTTCAGCACACCCAGCCTAGGGTCCCCCTGAACGGATGCAGGCTGGTTGGGCATGGCATTTTCAACTCATGGATTTCCAAGAGTCGTCAACATGGATGGCAAACAAATTAACTAATGCTGAGGCCAACAGTACACCGACACTCCATCCTTTGCTCGCAAATCATCCCACAGCTCTTGTGTTTAGCCTTATAGCAATGGCTAAGGTACTGCATGGCCTTTAGGAAGCCATCCAGGCTTGATGCAAAGGTGCCAAATTGCATAGGATTTACCACAAGCCTTGGCCAGCTGTCCCACTGGCTCCCAGGCCTCACTGTTAAAAATGTGCTGTTAATTCCCTTATTTTTCATTACTAACTGCCTCTGTATTCTCAAGTACCACATGCCTTTGTTTTTATTTATCAAAAAAAAAAAATCTTATTAAATCACAACATTTTCCCATAGCTGAGTCCCCTAGCTAGCTTTTCATGGGCTTTGCTTATAAATAATGCTTCTAAGTTTAAAGCCTGCTCACTTTCTGTTCAGGTTTTTCCTCGCTTTTCAAAAATGTCAGAAAGGCTGCAAGTTAACACAAAACCGGTGGGGAAGTGAATAGCTGAGGACCAATTTTCCTGTTTAGAAGCAATTAGAGAGGAGCACCTTCTGCCTGTAGGTCAGATTTAATCTGACACTGTCAAAGAGGAGATCCTTTATCAGGTCCTAACCCCTGCCAGGCCCAATGAGAGTCACCGCTTGATGGCATTTGCCCTCCTTCATGCCTGCTTCTGTCAGGCACCTTATCTGCTTGACCTTGGGGTGCTTCTGGGGAAAGGATAACCCTCTGTTGTTGGGTTGTCCGTGGCTGCAGAAGAGGCCTCTTTGCAAGATGAGCATTAGTGACTTCCAAGCCGAAGTGTAAGATGCAATTCTTCAGGTGATGCTGCGGAGGTTGTTTGCATTTCCAAGCTTGGGGTGGGGGGGGGCCTAAGTCACTTCTTGCTCATTTATACTCAGTATAAATCAGGTGTGATGCTGTTAGGGGTGTGAACCAGGCCACCGTGAGCTGAGGTACACATGGCAAAAGACTTTGAAATGTTTGGAGATGACTCCTTGGTTGATGCAAAGCTGGAGGGTTAAGATATATTTGGAAAGATTGTTTTGCCATGGATTGACCTCTACCTTAAAATTCACACAAAATTCACACCTTAAAATTCCTGTAATCATTTCAGCTTTTCAGAGGAGCTAGGAAGGAACCAGAGGTTACCTCTATGCTACATTCTTGCAGTGCAACTGACTTATGCAGATGTGACCTTGCTGAAAGTAAACAGCAGCACATGGGGCTGATAACGGTTATCTGCACAGACACCGACAAACTCGAGCCAAACAAAAGGCTGCATAAGACTTTCCACCCACTGTATGCTAAATAGGCCAGAGGGGCAAGGAGAGGGATGCTGGGCCGGGGTTACAGCTTCAGTCTTGTTTATTAAGGACAAAATATTCAGATAATTGTGTGCCTGCTCCTTGTCTGAACTGGCACTGAAAATAAGGCGGCAGTTGTATTTCTAAGCCCTTGCAGGAAGATTTGAATAGTACAGGCAAGCTCACTCGAGGCATTAGGCCATGCATGTCTCATCTTGCAAAGAAGAGAGCAGCTCCCTGCGGAAGTGGGCCAGGCTAGGCACCGAGCAGGTGGATTAACAGTTCAGAGGAAAAAGCATGGAAAGCAGCTCTCTTGCAGAGCAGGTCTCTGTACAAATACATCTGAGGCAGCAAGGATTAGTGCTTAAGCTAATGAACCAACCGCCAGACCTCTCTGGGAGAAAATATTAGCACATAGCGGTACTGCTGACGACAGGCTGGCACCTCTGCAAGCAGCCAGAGGGTTCGATCAGGAACAGGCTGCTTGGAGCCAAGCTACCAAAATACCCGTTGTACTTTATGGGCAACGTAACACAAACATTTCCAGCACGGGACCTGTAATGAGCTTCGAGTTTGCCTCGAGACGTTTTCTCCCAATTTGGTTATATTTATGAGCAGCTATTTTTGTTTAAGTGCAGGAGGGGGGAAAAAGATGGCATAGATTTAGCTCCACTTGCCCCTGTACACACTGCTGCAACCCTTGGGGCATCTACATGGGCATGGGGAGACCTTTTGGGGTGGGTCATGTCCATACATGAGCTGCTGTGCATTATCTTTACTTGTGGAGGGAAAATTGTGCATTTTTTGCACATAACAGCCACACAAACAAGAGGTTTATTAAATAGAAAATGAGTTTAAGAACACATGACAGACAAATACAACCTCTGTATCTACATATTGTATGGTGTTGAGGCAGACAGGAGTGGGGTGAGGTTGCTGCACCGAGATGGGTTTGGCCTAAGGCACTCACCCTTCTTGGTTCAATGAAAACCTTTCACATTTGGGTTCAGGGACTCCAGAAAAATGAGGCAGATGACAGGAGTCAGAAGGGAAGGACATCCTAAAGGCACATCTGTATAGTATGTTCCCCTATCTATGCCATTAGCCAAGGTACATAACCAGCAAGAAGATCTGCTGGTATTTATAGTTGCCAAAAATACTGGGGGCTTCTCCTAGCCATTCCTCACTTAAGGCAGTTTTGAATTTGGGGTTTCAATCCTTTGAGAAATTCAGATATTTTACTATTTTCCTCTTGAATTGAGGCGGAAAGTCAAAATACGAATCCCCATTAGGAAATGTTAAACAATTTTTTGCAAATCTGTTTTCCCAGCTACAGTGCAGACCTACATAGTTGCAGGCACCAAGAACAGAAAAAGCCTCCTTATCTCCAAAATCGCTTACAATCTCAAAGTGCTCAAGGAGTGTTTTCCTTTTCTTTTGTACCTCAAGACACAATGCAAGCAGCAAACAAGACTCATGATTTTTAACTAAGCGTAGCTGCAAGGCTTGCTCCTGGGCAGCCCTTCGGCTGGGGTGGCAGGAGAAGCACAGTGAGCTCCACTCATGCTCACCGAAGGACAGCTGTGCAAGCACATGGCTCATCAGCCTGAGGTGTTGCCTGAAGCCTGGCCCCCGAGCTCAGCAAAATGAGATGCTCCTGGCATAGCTGCTGGGTCCATTGGCAGAGGTTGCCTCTCTCCTTCCCCCGGAGCCGAACTTTCCTAAGTGTGTGGTGGAAATGATGCAGCCTTCCCCATGCTGAAACCTCTGGGGATGGTGATATTGGCTGTAAGGACACATTTCAGGCAACGTGGAAGGTAACCTGCCGATGATGGTGAAGTGATGCTCCCCATGCACTGTGCTGTGCAGCACATGCTAGGCACCTAAAGTGCCTGTGAACCTCGGCATTGCTCTACAAGTTTGTTTAGGGGCAGGTTTTAACAGGAGCTGGTGCTAAATGGCAGCAAGGGAGCTAAATAACCTTCCAGGTAAGGGTCCTGTGTCCAGCTGGAGCACGTTCTTACAGGAACAGGATTTCCAGGAATGTTGCTTTCCTCACCCCAAATTCTCTGTTGTCTGATGGCACTCAGAGTTTGAAAAAACACTGGCTAAGCCAAAGTGAGAACTGGCTGCCGGGGCTCAGCAGCACATGTTTTGCATTACAGAGCTGTTTGAGGAGCCTATGTAGCTTAGTGGAAAAATCAACAGGTTCGTCCCCTTGCAGCTCACAGGTCCAGAATAGCCCGTGGCCCTAGAGGGGGGAAAACTCTTCCCGAGCTCAGCTCCCTCACTAGTTTCCATGTCAGAGGCTGTGCATCGTGTGCACACGGATGGCACACTGGCCATGTGTGAGGGTTTTGCCCTGCAAAGCCCTTGGGAGCAGTTTGCAGGATGCAGTGGTCCCAGCCCTGACACACACAGCCTGTCCTCAGGTCGCCTCCCCTCCACCTCCAGAGCAAGCACTGTCTATTCCTGAAACAGAGGAAAAACAATGAAAATAGCAATGAAACATAAGCCTGAGGATCTAGCACACAAATAGCAGAGGAAAGAGAGATAAATACTGTGATAGCTTTTAAATATCTGCGGAGGAAACCAGCCAGGAGCCAGCTTGGCTACAGCGAGATGGGCTGGGAGATAATGACAGATGATCCCAATATTCCCAAGAGGATTTCTGACCACCGTTTGTACAAACAAAGCGGAACGTGACATTCTGGAGATTTGGGTTCATTTTCTTGGGAGGAAAAGGACTGCTAAAAGCCTTTAATAGCTCCAATTCAGGTAATCACGATTATAAGGAGCAGGGGAGGAAGCTGGGCCTGATGTATGACATGCCAAAGAGCTGAGTGCAGTAAACAAGGGTAGGGGAATATTTGTTTGGCCAGCACGCTCGGTACACAGGAAACACCAAGCAATAAGAGGACGACTGAGTGCAGGAGTTCCCAGTCCTATATTTACGAGCAAATAAAATGATGGGAGGACCCCACAAATTACAGACATCTACAAATAACCGCAGAGCTTTTGTCTGAGCTGTGGGAAGATGCTGTGGACGCTGATAACAGAGGCTGCCTTGCACAAGGCTGGGGAACGTGGGGCTTGGCCGTGTGTCCACTGCGCCGAGCATCCCGGCCCCATCCTGGCTCCAGTCTGCAGGGGAAGGTGGAGAGAGACCAGGAGAGGATAATTATGGAATAACCTGTCGATGGAGGAAGTGGCTTCCCAACCTCTCTCTATTTAGGGCTTGAGTTATGCTCAAAAGCAGGCAGATTTATAGCCCTCCCATGGTTGTGTTGTTTTCTCCTTCTGGCCAGATTAATATAATAAATGAGAGGTAGGAAAAGGGCTGAAAAGCAAAGCCCCTGCAGCGATGTTGTGTCACATCATTAAATAAGGGGGCTTTTTACTTGAGAGGAGATGTTTGACCCATAATTACAGCTAAACTCCAGTTTGGAAAATGGCTTTCAGTCTATTGAGACTTCTGTAATTTTAACAGGATGCAGCATTCAAGTCCTCACCCTCTGTTTTAGAGGGCAGCATAAAGTGATTATAAAACACTAAATAGCAGCTGTTTTTCAGGCTGGAAGGGACTCTTCATTGCTGTGTGATTCTGCTCTACACAAAAGCTCTTTCTGAAATTAAATACCCACTGTAAATGTCAAGTAGTATTTGGTTCTCATTCCTGAGGTCTGCACACAATTCGTTCTAGCAAAACATGGGCTGAAAACTAACCTGACTTGTATGGCAGAGTGAGTATCGACTGGGAATTTCCAAATCCCAACACCAGCAGGGCAGCAGGAGCTCGGAAGATTATCAAAGGCAAAGGTATTGCAGTGTCCTGAAAGAAGGGTTAACCACGCTTGCAATATTTACTGTCCCCCAAGACTGGATTGGGTATATCGAGAACGTGATGGCATGTTTAAACACATTACTTTATCACCTTTTCGATCTAAACCAATCACGAACATATAAACCAGCTCTGAGGTGACCAGGCAGCTTGTTTTTTGATAACAATAATTATGTTCCTTGCATTTACACTGAGCTTTTCGTTTGTAGATCACAGGATGCTTCATCAAAGCAGGCTGCAATCACCACTGCCCATCATTACCAGCAGAGAAAATGAGGTGCAGGGGAGGGAAACACCTTGTTTGTCCCAAACCAGACATCAGGTGATGGGGTGGCAGGAAATATGAGCCTCGTGGTCCTTATTGAAAGGACAAACCCTAGCTTCTGACCATGGATTAGCATGGGATTGGGCAAAACCTCCTGGCAAGGAGACATCTGGCAAGTTTTGGATGAAACACTTCTTCTTCATTCTTTATTTTTTCTTTATCTTCAGAATGGAAGGTTTCATAGGAAAGAGCTCTTTCTAACAAAGCTTTCCCGGAGAAGGATTTTTTTGATATCACAAGGCACTTTGTGGTCAGGAAGCACGTGTGTTTAGCCATGACAGGCCATGGTGGGGATGTGGGAACCCCAGACCTGAGTCCCACCTGTGTCTGAGTCAGACCTCCATGGTCAAATCTCCCCAGTCCCTGATGAGATTCTGGTTGCAGTCTCACCGGTGTGGTGCAGCTGGTCGGGGCTGCTCAAAATGCATGGCTCATCCAGCCCAAGTGCTAGCTGTTAGCCATCTCACACACCAGCAGAATCCTGCTTTAACTGTTTCTCCAAAAAGGATTTAAATCCCTTATATCCCCTCATGTCTGGATTGCGACCAGTTGTGGGACGAGACACGAGCGCTCTTCCTATCTAACAGCTTTCAAAGGTGTTGGTCTCACATCCACTTCCAGGCGAGCGGGGCTACATTTTGACATCTCAGCAAATTTTTCTGCCTGTCCTCATGTGGGAAATTTCCTGCCCATATTTAAGCCTTGCGTGGCCTCTTTCTGCTGTTGTTCCCCCTGACAAGAGGGCTGCAAGCAAAAGAGAGAGCAAAAAAAAAAGGCGAGCCTGCAAAAATATCCTCTGCTGTGTCCTCTTAAGAAAGATGTCAATGCTGCCTTATCCAATTTTCATTTCACATCACTTCTAATCAGACTCTGGTTTCATTCCAAAATTTAGCACTGGGAAAAATAGCTTTTTTTTTTTTTTTTTTTTTTGTCTTTTATTAAGAAATAATGCCTTCTTGAAGAAAACAAGAACAACAACAACAAAACTCCTCTTGATTCTTTCTGAACAGCTCTTCTAATACTTGAGCTGGAGTGGTTTACAATGCATAAAGTCCTTTGTGCTTTGCATTTTTCAGTGCTTTGGGCTTCTGCCTGCAGTTGTGCAAAGTTTCAGCAAAAATAACCCAGCAAGAGTTATTTCAGTTTTTGATTCACGTTTTGGTGTCAGAAAGGGGCTGAGATCTCAAGGATGGAATGAAGTTCTCTGTCATAATTTTGCAAGTCTGCAGTTTGATTTAATAGTTGTCTGAATCAACTCCATGAAAACTTGTATGGCTATTATTGTCCTGGCTTCCTTCACTAAAACAGCCATACCCTAAAAATAGATAGTTTGTAAATAAGAGGGGAAAAAAAAAAAAAGAAAAAAAAAAGCTGGCATCCCAGGTTCTTTTAAATAAGAAAGATGCACTTTGCAACTTTAATTTTTAGGTTGGTTTCCATTCATTCAATTTTGCATATGAGGAGAGGCAGAAGAACCAGGTGCACTGGTTTGTGAGAAGGCAGGACAGTGATTTTTTTCCCCCAAATAGCTGGCCTACTGTGAGGCTCAAAAACTCAGAAATAAATCCCACAATGGAGGCTAAAACCCCTTGTATCCTGCAGCAGCACCAGACCATGTTATTGCAAGGAGCAATGATGATTATTCTGGGGGGCCAGGGCTGAGCTTGCTGGAAGCTCCTGGACAGATTTGTGTCCCCACCAAGCTCTGTGCCAGGCTCGCCAGGTCGCAAATCCCTAGGGGACCTGTGGTGCGTGTTGTTTTCTGCTGTCCACAGCTCCCAAGGCTAGGGAGAGAAATTAAACCACGGTGCAGAGGTGCGAATGTTCCCAATAAAACCATCCTGATGGGAACGCCTTTTTCTCATGGAAGCCATCTAAATACCAGTTCACCATGGCAACACACATTTGGGCTATAAAAACCCTCAAAGAAGAGGATTTTTGCTTTTATTTAACTTCACAAATACCTACTTCATCACCCACCCCAGGGATGGGCTCAGGAGCTGGGCACACCACGGGGAGGACTTCGTCACGCAAAGCAACCACCACGTGCTTTAGGATCAGATATGGAGCCAAGAACTGGAAGAGGAGGCAGATTTCCTTGGGAGATAGGGGAGAGCCCAGCCAGGAGGCTGGGGAGGCGTGAGGGTGCTCCAGCCTCACTGGTTATCGTCGTCCACCATCGAGCAAACCTTCCTTCGCCTTCCAAGCAGATAAAACCAGTCTGCGGACATTGCACGTTTCAGCTGATTCAGACACAGCTGGCGTGCTGGGAGCTGGAGGGAATTTATTTCTCTTGGCCGATGACCCGCTCTCTTTGAGGGCTGCGTTTTCCATGCACTCTCTGCCTGGCCGCAAGGTTTATACCTCTGACAATTATTATTATTTCATTATTGGGCTAGGAGCTAATGTATTAGGCTAATATGCAGCTGGTAGCCTGTGGACTCTTTTGCAAGACTGTTTCGGTGACACTTGGAGGAAACTTTATAGATAGGCTGTTCAAACCCAGCTCAACCCTAGTCTGGCATTTAGCTGCGGCTTGCAGAATATAATGGCTAAATACGTTTAGCCCATGCCCACAATAACTCTCTTTGACTGCAGAAGAAGTTCCAATAAACATGTCATTCACATGCGAATGTATTCCAGTAAAAATTAGTGAGCTGATGCTATGAATAACCTGCAGAGCCGTAGTGTATTTTCAATCGCCCTCCCATCAGACGGTAACGAGATGATTAACACCAGATCGGCCAAGATATTTATATTGCTCGGATCATGATGTGTCATAAGCAAATGCAAAATTGCATACTGTATTGTAACAGCAGGGATGGGAAGAGCCACGTAATGAGCTGGTTTTATAGTGAAAAACAAATGGGATTGTAATACAACCCTGGAAACAAGGGAGTGCTTCCAAGCGGGCCGAGGGAACAGGACAGCGGCGCGTGAGAGCAGTGCTGAGAGCGACTCTTTGGTGAAATGAAGTGATTTATATAAACAGAGGGTGGTTTATTTCTTTTTTTTTTTTTTTTTTTTTTTTTTCTTTCCTGCAGCAGCTTTGAGTGATACAGCATGGATTTGGACAGCACATCCTTGGACCTGGCCAGCCTGGGAGAGCTTTTTATAAAGTTAATTCTTTTTGTTTGCTTCTTGGGGATAAAATGAACTGCCGCAAGTTTGGGTTCCTTTGTGGCTCTGTCACCTTCTCCCCACCTCCCCTATTTTATCATTAACAGGAGCCCCTGCAAATCTTCCCCTGCAACAGGAGAGCCCTCCCCCACCTGCGGCCCCTCTCCACCAAGCGCTATTTTGTAAAATCTCTTGTCACCAGGGCTCTGCGAAGACTTAGGCGCCTAATGGGAAACATGTGTCTTTTCCAGTGCTTGCAGCCTCACCCCGAGGAGCTCTGCAGTGGAGCTCTCTCAGTGGAGACAAGGAGCTGATGGAGAAAGCAACGAGGTGGCAACTTGGGTGTTTCTGCTTGCTTCAGATGCACGGCGATGGCAGCAACACACAGCAGCTTCTCTGTGGAGGGGGGCATGTTGGGCAATAGCGCCTGGTGCTCCTGCTGGGAAGCCTAGACAAAAGGCAGCAAGGGGGAAATTAATGGCTTTTTTAGAAGAGGGAAAAAGCAAAATGATGGGAAAACAACCCCCAGTTCGGAGCCTCGGCCCACCACAGGTTTTTTCCATTTCCTAAGCAAGGGAGAAAAAAAGAAGCTGGAGAAGATGCACAGAAGCTGGGGGATCCTTGTTTTTTATTTTTCATGGATCATCACCATCAAAGTAATGGGCATCTTAATACTGTCTGCATCATACATAACATGTAAGATATGTAATATAAATTGGCCACATGCTTCATTGTTTTTCTTTCTGGATGTTCTGATCTGTAGTCTTCTGTACAAAGCAGATCCTGTAAATAAATCAGTGCAGTGCCCAAGGGCACCAGCCCCAGACCTTGGGCAAGATTAACTCCAGCCATAAAACCTGTTCATCACTTTGGCCACCTCCTTCAATTTCGTGAGTACAGGGGATCTCTGGGTAGATGGAGCTTCTGGAGCCAGAAGGTGCAGTACAGACCCAATGCCATCCCTAAAACTTGTGTGCGAGTGGGCCTCATTTGGGTTTAAGTGCTCAAATAGCCAAGCTTGCTGGACCTGGCTGGCGTCTGACAGCCAGCACTGCTGTCAACTTTTTGAGAATAAAAATCAGGACTGGTCTGAGGTGCGTCATTTCCCTGGGAGCTCCCTTGCAAAGGTCACTGCTCCTCTCTCCTTACCCCAGTGTCTCCCTCTCTGCAACTCTGTTTTTTATGCAAGACTTTGGGAATTAAAACCTCATTTCAAGGGTTATGAGTAGACCACAGCAGTGATACATTGCGCTGATTATGAGCAGCAGGCGAGCTGTTCCCTGTCAGCTCTCTCGCCGCAGTAGTGTGCAAGTTCTGTATGGCTTGCACTGATTTTTCTTGCCTGTGAAAGTTTCTTTTTTATTTCGTTGTTGTTGTTCCTAGCAAACAGGAATTCCATTGTATTAGTGGAACAGACTTATCATGATAAATTGCATAGAATAATATTGTTACAGGGTATTGCCATCACGTTGGCAGTAATAGGAATTAAAAAAAAAAAAAAGTAAAAAAAAAGTAAGTTGAAAAATAGATAAGTATCTGCAAGATAGCTGGGAGTACAATGGGAGGAAAAAATGGCCCTGGCAGGGAAAGAGATAGATGTCCTCTTCAGGTGAAAAGGTTCATTTATGGGGACAGCACTCTGGGAAATCTTCATATGAAAGAGTCAAGCCATAGGAAAGTAGTTGTCTTCATGAAAACGTCAGGGTTCAGGGCTTCCAAGGGGCTTAAAGATTCTAGATCTGGAGTTCACTTGTCTGTGCCATGAAGGGAACATCATCTTTAGCCTTGGAAAGCTGGGCATCTTGCAGCAGAACCCCTTAAAACCAAGAGAGCCCCAGATCACTCAGTGCTACTGTAAACAGGCACATCATTGATTAAAGGCCTGGCAGGAAGGTTATCTTTCTTAGACTCTTGCATAACAGAAGCTAGATAATTAAGTTTTATAATCTTTGCATCAAGCCTGTAATTCCCTGCTTGTGTTAGAGTATGACTTTGAGGAGAAGCCCCCACCTGAGCACCCTGAGAAGTGCTCACCTCTCTGGGCAATCGCTGCAGTCTCCGTTAAGAAGGGCCACAACTGGAAAGGATTTACCATTTCTTCCATCACTTCTGTTGGGTTGGTGAAAGATCAATTTGCCACCAGCAGCCTTTTTCCTTTCCTCTCCCTGCTTTGGGGACCAGCTGGTTGCAATGAACCAGCCTCTCACCATCCTCCTTGGGAAGCTCAATGGCTTGGATTCCTGAGATGCTCAGCCCACAACAAGGTTTTCAAACAGCTGTTTTCAGGAGTGTTTTCCTGAACTCTCACTAATTCACCAGGATCCTCCCCAAAGCCCGACCTCCATGCCAAGCCCCAGCTGGGCACGTTCCCAGCAGCGCTATATAGGGTAGTAGCCACACTCGTAACGCCAGCCTCTGTCTCTCTTTTATTTCTCTATATCATTATGTTGATGTAATAAATATGCAGAGGAGCTCCAGGCATCAGCCATCTCCTTTGTTTGAAACACTCTACCACGTTCTCCCAACTGGGTATTACCATATGATTATATACATGCCAGAGAAATAAGTCCCGATGTCAGTGCTGCTTTTATACTGCAGCTCTGCCTTCCTGTCCTCCCGTCTGCGTTTCCCATCCCACATTCACACGCTCCCATTACATGGCTAGCCTATATTTTACTCCCTCTGTTCTTGCTGCAGCTCCTCTTGGTAAGGGAAGTCTTGATTATATGTTATGGCTGAATGACTTAAATCACAGAAAAAAATGTACGCAGAAGAGCAAAATGAGGTCAAAATGAAGTCAGAGCGCTCTGGTTGGGAGGCAGGTCCTTATGGAGGGCTGGTGGCACCTCCCCTCGGTCTGCTGAGCCTCCCTGTGCCCGTAAGGACTCAGCAGATGCTTAACCTCCAGGGGGAAACCCCAACCCGCCAAGCCAGCCCAAAGTGAGCTGGTGCAGGCCAAAATTTTATAAGCAGGCTGCAAACGTGGGCTGCTGGGAAGATTCCTGCCTATTTCCAGCACTGGGAAAATGCATGAGCAGGGAAGTCATATTTACATAAGTCAAGGAAAACACCGTTTCCTTCTTCAGCAGGAAACAGAAGTTATTCTCAGAGCTTCAGCAAAAGAACAAGAAATTAAATAAAGTGCTGGCAGCCTAAACTTGTTTTATTCCTGTGGTTTTACAATCTCCGAGTCAAAATAAACACATTTTCAATCTCGGGAGAATTATTAGGGTAATAATGGGGGGGGGGGAAGTTATTTACAGGCTCCAATGGAATCATTCGATGAATCATGTGAACTGAAACAGCAGATTCAGGGCAAGAAAATTCACATTTATGCAACTCTCTGGTTTGATTCTTTTGTTATAGGGCACCCAGATGCTGCAATATAAGATTGGGCAAACCTTTGGGTGCTTCCAGCAGGAGTTTTGCCTGGGAGAAGGGCAATGACCACTATTGCAACAACCGATTTCTTTCAGTTAAGAGTGTTAATGAATTTTAATGGTGTTGTTCCTCCTTAAGTCTGGGGTGGGGTCTCAGGGTGGTGCCAAACCAGAGCCCCTGGGTGAGGGCTTACGTCCCAGGCAGGGTAGGGTGCTAATTTACATTGCCCTATGATATCCAATGAGGCAGATGAAAAGCAAATGAGAATTTTGAATCTTCATACCTTGAAGTGCTTACCATCTCACCTCTTAACAAATAACTCAATTTAGCATTTAATAAGAGGAAAGATTTTCTTAAAGGGAAACTGGAAAGTGGAGCACTCAGCGGGGTAAGTGCCTGGGGCAAAGTGGTTCTTGGGAGCTGTGTCTACTACAGCAAGAGATGCAGTTACAAGGGTAACCAAAGTGTAGTTACAAGAAATAGCTACTAGAGGTAGTCACAAGGGAAACTACAAGAGGTAGCTACAAGGGTACATACCGGAGGTAGTTATAAGGCTCTTGGCACTTTGAGAGTGAAGGGCACAGGAAGAGAAGCAGGTATGGGGCCTCCTACACAGGAATGATGCAATCAGAGCAACTCTTGAAGCTTTTTGTCCCTGCTTTCACTAAAGCAAAGACAAAAGAAGGTAGCAGAAGGGTGAGAATGTCTTGAATTGTATATTCCTTTCAAAACCAAAGTGGGCCAGAGGAACACTTCACCCTGCATGAAGCAGTCCCGAGGTTTAGGCTGCTGTTTAAAGGGTAGAGGTTCAACTCTGAAGCAAGCCCATAATTTTTATAAACAAGGCTCCTATTTCCTTTCTGGAAATATATATATGGAAACCCATGTACGCATGAAGCCTAAGACATGCACGAGAAGACCATTGAAGCCTTGTTATCTTTGCTTTTGTTCTGCTTTCCTGGTGCTTTTTCAATTCCCTTACCGGTACTGCCTTGGAATCGACTCCCTTTTCCAGGATGAGCTTTTCACAGGGCCGCAGGGCTTTGTTCTCGCCCCGCCACCCCTCACTCTTGTTTGTTGTGCGGTCCCTGGGGTGTGCTTCTGCTCTTGTAGGGGGCCAGTGGCGGAGAGGAAGAGGCAAAGGATGTGAACTCCCATGTTTGAGCACAAAGAGAGAGAGGTGGGCCCGTTTACTCCTATGCTCAACGCTCCTCAGCAGGCAGAGAGAGCTCCTGGAGTTAAAGAGCAAAATACCCACAAAGGGCTGGGGAAGAGGGGTGTAAGCTGGATTTTTCCCCACAAAATGGCGCAGTGGCACTGTCTGCAGCCCTTGCTGTCATCATTGCCTTCTCGATCCTTATGTGTGTTCTTCAGATCTGCGTGGGAGTCTCCTGTGCGACTTCCAGGTATAAAACTTTTTGGCTCCAGAGAAGCTGCTTCACATGCCGCGGCAAGGAACATAAATACATCAGTGCTGATGGCGCCTGGGAGGGAGCCACGACCATTCCCAGGCACGTAGGACTGGAAGGGACCACCTGCGTCAGGGGGCTCAGTCACCGGCTCCTCACAAACACCTTCCACAAGCTGGTCAAGCACCGGCTCCTCAGCGATTTCCTGGTTATTCTTGCAGCTGCTGCCCCTTGCTTGTTAAAAGCTTGGCATAAGTACTGGAGCAATTCCGTTTGCCTCAATATTTTTGTCACCTAACAGATCGCAGGGTCTTTTTGAGGAAGATCCGGAGTCCATCTGATGCAGGTGCCATCATGATTCCCCTTTTTAAAAATAAGAGTAGTAAAAACCGAAGCTAACATGCATATTCATTTATTGCACCTTTTTTTTAATTTTTTTTTTTTTATTTTTTTACCCGAAAAAAAATCTAGTTTGTTTTCTTTTAGCTCTTTGCTTGCTCTCCTGAGAGCAAAGGTCTGGAGGAGATTTCATGTTTGGTGGTCCAGCATGGGGAGGCAAGGCTGCAGTCATTTTGCAGCCCTTCTCCCCATGTCGTAGGGCCCCAGCGACCCACAGGCACAGCCCAAGGACTGCTGGGTGGGTGGTGAAGTGAGACCTGCCCAGGGCTCTCGCTTTCTGCCTTCTCCCCAGTGGCTATCATGAATAATCAATTCATTAAAGTGAACGATGTGTTGTGATACAACCTCAGCTTAAACACCTTCTGCATCTTCACAACAGTGCTGCCTCCACCATCCCCCTTGTCCAAATTATACAGTTTAGGAGCCAGATCTTAGAGATGATCTGTGCTACAAACAATATTGTTAGGGGAAGATAAAAAAAATTAATTTCAATGATGAACATTTCTTCACAGTGACACACACAGCTGTGGAGAGCAGACAATCCATAGGCACTGGGAAGCAGCAGTAAAGTGTTTCTTAATTTTGTTGTTGGTGGTGTTGGTGGTTTTTTTTTTTTTGACTATTTTTATTTGCTTATTTGCTTGTTTTTTCATTTTTATTTGCCAGTAGAGCCATTATATCCTGAAACCATACTCACTGATGGCCTGAAAAATGTATTTCAGAGTCATGCTGTGTGGCAGACATGGTCATAGGGTTGAGTTGAAGGGTTCACCAGTGTGACAGCCCTGCCTCCGAATGGTCCAGGGGTAACGGTGATGGGACCTGAGGGTCCTTAAACTCAGCAAAACTAGAGTAAGTTAACTCGCATTTGTTGCAGATTAACCGGAGCACATGGACAATTACTGCAGAGCAGCCACCGTGCAAGCCATGAGTGCTGTCAGTGTGTGGTGGGAACCAGCCTGGGACACCGTCCCCACCGCCGGGCCGATTGGTGGTTATCTCAAGGTCAGGCGTGCAGGAAGCCACCGGGAGGCCACGAATATTGTGTGAGTGAGAGCTGCTGGCGGGGCTATCAGAGCCTCCCGGGTCAGCAGGACAAGCAGGGAGTTGCCCGAGCTCAGGACGAAGCAGGAAGAAATGAAGATGGTGCCGAAAATCCTGGTGGGAAGGTTCAGAGCCTGGCCAGCACAACCGACCCCTGTCAGCAAGGGGAGACCTGAGCTGCATTGATGCATGTCCTAGTGTGAGTGTTAAGTCCACACTGCTTCCTCCTAACACCACCCCACCTTCCCCTATGCCCTTCCTATACCTTCAGCTGCCAAGGTTAGAATTACATTTGCAGTGCTTTGCGTTTTACTGTGGACAGGCATGTTATTGTAATGGCCTACAGATGCCTTTTCGCCAACGTTTTGCACAGACATCCCTGCCCTGTAGAACCTGCTCTGCTGAGGCTGAACTTACCCCCCAAAAAAGCATTTGGGGACTTTTTGCTTCATGTTTATGCATTTCTTCATCTGAGAGCATCCTCATCCATGGAGCAGCTCACAGGCAAATAACAACAGCGACTATAATAAAATCACCACCAGCATCTGGATTGTCTTGAGGGTGAAAACTAATGATGACGTGGCTGCACAGCCATAAAATCAACAGCAGCTTTCCAAAAAAATCCAGAAAGCAATGACTGCGGGAGCACCAGTCATCGGTAACGTCTATAAGGGTTAAAGTAGCAAGCTGACAAAAGCTTTAATGTTTTTACAGCGCACAGACATGTAACATACAATACAGGACAATTTGTTCTATTGATGTCTAAAAATGCTTAATGGAGAAACAGGCTGTTAAAATACAGGATACTTTATAGGTTAGCTCTTCTCCATACTTTATCCTCTGGTATTTGCCAAGTTAGCAGAGCATCAGACTTCAAGTCACATTTATGCTTCAGAGCAGTTTTTCCACTAAAAGCTTAGCTAAAAGACATACATATTAATGAAAAGGAGTCATTCATTCTTGTCACACAATTTGTCCTCAGAACAGTTGCAAATCCTGCATATCTTTCTTTTTTTTTTTTAATCGAGGGGAAATAAAACAGCTTTTATATAGTTAAACAATTGTCCACAGTCTATCCCAAGAATGGAAAAATGCCCTAAAAATGGAAAGCAGGTGGGTTTTCTCCACATCAAGTTGCTTCTTCTGCACAAGAACAAATAGGCTACATCCTTGTTCTCTGTTTAAAAATAAAATAAATAAAAGCAACATAATTGGTATGTCTTCTAAAAGAGTCCTGTGAGCTGGAGATCTCTTGGAAGTGTTCTTTGGTGCCTGGGCTGGCTTTTTATGTCTGCAGTTTCTTCTAAGTGGATTGACAAAACTTTCCTACTTTCCTACCATACCACTGCAGCCTTGGCATCCCACGTTTCCTTTCCATTGCTGCTAACATGGGAATTTCTGCAGATTTCTTTGATGTTCCTGCTAGCTTGGGAGCGTCAAAGCCAAAGAACACAGAGAGGATGTCTTCAGAGATGTCGATGGGGACAGGCAACCAGAAGAAGGGTTCATCGCTGGCTGAAAAGAGATGCCTAAGGATGTAAGATGAGAGGAGAAATGCTCAACAAAACAACTTCTGCTGCAAGATTCTGGGTCTGAAGCTCTCTAGCACTTCACTGGGAATTTGCTTCCTTACCTCTGTAGGTCTTTATTAACTCAGAAGCCTCCTTGGTGGAAATATAGATGGCAAAAATGGACAATTCTGACATGTATTTTTACAGGCAGATGGATCCCAGCCAAGCGCTCAGTCACGCCATTATTTTAGGCATAGGTTATCAGCAATGCACACAAAAATGCTGGGTTAGGAGAGCAACTTTCAGAAGAAACGATGCCGCTAAACCTGGAAATACTCTCAGACCCCCG
Organism: Anser cygnoides; assembly: GCF_040182565.1. Taxonomy (NCBI): domain Eukaryota; kingdom Metazoa; phylum Chordata; class Aves; order Anseriformes; family Anatidae; genus Anser; species Anser cygnoides. Next base: position 28,884,141 of record NC_089880.1, on the reverse strand, counting down.
TGGCACAGGAACAATAAGTTAAGTGAGTGGCAAAGCAAACCCCATGACCTGAACATCTGCAAATTTCAGAGGCATTTAAAACAAAACCTCAAACTGAACTCAGAGGCCTAGCACCATGCATGACAACACGACAGAAAATCGTGTTGATATTACTGAGGCACTAGGTGGGATGAAGTTCGCTTCAGGGTCAAATTTTGGTACCTTCCTGGCTTTTCTGGATTTTTTTTTTTTTCTTTTTGGAAGCACTCTGTCTAACTCAGCAAGAAGCACCCGATGGACACCTGCAGCTTACTCTGCTCTCGTCAGCATCACTCCCAGATAAACCAGACCACCTTATTTATTGTGCCAGCTAATGGAGAAATAAAGGCAGACAGGACAGTTCCATTTTGCTATTTTTCCTCCCATTTTTATTTTTCACGGCCTGTCACCGATTCCCTTTCCTCCCCCTTCTTTCCCCCCCCTATTAAAACAAAACATCTGCTGCTGTGTTAAGATGTGGTGGGCTTTCACAGGCTGTTATGGACAAAGATAGCGCTTGGCAGGGAGGGAGCTGAGCAAGAGCCACAGCAGGTGAAGGGTTTTAATTCCCCCGTTACCGTAATCAGCTGCCACGGCCACGGGAGGCAGTGGTAATGATTTCCAAACCCAAAAGCCTGGCGAAGGGCAAGCGTTCACACGGTGAGGGAGCGCTGGCGGGCTGGATGCGGGCTTGGCCCCATCCATCAGGGCTCTGCAGAGCTCAGCTGGTGACTAGTCGCTGCGTCACTCCTTTCTGATTAAATTCCCATTAAGTTTAGAATAATAATATGTCCGTAGTGGAATACGAAACTCTGGAAGAAGAAGAAAAAAAATCTTAGTGGGGATTTTTGGCCAGTGGTGAACGATGGTCCGGCCCTGAGGAAGCATATGGGAATGGCTCTGTGATCATGCTCTTCTGTTACAGTGCGGGGCTTATCCTTGCATTTGCTATGACCACAAAATCCAGATTCAGTGGCTATCCAAGACCCTTTAGATGGTTTTGACAATGAAAAAAGCCTGGACAATGTACATAAATTATTATGTGTGAACTATGAGGCACAGAAGCGCCCAAATCTTTCAGCAGACAATTTCTCAAAGGAGGTTGATCAGAACAACCTGCACATTTGCGTCCAAGATCTTTGGTCTAACTTTTTTTTTTTTCTCCCAGCTATCTAACCCTTTTTTTTCATTATCTGTCTGCTCGCCGTCCTGAGCGGGAGCCAAGCAGACAGAGCAGAAGGGGCCACAAGGTATTTTGGCATCCGCAGTCAGACCAGACTTGACGGAACAGATAGAGGTAGGTCCACGCCGTTGGATTCCCAAAGCAGGAGCATCCATCTTTACCACCACTAAGATTTGCCTGCATAGCCAAGGACCAGTAGTTACTACACCAGCAATATTATTAATTATATTAATAATACATCTTCTTGGTTTACTTTTCTTATCCTTTAGGTCCTACAGTCCGACAATCATCGGGGAGAGAATACTAGTTTGTGTCCAGCACAGATATCATATCTGCCTTCTTTTAGCACTGAAAATAGAAGAGGAAACCCTAGAAACATATTTTTAGTGCATTAATTGAAATTTCTTGCTATGAGATATGACTTACTTAATTTGGTGCCTATATAATCATTTTAGGTATCTTATTTCTTTGGTTCAAGTCAGAAGACTAATAAAAGAAACATTGCAGCTTTTCCATGGCCAATATTTACACTTAAGAAACACTGATACAAAAAGTCAGAATATTTTCCAGAGCCAGCATTCCCTCTTGTCACAGGAACTATTTACCAGATCTGAACCCATTCACAGTCTTTCTCTCCCCAGAGCTCCATTTTGAGGGATAAACTTTTGCAGAAACTTACCCCAATTTTGGATAGTGTTAATTGCCCCAGTCAGGGAGCAGATATAGCTGAGCCCCATGCATCTGCGATGGACCTCCACATACCCCATGGGTCTGCCTCCCCTTCATCGCACCAACATCCCACCCAGACTACCTGGATTTACCTGGTGAGTTGCCAGATGCAGTACATGGTAGTCCTGGGGGAAAGTGGAGGAGCAGCTGAAATGATGTGTGTCATCTGAAGAGTAAAAGGATGACCAGATAATAGCAACAGGCTACCTGATGCTTGAGTCCAGTGTGTATAAATAGGTAGTAGAAGTGTGAGGACTTTGGCAAATGCCTGCTTCTCTTTGTGCTTGCTCAGGTTTGGGATATGGCTTTCCTACTCAAAGCTAATTCACATCAGTCAGGTTACCCGGGTGAAGATTAGGAGAAAAGCAAAAGAAGAGGCCATAAATCATCTTAAGACTTCTGGAGATCAGGTTGAATTCCTTGGGACCACGAGGTTGGGGCCAAACACAGGAATGCAGCGTGTAATGGACTTGCTTATCACCCTGGTGCTGTATCCAGGAGTTATTAATGGGCTCTGGCATGCCGTGACAGTAACACGAGCTTGAGGAGCAGCCTAATAAAAGAGGCTCGCTGCTCCAGACAGCAGAGCCAGGTCGCTTGTAGGCATCGCAGCCTCAGTGCTGCCTCCCAAAGACACAACGTTGGTCATCTGCTGTTTCCAGTGTATGTTTCCTCCATCTCTGTGCCTGGAAGGATTTTAATGGCTCCCGTGATGATTGGGCTCAGATTATTAAGGTATTAGAGAGCAAAAGAAAGCTCCTTGAAGTCCTGGGAAACTCTACCTGGCACACACCGAGGGGCTGATAACACCACCCTCTGCGACACGCCAGCAAAGGGTAGGAGGAGCTGACCCATTAATCTTTTGTAATCTAGCTGGAATGAAGTGACGGTGATGAAGTACTTTGTAATGGACTTCCTGAATCCTCATACAAATGGAGGAAGTGACCACCCTTGACCAGATTTCTGCTCATTTAGCCAGCTTCCCTGCCTGCATTACACATTTTTCCCTTTTGCAATCAGCTCCGACCCTGCTTTAGCCGGGCTGGTGAGTTAATGCTTCACCAACCCGGGAGAGCAGGGGTCTGGAGGTGATGGGGGCTTCCTGAGGAGTGGGGCACAGGGTGTCATCCAGCAGCAACAGGGTATCGTCCAGCAGAAATCTGCAGTGCCTCTGGAGGCTCTGGAGCCTCTGGAGGGCCAGGTAGGCCCTTCTGGGGTGGCAGCCTCCTGGGGGGACCTAGGGAAATCCAACTGGTGGTGCCCCAAAGCTCCAGGCTCGCCTGAGAACACCAAGAAGCATTGTCCTCAGGCTGTCCCAACTACGTGGAGAGTGTCTGCCCTTCCTGGTGGCTTCAGGCAGCAGAGGCACGGTGTTCAGCAGCCAGCAGCTGTGCTGGAGGAGCCGGAGCCTTGCAGTACTGCGTCCTGCAGGCCGCACATGGGAGAGTATGGCTTTATTTTGGGAAGGCGTCAGTCGAGCTCTATTGTCCCAGCATACCCATGTTACAAAACCATGTTGGGGACCCATCCCTGCCTCGTGACGGGCTTGCGTAACCCTCCAGCAGCATTCGTGTTGAAAAGGGACCATGACCTTTCCTTTGTGGAGCAGCGCTACATTGCCACAGCCGGGAGCTCTGGCAGACAAAGCCCAGCAAGCTTATGAACTCCCTGTCTCCCACCCAACAAGCTGGTCAGGAACATACCCTGAAGGCCCATGTTGAAGAGTCACTGTAGAACAAAAAAGAGACCACAGATTATGGCCCGTGGGAGCTTCAAACCACGCCAAAGGCAAGAGCCAGTGGACCCTATAGCCATAGAAGGGCATATTCAGGGCCGGTTCCCAGCATCCTGACCTTGGTTTCGAGTGCTGGCTTTGGAAATACTGTCTGGCAGTCTGTGTGGGCTCTGCCTCTGGCATCGGGCTGGCAGGAGGAGGTAAAAGCTCAGAGAAATTCCTTGGCTGATCTGGCCCTGGGAGCCTCGCAAGAGTGGGTACAAAGCCCTCGACTACGATGAGGTGGCTGCAGAGAGGAAGCAGAGGTGACCCCAGGAGGATGTAGAGCAGGGTAGTGAGAAAATTCCCACAGCCCAGCCCTCATTAATTTCACCAGCAAGGAGAGTTGGCCCACCAGGTTTCAGCTCAGGCATGGGCTTTGATTTTTTCACCTGGTCAAACTCCTGGGCATTCTGAGCAGGAATGAATCTGAGACAGCTGTACCCCTTGACACCAGTTCTGGGTCTGGCCAGTTGGTCCTGACATGTTTTAAAACAAAAATGACATTATCAGTGGTCTTTGGTCCTGCTCTGTCCTAGCTCCCATGTCCTGGAGCCCATCACTCAACACAGAGTCCCCTCTGATCTTCACAAATGTGGATTCACCCACAGGGGAGAGTCACAACCAGGCACTAAGGTTTGTGTAACCTGATAGTCCTTTTCTACCTTTTTAAAAAAAATAAAAAACCTTTTTCATCTGAACCAGGAAGACCTAAAGACTTAGTAAAATATTCAGGCTATGGTCCAGTGTTTTTTTGTCACTTAGTTATCTAAATAAGGCCCAAAAAGCTCCTGCATTTCAGGCCAGGCTCTCCACGAAGTGTGTAGAACAGGAGAGGTGCGAATGGAAACCTTGGTGGCATTAGGTGTTGTTTTTCTAAACATTCCCCATCAGTAAGCAGGCAGCCTCTCAGTGCTGCACAGTCCCACCGAGGTCTTTAAATCATATTTCTAGGATTTCTCTAAACCAGGGGCCTCAAGCTTTTAAACACAAAGGGAGCTGGGGAATGGTTTTTTTAGCAAGAGATTTGAGCAAATCAGTGCTTTTTGTCTCGCTTTTTTTCTTTCTTTCTTTTTTACTTTTTTTTTTTTTTTTAATGGACATCTGCTGGGGTTTGTATTTTTTGAGCCGTGGGGGTGAAGGGGGTTGAGGGGGAAAGAGAGGTTTGCAGACGGGGTAAGCACAACTTATTCTGGAAAAAATCCCGGATGCTATAAATGGGAGCCCCCTAACAGTGCAGCTCATCTGAAGCAAAATGAAAATATCAGGCATCCAAGAAACATATGTGCAGATGGCTTAGAGCCCAGTCTCCTTACTAGGGCTCTGCATTAAATAAAATGCACCGGGTCATGTTGCTACAGATATAAGAGATTACTAGGTGCAATGTGCACTTCTCTGTGAAACTGCAGGTTTTTAAACAATTGGAAATACAGACCTTGTTTATGGATCAAGCAAATGGCTTCAGTCAAGCAGAACAGCCGCTTTTTTTTTTTGGCTAGGGCTGGGGTCAGGAGGCTCGTACTCTGTGAGACTTTGCTGCAGACACCGCTCCGAAGGAGAGCAGTCTCAACACCAACGTGAGAAGCGGCGTCCAAGAGGGCTATTGACTATGACCTGTATTTTTGAAGGATGATATGAATCAATCCAGAGCCTTGGCAGGACCCCGCGGCTGGGGCTTGTGCTTTCAGCCAATGTCAATTATGTCATTACTGAGCCTGCAGAAGCTATTACTAATGTTACTTTTACAGTTCACTGCCGACCAGAGAAAAGAGTTTTTCACACTGTTGTCGTTTTGTTGGAGCAAGACTATACGAATCGCAGATGGCTTCCTTGCCAGATGCAGCCTCGCAGGACGGCAGTTTGGGGTTTACAAGAGGTTTAATGAAAACTTGGCATTTTCCCAACTTTTGGCAAATACTCTTGGGCTGTCAAATCATGCAAGCAAGTCAAGATCCTAAAAATGTCGAATGACTTGTTCTCACCAAACGGGGAGGTGAAAAGTTTTACCTGAGAAACCAAATCCAAATGAGCAAACCAATACAATATCACACTGGGCCTGAGCTCATGATCACTGCAGTTATTGAAAGGCTCTCACTGAGTGCTGGATCTGTTCCCAAGTCTATGCTATTGCTTTGGAGGGGTCCAACGTATTTCAGCTGACATGGTACACTGAATGTGGAGGGGGGAAGAGGGGGAGAAGTGACATCCAGGTGTGTTGAAAATCACATCATCCTGTCTTTGATGTCTGCTGCTCATATTTCAGGGATGACTTTGCTGCTTTGTCTTGGAAGGAGAGTTTGCTTCCTAGCTTTTCTGCTTGGTTTGTTTTTCCCTGATGGTTCGAGCAGCTCATTTAAATTGTGTCAAAGGAAATTCTCAGGTGTGTGCCTTCAAATGGATAACATCTCCTGTACTCAACAACATGTCCAAATGGTGCAGAACTAGCCAGCTTCTCCAGCACCAAGTTGGAAACTCTTCACATTATTTGAGTTTTCAAGCCTATTATTTCCCTTTTCCTGTTCATGGATATTTGCATTCAGCAAAACTTGGCATAGCATGGTGTCATGTTAAGCATAACTCTTCTTAGCTTACCAGTACCACCATTCTCCATTCCCACCACCCTGGACTAATATTCGTCCTTGTCTAAACTGCCAAATGGAGTCAGCTGCAGTGATTTGGCTGTGAAGTTTCTTCAGTTATGGTTTGGATGAGAAATGATTTCCTAGGTCCCAGTAGCCTCAAAATGCTGTCTTGTGTGCAATGCATGGGAAGAAAAATGCCAGGAGCTGCCCCAGTGAGACAGAGCACAACTGTGCCTGTATGTACACAAGAGCATGCACTGGGGCCATTCAGAAAATCAGTTCCAACAAACAAACCCTGAAACATTATTCACACTGAGTCTCAAGGTAATGAGCCTCTCCCCGTGGGCCCTGAGCAGTCTCCCATAACCAACTGCCTTTGCCTTAGCCAGCCTGCTGATCTTTGAATATCTTCATCCTGAGCCTAGCTTGAACAGTACATTTTTTATCACTGTTGGTGCACAAACCAGATGATTGAATTCTCCAGAGGAAGGAGGAAGTAGCGCTTTACATCCATGTGGCAAAGGGATTAACAAACCGGCTGGAGAAATGTAATCATGGAGATGTCATCCTTTTTCCGCTGACGGAGGTTTGGATGCAGACCTGATATCTAACCCTCCTTTGCACTCCTGTGGATCCAGTCTTCTTCAGAATCACTCTTAAATGGGGTTTTTCTGACTTTACAGAAATGAAATTCATTTGCCAAGATGCAGATTGAATCAACATCCCCGAGACAAAGCACACCAAGCACCGTGGGTCTCCCTCTTTTGTTGGAGATTGCGTGGCTGAGTTGCAGATTGCCTTAGGGGAACTATAAAGGACTGTAAATCTCTCCCCCTTCTCCTTCACAAAAGAAAAATTGTAAGTGTCAGACTTTCTCAAAGAAATTTCTAATAATCTTTAGTTTTCTAGATGAACCCTGGATAGGACCAGAAGAAATCAACTGATCTGTGATTACTGGTCTTTAAAAAATGCCATGTGTCTTTCCATAATGCACTGGCTTACTGACCCAGGAGGGTGATTGCTAATTGAACACGTCAGAGCTGCATAATATGCCCTGCTTTATGCAACAGAAGAAGCATATCCTAGTACAGCAGCAGTCCTAGTAGTAATCATCCTTGAAGTACGTTTAACTTTAAGTTATCCTTTCTTGAGCTGTGTTTTCTTTTCTTTTCTTTTTTTTTTTTTTTCCTCCCTCCAGTGCAACCTTGAGAACCTTTATTCCCATGGTATATAACACTTTGACCTCTGTTCTGCAAATGCTTCTCTGTAGGTGTCCCAGGGATCTCATCCTTACTGAGTTCTGGGGAGGGCTGAGCTCAAAGGAAAGTGCTGGGGCTCTGAAGAAATGACTATGAAACTCAGAAGTGTGGGAGAAGAGGATTTAATACCTTTATACACTGTAAATATTTGATGTGGTCCCTTAGCTAAGGCAGATTTCATCTCACTACCCCCTGCCTACATCTATACTCAGCGAAGACGTCAAGATATCTCCAGAGTGTTGTGGACATTCATGACCTGCCCTCCTGAGGAACCAACATCTCTTTGTTGACTAAGATGGGAGCTAACTAATGCAGGCAGTGGGTGAGGTGACTCCTGTCCCTATGCTAAATTGTGCTTTCTTCCTTCCTTCCATAAAATAGAAATGAATGCATCTCCACCTGAAAGAGCCGCTGTAAGGACCCAGACCTTACACAGAGGGAAGTGCTTAAATGAGCCAGCAAGGCGGTCATGGTAAATACCTACATTCAAGAGTGCGTGGTTGGTAATGTATAACATTCCCTAGTAAAATCACAGTGTTATTAATTTTTCTGGCTTTTATACCTCTGGAATGGTAAAAGCAAGAGGAGAAATCTGGCCCAGTGATCCATCATCAGGGGCTTTGAAATAGAGCCAAGTTGAGTGAAATTTGAGTGAGCCCTTAGAAACACAAGGAGAGCGAAAGCAACAAGTGCATTTTACTGAGCTATGATATCATCCTGTACTCATTTCTAGAGGGGAAGCTGTTTATCGGATGTGTAGGAAAGAAAAAAGAAGCAGAAAAGCACACACATACATTTAAATATTCAAAGCCGCCCCAGGAAAGAACTTAAAATCTGAGGTCATTTCCTTGATGAGCTTAAAAAGTTATTTGTCATCCACACTGAACCAGAAGAAAAAGAGAAATAAAAGCATAGGAAAAGTCCGTCGCACCCTTGGCACTCGTGGCTTGGATGGGAAGGCGCTGAGCTGCGATGGATGGCAGCGAGCCAGAGCTGGCCCAGCCAGCCCACGAGGCTGCCCTTTGATCTGCTCCGGGCTGGCTCTGAGCACCAAGGTGGCAAAATTTGTCAGGGGGAACTGAGGAGGCTTGTCAAAGCCATGGTACCACCTAGGGGCGTTTCACATTGCCATTCCCTCAGAGCGCCGAGCCATTTGTCAGAGCCTTAAAACAAGTGGTCTCGAAGCAAAGACCCTTCTCTGCCCCATCTAGGCTGTGTGTATCTGGAGGGACGCATTAAACTCACTCCAGAGAAGGTAAGAAAGAGGGGATCTAACCAGCACCTCCAGGAGGCTGCCTAATCAGCTTTAATATCACAGTATCATATTGGTTTTCTGGCTTGATTTAAAAGTTTCATTTGCGTATCAACACAAAGTTGGTGTAATAAGGCATTGTTACATATTGTAATTAAGTGTAAAGGGCAGAAGTGTCCCTCATAAGCATGATCGTCACCCCTACGATGATCAGGAGGGTGCAGAGTGGGGACCCCAGAAGGCAGAGCCAGAGTGAAGCAGCAGCTTGTGCTCAAGTCCAGTGGAAATGGCTGAGTAACTGGAAGACAATATAGTGCTTCACTAGGAACTGAGTAAATAATCTGGGGACCAGGATCTGCCTGATGATAGCATCCGTTTAAGTCCCAAGCCCCTTTATTGCTGAAGCCAGAGCAGCCCCTTGTCAGCACTATTCTGAACGAGTGCATCACTGCCCGATGTCAGGTGGCACGGAATTTTAGTTCTTTTTTTTCCGGCCTGACCATACTGTAAGCAAGAGCTGCCCTTCCAGGGAAGCACTCGGCCCCTTCCTGAGCTTCTGGTGCAGACCAAATGGGACATCCCATTGTTAAAACATTTTAGGGATGGTTTAGGGTGGCTCCACAGCCCTTCTGCAGCACGGGAATCGCACCCAGCCATCAGTTCTCGCTGGGAAGTAAGGTGAGCATAGGTGATTCCTGTTCCCCTGATCAGCGTGCAGCAGAAGGGAAAACCCTGCTGGAGCACTGGGCAGCAAGACAGCGAGAGGTCTGCAGCACGTCGGCACCAGGCGGTCTGCAGACATTGCTGTAAAGCAATAAATGCTGCCAGACAGTGATGTGAAGCGGCCACACAAAGCTGCAGGGGTGTGAATACTCCCCGGGTGCTCCCCAGGCTCATGTCAGCTCATTGTAGCTTTCTGTAGTATGCAGAATAAAATGAAATTATTTTTTTTAAGGGCTATTAACCTACGTAAAGGCCAGAAGTACCTGGCGTGACCCTCCAGCACAGCCACCTGCATCACGCCAACTGTCCCGCGATGTCTGGTGGAGCAGGAGTCTCGTTTCCGTCAAATGTGGAAAAGACTGGCTTCTTCCCCACTGTAAAATATCTTTTTTTGTGTGTGTGTGTATTATAATTTTAAAATAACAAAGTGGAATTGCTCAGCAGGGCAAACTTCAGCTCTAACCACAAACACAGGCCTGGCTGGAGGAAGCGGCAAGCTGGGAGGCATTACCAGGTTGTTAGTGTTAAAAGCAAGAAATTGCAAGGAAAATCTGTTCCCTCCTGCCTCCCAACATGCTGGCCTCTGGTCAGCCTTCCCAGGCTAGTTTTCCACCAGTGGCATGAAAATCAGCAAGGCCCATCCAGCCATTTAATTATAACGGGGAGGATTTTCCACAAGTCATCACTAGCCCAAATCACATTGCTGTAATCAAAACCTGCTGAGCTATCTATCGCTGTTCAAAGGCAAATGAAGAGTGATTGAGGCAGATGTGATGGGGTCACAAAGTAGACTCGTCGCGACAGAGGAGCATGGGTGCATGGGGGGAGCAGTGCCTTTGTCTTATCCCTCTCTCATTTCACCATCACCTCCCTTTCTCACCACATATTGCACGTTAACACCATATAGACATTTGCTTGCTTTGACCCTAATGGACCTTCAATGCATTTTGAATTTTTTTTTTTCCAATTTATTCCTTCTGAATTTAAACTCAATTTTTAAAATTCATTGACATTTTTGCTCCTCTTACTCCTTCTGTGTCCGTCAACCCTCACTCATTATCCCCAAGGCCGTGCCTCTCTTCCGCTCACTGAGCCCCATGGGGTTTCACCATGGATGAGAACTCCCCATGCTCTGGTTTGACTTTTCTGTCAATAACCTTTCCTGGCTGCTTCTGGGATTTGTCAGGACAAGGAGGTTTTCTTCATATGCAGCTTAGTACTCTGCTTGGACCATTCACAATTCATCTCAGCCTGACATTTGATGCACATCCAGAAACCCACATGGCCCCGAGTAGAATTAGATAGCCCTTTAATGGCGGGGTGGGCAGAAATATAGTGAGGTCAGGGTGAAAAATGTCAGAAGTCAGTTTAAACAACAAAAACAGCTGCTTTGAACCCAAACACAACTAGTCTGTGCCACAACACAAAGTTCATCCCAGTTAGGTGTGTAAAAGGCCGAGCGCCGCACTCTTCCTTATCAGCAAGGAAGGTTTTAGGAATTCTCCACAAACCTTGGACCCGGTTGTTATTCCCAAGAAGATGGGATCTCAGGGCTATGTCAGATTTCAGGAAAACACAACAGCGAATACCGTGCTTCCCAGACACTGATATTTCAGAAATGATAGCGCTTTTTTTTCAAGGCAGAAGGCAGCAGCCTGGAGTTCAGTTACATTGTGCGGGTGATTAATGTGTTGTTTAGGGAGCAGACAGAAGCAAGGAGCCTGAGAGAGGTCTCCTCCTATCCATGAAAAATAAATAAATAAAAGCAAATTTAGCCCATGTGGTGGACACTGTGTATTTTCTGGCTATCTAAGGAGCATTGGAGGTATATCGCGTGCGCGGTGGGAATGACCCAGACAGGCACTTGTGCATCTTGTGCATGCTGAGGGCAAGCATTCATGTTTAACTGCTTCATGTACACAGCTTATCAGTCACCGGTACAACAACAAGCACACCAACAATGCAAACAAAAACCCCAAAGAAACCAAACTCAACGAGATATTTCTTGTTTAATTTTATGTACGTGCAATGAGCAGGATTCAAAGTAGCACAGGTTTGGTACCGAAGGCTCCTTCCACCCAGTGCACACATTTGGCATACGCTGAAATGTATAAATAAACCAGCGTTTTGCTGGGTCAGCCCTCTGCTGGCAACCTCCTTGCACTTTGTCACTGGAGGCCACAACTCCACTCGAAGTGACTGCTTGGTCTTGGCAGGGCTCACTCACTTATTCACTCGCTCCTCGGCTCTGCTGCTTGGTGCCAAAGAGCAGCTCCTCAATCGCTCTTGGCTTCCCCTCTGCTAGTGAGGGCTGAGCTGTGGGACAGCCCATGCCATATAAAGGGGAAAGAGGAAAAAAATACTGCTTGCCAGCATCCAAGAAAAGAGAGGAGATATACGCTGTCAGATCCTATTCAATCATGGGCCATAGGAAAGGTCTCAGGGCGTGTTTATAGCTCCCACCATTGGCTTCCACGTGGGCTCTAAGATACCCCACTGGCCCTGATGGAGAAAGGCTCTTTATGGGACAGCCATGGCTGCTCGCAGCATTTCCCAGACCTGTGACATTCCTCTCTTTGTGTCCAGAGGCTGAATAGGCTGATCCCTTCTGTATTCACGAGCTGCTTTCAGAACTGGCATTGCTTTTTCCCATCCTAACTTTAAATGAGTATATGGGCCTGCTCCTTTTCAACGCTGGATTGTTTTTTAAATTGCAAAATGTCTGTAATGGAAAAACAACAAGTTGTGGTTGTTGCTGAGTTTGCTGCTGCCTCCCAGATGATGCTCCTGGTCTTTGGAGGGGTGCTGCTATGGGCACAGGCTCAGCATCTCTAAAAATGGGGGCTCGGTGGAGACTAAAATTTGGGAAATGGATGGGTGATTTCAGATGCACAGCCTCAAAGGTGGTTTGGTCTCCGAGGACAGCACTCTCCAAAACATCATTCTGATCCTAAAGCTGGACACTGCTCTGGAAAGCATCAAAAGTCTTGCGTGGCATTTCAGAGGGATGTCCAAAATATTTCTATTTTGTAAACAGGAAGTCACATTGTCTGGAGAGGATATTTTCCCCTTTCAATAGCCGCATGCAGTCTTTTTACATAACCCCATTTTACAGCATTTCAGGACTGAAAAGTTCATTTCCCTCTCATAAGCACATTGGAGAATGCAGCTGCCACCCAGACATCCTTTAAATGGGACCACATGTAAGCCACTTAGTCTCCAAAAATGAAAGGAAAACACAGCGCTGTCATCACTGCACGGCACCGTCAATCAGAGCTGCTCATAACGCGCTGCGCCGCGTACATCCCATACCGTGTTTATTATAAGCTTAGGCTGATGCATAATAATCAGGCAGAATATTACAAATGTTAGGAACTTTGTTGAAGTAAATGAGAGGTAAGTGGAAAGAAAGAAGTTCAGAGCCGGTCTCTTTTCTGTCCGTGAAGGTTGGCGGATACAAATTCCTCTAATTCTCAACTGAGGTGTTTTTCACAGCTTCAGCTTGTCCCGACTGTGCTACATGCAAGTTCCTGAAAGGGAAATTCTGGGCATTTTTGCTCATGATCTGTTACTCCACTGAACAACCACAATCAAATTATTTTTCTTGCAAGTTCAGAAAATTGAGTTTGCCAGGGATACTTCTTGTGGTGTGGATGGGAGACACCAAGGTGGGTGATGGCTGCCTGCTTTTGTCATCCTCCTTGCCCTGCTGGTCCCATCGTATGATCCAGAAAGACCCCAATGGGATGTGCTGTTGACACTCTACCTAAATCTCCTTGAAACATCATTTTAAAAAAAATAAGGAAATAAAAAAAAAAAAAGGAAATTTTGAAAACGTATCTGTTCATTTGTGTAAAACCCTTTCATTACTTCACCATCATCTTTGGAGTGCTTAAAGAGGAAGAAGGTTCATTAAGAAATGAGGCCAGGATGCGAGGGCTCTCCGATGGGGTCTGACGCATGGGTTGGTTTTGGCAGGGAAGGCGCCTCTGCTCCTTTCACCATGCCCTGGCTGGAAAAGCAGTTGGGGTCTTATATGAACCAGCTGACACGTGCTAAGTATTTGTTGTTACTCATATGCATCCAAGTATAAAACAAGGGCTGCATAGGCTGAGTAAATAAACAGACTCGCTAATCTCTGGTGAGGAGGTCTGTGTCATTTTATTCACACTTTTTGCCATATACTCCACACTCATTTGCCAGACTGGGAATAAATGGCATCTGGTTCTGCAACCCAGGCTCAATCTCCTCTTTCTTACAAAGATGTTTCTTTCCTGGCTGTTTCTGGGGTGCAAAAAATAGAAAAGGTAAAAAGGAAATTTACCTCCAAAATGTCTTAAATGTGTCTGAAAACTTTGGGCCTGATTCTGACTGTGTTTACTCCCTTTTTCTGCCATCAGGACAGAGCAGAGAATCTGACTCCCTGGATTTTATTTACGTCCAGCCAGAAAGCGCTGAGATATTTGTCTCAAATTTGCTAAATCTCAGTAGAGCCAATTTAAATAAATCAGCTGCTTTAAACATGCAATGCCTCTATTATTAAACACCAAACACTTTTCAGTGGGAGGATTTAACAAGAAGTGATTTCAGCAAAGGCAAAACGCCATTTGCGGGAAGAAGAAAACCACCCAATTCAGAAGTCAATTTGTTCACCAGTCACACAGAATTCACACCAATTTTACACAATTTGACATTGCTCGAGTTCCTCTGAGTCGGTGCCGCTGAGAAAGGCGAGTGGAGCCTAACAAGCTGCCTTCGTGGAGATTTTGGACTCTCCTTTCAACAAACACACTTTATTATTTCATGATGGTCTTTCAAACTAGAGAACAATTTGGATCTTGCTGCAGCCATGAAATCTCCCTGTTGCCTCCAGTGGAAGATCGGAATTGTGAAAGTGGTTTTTGTTCACTAAACTCAATCCTGCAAATATTTACAAGCAATGAAAATAGAAAAAAAAAAAGAAAAAAGAAAAAAAAAGGAAAAGGGAAAAAGGAAAAATAGAAAAAAGAAAAGAAAAAAAAAGGAAAAAAAAAGGAAAAAAAGGAAAAAAAAAAAAAGCTAAGACTAGAAACTGGTATACCAGGGCGTCTGCTCACAGTTTGATCTGGGTCTGACATGTGGGTGCCTGATGGCCATGGTAAGGGCTTTGGCCATCTTCCCTGGCTGCTGCTTGCCCCCAGCTCTCTTGCTGCCACCTGAAGCCAGGGAGATTCCTCAGACTATATTTATGGGAGAAAAAAAGGGGAGATGGGTGAATGCTGCGGCTCGGGAGTGCTGGATTGCCGTGGTAAATGTACAGCATTGCTTGGGCAGGAGGCAGAAGTTGTGGGCACACCGATCACCCACACTAAAGAGGAGACAGCAAAGCTTGGGCTTGGGCTGGATTTCCATAGAGGATGGGAGGCACATCACTGGAAAATGTGGCACGCTTCTGGGTCCATGCAAAACCCTTCCCTTGTTATTAATTTTGGAAACCCCTTATTATACTTTCATTAAATGATACCTCTCTTAAAATGCCCTTTCGTGCTGAAGGCTGCGCGTGGTGTTCACAGCAGCCCTCAGTGCCACTTCAGGTGCAAACCCTTGGGCCTCCTACAGCTTCTGGCAGGGAAAGGAGAAGAGCAAAGCCAGAGATGGGGAAGCTGTAATGCTTGTGCATGTTGAAGGCCAGGTGAAGGTGGATATTTGTGGTTCAATCCTGCTTTATTGAAATAAATGGCAGGTTTGCCACTGATGTCTGTGGGAGAAGGTTTAGCCTCGGACTGAGACGCAGGCATGGAATTAGAGCAGTGCCTAAGAGCATTAATTAGGGGTGGTTAGCGGAAAAGTGAATCCCCGGCGGTACGGGAGGTTATTTAGCGGTGGCGCAATGTGGGATCGTGCCTTCTGTTCCTGGGCTGCTCTCATCCAGCACTCGGTCCTGGGTCATGCTCCTGGCCTCCCAGAGATGCTTTTCTCCTGCGTAGGAAGGCAGCACGCGAACGCGTCCCTGATGGATGTGTTGTGGCTGGCTTAGAACAGCAGTGCGAGGGGGATTTTTCAAGCATGGTGACAGGGGAAAAAAGGCTTGTGCACTGAGCAGATGTATCTTTGAAGACAGAACATGGGTCATGTCTAGGAATTTAGGGACTGTCATATGGGAACAGTTTATTGGGCTTTTGGGGTTTCTTTGCTATGGCATTTTGTAGCAAGATAGATCCTCATCTGCTACCTATCACACATACCTAATTGCACAGTAATATACCACAGGGAGGTAGTTTTTTTTCTTGATCTTGGCTCCTTGTTTTGCTTTTTTCTCCTACCTGATAAAATTGCAGGTATAATCTCTATTCCTATGTACGCTCCCATGCATAGATCAGTTTTTCTCATCGCTCTAAAAACATCTCACCTGATGAATCACCAAACACAATTTCACTCTTTCACTTTTAGCTCTGGTGTATACTGTTATTGCACAAAGGGAGAAAAAAAATAAAATCACAAAGTTCTTAAGTTCTTTTTTTTTTTTTTTTTTCAGGTTGTAAAGACAGAAGCTTTCAAAGTGGATTAGTATTATTGCTGGGAGGAAAACTCATCCCTGTGCAGCGAGACATTTGTTCAGCTTTGCAAGTCAGGCAAACCTGGGTTATGACTGGACATCAAAGCTCTGGTAAGCACTTGTTAAGCCTTGGCCAATTCTCCTACCCAGCCAGGAAAACAAGGCAGCATAGCTGGGCTCTGCTTTGGTTTGGGTTAATAACACACACGACAGATGCCAAGACTCAGTGCTGTGGAGACAGAGGACGTGGATCTGTGAAGTTCCTCTGTAACCCACCAGCTCCAAAAATGACCTTTGTTTTTGAGTAATTTCTTTCTTTTGAATGCAGTATTTCATTTCACAAAGGTTGGACTAGATGACCTTAGAGATCTTTCCCAACCTGAACAACTCTATGATTCTATGGTTCTGTTTACTCCTCTGTGTATTTATCCCTACAATGTAGCAGTCATTCATGAATGTAGCATTATATAATTTATATTTTTCCACACTTTTCTCTTACCAGATGCTGCTTTAGTGGCTGTTTCCGTGGTTTGATTTTGTTTAACAGGCACCTAAATATTCTCTGGTGGAGATGCAGATCATTTCGCAATGCATTTAAACCTGATAATGGCTTTCCTCAGTTACATTTCACAGACTTCTTGGAAATAATCCATGGACCCTCATGGGTCTGCAGTCCACAGGTCAAAACCCACCTATTTATTTATTTGTGAAACACCATCCTCTACTGAATGGGTTGCTGTCCATGTTGCTTGTGCCTGCTACATGGGTCACAAGGCTGTTGCATGCTAACACTGCAGGCAAACGCTTCATGAACAGACCCAACTTTATTTTGAAATCAGGTTCATAACTCGTCTCCCTCTGCAAGGCTCTTCTCGACCTTAGTGTCCTCGTGGTTGCTGGGAGCTAAAGAAATGGATTCAGAGCCCCAGATGGTTTGATATCTTCTTTGGTATTGCACTGAGGGGTTTCATCAGGATTTGGAAACTCTGAATCTGGGCTGGTTTTAGCTGCATTAGCCCAAGACTATTGTCTCTGTGTGTACACATGGGGCCTGTTGCTCCCAGCGATGGACAAGTCCTCCTTCATCCTAATGATCACCAAGGGAGAATGGGGCCCTGGTGTTGCAACAGCCCTAAATACTCAGGCCTGGAAATAAAGCTCTGTCTTGAAATAAGGCACACTTTCCTGTCTTCAGGACTAATAATTCAGAGAGCAATTATTTTAAAGATCTCATTCTCCAAACACTTATTCCCTCATTGTGTTACTAATGTCATACTTGGCTCTATTTTCCTTTAGTTGCAAACTCTCCTGCTCCCACTCCATGCTCCAAATTCATCACAGCCCCTGCAAGACAGCATTAAAGGACAGGGCTGTGTAGAGGAATCCATGTTGTGATGCTCAGCTATAGCCCAGGTCGTAAAGTCTGAGCTAAAATACCCTGTTCCTCATACCTAAGCTGCCCCTATACTTGGGCTACCTCCAAAGGCAGCAGAGAAATACTTCTAGGTCTGATCAGCCCCATTCTGCTGAGGTGCTTGAATTAAAATTAGAAACAACAATGCAGACATTGTAATTAATTTTAGGGTTTATCCTGGTTTTACACTACATCGGTATTAAGCTTAGCTCAATGCAGCAAACAAACAGATTTGGGTAAGATAAAAACGAGGCTGGAGTTCTCTCCCAGAGGATGTGTCCAATTCTTTTCAGAGATGTGTAAATGTTGGGAAAGAAAGTGGAAATAATGAACTACTATAAATATAACCATCTCTTCCAATGTTTCCATCAGAGCCAGCCAAAGCCTGGAGGTGCAGGATAAGTCTTGAGAAAATCTAGCCTGGTCACTGATATGTCAACATCCAGCACTCGGGGTGGTTTGAAAAAGCCAGAGGGTGTGTGTTTGGTTTCTCTTTGTTACTTTATCAAAACAATAACAACAAGCAACTAAAAAACTTTTTTTTTTCTTGGACCTAGAATATTTTTACACAACAATATTGAGGCAATGACAAGGCAAGAGGTGTTGTAAGCCCTTTCATGGACAAGATGAGAACCCAAAATGTTCTGGAGAAAGTAAGGCTCCGTCTGAAATAAAGAGGATGCTATTTAATGCAGAAAAAAAACCCTGATGCTGGCATATCACAAGAACAGGTGCAAAGAACAGGCAAGGAGCTGGGAGCCTGCCTCAGAAAGGGGATGAAGAGGTTCTCAGACTGGGGTGGCTGTCCCAGAAATGCCTTACAGATGGTCCAATTTGCCAAAGGACTTTAAAAAAAAACAAACAGACAGCACTCTGGGGCACATAAAGTAGAGTGACATGTGTCATATATGTGTCTATCTGTTATCCCCTAGGCGTACCCCTTCTGCTGTGCTTGGGGCTGGCAAAGCCTCAGCTGCATAGGACCGTCCAACTTCTGCGATCCAGCCTTCAAGGAAGACCTGGAGAGAGTTCAGCAGGGAGTGACGAGAGCTCTAGAAATCGTGATTTCTGCCACAAGAGAGCAAGCACCGAGCTCATGCCGTTCTGAGCAGAGAGGACCAAGGGGGAAGACATGATATTATAACTCAAATATTTTAGCGGAGAGGAAAGGAATAAACTGGTTTTGTGTCCACTGGGGAATGAGGCAAGAAATCACAGGCTTAATCTGCAGCAAAAGAGATTTGGGTTAAAGGTAGAGATGGTCTGACATGGATTTCTGGGGGTTTGCCACCACTGCTTGGTGTAGAAGTAGCCGCATGTGGCACCTCTGCCCCACGGGAAGGGTTTGGAGTTTGGCACCAGCCGCGCAGCATGACCTCGTCAGCTCCCTCCCAGCTGCATTTTCTGAGAACTCCTAATAATGGCAAAATTACATGCTGACAGCGTAAGAGCTGGGATTATTTGCTTTAGGATTAATATAATTAGGCTAAGTATGAATCAGATGGTTCAGCTATTTGTAATGAGAACACACGGGAGAGATGCGACACCTCTCTGTGTCGGTGACACTTGTGCAAGGGCAGAAGGCGAAGCTGGCGGACACCTTCCCCCCACCCCAGGTCAGGCAGGGCAGGCAGAGCTATGCCAAGGATTAGGCTTCACCTCTTTTAAGACCACTGGATAGTGCCAAGCTCAGTTTTGCTTGTGTAACCATAGCATTTCTGCTGTCATACATTCACTGTCTTAATTAGCATCAATAAATGTTAACACTTGCTGGATTTATTAGGAAGCTTTGAGTGCCAGCTTAATTCAATGCTGACGTATCGACGAATTACTTCTGAGATGTGATCCCTCCTAGAGCTTTCTATTTCAAGATCACAGGGCTCTTCGACATCTCCTGCATCACACAGGGAACCTGAAATGTCAGAGCCACCTGGGCTGGGACTGACACCCAGCCTGGGCTGAAAATATTCAAGTGATGAAGAGCCAAACAGATTCCTTGGGAGAGCACCGGTGAATGGCTACACTCCCAGCTCAAAACATACCTGGTTTCTGGCTGAAATGTTTTAAGTCTGGCAGCCGGCTGTACCTGGGTTTCCCTTTACCTGATCGATTACAAAATATCAGCTAGGAAAGTCCAGGAAGTTTCAGATGGGCACGTATCTGTCACAGAGATCATTACAGCCTTGGCCATGACTGCTTTGGGCCCCCCTGCTTTCAGCCTGGTTATAACAGACAAACCATGGAGTTGCGTTCCCTGGTTTTCCTTCTGGTAGCAAGCTGTCAAAAGGGGATGCAATGCTGCAGACCCTCCCGTAACAAGTGCTGAGCTGGTTTTTGGAAGAATGTATTTGAAAGGACAAGCTCCCAGTTCAACAACAGCACTGGTTTGCTGGGAAACTCTGCCAGCATAGTTGAAACCTTAATTGGTGTCTGCTGTAGAGAGATGGGGACACACAGGCATTTTTCTGACAAATGCGTCATTTCTTCAAAGAGGAAAAATCCTACAGAAGTTTTCAAATCAGGCTAGATTCTGAAAGTCCCAAAAGTGTGTGTGTGTGTGGGGGGGAAATCTCATAAAATCACAGAATCATCTGGCTGGGCTTTGCTCCTGACATCAACGCCCTCTGAAATTCCCTGCTGGAGATGGGGACACGCGATCCCAACGCCCAGGCTGCGCTTGCTGAGCTATTTTGCAGAACGCCCGGGTGACCCCTGGCTGCAGCATTGTCATCTGTGGTCCATTATCGGGGATTTTGTACCAGCTGGGCAGCAGGAGCTCATCTGAAATCCACCCCAGCTCAGGAGATGATGAGTTATTTAGCGACTGGTTGTGCTTGTCTTATAAAAGTAACAGCACTGTGTTCTGTGGCCATTAAGGTCCGATATTAAATGCATAAATATCCTAATAGGTCTAAAGCAAGAACTAGGAAGGCCTTTTATTTCTAATGAACTGAAAATTGTTGTGATCTCATTCACCCACCCATGAAATCCACTGACTGACAGGGTCCCATTTCTGGGCAGCAGGGTTAAATGTGCTTCAGACAAAAGCCAGATTTTCCTTTCTTCTGCATGCCATGGGCAGGATCAAAGGAGTGGGGAAATGGACATTAAAGCTCTTGTAATCAGGGCCACAGACTCCAACCCAGCATGGGCCAGCCCCCTTGCAGGCTCATGGAAATGCCACTGTGCATTTTTGCATGGGAAGCTTTGGGAGCAAACTGGGCAAGAAAATAAGGCCGGGGAGCAAGTGCCGCATGGAGCGGGCTCATCTGTCATCACCAGGAGCTTCTGCTTGGAAGGAACCTGGGAGCAAACAGCCCTTGCACCTTTGATGCTTCCTCCCTCGGTTTAAAAGAGAGAGGGAGGCTTTAAAAAGTGACTTAATGAGGCTGTAATATCTCTGGGACGCAGCAGATGGTGCTAGTATGGATAACCCTGGGAGCAGAGCGTGGCTGAGTGATGGGCAAACACATCCTGGGGGAGCAGGGAAAGCAGGACATCCAGGTTGATTACAATTCTTCACCAGGAAAGCTCTTCTCATTCGCCACATTTCTCTGCAACTGGGAAAACACTGCAGTGGTGGTGGCACATCTAGAAATCCATTACATGTGTGGGATAGACACCTCGAAGGATGGCAAGGCCAGTCCCCTCACTTCGTTAGGCAAACCACAGGACCTGGATAGGAGGTGAGGACGAAGGTGGCCTTCAGAAGAGCTGGCCAGTCATTTCTCTTCTGGCATTGTCTTTTTTTTTTTTTCTTTTTTTTTTTCATTTTGTTTTATAATACCTTTTTCAAGTAACCCTCTCAAAATGGCCTTGAAAGGGACGGGGAAGTAAAATTGCTGATGCTTCCCAAAAGACAGCAAACTGGTGATAGCTTGTTTTCCAAGCACATATGAGTTCATTTTCTTCCCAAAATTTGCATTTATTTTTAACTGGATTAACATCCAGCTAATGTGGATGTCAACTACTTGGAATGCAATTTTGGGAATTACAGAGGAATTCAGCACTGCTGATATAAACCAAATGTGATGGTGTTGGAAAGCATCTGATATTTATCTACATGGGCTTGGTGTCATCAGTATGCTTTGCCTTTCTCCTACGTTAACTCTTAGGCAATCTGCGTGGAAATACTTCTACTATGGTACTATGGTTCCCGTATGACTAATAAGATACAGTGTATTATCTGGCTTGGTGTTTTAAAGAAATAATAGGGAATTTATTACTCAGACTTTCCTTCTTCTAACAAGAATGGCCAATGACACTATACATATAAAGCAATTTTTTACTTGGTAGGCTATTATGTTTCATTTGTCACTGTTTCAATTACAAAGGTTATTGTAGTGCATAATGCTTTGTAAAAGCACAAATACAAGGATAAGGATACTGTGCTTATTCTGCATCTATTCGAAGCACGTTTGATGTAGTTAAGGCAAGTTCTAAGACTTTATGGTGATGAGTCAGGAAATGACTTAAACATCCTCAAGTCTGTACCCAGAAAGACAGCATTTAAGTACCTGCTTCGTGCCCTGCTTTAAGGTTGTTTTCCTGAGCTCAGGCCACAAAAAAAAAACATCGTCCTTTTACATGGATGGGATCCAGCGGCCTTCTCAGTGTTGAAATCCTGCCTTCAGGAAACACAGACAGGGAAGCATCAAAGCAGAGAGGACGAGTTGTTCCTTAATCAAAATATTGTGAAACTGTGGTTCTGTCAATGGTTTGCTGTTCGGGTTTTGTAGATACGTAGGATGATTGGGAAGCTTCAAAGAAAGATGTCAACCAAATGTTTTTCAGAATCACATGCAAGGCAGAAGGAAATGTGCTTCCTAAAGGTCCTACTGTCAGATGAACTTCTTTCTGCGATCATTAAAGTTGTTAAGTCCCCCCTCCCTGCACACACATGAAAGATGATAGGATTTGCATGCCAGCCAAAACTAGATTGGGAATCAGACCTCTCCCTTCGACGGGAAGGGAAGATACAGCCGAGACGCTGGGGGAAAGCAGAACATGGACCTGCTCACCATGATGGGTGGCTCCTTGTCCTTTGCTGCACCCCGACACCAGCTGGCACCTCCGTGCAGGGACCCACTGCAGAGGCAGGGCTGCCTGAGAAGCAAAACTGCCCAATTTTACATCTGGGAAGCCCTACTTTAAAACTCCACCGTACAGCTATCTTCTGTACAGCTATCTTTCACATTGGTGAAAATTAATTTGGGAATGGTGCCAGAGGCTTTTCACATCTCTTTTCCCCAGAGACGTGTTCGCCTGACTGTATTTTCCCATCTGCAAAACTGTCTAGCTTTACATTTGAGGAGGCCTTTACACCAAAGGAAGGCAACATGAGTGATGAGTTTGGGCACATCCGCTGATAAGTTAGAGGGATGATAAAATGATAATGGTTTGTTTTGGACTCATACCTCTGATATGCAGGATTTCTAGTAACTGCATCATGTTGCTATCTTGGACAAAGTAGGAACAAGAATAAGGATTTGAGTAAAACTCCCACTTTCTCAGTTCAGACCAACCTTAGCCTTATTTCATGCTCTTCAGAAATGGAGAAAGGCAGTTTTGGATGGACGCATTGGGAAAATGCCTTAGATTCATCATCCTCTTTATTGCTTTGTAATTTATGTTCAACAGCCTCCCTGGAATTGCAGACCCTTAGAGAGATACTGCTTCTGCATCGCAGATCTGCTGAGCTGGGGTGGTGGCACTTCATGCATGAGATCTGACATGGACTGCTTACTCTTATCTTGTAATTAGCAACTGAGACATTCCCTATTAAATCCCATGAATGACTAGGGGGCATTAAAAATTCTTTTATCACTGGTTAATTCCATAATTTTTGGAAACAGAAACCCCATGTGTTTTTTCAATAAGCACTTCTCCTCCTGACAGCGCTACATCTTTCACAAACACAGCAAGAATAACCTCTGGACTTCGCCTGCAGCATTGAAGTATGAAATTTTGAATTCCATGGGTCACTGTTTTTGCTGCGGCCAGATGTGGATAAAAGGCGGAGGGTGTTTTATTGTTGTTTTTTCAAGAAACAGAGAAAGGTTTGTACTGAGGTACACCCTCTGTCCTAAAAACAAGTGGCTAACATGTGGCTTGAATATCGCCAATTGCCATTTCAAAAGATGAAGCTTAAGAAAAAATATTTTGAATTGAAATATTCTGTCTGCAGTTAATAAAGTACATTATGCCTTCAAATCGCGTTTGAGAAAACATACAGGAGAGCTACAACCTTGATGCTGAGCTGTATATTAGCAATGCAACTGCTGGTGTAGTTGGTTCTGTCTTGGGGGCTTTGTTGGTTTCAATGAGTTGTGGTGAACGTAAAGGAGAAATACAAAATGGCTGAGAAAAACAATATAGCAAGTCCTTCCTTTTGTTCTGAACAGATTGGGTTATTCATTGGAAATAAATTAACAGATGAATTCAACCCCTCTTTTCATTGATGGATGAGTCCCTGAAACCATTCATTACTGGTATGCATTTTATGCAAACTCTTTTGGAGACTGAAGAGCGTTAAAAAAAACTTCTTAGCTCAATTTCTCTGAAGTCCCTGTGTGACACTGATGATTTAAACCCTGTTTCTTGCTTGGGTAACTGGATGGTGAGTAACCAGGAAAGAACACCTTGTTTCTGGAATTTTATGAGGAAAACTGTCCTCATGATAAACTTCATTGGAAATCATCACTTGGAAACCCTGCCAGGGAATAACTGCAGCAATAAATAATGAATTGAGAAGTTCACTATCTATTTGTGAATTTTATTTATTTGCTTGTTTATTTATTTATTTTCTTACTTATTTTTGCTTGCCAGATGCACTAGTAGCCAGGTCATGACAACCCCTGGTTTTACTGCTTTACCACTGATTTTACTGCAAGGATCACTACACTTTGAGGATGATGAATTTTAAATGTCAGTAACTGTGAGTCCTGCACAGTCAGGTTTTTCCCTGTTGCAAGGGAAAATTCTGTAGAATGTTTGATTTTTCCTTTCTTTCTTTTTGCTCCCTAAGTTGTCCTAGTCAATAAGATGATGAGCCCTGTGCAAACACACATCATAAAACTGCTTGCTGGTTCTCAGAGACCAACAGACAGACTTGTGGAGCTGCAGAATACTTCCCCATGACTTTATCTAAAATTCCTGTAGGTGACTTTATGTGCATTTACAGACCATTACTGCAGCAATTTTGTAATATCGTCAGCTGCTGCATGGGAAAAGTTGTCTTGGAAAAGGAAAAGAGAAACATCCAGCTGTCCACTTGTAAGTGCTGAGAGCACCCATCCCTTCTCCAGACTGTGGGTTCACTTTGTTTGTGCCTTTCCACCTGTGTGCATTGCACACAGAGCTTCAGTGCTCCAGAAGCTGGTTTGACTCACAGATTTAGCCGGAAATGATCTGGCTGGGGAAGGTTGGATCATTTTTTGCACACACACACACACACCACACCCCCCGTGTATGAAAACAAGGCAAGAGGATATGTTAGAGCAGAGTACAGCCGAGCATGGCCCCACTGCAGCTGCCTGTGGGGACACAGCTAGCATGTGGCTCTTTTCCCCATGGGCAGAGGCAGGTACGGGAGCTCCTTCTTTCTGCTCCCTCCTCCTGGACCACAGGCTGGGATCACCTTTTTGGACTTACCATCAGGTGTGCTGTACAGCCGGTCCTGCTCCAGACAAAGCCTTCGGTGCAGAAACTGTACCACAAAGGATCATGAAAACTCAGCACCAGCCCCAGTGGTTAAACGCTCTCAATAACTGAAACACTTTGAGGAGCAGATATTCTCATCCCCTTCTAATTTGCAGTTGGGACCTAGGGCAATTTTTGTTCCTAAAACTTTGGAGTCACTTCAACATTTTCAGCCACAGAACAACTGCTCATGTTCTTGCTCCAGTCATTTGAAGTCTCCCTGGGAAACAGCTGGCCTCTGATGTGCGAGATACCTGCTTCCCACTATTTGGCTTCCAACAGCAAGAAGATGACTTACGGCCATGAACTATCCCTTAATTTAACACATCAAAACTGAGCGAAAATAAACAAAGCAGAGTGAAGAACACATGTAGATCATGAACTCACATTCTGCACCTTGCACTTTTGCCCAGAGCACATGTTTTTGCAGCTTATCTCCCTAGGTATCTGTGATGGTGCCTTCTCATGTGTTTGTTTTCTTTGTGTGGGGATACTTGGCAAGAAACTGCTTCTATGGGAGAAAAAGCAGTTTCTGCTTCTCTGTGGCCATGGACCAAACAAAGACCATAACTGGACATTTAACCACAGGCTTGCTGCAAAACCTGTCTGGGTAAGTGAAATAGCCTGCACTGATCTCAGTGGGTTTTGAGGAAGGTTCTGTCCAGATTGTTTTGTCCTTTTTTTTTTTTTTTCTCTGTTTCCCACCTTCATTTAATTCACAGTTGGCTTTTGTGCCTTTCTTCTTAATCTCAGAAAGCCCTTCTGCAGCCCCAAAATGTAATTTAACGTCACAGCAGCAACAGAAAACAGCCTTGGTGAGGCTCAGCTTCAAGTGAAATACAACAGCCTATAACATCTCCTGGAAACATTTTGACTCATATCTAAATTCACTTAAACTCTTCTTGAAACCTGAATAAATGGCATTTGAAAAAAAAAAAAAAAAAAGGAAATCGGTGCCAATTATTGCTACTGGCCAGAGAAATGGCATTTGAAACAAAAATTAAGGAAATCGGTGCCAATTATTGCTGCTGGCCAGAGAACAGACATACTCCTTCCCCGGTTGATGCTGGATCTGCACTATGGCTGGCAGACACCTGAGCAGCCACGTCCTCACCAGGCTCAAGCATCCAAGTCTTCAGCTGGGTTTGCAGAGCCCCAACACCCGCTCAGAAACTCATCCGTTGTCAGCAGAGATCTGCCCACATGGATCTTATCAATGTAAAAACGTGCATACAGCTGAGAAGGTGTTAAAGGCGGCGCACTCCTGCTGCAGATAATGAATGAAAATAAGCCTTTTGTTCACTGCTTCACTGCCTTGAGATGAACGCAGAAAGAAAGGGTCAAATCCAAAGCTGATGGCTGGTCAGAGATTCAGTTTGGCGAGGGTTAAGATCAAGTCTCACAGAGTCAGGAAGGAGAAAGGCCCCAAGTGTCCTCGAAATTTCCATATGACATTTAGGTATCAATAACATCATTGTTCAGGAGCAAGAGCTCGTTTTCTAAGAAAGGCTGCTCGCTCCTCGCGGGCGCGCTCCCTGCAGCTGAGGATGCCAGGCTGCTACTTGTCAAGAAACTTGTTAGCTCATTTAAGAAATGCTCAAATTAAATGTGGTATAAATCAACACCATTTCACTCACATTAGGACACACCAGTGTAATCCTGCTGAGGACAGTAACCTGAAAATATTTAATGATGTCAACTTTTCAAAGGAAAAATTTCCATGTGTGGAATTTTGAAAGGTTTTTGGTGTTTTTGCAGTTTATTTTTCTTTTGAAAAGTCCATTTGCCATCTTTTTTTTTTCTTTTTTTTTTTTTTAAAAAAAAAAAAAGGATTATCTGTTAATATTACCCTGTTACAAAATATATTCATAATCCTCATGGCAGTTACTTAGCAAGTCTTAAACCTGTCATTAAAATACCTCCTCTTGTTACTACAATCAGCAGCCTTAATCCACTTCGAGCCTCTAATTTTTTTTTTCTTTTCCCACTTTGTTCCCAAACGGCTTAAACCAAGGTATGACAGGTAGCAAACAATCCCCAATCTAATTACTTGGAAGAAACAAATGAAGGGAAGGAGCATGTTTGTGTGGCAAATTCCTGAGAGTTTGGAAACTAGAGGCCGTAGGAATGTGCCTGGGGAAAATTTTAAACCCACT
Source organism: Anser cygnoides (assembly GCF_040182565.1). Taxonomy (NCBI): domain Eukaryota; kingdom Metazoa; phylum Chordata; class Aves; order Anseriformes; family Anatidae; genus Anser; species Anser cygnoides. The sequence goes on along the minus strand of NC_089880.1, from coordinate 28,856,815 downwards.
CCAAAGCTGTGGGTTTGAAAAGTGGTGAATTTAGTCCCTGGGGGGCATCAATGGGGAGCGGTGGTGCCAAAAGAGGGGGCGGCCACGAGCAGCTCCAGACGTGCAGCGCCAGCCCTGGGGTGGGGACAATTCGCGTGGTCCTCCATGGGAGGATGCTCATGGGCTGGATCCAGCACAGCAAGCACCAAGCTTTACCTGGAAAGTGTTTGGCAGCCTGGTGAAGCTTGGCAGCACCCTAATGGCTCTGAGGACCAGATTCCCCAGCTCAGGAAGCTGTGGGTATGTGCTGGTGAGCAGGAGGATGAGCGGTGGGAAGCAGAGAGGACCACATTGCTGGAGAAGGGCGTGTGAGTATTGGCAATAAAAGGTCGGTACCAGGATGCTGATTCATAGGGAGGAAAAAAGAAAGAAAAAAAAGAAAGAAAGAAAAAAAAGAAGACAAAAAAAAAAAGATGTTTAATTAAAGACAAGCAGAAGAAATGCAGCATCTTGGCACTACAGTTTTCCAGGAAGGGGAGGAATAAGGCGTTGGTGTTTCAATGGGACACAGCACCAAGCACAGGTTAAACACATCAGGCAGATCCCACTTGCTTGAAGCTCAGAGCTTGTTCAGGACCCGACCCCATCCCAAAAGAGCATCTCCAGAGAGGGGTATCCATAACCGCTCGCAGCATGTGCAGTCTGTGAAGGCTTGGAGGGGCAAACAAGAGCTCACTTTCATGCTCCCTGAAGACCTCGGGCTGTCCTGGGAGCTGCTGGGTAAACACGGTGCTGATGTGAAATCAGATATCATCTGTACAAAACCCTTCAGAAGATAATTAGGCTGAACTGGGATTTTTAAAAGGCATTAAGTGTATGAACTTTTCGATCTTAAACAATGCCACCATGACTACTCTGGGAATAAAGCACTGTGGCCCTTCTTGGAGATCATGTGTTAAAGTTGTCTTGTTAGCAGGGAGACACTAATGTAATAAAGGAAAGCTTTGTGGCCTGGAACAGCTGGGCTTTTCTAACTGCTTGCCTAAATGTGGGTGATTAATGACCAAAATGCATCCTTGCTGAATGGCATTGAGAGCCTGGTATGGAGGTATTTCATGGCATTTTCCTTTTCCCATTTTTGTAAGAGATTTATTGGAAACAAAGATCCATTGATGTAAAGTCGTTACAGATACGCAAAGTGAATATTGTATTACTGCCTATCTGATGGGTGACAATAATCTCACATTGTTGTTGCATATTTTTTGCTTTAGGACCTAAAGATGCTCAAAAAAAACACCCCACTTGGTGCTGTTGAGACTGGAGCAACTCGAAAATTTTAATAAGATTTGTTGTCATTGTTGTTGGAAAATGCTGCTTCATCCAAACCAAAATGTCTCACAGTGAAATAGTCCCATTAATAATATTTCCATGGGAAAGTTTTCAGAGTTTCTGGGGTCAATTTATAAGTGGAGAAGGATCTAAATGAGAACCCTGATCTTCTCAATCTGAAAACAGATGTTTCAATGGCAACAATAACAACAACAACTACAAAAAACATTTTGGGGTTTGAAAAGTTTGGTTCTTGTTCCACACCAGAATGAAAACACATTTCCAGACCTCAGAAACCTTCGTGGAAGTGCACTGCTGATTTCTGGCTGTCTCTGCCAGAAACTTCATGGCCTGTTGGAGACAGCTCTGGCATGTGGGCCCTTGGCTGTTCCGGCCACACTGTGGCCACCTGCCCCACTCTTGGACTTTGATAGGGATATCACCCATCCTTCGTCCTTTGCTGCTCTTTGCATGCCTCCCCTGCTTTCCCAGAAAAGCAGAATAGCTGCCTGAAGTCTCACATTGCTTTTCTTCACCCGTGTTCAAAGTTGTTCACAAAGAATAATAATAATAGTAAAGTCTCCTTTGGGCCACAGAGCAGCCATCTGGGAGAGGTGTAATGTTCTGGTAGCATGGGAAGCGAGACTCCATCACCTTAAAAAACACAAAGTTTATAATCTGGTTATCAGGAGTGCATGGGAAAGCTGAAGTCAAAGGCTAGAAGACACTGCAATAGATGCCCTAATTGCCTGGCAGACACTTCCGATATCTTTGTTGCTTCAGGTGCAGGTTTGTGTCTCACCCATCACTGCTGCATCAGAAATGGTTTGGGTACTTGGCTAATAGGTGGTAGCTGGACAGGATGAGAGGACATTGCTCTGGCCAGGGAAGGTACACCTTTTATTTACCCAACTATCTCACTTCCAGACACATTTTTTTTTTTTTCCCCTCAGCCAACATGTTGGCTTTTGTCATTCATCAGGCCCTGGGATTGTTTTCCCTAACATCCCCTTAAGAAGGATATATTTTTCAAAATACTGCCATTCCATTCACTGAAACAGGGTTTGATGTGGCTACTTCAAATCAAAACCATGAGCTTTCCTCTCCTCACACCCACTGACTTAAAACCTGCCCCCAATGCCAGTGGTTCAGAACTATCCAAATAAAGTAGTTGCTTTAAGGACTGTTTGCTTTTCCTCTCAGACTCCTTCTCCCGACGTTATATTGTTTGTGGAAAAAGAGTTCTCTGGGTGGGTCACTTAGCTGTCGTGGTTAAGAAGCTGTATTTGAAGTCTGGTTCTGTGCAGAAGGAAAACATGTCAAAACGGCCTTGGAAATACAGTTCACTTCTTTTCCCTCCATGTCGGGATGTTAACTTTTTCCCTCCATGAAACAGCTCTTTCCCATGAAAAATAGCATCGTGAGGACATTTGCTGAGTGGCTCCAAAATGCAGTGAACCATAACCCTCTTTTCTTAGTGGGAAAACAAATTACTTCTTGAATAAAGCCGCCTCAAACTTTGCTTGAGCACCTACTCCTGAATATCTTTATACCAAGGAAACACGCTTAATTATTCTTGAGTAATTTTGCTTGCTGGACTGCAATCCCTCAAATTAATGCTATGTGGGATTTTGTTGATGATGTCGTTTTTTCATTTGAAATGATGCCAAGGAGCAGGTTCCCCTCTTCCATCTTCCCCCTTCCACCTTTGACTTTAAAGCAGATTCTCTGTTCCTTACATAAACACTCCTCCAAGATACTTTTACAGAGTGGCATGTGCACCATGAGCCAGAAATGGCATTAATGCATTTTTCTTCTGTAGCTTTGGCATGACGTGCATCTAATGTGAATGTGTGTTGCCTCGGAGAATGCTCTGTTTTATATTCTTGCATCTGATTTTGTGCAGCTGGGAAGCCACGTTTCACAGGTGGTTGGTAAGCTTATTAGATTATTCATAACTGGTTTTATTTCTCTTCTTTCCTTTTTTTTTTTTTTTTTTAAAGTAATTAAAAACATGCGTCAAAGGAGGCCCATGATGATTAGAAGCACTGCTGACATTTATTTCCCGGTTACCTTTTGCTGTTTTCACTCACGTTATACAGAGCCCGGTGCTGGTACTCATACAAGTGTGCCACTTATTCCCGTGGACATGGCTCTGAGCCCACACCAGACAAGCTAGCAAGAAATACGTGCTATTCCTGTTGGAAATTATTTTATTTTTTTTTAAGAGGAAGCAAACTATATTTATTGGTAGTTTATTAGGTATTTACTTTGTGAGAAACTTCTGCTGGCAAAGAGCAGCAATCACAGTAATAATTACGATAATGATGATGAATGTTTGGCGTCATTTTTTCTGTTGACCCAAAGCAGCGACAAATTCTGGGCATGGAGCAATTCATCTGAGGAAGAGTTCTTGATCTGTAGTACTCTTGAAACAGGCACATACAAGAAGAAGGGTAAAAGTACTGAAGGAGTCACTGATGGGGTGAAGTTTTGCCAGCAGAAGAGGCTAGCTCCAGACCCCGGTAACATGAATTCCTGGCTGAAATTCAGGCCAGTCTACCAGGGTGCAACACACAGCTCTGCAAGCCTCCACCGGGATGGTCCCGGCCATGTGTGATCCAGATACCAGCTCTGCATCTCCTCCAGAGGAGGACTCCGGTAGCTCACATGTGGCCTGTTCAGCTTCTGCTTCCCAGAGGAGTCGAGGCTGAGTTTTCCGAGGTGTTGAGCTTCGACTGGCTCAAAGTCAGGCTGTGCGTTAGCCTTTTCGATAGTCAGACCCTCAAAAGCTGAGCTGAATTTTATAGAATAATTTCTAGGAATGGAAAGTACTTCACTGATGTATGTCATGAACAGTTTTTTTAAGTCATTTTGTTTATAAAAAAATGGAATACATATGTCCTCAAAACTGGATTTTTAAAGGATTCGTGCATGCAGTGGAAGGAGGAGGGGCACTAAGATTGATATCAGGAACAGTGGTGGTGACAGGTGGCACCCACAGTGCTGTGGATATACTGCTTTGGCAGAGGCATAGGCACTCAGTAGTCTTCAAAACTCCTGAACCCCTGTCTTCAGGACAGGCTTCAGGAACGAATCCACAAACCCTTGTGCAGGGGATGAGCCAGGACACATACCAGCCGTGGCGATGGGACCTCCTTGCCTTCCTGGGGCACAGAAGCAGCCACTTGCTTGCCTAATCCTGCAGGGCCGAGCAGAGGCACTCACCAGCTGGTCACCCTGCTCCCAAGCATCACCCACCCCCAAAGCAGTGCACACGCTGCTCCAGCAGGAAGATTTGGCTTCCTCTTCCTCGCTGTGGCTAAGTGACAACTGCCTTTCCCTGCTGGATCCCAGTGTCTCCACAGCAGGCCAGTAACTCCCTCCTTTTCCCCAGCTCTTCTGCTGCTAAATAAGTCAGATGATGAAAAGCTTTGTTTTGAAATGTTCCTGGCTTATTTGTGCCCTTCACGCACCGCAGTTTTCTGCATTGTCTCCTTCTCCGCCTTCAGGTCATTTCTTATACACAGGAAACAAGAACAGGATGGCGAAGCTTGCATGAAATATCTCTTCTTGCCTGGGAGAAAACACAGACTGCTGACTCAGGCTACGCACACAAACAGTCCAAACACTGCAAAATATATAACCCCACGGCTCCTCCAGCTGCGCGTGTTCCCACATGAACCGTCTGCCATGCCGCGTTTGCACAATCAGCCACTTCAGACATCACCCACCTTGAAGATCTTCGAAAATGTCAGGGAAAAAAAAAGACTTGAAAAATGTTTGGGAAGGCAGAGGGTGGCTGAGGTTGAGTACACACTTACACCTAGCCTCACCCTAACAGAAGTCGGAGTTGCAAAATGTGCTGCCTGCGTGGCAAATGTCCCTTTCGTCACGTCTGATGGGTACGCAGGCACCGGTGGAGACTGCCACGAGCTGTGCTCCTCAGTGACCTTTCCCTCGCAGCCGGATATGAACTTCTTTGCTTCATCCTGACATCTGCGAGCAATCTGAGGCAGCTCCGTGCCACACGGCTTGGTTTTGAAATGTTTCAGTGAGGAAAGCTTGCATGGGATGAGCCGAGCAATGTTTTCCAGTTTGCCCACAGGTCTCACCTCTGGTTCCAATCACTTCGTGGAAACCAAAAGCATGTCTATTGTGTCGGGAAAGGCGGATGGATGATCAGAGGGGAAGCCAGATTTACTCGGCTATTCCCTCTCTACCCCTCCAGGGCTCTTCAAACTTATCCAAATTCCTCCTTCTCAAGTGAGGAAGGCTGGGAGGGCTTCATTAAGTAGCCATGGAAACACCTAAGGAAAAGGAGCAGCCTAACAGCTGACTTACATGGAAGTGAGGCAACAAATCTGGCTTTCATCAGGGCAATCTGGAGTCATTCTGGAATTTTATTTTGCAAATACTGGTCTCCTTGCCCCAGAGTTACCAGCATTCCCAGCTGAAGGTCCAGTCCTCCTTTTCCACTCATGGGCTTGGCATTTGGAGACATTTCCCGGAGCCTAAGGAGAGGAGGACAGCGCGTACAGGGCTGTCTGCGATGGCCCACATAGCCCACGGAGGCCGCTGACAGTGTCACTCCTAAGAACAAGCTTTGTTGGCTTAATCAAGGCCAGATTTCCTGGCAGGGCTGGGTTCCTGCAGGCAGCACATCCAGCCTGCCCGGATGCATCCCATCCGGCGTACGCTGTCCCCATCCATACCCTGCCTGCCTCTACCACCAGTAATGATGCTCCTACTGATACCGGGAATAAAACTGACTAACCTCACTGAGATCAGGCTTCCTTCTGCTCAGAGCAATTTTGAAAATTCCACCGTGGTTGTCCCACCTCCTTGGTCAGGGGGTTCCCCCCACAATGCTGTCGCCTCCTTTGCCTGCACAGGAGGTGGAGGTGGCTTGCAGCCCTCCCAGCTGCACCGCACTGACTTTTCCTCGAGCACGAATCTGCCCCAAGGTTCTGCTGCAGCCTTGAGCTACTGGAAGCTGTTGGGTAGACCTCATGCTCCTCTCGTGTTTCAGTCCTAGGTTGCTCGTCTTTTGCAACTTGAGCTCAACTCGAGTGGTAGAAAACACAGGAAAAAAAGCTTTCTCTTCCCTTCTCCACTCCTCTCCCTCGTGGGCACTGATGCTCACCCACATTTCCCAAGTGCTTTCTCTGCTCTGTTTTCATGGAGTCAAGGAAGTGACTCGCTCCTTGGGATTTACGTGCCTTTGAGGTAATGGCTGAGCAGCTTTGAGAGATGAATCCTGCTCTCTGTTGCTGGCTTTGTGGCTAGCTTGGCAGACCATGGGAGTGGGATTTTGCAGCTCGAACTCTGCAGCCTTTTTGTGTCGCTGCCTGAGCTGACACCTTTCCTTTGAAATGGAGAAGGTGGCAAGTGGTTTTTATCCAGTATCTTGAGCCTTAATCCAACTTTTGCAAGGGATTCAGGATTTTTGTGGGCAGTTTCTTTTTTTTTTTTTTTTTAATCCCTCCCCTGACCCACTTTGCTGCTGTGCTTGGATAAATAATTTCTGCAGGGTAGGAAGTGCAGCCAAAGTAAGTAGCTTAATGTCTTTTCTCAGTAAAAAATCACAAAAATTATCAGTCTCAGATTCACTTCAGCAGTAAATTAAAACTATCACAAACAAAAACTGCATAAAAAGCCTGGCTCCAAAGTGGTTAGTACCTTCCTGCTTTAAGTATGCTCATGCAATATACAGTTGTGCTTTCAGCTGGAGTACAAAGGCAAAGCTGGTATTAAATCTGGATGCGGTTTTCACCCAAACTTCACCCAGTGGCCTCATCAGTCTCGTATGATCAATTTGTCCCATGTTGTCCTTGTAGAGCTGAATGCAAAAGGCAGTGATAGAAGATGCCATATCACATTATTTTCTGGGGTAATCCTGGAAGCGGAGGGAGATGCTACTGCCTGCTAATCCAGGCAGCTTGCAGAGCAGAGGCTGTAATATCTCAGCGTTTGCTTTTGACGCCCAGAGACACCTCACCTCTACTGAGTAGAGTGGGATGGGATTCATCTCCTGGTGCACGGCATCTCCTCCTGCAGCTAAACAACCCAGCATGTCCTTACCTAAGCCTTTTGCAAAGAGAAAACCAACAGGATCCAGCCATCTCTGAAATGGCACCACATATAGAGGCACTCTGTGCTTTCCTTCCCCTTCCAGCCCTCTGCCTTTTTCCATTTGGTCCTTAGGTGGTGTCATTACGAGGTTGTTTTTTTTTTTTCTTGTGAATGTTAGAACTGGTCACCAGATACTCTAATCCCCCACGGCCGTTACCTGATCGTTTCTGCACACACTGCCGGGACTCCGAAGTTCCTCATCTGTAGATCTTAAGAAGCCTGAAGTTATGTCTTTCTTTGCTGGCTCCAGATAATCAGGTAAAGCTTTGTCCATGCCCCAAGGACGCATAATAAAATAAACAGAGAAATTCAGATAAACTGGAGGAGAAACATAACCTCAAACTCATGTTTGGTTAATGTAAACAATGTTGACATTTTCACTTGTCATTAAATTTCATCTGATTCACTGTGTTGTCCTACCTTGCCTGTATGACACTAAAAACCATTACGGTATTTTTTAGTACCTTAAACCAATCTGGTAAGGAAATTTCAGTTCTTCTCATCCACACTTGTGGTTAAAAATCCCTCCTCCATAATGGAAAAGACTGTGAAACACTTACTCATCTGCCCCAATAAAAGCCTTTCTGAGGATGAAAGGGAAAAGGGGGGAGTAATGTTTTCCAGCACTCACCAGATCAATTAACCAGATTTTCATACGAAATTTTAATTCATTGTATAATTTTAATCCTAGAGAACTGATCCGGGTAGGATGGTGCTTGCGGTCATATATCACACATGCACCAAATGCTGTTCAGAACAACAATCACACAGAATTTACCAGGGGTTACCTTGCCCTTAGCTATTTCTTGCATCCACTTACTGACATACGGATATATTGATATATCCACATATATATATTGCAAATCCCCTTGAGCATCATCTGCCCACCACCCTGGTGCTCCCACAATGGCAGCACAGAGAAACGACCTAAGGGGCCCTCCACGTCCTCTTGAACAGGGTCCTTGGGGTTTATCCTTTGGGTTTGGAACCCCCTCCATGGGGTCCAGTGCATTTGGGCCCCTCGAGGGTTAGGATTTTGCAGGTCCTTGGGTGAAGAGGATGCCTGGTGAGCACCAGGCAGGTGCAGAGCGTGGTGGGCTCCATCCTGGGGCCAGCCTCCTCCTTCCCACGGCTGCGTGCTCACTGCTCCATCAGCACAGATTTATTTCCATGCTCGATTTGTAGGAATAAAAGAGCCAGATAAGAAATATGTTTTTAATACTAATGTCACCAATGAATGCTGAGGATCTTGATATCAGCCATTAAGTAAAAGCAGGGGTGGAATGAGCATCATTTGTCTGTTGCCAGCTTCTCTCAACTGGCTTTCATTTAGATGAGGAAAAAAAAATCATTGTTATCCAGGTAATAGTGAAATATATTTGTTGTCAGCAACAGGTCAAAATGCAGAGATACATTATTCTCAGCAAGCTGACTTCACATTTTCTGAGCTAAATGCTGGATCCTTTTCCTCAATTATTCACATATGTTTTCTGGTTTAATAATAACCCACATGCTGTCTCCCAAAGAAAGCTTGCAATTTACAGGCTTCATGATCTTCAACCAGAACACACGCATCTGTTCGGCCATTTCTTGTTCCAGTGGTTGAGCCAGTGAACTACAGAGATGACATTAAGAAAGGTGCCAGTATGAAGTGCATCCTGATAAAATATATATATATATATAAATAATAATAAAAAGAGATTGCAAGTGAGAAAAGTTGTAATGTCACAGCTTCAGCAGAGAGACCTAAATAAGAAACAAAGCAAGCCTGATGGTCACAGTGTAATAGCTAACCGATGTTTTCCCCCAGCACAAAAACACTCCATCATTCAGCATGTTTGGAGGCGTCTGCCACTGTGTTCCAGCACAACATACTGCATTCCACTGTGAAATAGCATATATGTAACCTTACAAGACAAATGGCCATGCTTGCTGCTTAGCAAGTGCTCAGAGACTTTGATGTAGAGTTTTGTTTGGTGCGCGGCATGTGACAGCAGCATTGCTTGGGTAAACAAGTATGTGCTCTGGTCTGAACAAACACGTTGCTTCTGCTGCAAGTGCCGGAGCTGCATGGCAGATGTCTATCCTTCCTTCTCGTTCTCCCTCTTTCTTTCACCCTCCGCCTCAGCCCTTCTGCAAAGCAGATTACTCCTCTGCCCACAGAGATCTGGACTGTTTTTCTATCAGCTCTGTTGAGGCGTTTTCTTTCCCCATTCAATTCTGCGTGGGTGCAAGAGTTCGTTCACCTTCAAAACAGCAAAGGAAAAACTGAAACAGCAAACGTGAGCTTGCCTGGGGTAATGCCTCTTTGTATGCCGCAGAGGAGTCACCACACAAACAACGATCAGAGCCACAGTCAGCTCCTACAGCAGGTCTGTAACAGCGGTGCTATGGGGTCTGTTACCCCATCTTATAAAGCGTAATGCTCCTGAGGGTGGAGTTTGTCTAGGAGAAAGGGATTTCAGTCACAGTATTCGCATGGAAGCAGAAAGGTGGTAAAGTCTCCTGCTCATGTCATCGTTCACCTCCCGTTTTCAGCTCCCTGGCAGCAGGGAGGTGCCAGCTCAGGAGACACCTCTGTGATGGGTGACGTTGTGCTCGCTGGTGTTACAAATCCTCTTGTCAGGCTTTGGATCCAGAAACCAGGCTGTTCACCGGTGGGGGTTTCGGTTTCCGATAGAAAAAACAAACGTTTTGAAAACACAGATGGTGTTCGTGTAACCAAACCCCACGTCCTCCCTGGAAAAAAGTTCAGTGGAAGATTTTTGAGCAGCACCAAATACACTTCCAGCCACAATGGCTGAGCGATCCCCCAAAGATGAAAGACCAAGGAGCTTTGGGTTCCCCTCCTCCTGTGCATCACCTCTTGGTGAAGCCTGGGCAGTCAGGCATTAAACAGTGTCCTGCCCACACTCTCCAAGTGATCACTTTCAAGTGTAACGCAGTAAAACCTCATATGATTTCCATATGTCCTGCTGCCGGAATATTTTGCAACTGATTCACGATGGAAAAAAAAAAAAAAAAACAACTTATAAACACATTATCTTGACAGGAGCAATTCTTGAAGTAGTAGGACATACAATAGCAGAGACTTTGAAAGGAGGTCATTATTATCCAGTAGCGTTTTTCACTGGATGGCTATGAAATTTATGTCAATGAGTCACATCCTTTGAAAAGAAAGAATGAAAAGTGCCCTGTAGGACAGGTGAGCTCCTCCCCGAGCCTCCCCATGACTATTTAGCTCCGGAGCTGTTTGCAGCCCTGCCAGCAAGGCTATTAGCTGAACAAGCCACAGATCCAGATGCCTCGGCTGGGAAAGAAAATGATCCAAGCTTCGCCATATGGGTTTTGCTACAGCTGCGGCCGCAAGTGCTGACTCCTTTGCTGGAGGATGCAGAGGGGCCAGATGGAAAGAAAAGCAACACCGCCGCTGCTGCCCACAAAACTGGACGGTTCGAGGCAGCCGGCGGTGAAACGGCACACATATTTCTGACAGCACATAACTGGCCATGGGAGCAATGCTCTGGGGGCGATGCGGCACTTGGGAGCTTCCAGGGTTGTGCACAGGATGCAGAAGCCTCAAGGTCTGCCAGTCTGGGCCTCCCGGCTGTTCCCTGCTAGGCTGGAAGCTGTTTATTTAATGTGAGGACATCTCCATCCTATGTGCTAGGACTGGTTTTGATGCTTAGGATTCTCTCTCTCTCTTTATTTAATTTTTTTTATACTTCAAAATAATGGCCTGTTTCTGGGTGACCACCGTGAGACTCTGTAGGACCTGCTTTCTGGAGAAGGCTGAGCACAAGTTCCTCTGCACACCCCTGCCCAGAGGAGATGCTCACCTCCCCAAAGCAAGACATTTCAAAAGTAACCATTGTGCCCAGCCTGGAATTATCCACAAATAACAATCCTAGCATTACATATAAGTTCAAAGCAGATCCAAATCTGAATGACTGATCTAGCTGGAAATCCTGTACACCTACCCGAGTAGGGTAGACAGGTTTCAGCTGTGTCCTGCAGATTTCTCGGCTTCCCATGAAGAAATTTTGTTACTGCTTAAGTTGGCGAATCCATGGAAAGATCCCTCCTTTACATCTGTCCATATATTTGCTTCCCATCTTATGGAAGTGCATGCCTATCTTTAGACAGGGAATCTGAAAGATAACTAAAGCTAGTGGGGAAATAATACTGCATTAACTGCTCAAAACATCTGAGAGGTGCTGGGCAGATTGTGTGTTTTCAGCGTGAAGGCTGGTTCAGCTCTTTGTGAATTTGTAGTAAATCAGCACTTCATAATAAGAACAAATGTTTCATTCTCACTTAAAAATTACTACAGTTAGAAGCTTGTAATGTGTAGTTTTCATGCAGGGGTTACATGACGGGAACTTAAATCTGTTCCATTTTCATCTGTAATTTAAAACGTGTCATTTTGATCGATGAATTAGTAAAGGAACCCAGGATAATTTTGAAACTACCAGCTTAGTAAAGTTGCCTGACCTTGCAAATAACCTTTTCAGTTTAGAAGCCTTTAATAGCTTAACTATTAGCTAATCTCCTGGGAAACTTTTTCCCTGGGCAAAACTAGTATGGAAATATAACACCAGTAATAAGGTTTCCATCTTTCTTCTATCTTGATCTTTTTAATTAATTGCCACTCAGTAAAAACATAGACTGGGAGGCAGGGGATAAAAATCTTTGCAAGGGGAGGGCAGGAGTTAACTGCAGACTGTTTCTGTCCTTTACCTGCCCTTCTTGCATAGATTCATTAGGTGCTGAAAGATATTAGCAATTGTTAAGGTACAACTGCTGCTTGATTGTTTGACTCTTTTGGCTGAAAGCTGTGAAATCGATCATTTTGTTATGGAAAAAAGCCGCTCAGTGCCTACCAGGAGCAAACATTTTAAAGACTTGAATGCTTTGTAGAGCACCTCAGCAGGCCCCTGGGAGCTTTTGTGTTACAGTCGTGTTGGTGCTGGTTCTTGGGTTTTGTGGGTTATTTCTGGAAAAGGTTTTTCCAAAGTTTTTTTTTTTTTTTTTCCAATGGCAGCCAAGGACTGCAAATACTTGATTTGCCAGAATAAAAGCAAAGAACAGAGTGAAGAGAACAAGGTGGAAGTTCAAGGCCCAGGTGACACATGGACTAGCATCTAGTCCAAAACAGGCCTTAAGTTCCTGAGCATCTTATTTAGTTTATTTTCCCGAAGTTTATATTTTACGCATTTTATCTGGCCCTCTAAAAGAAGTACTACACTGAATTGTTGGGTGGTTCTCACTATCTCCTTACTCAGTGGATGAAGGGGTTCAGGGTTATCATTTTACTTTATCTGCATCTTTTTCCATGCTATTTGGGGAAAAAAAAAATAAATTAATTTTCTAGGCCAGCATGGTGATAACCCTTGCATTGCTTTAGCTCTGCCAGCCCAGCTCCAGACTCAGCTGACCCTCTTTACAGTAAGGACAGGGGCACCACCATGACAAGCACCCAGGGAAGATATGGATATCTGTAGTGCTTCAGGTGCTGCTTTCCCCACTCTCTTTCACCCTATTAACCTTATCAACTGTTGCTCTTCCACTAAAAAGTAACTAGAGTCAAGTAACTGAAATGAAAGGTCCTTTCAAACAACAGACAGGAATATTTCTGGTTTTTTTAAAAGTTGTGGGTGTTTTGTTGTTGTTGTTGTTGTTGTTTTTTTGTGGGGTGTTTGTGTGTGTGTGTGTGTATTAGTTTTGGGGGGGCATGGCTTGAAGAGCTCAGTGAAATCTTCACTTACTTGCAAGCATCTTTTGCTGGGATAATCATCAACCAGACAGGTTGAAGGCACAATTTATGAAGTTATAACATGTCTCCTGGATGAAGTCCTAGAGTTTTGGTGCAAGTGAACACAGCCACGGGTCTTCCCTTGGGCTTATCTTTAACCCCTAAAGTTTACTCTGCAGGTCTGCGCTTCAAGCTTTTTGGCTACATGAGTGAGGTTAGGCCCCTATCTCTGTGCCAGTGACACAACCAGCATCTGCTCTGGCACCGCGTGTCTACGCTATTGATCTCCAACCACCTCCTTCCCCGCTGAGACTGTGCAGACACGCACCGCGTGTGATTGACTGCGCGCGGGGTCCTGCTCTGCGGGCTCTGTTTTTACTGAAAATGAGCTTCATCCTTGCTCGGCGACTGGTGTTGCCTGGTGACCTTTGAACCAGCACTTAAGCCCCTGGAGCACAGAAATTAGACTTCAGTCTGGAAGGACCTCTGCTCCAACAGATGACCTGTTATTTTATCTTGAGCAGTGGCAGCCGTGGAGGAGCGTTGGCACATGGCTTTTAGAGCTAATCACTCACTCGCTTTGAGGAGAGCAGGAATTTCACTCCCTCCCCCTTCAGCAACCTGGGACTTTATTGCATGTCTGGATCATTTCAGGCTGATCCTTCCTTAACTATTCCTATTTATTTCTCCTGGGCCCAAACTTCTGATATAATGACTGCACCCCTCTAGCGCACATGATGAAGGCTCTTCACCTGAGCTCACTGAACCTAACCCCTTCCCTACTGCAGGTCCTGGTTATGCCCCTGAGCCCACCTGCAGTGTATTTCATAGTTCTGGGAACTCACCATCAAGCCCTGAGTCTCCCATACCCAAATACTCTCTTCTTGCCTCTTTCAGTATCATTCATCCTTGATGATGCACAGAAGGCAAGCCAAGGAAGAGGTGAAAAGAAGCAGGTCCCCCACACCGTTTCTCTCCTATCAAGCACTCAGGGAAAGCCTGAGGCTACAACTAAATTAGATAAGGGAATCTCAGTTTTTCATGCCCTGAGGCTCCTAAACATTTGCTGTTTATTTAGTCCAATTCTGCTCTACTTAACAAGGGCTCCCCTCCTGGATTGGAGTGCGAAGTAGCAAGACCCCAAACACAAGAAAATAACAAGTGCCACATCTAGCTGAGCTATCTTGAGATTCAAACCAAGAGCTCTTGTGGTTGACAGTATCCCAAAGCTAAGGTTGCCATTTCTCCCAGCAGGCCTACCGAGCCTCTTGAGGTTACAGAGCAGAATAAATGTGGTTTGTTGACTAGAAAGTGCTGCCAGTCCCTGGGAAGGGCTGCAAATCCTTGGAGGGTGGTAGGAGAAAAAAAAAAAAAAAAAAAAAAAAAAGAAAGAAAAAAGACGAAGACAGGGATCATGCTAGGTGTAAATCCATCAGTAATGTAATGTGCCCAAACTACTCTTCAAAACTTGTGCAAGAGCAATGGTGAAGAGGGTGAGCACCACCACTCCAGCCTCCCTCCTGTCACATTAGGGTCAAGCCAGCCACAGGATCTCCCCAGGGCTGCCAGGCACCACCTCCATGCATGAGGAGAGCTGGGCTGGTGGGTCAGGCCCTGAACTGGCTCCTCCAAGCAGGTGTTGATGGCAGGTTTACTCCAACCCTCCCAATGCCACCATGGGGTCCCAGCTTGGAGGATCCCAGAAGACCCCATGGGAGGAGAACCAGAGCCTGGCATGACCTTTGGGTCTTGCTGCTTGTGTTGCTGGAGGCAGTTACTGTCAGAAACATGCTCGGAGATGTGCATCATCCCAGGAAACAGAAAAAATGAACCTGTTGTCTATGTCCAGAGAGTCTCAAAGTGGTGTATTCACAGCATGTCAGCTGCCACCTCCTGCTTTCACCTTACCACCCTTATGGTGAGCCTGCATCTCTGGTCTCCATGGGGTTATCCCTGGACTATTTTTACCACAGGAGTGCCTGGTCCAAACACTGGATGCACACACACGGCTTTCTTGGAGGTCTGTGAGCTAATGGGCCTCTACCCGTCCTCCCAGCAAGCCGCATGGCAACCCACAGAAAAGCCATTTAACAAAAATGCCGGGCCAAAACGCTCCTGTCTGGTCGGGGACATTGCAACCGCAGAGGAGAATTCATGGCCTCTCGCAGAGGACTGCACTCAAAGTAAATAATATTATTTTAGAAAACAAAATTCATTTTGCAGCCTGAGACCAACTGCAACAGGATACAAGGTGGGGGGGAAAAAAAGTAAAAATGCCTCGCCCCCAGGGCTATTTATTATTTATACATCGCCGTGCCTAGATAAACTCCCCCTTGAAAGAGTAGGACAAAAATAATTCTGCAATGTGGAAACAAACTACCTATTTAAAGTGATTTTCTGCCTGAATGGCCTCATTATAAAAACAGCCTGCGTGCAATAACTTTTTACCTTTTTCTACGTTATCCAATGAACTGCTTTTTGTCACTCTCACCAGCTCAGCGCTTTCATGCAGCCACCTTGGTGGAAGGCCTCCGCGGTTTCCTTAGAAACGTCTTCCTTCCTGGAGGTTGACCCACGGTGGTTGAGGCAGCAAAAGCCCTGGAGAGGCCCTGTTCAAACAGGAAGGAGCAGACAGTTTAATGGCCGGCTTTGCAGCTCTATTCCTCCACAGTTTACAGTAGTTGGGAGCTATTAAAAAAAAAAAAAAAATCATAACGAATGTTTCTTTATTTTACTTTGTGTTGGTGTTTTTTGACAAAACGCGATGGGCCGCGGGCCGAATCTGGAGCTGGTGGGCTGTTGTTGGGCCTTGGTGGGTTTGCTTGAGAAGTGCTTGTGTTTGGGAGATGGCTTCACATGCTCAAATATGCTTTGTCCTTTGGAAAAAAAATGCATGCTCTTGAGCTTATAGGTATATTCATAAGTCGGCAGCAGAAGGAAGCCAGTCTGAGAAGCCATAAATAACGTCACCTTTCAAGTGTTTTGCAGTGCTCATACATGAACGTTCTGCGATGTCCATGCAGGAATAAAAGGCTGGTGTCCAGCAGTGCAGGAGCGAGCTGGGACAAGCCTTTGTCAGGGCAGGGCATTATTGCATGAGGCTTATCTACAGCTCTGCTCGAGGCCTTACACTTGTTTACAGGCACAGGGATCCACCACACACGCTGACTGCTGCCATTGACATTGCTGGGGACGTTGCTGGTAAAGCTGGAAGAAGCTTCAAGGTGACCCCTGTGTGAAAGGAGCTGGTGAGAGCTTTCCTCCTTGTACCCCACGTGTCTAAGACACCAGTGAGAGCAGCCCATAGGACAGGTCATGCAGATATTTCATACTTGCAGCTTCCTTGCATTTTCTATTCACTTCCAGAGGATCTGGTGAAGTCCCAGAGTTACACTAAGGCCTGGGCACTTGACACTGCCTAAATACTGTTGGCATCTTCCAAATGGGGACAGCCAGCTTGGGGTGACCTGGGACCACTTGCAAAAGCTGTGCAAAGACAGCCTGAGGACGGTACCCACATGTGTGTCCTCCTGTGCACCCTCATGTGTGGAAAGTATGTGTTATTTCTGTCTTTACTGCACTTGCTCTGCTGCTAAATCTATAGAGAAATACTCATTGCAAGGGCTGGGCATAAGCAGAGAGAGGCGACATAAAGAGGTTCAGAAGGGAGGACTGTAATTAGCTACAACAAAAGTAAATTACTCAAGAGCATTTCTCTTAATGTTTTTAGTAGCAAACATCATGGAGAGCAGGTTTCTCAGGCCTAACAGGAAGGAAAACAAACAAACAACTACAGGCAGCTAATTCACAGGCTTTTAGAAGTCAGGTTATCAACCAGGGACCCAGGGACAGGAACTGATGAAGCACAAAACTCCAGGGAAACAGATGAGGTTTCCAAAGAACACAAACACATAAAACCCTAAGATGTACATTTATAAATAAATCCAGGAAAGAGCAGGACACCTGATTCCCAGGCTGAGATTTACAAGCTGGAAGAAGAGCCTTCAGACTCTTGATTCACACAGTTAAAATCTGGAAGTGTTTGGGGAGGTAATTTGGATATGTGCAATTGTTGATAAGGCAGATGTTAGTGAGAGTGACTGCTGCTGGCCTGGGTGTGACAGCAGAAGTGGGGGCAAAGAAAAGCTGAAGAATATATAGAAATGTGAAGGCCAAGTATTAGACACCTCCACTGGACAGTGATAGCTATGGAAGAGTGTCCCACAGCACTGCCCACAATCCTTAGGGCAGAAACACCACTATTAACTCAAATCAGAAACCATAAGGCTCTCAAGAGATGCTGAGTTGTCCTTTGGGACGACCTGCCATGGGCTGAGCTGCTCCCATTCCTTTCCAAGCACTTCCTAACCTCCAGACCGTTTGTATTTTCAGCGACATAGTAATGGATAGGGTTTAATACCTACAGGCAAGAGTTAAATGGCCTCTTGGTGATGTGTAAATTAGCGAGTGGACAGTTGCTCCAGAGAGAAATGGCAAACAAATATTTATTAGTTGTTTCAAAGAACCACAGCCATAAAACTCTGTCTTTTGACTGCAGAAGTGTTTGTGTTTTTACTGAAACCAATGTTAAAGGTGATAGTTTTATTCCTGACTGAGGTAACATGTATAACTCTGAGATTTACTGACTTCAGCTAATAAGAAAAAAAAAAAGAATAAACAGAATGTGTTTTATTTTGCTCTGCTCTTGCAATATACAAGGAAGATGCCAAGAAGGAATTTAAATACCATTTTATTTGAGCAAAATTACTGTTAATTTCACTAGAATATCTGATTTTGTGACTTATTTGCTTCTTATCAAAGTAATCGCTGACTTCCTGGGCAAAGAGCTTTAGCTAAGTGATGGTGTAGTGGGACAAATGGTGTAACCAGGAAGCTAACAGGGGCAGCATGAGCATTGGAGAGTGTTACAGGGGTTAATACTGGATCCAATACTGCTTAACAACTCCATTAACAACCTGGAGGTAATGGGCATAAACTGAAATACAGCAAATTACATTTGCTGAAATACAGAAAAAAAAAAGAAAAAAAAACTTTTAAAAAGTGAGGATGGATGGACACTGGACCAGGTTGCCCAAAGAGGTTGTGGGTTCTCCATTGTCTATCTATCTTCTAAGCTATCTAAGGCATCATCTAAACTAAAAATAAATAAATAAATAAATAAAAATAAAAAAAAAATCCACCACCCTGTAGTTAGGCACCTAATTACCTAGCAGAATATTTGGAAATACTGAGTGGACGTAAGTCTTTAGGTTCAGTGGGGACCTCAAGTGAAATAAAACACTGTCCAGCAGGAATGAGGTCATTGGAATATAAGGATACAGACAAATTCTTGCAGTCCAATATAGATATCTTAAACATATGTTTATGTTCATGTAATATAACATGACATACGTGAAACACATATACATATCCTAAATTACAGTGACTTCTAATAAGATCCATGCTGGACAATAAGCAGCTTGGCATTAGGTGAATAATTCAGTGTTAACTTTTTCCTTGCATTTTTACAGCGTCACTAGAACATACTGTGATTTGCTCAAGGTTAACTTACAGAAAAAGTTGTTCCTAAACCCACATATAGGTTTTTAGATGGGAGGTTAGACATAGAGGCACCAGACACCGATGAGGGATAAGGAAATGATGGAAGCTGTCATTCAGCAGGGAACCTGGGTATGTGCCGTGGCTGACACTTCTGAGTTTACTCCAACCTACCTGCAATAAGTGCTTAAATGGATAAAATGGTCTGAGCATACACAATGAGGAGCAGAATATGTACAAAATGTGCAGTTTTCTCATTCCCACCCAGAAATAACAGTAACTGCTTCTTGATCCGAGGGCTGTGGTTTAGTATGAATTTACAGAAGATCATGCCATGTACACTTCAGTGCAGCCTTTGAAATAACTCATGTTTCAGTGACCCCAGCATCCTGAGTCAACTTAGTTAAGGAAATATGCACCGAGAGGTCATAAAAGAGGCCAGGCCCTCTGCAGCTCTGCGGAGACACACCAGTGCCTGGAGACAGCCATCCTTCAGGCTCTGGTTTCATACAATTTCTGTCTTATCTCCATGGATAGAACAGCCACACTAAAACTGGCACTCTTTTAAATAGATGGTCTCCAAATACTTGGCTTGGGGACTGAAACAAAACAAGGAGAATATCCTGATGATTCAGAATGCAAAAGAAAGTTCAGTGATGATTACCCTCTGCAAGGACATCCCTGATCTCCAGGGAAGCTGGTTTTGAGCTTGAGATGGGGAAAAAACATAGCCGCTAGTCTGTTTACACCGAGGAAAACTCATTCTTTTCTGCATGCATGTGTGAGTAGCGGCTGAAGTATTTCATTGCTCCGTGCTTGTTAATTCACCTTTCAGCTGAGACCATAACAAAAAAATGCCATCCCCAAAGGAAAATGTCATTTATTTCTGGGAAGACATGAATTAACGCAAATTAAAATCCTATTTGCATAATTCACTCTGAATTCTAGTTGAAATGCTTTTGCAATCTTAATTACACCATTTGTTTCTCATTTAATTGCAATTGCTCAATGCTCCTGAAT
Source organism: Anser cygnoides (assembly GCF_040182565.1). Classification (NCBI taxonomy): domain Eukaryota; kingdom Metazoa; phylum Chordata; class Aves; order Anseriformes; family Anatidae; genus Anser; species Anser cygnoides. Next base: position 28,837,038 of record NC_089880.1, on the reverse strand, counting down.
CGAGTTAAAAAGGAAGAGCCGCTGTGTGACTTCTCCATGAGACACCTAAGCCCGGACGGCTCCTTCCTGGGCAGCTCTGAGCGTGTGTCATCAGGCAGCTGGCCCCAGCCTCTCTGGGCAATGCATTCCCCCTTCTCCCTTAGGACACGTGAGCACGAAATCCTAAATACCCCTGTGCCTCCCCAGGAGCCAAGTCACCCAAGTGCCTTCAAGGGAGATTTTACAAAATGAGAAGGGGGGGGAGGGAGAAAAATAACTTCAGGATGAATGTAGATGAGCTGTTATTAGTAACAAAAATCCTTTTATTAACCCCTCCTAGTCAGCTTTGGTTCTGCTGGGGAGGGGGAAAGTTGTAAAGATAACTGCAATACATTAAAGGGACTAACTCCATAGCCTGTGCAACAAGCCATGACACATAAGATAAATCCCTCGGGACTCTCTGCCTGTTTACAGTACTTACAGATAAAATAACTGGGCCGCCACCATGGAGAGACTCCCCTTTTCCAGGAGTGCCAAATCTGGAGCTGAGCAACTCAATTTGTGCCCTGACAGTCAGATCAGCTTTACACGGCCTCTAATCCCCCCAGATTACTTTCCTCCATGAAGACTACCACTTCATTAGTACAGAAGGTGAATTTTGTAGCAGCACCAAGGTTCGTTCTCATATGTTATCTTTGCCTAGAGAATAGGACTTTTGACATAAACCTGGAAGGTAGTTCAAAGCCTAGCAGCATAAACACACATCCATTTTTTGTACTTTAGGAATAGGTAATGTAAGAGTTGAAAGGTGAAGGTTATGGCAGTTCGTGTTTATTTCACCAAGAGCCAAGAGATGGGAAACATCTGGCACTTACACACCATGCAAGTCTTAAAAACAAAGAGACCTAGACTTTAGTCCGGCTGAGCAAGCACTGGGATAAAAGCTAATGACAGGCTGCTTATTTAAAGGGATCATAATACAGAACAGCCATGTAGGGAACCGGGGAGGATTGGGAAGAGGGAAAATGAGGGTAGAATTTAGCTGTGCGTTTCCAAGGGTCAAAGCCTGACTTCAGTTACACTCCAGTGTCAATCCTGTCCTCCAGGCCTTACACAGCACCTAGGACCCTCCGGATTTCACCTTTTCCTGATTTCTAACACAGACAGATATCCAAAGCAGACATGCTGCTGATGTATTTCATGTATGACAGTGTAGAAGTCCTTAGGACCGAGGGCTTTCCTGTAGGTGAAAGGAGAGATTTGAGCATAGAAGCAGCAACTCGGGGGGCTGTGATTTGTCATGTCAATGTGAAAAGCTCATCTGTAGTATTGCTTGGGAATGATGGAAGAACTCAAGCACATTGAAGTGGCCTCCCTGGAGCAAATCTTCACCTGCTTTGTGTCTTCCTGAAAAGGCTTGGCAAAAACAAATGTGTTTTGTAGAGTGGGGCTCCCTACTTTAGAAAAATCCCATTCATTTATTTGAGAAGTGGCTGCTCCTCCCCAAATCACATCACTCTGATCTCTTATTTTCTTTATCCAACACCAAAGATAAAATAATCTTTTCAGTAGGGATTTACCCAGAAACTGAAGAGCTGTGACTCTTTCACTCCTTTCCCCACTGCCCATGGACATTGCACTGGCTGTGCTCCTGCCTCTGCTCAGTGACAGTGGCTGCGCGGTCACCCCTGCCTCCCCAGCCTAATGGCCTGTCCATATCCTGGCAGTCACACCAGAGACCACATCCCATCACAAAAAGTCACGTAGAACAGAAAAAGAGACTTATATGCTTGTGATGTGCTACCATGTGTGATCTTCCAGCCAAGAACACAGATCCCACAGCCATTTCCCAATGCTATTTCCTTCACACTGCCCTACCCGTTGCTTCCACTTGTTGGCCAGGTAAGATTCCAGTCCCAACCCTGCAATGACACTGAGGATTGATATTTAATATATCTCCAGAGTAATGAGGAAATGTGATCTCCTTTTAGGCTTTTAAAGCTAAGCATTGAAAATTGAGCGTTCTCTACTTTGTAGCAAACACGCACGAGAGACCTCTGTAATATGCTGTTTTTTCAAGATAAAAGACCTGTCACAGGCGTACAACTAAGCAGCAAAATCCTCTTGATCCCCTAACATGTGATAAGGAAATGATGCCCTAGAAAAAGATTCCAGTTTTCAAGGGGTAGTTACGTGACAGGCGCATAAGTGCTAATTCTTATTAAGGCTGTGGTTTGCACCCAACTGGAAGATTTGTGGTGTCATACCACCAGTGCCATGTGCCAGATGAGCATCATGCTGCTAGAGCATAGGCAAGCTCTAATTAATGGGTTCACATTTGTAAAAAAAAAAACAAAAAACAAACAAACAAACAAAAAAAATTAAAATACCCTTATAACAGCATTTTTTTTTTTGCCAGATCTGTATTGTCTTAACTCCATGTTGGACCAGCTATCTTTATCTTCTGCCTTTCCACAGCAGGGGTGCAGCAAGCACAGAAGTATAAAGCTGGTATAAATTCCATATCATGTCCCTCGGCTAATTTGACAAAACACAATCATGTGTCCATGCCTGATCCACATTAGATTTATAGTCCTGGGCGAGCTGGTAGTGCACAGATCTGGTCTTAATAATCCTGGAACCACAGCCTAAACCTATTAGCTGGAAGCAGTTATATGATTCTTAATCCTATTTTGTGTCAGAGCAGATGACTGCAGCAAGACTGAGCAGAAATTGCATGTTTTTGTCTAGCTACGCCTGTTTTGGGCCTGAGATTTTTTGAGAGTTTGGGCCATTCCAGGCACTAACCATAAAACTGATGTTTTGGGGTCAGTTTATGGGAATTGAACTGAGATGCCCAAGATCCCAAAGCATGAAGATTTGTCCTGGGGGAAATAGACTCCTTTTACTTGAAAGATGCTTATATTACGTGCAAAGAAATACCATCTACCTTTGTGAATCCACCATAAGAGTAGGATAAAAGCTCCCATGCTCAATGTGATTTGCATGCACAGTAAAGATTGTGAACGGTATTCCCAGAAAACTTAATGAGAGACCTGTAGTACAAGAGTTCACCATAAAAACTCAGATCCCTTCCTTAGAACGATTTACCTATACCAAATATCTGAAAATCATAATCACGTTGCTTCCCCAGCAATTAGAAATTTTTATATACTATATTTCTTTAATAATAATAAAACTTTATATATATATATATATATTTTAAAAAGCCATCCCCTTACAAACACATTATTAAATTACAGTTTATAGCTCTTGCAGTGGGGTAAATTATGGCTCTTTTATTAAAGAATTTTAAAGACTGGAGTTTTACCGACATGCTGCTCGCTGCCAATAGCTGGCCAGGCTGCAAAGGTGCAAGCTGCATCTCACAGAGGTCTCCTGCACACCAAGAGGGAATTTCTGTTGGGCTTTCCAAATACAGGGATGCCACACAAAGCAACTCTCAGCTCCAGCTCTGAGCCTCTGACCTTTAGCACCCATTATCTGTGTTGTCAATGCTGTATGCTCTCTCCCAGGAGCGTTGGGAGATGGGTAGACCCATGGAGGAAGGGACTGTAGCCTGTTGGACTAAATGATCTTTCAAGGTCCCTTCCAATCCCTAACATCCCGTGATTCTGTGGTTCTGTTACTGGTTTACTCTTCCTGCATTAGTCTGGTTGCTTCTTTGCGAGTGGCCCTGCTTCTCCGTAGGGACTGGCCCACCAGGAGCTCTTCACCTCAAAGCACTTGCACATGCTTACCAAACTGCAAATCGTAAATAAAGCATTGGCAACATCCAGGCTGCATAAAGATGCAACAAAAATGCAAACGCATGTCACCATCCCAGTTATGTCAAAGGCAAATTCACCTTCAGGACCCGCTTGTCCTCTGTGCTGCCCTCCCTGCACTTACAAATTAACGTCGGGGAGAGGAAAATCAAGTCCCTGATATTAAACAGAAAACTTAGGCCTTGTTTTGAGTCTGTACCACATTCCCCCACTTCCACAGGCTTGTATCTGCCATCGATAGCTACCTGCTTTTGCCGTTGTGTTGGCTGATGCTAAATTTCACCGTGAGAGCAGACTTGCACATGAGTGCGGTGGCCGAGCCGAAGCTCCGACAGCCTTGCCGGGGGCCGATCCTGCGGGAGAGCTCCTTGTCTCCTGCTCCAAGCAATTTCTGCACACAGCATTTGGCACTCCAACAGGAAATTAAGGGCTGTAGGAAAGCAACCTTTGGCCTTTAATTCACTTTTTAATAAAATCATTAAAAGAAACTTACTCCCTGCCAGACATTATGGGAAATTGCTTTAATGATACTTTTAAGCAAAACACATTCACTCAGCTGCATGCGTGGCTTGCTCAATACCTCCAGCTTCCTTATTTATGTGTTTGCAGTATGAAAATGGTTTGAATTATAAAGTCAGGCTAGAAAATTCTCTGTGAACCTGACCATGACAACAGCTAGGGGCCAGGTTCTGTCTGTTAAATACTTCTTTAATGTGTAAAGGACAGTTTGAAAGTTTTGCTAGAAAGAATCAATAGGTATGAGCCAAAGACGAGCAGCAACAACAGAAAAGGACAAAGAGCAGAGGGGTTCTGTGTCCCCTCTTCCTGCTTCTAACAAAAAGGTTGCCATTAATTGCACAAGGTGTGGGTGTAAAGCAAAGCAAAGAAGCAGTTTGTGGGAACACAAATGCATCCGACCACAGGCTTAGCTCCCTATCCAGATGTCCTTCCATTGGCTTTAGAGTTTGCCATTGCATTCTACGCTTTTGCAAAAAAGTCCACAGGATTTTTTGTACTAGAGAAAAGGCAATTCTTGCTTTATCATTGTTAAATTCATAACTTACCACTTGGGCATGTAGGAGTTTATTTAGAAATGTTAGTAATTGAACTGATCCTATGGATAAGTAGATGGCTACTGAGGACATCTTAAGAATTACAAGGGAGAGCCGTGTTAAACCTCATTGCTCAGTTACAGCAGTGAAATTTTAAAAGACCGAATAACTTTTATGGAGTGCAAAATTTGCCCTCGCATATTTTGATTCTTTCTTTCCCGTTGTTTAACAAAATGTTAATCGACAAACCTGGTAGTCGGTTTTCTACAATCAATAAATTCTAAGTCCAAGTCACAGTAGCTTTTATGTCTGTATGTTGTAAAAGTAAATTTACATCATATGTCAAACATTACACATGAAGACAAAAACAACGCTGATTTCGAGTCCTAAAAGATATATGTGCATCCATAAAAGCAGCAAGCTGTGTCCTGAGTACAGCTGGATGATCATGCTCTGACCAAATGGCTTTTTGTTGAAAACTGGAGATTCGTCGGACTCAACTGTTTTCCAGAACTGCATCTGCTTCAGGGAGCTTTGGGAAATGTGGGAAGAGCCCCTGGGTTTATGCTGGTCCTGGGGAGCCCTCGTTTTCCTGCTCTGCGGCTGTGGAGCAGCTGAGGGACCATGCCAGGATCCCAGAGGTTTGGGAACGCCCGGAGCGGAGCCCGAATGAGAGCTGCGTTGCTCAGGGCACCACAGCAGTCTGGTAAGGTACGGTCACCAGAGGGAAATGGCAAGAGAGGAAAGACCCAACTGTGCTGATTAATCGCAGGATGACTCGACTCCACCAGCGCGATCATGAGAAAGGCGGACCTGATCCTGACAAGATGGACTGCGCAGACATAAGAGGCAGGGAAGCCTTTGCAAAGGCCTCATGGGATCATTGGGGGTCCTGTGTGTATTTCTGTGCACTTTCCAGACCAGGTAAATCCCAGAAGAAAATCAGAAAAAAGTCAACTAGAGCCACCAGGCAATAAGCAGCCTTTCTTATGAAAAGAAACATAAAAGCTGTGCTACCTCCAACACGCTGAAATGCAATCTGAGGAGAACACATTATCTATCTACGAATATATTGGAGTAGAGCAATGCAAAGGAAAAAAAAAAAGGCAACAAAACAATGACACGTTGTTTTAATTTAAAGAATAAATGTGGCGCAAGAAGGATGGAGTATAATCTATGCCCATAATTACATAAACGTACAAGGAACTCTGCTGCCTAGAGGAAAGCCAGACCAGCACAGCTTTAAGGCTGATGGGATCTCCTCAGAAATTCCCCCAGAATGCTGGAGGTAGCAGAAATCTTCTTGCAGTAGCCGTAAGTATTTAATTTTTTTCCAGAAGTGAATATATATTGTTACTCATCATCCTAGCTCCAGGAGGCTTTAGGGACTGGGGAACATGACAGAAAGGGAAAAGGTGGAACCAGAAGAGAACTGTTCACAGGATCTTTGTTAGTGGGAACATCCTTTGTGAAAAAAAAAAAAAAAAAAAAAAAAAGCACAACACTGCTTCTAGAGAATACACAACCAATGAGAGTATTTCCAGAACATTTTCCAATGACATGACATTACTTTAGTTGGGTGGACTCATCATCTTTGGCTAGTTGTGTCCCCATTCTTGGCTGGAAACCTCACAGATGAGTAAGGAAAGGGACGCCACCTATTCCCGTGGGTAACGAGGCAGTTTGAGCTGCACTCTTCAACAAAGAAAGCCCATGTGTACCTTTCTGATGGAAGGAATTTCTTAGAAAATCCTTAATGAAAATTAATGTACTTCTGAAATGAGCTTTTTATCTAATACCTCACCAGCTTGCTGGGAAGCGACTGGGTGGAGGCAAGCAGATTTCATGCTGGATCCGGTTAACACAAACTGCCACCTGGTGAATGCCAAAAAGTATTTTTGCCTCTGCTAGGCGTGGTCTGGGTTTAAACTTTGGAGAAGGACTGATCCTCAGATATTCACGTTGTACAATCAGGGCTTACAACACAAATGCAGGTGTCTTGAAATTGTTGCACTGCTTCCTCCCAGCTGTGCTGCAGAGAAAGTTTTAATCTAGCACACGGGTTCCTCCTGGAGCCTCCAGGCCCTTCCTGCTGATCCAGCTGCCTTCACATCACAGGCAGAGGTGTCTCGAGAAGCTGTCCTGCAGCACCTGCGCTGCCACACAGGAATGAGAATAATTCCTTATGGGGATGGTGGAGGATGCCGAGGGCAATGAATGAGGCATCTGAACCCTGTGGCAACGAGACCAGAGCGGTGTCCAAGGGAGATGTGGGGTGCCAGGCTGCAGCAGCTCCTTTCAGGCAGCTCATGGCATCACAAGCCTGCTCTGAAACCTATTGACACTGGGGGACTCCCACTGACTTTTATCAGTTTTGGCCCACATCCTTGGCATCTGGCTCACGCCTCTTTATTTATAATGTCATGCATATCAGAGGCAGCCTCCCACGGAAAATACGCCAACTCATCTCCTTACTCAAAGAAACCATTTAGATGTGATCATAATCTGTGATTTCATTGCTAGACCCTATTTGCCTTCACAGTTAGACTCTCCGGGGATGGAATTTTATTTCTTTGGCACAGCTTAAGCATTGTGCTGTGCAAATCTATCTCTCTCTTTATCTCATGCATACCTATATAATAAGTGTGTATGTGATGAATAATAAATACATAGGTGTTACGGGCCTCCTTTGTATTGCTATGGTGCTATAAATAGCCCCAAAAGCGCAAATAACTCTACTGTGTGCCAGCTCTAAGCTTTCTTGATATAGCCACAGCACTGTAAGGGAGTATTATTGTAAGCAGAACATTTCTGAATAATTAATCTTTCTGATATAAGACACGCATACCAATTCCAAATAACCCTGGTATGCATTCCTGTTTGAAAGGGGAAACGAAAGATGAGGAAAAAATGGAGTCAAAGTTAGGAGCTAAGATACAAACTGCAGCCAGGAACGTACAGGTTATTTTTCTCCTTACCCTTACAATTCAGAACGTATTTTCCCTATAAAGTAAATGTATAAAATAACCGACCACACCTCTGACAGGATCGCAGCTACACATGCAGCAGTGGTGCGTAGGGATGGAGTGCTGGACAGTGTCTTCTGCCAACAACCACCAAGTATGGTCCCAAAAAGTCAGCGCCAAGCTCTCGGCTCTGCAGCAGCAGGCACGCAACCCATCAGATGCCTCGAGGCATCTGTGTGTGACTTATAAACACATCCAGGCTTTAGCTTTAGCAGCTATAGCAGAATTCACTGGGCTGAGATGGGCAAGAAACACGTGCGAGGCAGGAAGTTTGGTGGTGTGCTCATCATTTCAGTGGGTGTTTCTCTGCACTCCATTATTTTTACGGGAGCAGAAGGCATCGGCACGTGGCACACCCAGCTGGAGGAGGCAGCAGGCCATGGGGACACCACTTTCAGTATTACTCACAGCTTTCTATTCACCGTCCAGCTCATGTTGCCATTCCTGAAAGTCAGTCTTGCCCTGCCTCAAACAAGTGGTTCATTACCCCTCTGAAATGGAGTTATGGGATGGTCTCTGTATGGCAACATGAGACACAAAATGGCCCTGAGTCTTTAAACATGGTTAATTGGACACCGGGATCGTCTTAAGAATGAAGGCTAATTTCTGCTTTTTCCAGTTGTCTCATCTATTTTCTCTTGTGCCATCTGAAGTCTCACAAATCAAGCCAAATGCATCTTTTGTAAATAAAGGTTGAAAGAGCTTTGTTTGTCAGTTGTGTAACGTGAAATTATACGTAATATATGAAATTAAAAACAAACAAACAAACAGAAATCAGAGTGGCTTGTGAGAATAATGCATTTGTTCTCTGACTAATACAAAAGGCATTGTCAGAGCACTCCCAGAGCTGGCATTTATAGACGGCCTCAGCCTTTGAAATCCTGCAGTCCTGTACTGCTGAAACACCGATGAGCTGGCAGACGTGGCTGATCCTCGTCCATGCCGTGAGGTGTGGGCTGCAGGTCTGGAGGAAATTCAACTTCTCCTTCACCCAGGACTCTACTGGACGATGGTTGCCTATAATATCACCTCTGCCATGGCAGTGTCGGTGTGGAGGAGAGAGGTCATTGTGATTTATCACGGTATACCTCTTGGTGGACCGAACAACCTGGTTTCAGTGACGGATGGCCCAGCCTTGCAACTGTAGTCCAGATCCAGGATGGGCTCACAACCAGCCATTCAGTTTGGAAGTGTGGTTTGGATTATCCATGCTAATTTCTACTCTCTGCGTTGCAAGAGATTCTGCTGCTGGTGGCTGCAAGCTTACATTTAATCACTAAGCTGCAAGGACATATAAATAGACTAACTATAGCTGAATCTGTCAGAGGAACTACACAAAAATCCCAAGAAACTGGGGTTTGGACAGCTCTTCCTTGGACTTTAGCAGCAATTGTGGTATTTAGCATAGGGTTATTGTTTTGTTTTGTTTTGTTCTGTTTTGTGCTGCTTTGTTTTTAAAAAACATTTCTTTATGATGACTTTAGTGGGAAAGGAAAATTGAATTTGCAGTTTTCTTTTGGGATTTGGAAGGATTTTTGCAATACTAGAGACCAGGACTGACTACAAATCTCTCCCCAGAGCCACTGAACTCCCTCTGTCACAGGGATGCCATGCCTGCAATGTGCTCTGTGCACAAGGAGGGTCCCTTAGACCTTAACAGGTTGGTCCCTAGTGCTAAACACCTCGGAGACAAAAAACAGTGCATTTAATGCCATTACAACAGGGCAGCTTAGCATCACACAGAACATCACACAAAGCTTTAGGTCTCTATTGCAAGGTTATAAATCAACCCCATTTACATGAGGGAACAAGTTCAAGTTGAAGTTATCAGGGATGACGGCTTGAGTGGCATCCTGTACGTCAGGCCCAGAACTGAATGACCCCTCTTTTCCTTTTGCCAGAGAAACAACTGGTGAGAACATGTCAGATTTTATCTCTGATTCATGATTTTGGTTGGGAACATAGGAAATTTTACACTGAAAATAATGTCTTTCTAGGGGCGTGTTACAACGTTTTCCTGACAAGGCCTTTATTTTTAAAAAGGGGGCAGTAAACAGAACAACACCCAAATAATGACAAGATTGAACTATACGGGCACTTATAAGCATTTGTCATTGAAGAGAAGCTGAGCTTCTTGTCTCCAAAGGGCGATTCATGAATGAGTTTCCGTGCAGCAGGACAGCATAGTAAGCCTTGGCCTGTGCCACTTGCGCGGCTGAGATAAGCCTCTGCCAGATCTTTCATCTTCGTCCCCTGACAGGAGGTCCCCAGTGGTCCCCTGCCAAAGTATCACAGCACTGGTGACACACCACACTCCTTCCCACCATGAGGTTCCCCAGGACTGCGATGTGCCCATGACATCCTACAAAAACCAGCAGTTGCTCCTGCGTCAGCACGGACGATCTGCAGCCTAGTTAGAGCACTTCTGCGTGTCAGAGTGCCGCAAGAGGGGTGCAGCCTGGTGGGAGATGGGGTCTTATGATCCCCTTAACCAACCAAAGCTCCCCCATAATAACCATAATAATAACTATAATAGCTATAATAATAATAGCAACAACAACAACAGTAATAATAAACAACCTACAACAACAACGATAATAATAACCATAAACAACCTACAGAACAAAACACCATGAAAACATCTCTGTTCTTCACTGCAGAGCAGTCAGATCTTCTAACCTGTCAGTACGCACATCTCAAGCAGAGAGGCATTGCCCTTAGATGTTAGACGAACAGCATCTTCTTTCCTTTTTTTTTATTTTTTATTTTTTTCCTTTCTGAAGGAAATTCTTAAGGAAATTGCAACCATGCAGCAGGCTGAGCTACTCAGGCTGAGTTACAACAGCCTTCACAATCCTCTCCACTAGGAAGCAACCAAACACACTTAGCAGGAACACTACGTGTTTGATTACTTTTGCCAAATTGTTTTTATGCTACTTTTCAGCTGGATTTAGCATTCACAAGACTATAGCACTTCTCGAAACTCAGGCCATAAAAGCTCTTGCCGTTCTCAGGAAAGGGACAAGAGGTCCTTCACACATCCGCGACGGCTCTCTGCTGCTCTTCTGGCTCTCAGTCCCATGGCCGTGTGAGTCCTGCAGAAACGGCCCAACAGGCTGCAGCAGACTGCCCTTTGTGGAGAAGGAAGGCACCCAGCAGCCTTGCGGCCATCCAGCTCAGAGCCTGCATCCCAACAGACGCGAGGGGCCGGGTCTGCTTCCCCCTCTGCACCTGGACCCACCACAGCGGCTCATGACAGCCGTGGGCTCCTCCTCATCTCAGGGTTATCCCCCACCAAGCCCCTGCAGCGGCAGCCAAAGCTCTTCTGTAAAGCGTGGTGAGCAGTAGCATTTTTAAAACATTTAATTCCACAGAATTAATTTCCCAATCCTCATTACCATGTTTCTGAAACAATTCCCATTTGTCTACTGTGCAGTAAAGCTAATTAATTTCACTCGACGTTACATTTTAGAGCTAGAAATATCTTTTTTTTTTTTTTTAAGAAAAGCTTTGTGATCAGCCAGCCCTGTGGTGAGGCAGCACTTATTGTTCCTCAGTGGGAAGAGACTTAGTGACACATGCTGCCTAAAGCACGGTTATTAACCCTAATTCCTCCAGCAAACAGCATACCAGTCCCACAATCCACTCTTTCTTTCCGATAAGGAAGGAAAAAAATCAATGAAAAAATTTATTGGTCATCGGGCAGCATATTGTGGCTGGAATTTTCCAGCGAGCTCAGTGCTTCTAGCAGTGGCCAAGCCTTCGAGAGAAGCTCTTCATAGTCCAAAACAAATGTCTATGTTTTCAGAAGACAGGCAAAGATTAGGCACTGTCTGGGAAGAGAATCCACTTTCTGTTGTTTCCAAGTTTTATTTTTGCACTTGAGTCTCGTCCTGGTGCCTGGCAGGCTTGCAGAAGCTCCTGACGAGTGTTCCTGCTCCTGCTCCATGCTCGCTGCTTCTGTGGCACTGCTGATTGCTGCCCCTCGACGTCCACTGCAGCTTAGGGGTGGCCTGGCCTCATCCTGCCTGTCTGGGCCAGGCAAAGAGAGACACAGAGGGAGTATAACCTATCCGGAGGACTCCTCGAAGCAGAAAAGCCCATCAGGTTTGCCCTCTGGAGCGTAAGAGAAAAGCCTCGCAAATGCTCACACCCCAGAAAAGCGCACAGAGATCGTATCGTATTGCCGGCTGTAGCACAAGCGAAATGAGAAATCAAAGACGCTGCAGACTTTTATTGTTCTTTTTAAGTTCTGTCCCAGCAAATACGGTGCCCATATTTTACAAGGCTACAACACAATAATCTACCACCACCACTTTAACGACCAAGCAGTTGCAGAGTTGATCTATAAACTGATGTTGCCATTTAATGTGGTTTCCAGTGAACTGTAAAATTTATAGCTGTAACTAACACCCCCCCTGCCCCTCTCTCTTTTATGTTCTCCTCAAAAACAAGCTGCTCCACAGCTCCAAAAGGCAACAGGCAGAAAATCAATGTGTAACCTGACGTGAGCTAATTAGGATCATATTCACGTACCACAGATCTGTGGCCTTCTGGTCAATTAAGCAGAGATTAATGTCTAACACTGGATGGATGAATACCACCAAAAGGAAGGCACAGAAATATTCAGGTCCTCCCTTCTTGCACAGCCTCTTTCATGAATCCTGGCAAAGCTGCTGAGCAGAGCAGAGACCCTGTGGGGTCTTTTTTTCCATGGGTTTTCCTCCAGTCCATCCCTTGTACACCTCTTGGCTCCTTTGCCATCATCTCTGTGCCACGTTGTGGGCTGGGAAGCAAATCCACTAGCACCCCTGCTTCAGCAGCTGCCTGGGGAGCACTGATAAGGGCTCCTGTAAGGTGATCTCCACTCCTGCTCATTGTCCTGCCTCTTCTTGCACCCCATTCCAAGTGATTGATGGGCTTCGCTTCAGGCCCACCACATGGGGGGGGGGGGGGGGGGGGGGGGCACGCGGATTTTGTTCCAAGCGAACGTAATGTAGGAAAATCTTGTAGGGCGCGCATGCACGCGGGCTGATTTAAGCTCACTGTTGTCAAAGTTTGGAATAAAACCCAGCAGTCTGATCCCAAAGCCCATTAGCCTTTGGAAAGCCTCCCTGTGATGTCAGTGGAGTTTGGAACCAGCTTTTGATGCTTTCTGGTAAGGCCTGATGGAAAAAAAATCTCCAGGCTTAATGGGGGTGGGGGCTGGTGGTAAGGAAAGGGTTTTTTGATGACCACAGCCTTTGCAGGGGGTGCATATGCTTGCTTGAAGTCCGTTGATATTTTCTGTAGAAAGCTCTCACATTGCTTCCGTCTACTTGTTGGCAGTGTACTTTTTTTGGGGAGGTGGGGATTTAATTTTCTGACCTTATGTGAGATCACGTTTAACGTTTTAATCTCTGTAGCAGCTTCCTAATGTGAAGGAGGCTTCAGTTCAAGATTTTATCTGGATATTCAATAAAAACTTTGGCCTTAGGTCCCCCCCACTGCCTCTCTACTGCGAGCAAGCCTGTCTGCAAGCAATGGATGCTCACTGCCCCCATGAAAAAGGGGGAGGCTTCTTGGGGGGTTGAGGAGAGCAGCAGTAAGGGATGCAGGCACCCGCAAGTCTTCCCCAGGAGATGTGGGGAGCTCCTGGGGCTGAAGCCTGCGGCCACTGGTGATGAGAGAAGTTCACATCTTCAGCATCGTGCATGCAGCACTTATATGAGCACAGACTTGCTTCAAGCTGCCTTTGTTTGGAGCCAGAGCATGAGCGGAGATTTGGGGTAAGGTAAAGTCATGGTGATTTTTGGAGAATCAGCATGTTAAGCTCATGTCAACAGTGCCATGCTTTTTTATTAAACAACAATGTGAAAGAAAATCAGAGGGCCAGATTCTGTTGCAATATGTGCTAGTAAAGCCCAGCATAAGCCAGCATGGCCACTGGAGAACCATGGTGCTATGCCACATAATTATGGTCAGCCCCATAGACATGGCTGGAGGTGGGAATGGAAGAGGAACTGGAATTTGGGACATTCAAAAGTGTCAGATTCATTAATTTTTTTCCTTGACTTAATACGTCACTCAGTGTCTATGCTTGCTGGTGAGGACTGCCCACTGCAAGTCCCCCTGCTCAGCACCATGCAATTATGCCAAGACACCGCTGTGCAAGTGAGCAGACACAGTGCCTGCTGTTTGCTGATAGGGCTGGGAGTGGAAACACCAAGAAACTTGCAGGCATCATAGCACTATGGGACATGGATGGAGCACCGCGATGCAGAGCCAGCCACTGCGTAACCAAAGAGCCCATAAAGCAGTAACAATAAAAGAGCATTGCAAATAGAAACAAATATTATCTCTGTGAATCCACTCTGAACATTTTACAACAAAGAGAGCTCAACTCTAATTTCACAAAATAGGCCGGCAGCTGTGCTATTTATACGTTCACCACCGAGCTTTCATTAATTTTAACATGTGTTAATGGACACCATGTATTATTTTGGGAGACTATATGTGAGATTTGTTTAATTTCCTTAAATATCAAATATGGTTCAAGCAAAATAAACCATGGATCATACCCTCAAAAAAAAAAAAAAAAGTGCCAGTTTAACAGAATTCAGACAGAGCAATGACTGATGATATTTACAGCATTTATAGGTTTGGAAATCTCCAAAGAAATCTGAGGAAACCTAAAGCCTGCCTTCATACATGGAGTGAAATTCCTTTTGGTAATGCATAAATATTCCACAGGTCTTTACAAAAATCCTTTTTAACTATATGTAAATATTCCACAATCTTTTAGAAAATCTCCAATTTAAAGGTGATGCTTAAAACAGGCTTTTTAAAAAATTAATTTTTTTAATGCCATTTGCAGAGCCTATCATTTCCCTCAGATTTCTTCCCTTTCCTAAAAGCATCAGTATTTCCAAACAGTGATACAAAGGCTTTGGAAACACAGACCCTGTGTCATTAAAAAAAAAAAAAAGTTCTCAAATATGAACTGCATACAGCTAAATCAAATTGCAGATACAAACAAACCTACTTCTCACCTCATCTTGTTCCTTAATTTTTAATGGAAAACTGGCATAAAGCGTGGCAAGAGAAAAAATGCCTGCCACAAAAAATAAATCTGTCAAACTCGGGAAAATCCATTCATCAAAGGAGGAAAAAATACAATGAAATCGTGAGAAGTTTATGGAATAAATCTGTAACTGATTTGGCTCCAATATTTAATCACCTTCTGCTACCTTGTAGTGTGATAGTGTTCACCCTGCAGAACTTGAGCATGACAATGGGTTTTTAGCAGTAAATTTATAGCTTAATCAGGATATTGCTAGTACAGTAGGACAAAGCTGGCATCTTGTGAGTGTTTTTGATTCTGAACAGAGGGACGGGTGCTCGGGGAGGTGAATGGGACTGGGTCTGACTTGTAACACTTGGCCTCACTGGAGAGACATCAAATGGCACCAACAGCAGAAAGCCGCACTGGGAAAGGCTCCACAAAGAAAAACGGCCCCTGTGCACACCGATTCTGGTTAGATGTAACCTTATTTTGTCCAGGGGGCCAGGTTTTGGCATCACAGGTTTGTAGTGAACAAGAAAATGTGCCAAGAGAAAAGCTCTAGGCTCTGCTGTTTTACCGCAGCACCTTCATCCCTTGCACCCTGACATGATGCCGAGCGTGCAACGAGCTGTCGAAGGAGGATGAGGGGTGGCTGTGAAGGAGCTGGTATTGCAAGGAGGCTTGTCCATGGGTGTAAAGCTGTGCCCTCCTCCAGCCCAGCACCAAGCGGAGGCAAACAGCATCCGTCCAGCCCTGCTGGCACTCCCTGGAATGGGCAGGAGCATGTCAAACAGTTACTTGTTCACCATCGTTCACTTGTCCTGAAAGGATGTTTGTTGGACCAGGCAGAAGGGTGGAAGCTTTTTACAGCGACACATTTGTGCTGGCCCTGAGATGCAGGATGCCATAGCTTCAAGGAGGAGCCTCCAGCGGGAGATTTATCTCTCTGGGCTACTGGGAGCGTGTCGCTGCTCCAAGTGCCGTAATTGCCACTCGGTCTCCTCCCCCCGTGACTCCCCAGCAGCAGTCTCCTTTGCAACAACCCCGGTGATGACTTATGTCAGATCAATAACATATGTTGGCATAATCATCTTTCCCCACTTCTTAATTCACCAGTTCCTCAATGAGTTTTGCAAACACAAGGGGAATGCGAAGGAAAGTGATCGGCGCTCAGCGAGGGAAGGGCTCTGTGCGAGCTGTCGCCCTGCTCCTGGCTGAACATCTCCGCTTGCCACTACGCTGCTGGGCAACTGGGGAGGTGCTGCTGCCTCCCTGTGCTCCTCAGGACGTGATGCAGCCCAAAAGCACCAAGAAAGTGCCCATGTGGCTATTTTTAAAATGAGGCATCCACCTTTTGCCTTTCTGCGCTTCGTGCTCGCCCTGAGACGGATGCCTTGCTTGCGTCTTGTTCCTCTCTCCTTGTTTTGTCTGCTGTCTCTGTGATAATCGCCTGCATTTGTACGCTGCATTGCTGTCATTCCAGCCACCAGCGAGATAAGAAGATCACTTAGGACTATCTGCGCCTGTGCCTGACAGGCTCTGCACAGCCCAGGCAGCGCTGGGTGCACCAGAGAGATGCTCAGAGGCACAGCCTTGGGTCCTGGGTCCCAGCTCCACATCAGCCTTGACCTTGCTGCACAACCAGGAGCAAGCTGCTTTATCCGTTTCCCCATTTGACACCGTCTCTCTGCTTATTTTTGAGAGCAAGGCTGACTTTTAACGCAGAGAGATGGAGCACCAAGCATGGGCCTGGACCATGACTGAATCTCTGCTGGCTTCTGTAATATGAATTGCATTGTAATGTACAATACGTTGTTTTGCATCCAAGTTTTAGGCAAATATTTGTATATAGATAAGCTGACATTTTGTTTAGTACATGTACTCTAATTTCCAATAAAACTTCCAATAAAGACTTATAAAGTGAATTTATTGCTTCACTTCAAAGCAAGGACATGGTGCCAGTTTGAAGGGGTACTTGAAGTGTTAAACCCATGTCTATGATGCTTTAATACATTTTTTGTACTTTTTTAAAAAGTTATTTTAATATTATTGTGCCACTCTGTTAAAAGGCCATAAAATATTTTAAAGAGCAATAAAAGTAAACACAAAAGCTAAAAAGCCCATTCTTCTCTCCCTGGCCCACTGAGAGAGGAAGAGACAGAGGATTTAGGCATAATGAAATTCATGGCAGCTGTGTAAATAAAATAAATGAGCACAATGTTTTTCTGTTGATGGTGATCCTGAACATCTTGCTATCTGGGTCTTGTTTAGCAGGAGCCCAAGGCAAGCTAGGGGAAGGAAGCAGAAGTGCTGATGGAGAGGATGCAATGGAGGGCAGGCTTTGTGTCCTTCCCCAAAAATGGGAACCACGACAAAAGAATGAAGGCAAAGAGCCTTTGTCCAGCAGCCTTCACCTGCTGCAGGCGTGAGCTAGCTGAAGGGTGTTATTGCAAGCGGTGTTAATAAGGATGTATTCCTGGCCAAGCCAGAGCTGGCTTCGACGGGACTGACCCCCCTGAGAGAGCCCCGTTTGTACTCCCTGGCTTTCATTCGCTTTCTGCAAACCACAGAGTTTTTAGCTCTGCCCTGGGTACCTGCTGTACGCTTATGGTTCACTGAAGTTGTAGAAAAGAGGGCTTAAGGAAAGCACTACTGCTCCATAAACTGCACAGCTCTTCTCAGCCCACCCATGAATTTCACGCAGGGTAGGAAGAGAAAAGTCTGGTCCAGCTGCAAAGCTGGAGCTCAAGTGGGGATGAACACGCTCAGAGTCTTTCAAAAATCTGAATAATCACTGCTGCTGTTACTAAAAATAGAGACAAATAAAACCTGCCAGAAAGGGTTTATCTCAGGGAAATTGGATTCTAAATGTTGATGCTCTCTGCAGAAATTTACAGCAGTTCTCATAAAAGAAAATCACGGATTTTGAGCCAATATCCCTCCCATTGTAGAATATTTCCAATGAAAGCTCTCTTTTCCCAGCTCAGGAAGCACAGCAGGAGCACGGCACCTTCCCACGCTGGCTCCCTCATCCAGGGCACCAAGAGGCTGGCAAAGCTGTTGCCAGCTCGCTGCCTCCCTGCCTTAGAAAGATATTCCAAAATAAATAAATAAATAAATAAATAAAGTGATATAGCACCTGTAAAATCTCAATTTGCAGCTAGGTCTATGGGTGGAAGCTCAGGCCCTGGTTTACTGCCCTATGCCCAGCTTGTGTTCAGGGGTCATCAATAATTATACATCAAAACCTCCCAAATTGTCATGTCTGTTGGAGTTTTCAGAGGAGATTGTTTTTTTTGTTTTGTTTTGGTTTGGTTTTGTTTGTTTTGTTTGTTTGTTTTATATATATATATATTTTTCAAGAGGCTATTATAAACATACTTTCTCTTGAAGACTGTTTCACCAATGAGCTCTTACAAATGCAGTGTTTCACACATGACAGCAGCTGGGGTGATGGCAAAAGTAGCAATTATTTTGCCTTCAAAACCCAAGGTGTGAAAGAAAGGTAGAATAAATCTGGGAGAACCAGGGTCAGGGAAAACTTAAGGGAAGCAAAAAATGACTAATGATCTGGCTGGTCCAACAGGTAATGAGCATCGTGGAGGCTTTTTTAAGAGCTGGAGACCTCCAGGCTTGTGTTTCAAGGTTCCCCAGGTGAAGCTGTAGCAGGATCCAGCACATTCAGTGGGCACCACAAACCTGGAGACATCTGAAACACCTTGCAGGATCTCTGCTGCCCCACTGCACCCCAACTTGCCCCACGCCAGGCAGGACACGCAGCTCTCCTAGCTCCTGGTGAGCCCACTGCAGTCTGCAGTCGCAACACACACACAGACCCATGTGTTACATGAGCTTGACAATGTTTTTCTGGAAGTGACTTCATACGGTCTGAGACCTTAGTGCAGGATTTGGTTGTATTTATTTATTCTTCCTGGTGTTTTCTTGTCCTAGACAACATATTTGCAGCTGCGAAGGCTGATGACTCCCTTTGCTCAGCAGCCTTTCTCCTGAGAGCCTTCTTTCAATGGTCTCCATTGTAACGATCTGGATTTTGCATTTCCGCTGCCGTGCTGACGAATGGAGTCCCAGGGCCTGCAGCCACGACAGTGAGCACGGGGCAGAAATCACAGCCAAATTCGCCAGCGCAGCTCACTAGCCACTGATTTATTTCCCTCCGTGACCTCCACGTGGCAGCGGTCCAGATGCGAGCCCACGTCCTGCTGGAATCCTACACATCATTTCGGGGTCTTTACTCATCATTTACTAGACGGTGCTCTCCGAGTTCTCAGTTCCATTTCCAGGAGTGAGATGCTCTCATTGTGCTCAGTGGGGATTTGGCCATTGCTTTCCGGAAGAACAGGAATACTGAAAATATTAATGGCCTCCAAGTTACTCACTTCAGAGTGTCTGCAAGGTCTGCATATGGAAAATTATTTGTCATTTCCTTGCAGACACTATTTTCAAAGGAGAGATATAGCAGTCTGGCAAGAGCACAGCACCGTGATTTAATAGTTTGTTTATCTCCCAGCACAGCTCTGCTGTGTAAGTTCAGGAATCCAGCTCTGTCCCATCTTCCTATCCTTTTTTGTTAACAAGTACAATGTTCTGCTCTAATAAGGCTTCTTCTTCCAGCGAGATTCACTGACATGAATGAACTCTGGCTACCAAGGAACATGGGAGCTTGCAGTTCCTGCATGGAAGTAACTGCTCCTGCTGCGCTCACTGCATGCAGAGCTACAGCCTGGAGTGGCTCCAACACGTAAAGATTTAGGGATGGGTCTTCACCATTTCTTTCCACTAGAGAGACACCATCTCTGTCAGATGTGCTGCCAGGCCTGGCACACACCTACCCCAGCTAGGAAGGCACGTTGCAAACCAGCCCTGGGCCGTGCCACCCTTGGGCATCCCTTGGCACTCCTTATCACCAGTGGTTCCACCCTCTAAAACTGAGAGCACAAGCACACTTGGATTTAATTTTAAATAAAAATAGGGATTTTTACATCTCACTGAACCACTGCACTGCCGGAAAGCAGAAATGTTTGTGTTACATACAACAACCACCACCTAAAACCTCTGGTATCTGGGTACCAGGGTGGGGGCTGCAGGTGCTTCCATTTAGCTGTGCCCAAAGCTACACGAGCAGGTAAATGGGTAACCCGACATGCTTCAGAGCACAAGAGGAACATGTCACCCCCATACACAAACTTTGGCCTTGCTGAAGGATGCAAGATTTTACCCTGTGAGAGGCTTGAACCCAAGGATCCGCTTTGTTCCACAGCCTCCAAGTGACTTTGCTGGTGCATCATGAGAGCTGCATCAACACAGATATCGGCTTTATTTACTTCTCCAGCTCAGGTGAATGCTTTTAGGATCTTCTGAAGTGGTTAGAGCTTTCTCCCAGTTTGGTTTTATTTTATGAGATGCAGAATACTTTATTTTCTATGTTTTAGAAGCAGCAAAGTTACAAGGGGCCTTGTCTTCTGAGGGCTTGAGTGCACTCTGATTCAATGGAGTTCAGCCTCAGATTTTCTTTGAAGAGGAACTGAAGTGCCTCTAAGTCCTGGCTGGACAAAAACCATGGATATAGTTAGACTGCTTACAGGAGAAGTCAAATTACATCTTTGGAATGGGAACCAGACATTTCAGGGCTGAGACAGAAATTCATTGGAAGTAAGAGAGAAGACCACGAAGTCCAGGACTGTTAAATAACCTCCTGAAGCCCTGACAGGCCAACAGCCTCCTCCACCAAAATATTAAAGATGTCTCCTCAGAAAATAATAATAATAATAATAAAGTGCATTTTAGGGTTTGAGAGAGGTCTGCCTTCAGGAATTTCTTTGTCCACTTGCCCAAAAGTCTCAGTATCAGTTACAGTCTTTGAAACACTCAAAGCTTTCTGGGGTCTCCTAGCCAGCAGATTCCCGCTCTCTGCTTCCAAGGATTATTTTTTCCCCATTAGACTACACGTTTTGGACAATTTCCCTCTCATCGTGCACAAGTGTAACAGATGATCTCTCACTGAATTATTTTAGAAATGCATTTATGGAGTCTGTTGTCTGGAATATAGAAGCTCCATCTTTTCTAGGCTATTTATTATCATATATAATTCACAAGGTCCGAAGCATGAAAGAATTACTTTAAAAATGAGAAAAAAACCTTCATCAGTCAACCGGGATGCTCTGTTATGTATATGCACTGTGCTAATAATCTGGGTATCTCTCTCACGTGCTCCTTGCACATGGAGGACAGAAAGCTCTTACTGACACCAGCTGCTGCCGCTCGGGTGACAAAAGCTTGCACCTTTTGGTCACCCAGATCCCACGCCTGTTTCTCACTGAGGCCACAACCCTGGCTGTTCACAGCAGCAGAGCTGACACCGTTGATGCCATATGCTGTTGTGATGCTGTCTGCTGACTTGGTGACATATCTGGAAAAGCGATGGCTTTCTGCTAAACGGTCGTGATGGAAGAGAAGGGCTCTGGCCCCGTGCATGCTCGCCCTCCTGGTCTGTAGGTGCACTGGCTGCTCCTGTCCTGGGTCCTTGTCAGGAACTGATCTGAGTGCGGTCTGTCTGCCTGGTGTGCCCTGATTCCTCGGGGAGGGAAAGGGCCATGGGGCATTCTCTTACTCTAGACGAGCTGCAGACACAAACTAGGGACCTTACCATCACAAAGCATCAGTGCCACATAACCTTCATCCATTTTGTGTTGGAGTGAGTCAAGACAGAGTTGTCATTAGATTTTATTTTCAAAGAAAACCAAGAGAAATCACAAACCTAATATCATATGATGGGTGGCGTAGAAAATACACTGTCCGGATCCAACCAAATACTTAAGCAGACACTTAGTCTTCTCTTTGTATTTAAAATTTATGCTCAGGGATTTGGCCCTTGACACTGAACATCTTGGGCAACTCAGTCTCCCAGTGCTGCTCAGGACATTCTTTTCAGCTTATAAGGAATCTTTATTGAAGCAGTACATGATGATAAGCTTTAATAGAAGGAGAGGAGGAGAAGAAGAGAGGAACAGAATTGCTATTCCATAACTTCAAAGGAAAAAACAAAACCAAACAAAAAACCATTAAGTTCCCTTTGCAGAAGTATGCGCAGTGTGAATCCTTGGAAGGGCAGGGAATAAAAGATGATAACCTGGCTGTCAAAAATAAAATGTAAGCTGCATATTGCACCCTTCGCTTTAAAGAAGCAATGCATCTTGCTGGAAGGAGCCCTGGTCTGCCACTATTTGCACTGTGCCTGACTTGATCATCTCAACCTCAGCTAATGCTCATGTGCTGATACCCCAGATGCAGCTGGGCATGGGCAGCCCCTCCCTTCCCAGCTCTGTGCTGGGTGGCCTCAGACCTGCCTGCCGTGTTGCTGCCCTCTCCTGTTGGATGGACTGACCAAAACTGTTCTTTTGGTGGCCAGAGAGAGCATGGAGGGACACACAAACATGGCACGGTGGGAATGGGAGTGCAGCAATTTGGTGCCTTTGCGGGGAAGACCACTCCAGGAGGTTGTGCTCTGTGCTCTGCTCCTGCCCCATTGCCATCCCCGGGGCTAACCCCAGCCGTGGACACATGGACGAGTGCTGCAGGACTTCAGGCCACGTGTTGCCTGCCGACCCACTGGGGCTCTGAGCCCAGCACCAAGAACTGGGGGGAGAGAAGAGACAGAGATGTGTGCCATGAGAAAGGCAATTAACCACAGCCCCAGATAAGACTGAAATATTCCATCTGTCTTTGTTTTAATGTCATTGATCTAAGCCAGAGGCGCAACAATTTCCAGTGCAAAAGTTTACGGACGTAATCTCCGTTTGCTGGTGGAAATGGCTCCATGTACTTGGGAGTGGGAACATGCCCTGCTGGTGTGGTTTGTCTTCTGGGGAGCTAAAGACTTCAAGGAGATTGCTTTAGCAAGGGGTTAGTAAACTTCACAGTTGTCCGCAATATTTTATTGGAGGCCGGAGAGACTGCTCAAACATCTGTTTGGGGGAGCAAACAAACAGCTTTGCCACGTTGGTTAGAGCTGACTCACGGTTTCTGTGATCAATGGACTGAAATTACACTCTGAAAGTGCAGGCCAGTATCTAGGATATGACTTTAGGGTAAATAAGAGCATAAAGAGGGTGCGGAGCCTCCATGCGATTGAGCTCTGGCCTTCTCCATTGCATTCTTTAATATCACATCCCCGAAGGGAGACTTGGTGGTGGTTGCTTTTCAGAATAAACATTCTGGGTCACTGCAGTGATTAATACAGCAGAGATCTGGGAAAATATACCTCTGTAAACAGTGATGTTTTATAGCTGTGAAAGGAACTGTGTGTACCGAGAACTCTCTGCTTGTGTCTGAGCATGCCCCACATGCAGAAACAAATCAACAACTGGGAATTTCTGCATTTGGTGAAAAACATTCAGAAGATTTAATTTGTATAATGCGTCCGTATTTTTCTGGGAATGGAGAGATAGAATATATATTGTGATAGGAAAATGAATATAGGAGGAGCCAAAGGAGAAGTCAATCAGATTTCTTATGCAGATAACATAATGAAATACATTAGAAAAGTTTAACTTTGCTATCGGTTACCAAAGAGAGGGTTTAAAATATAAATTCTGCCTGCCACAAATTTCCAGTATAATATAAGAACATTCCACAAATATATAAATATATAGCCACAGAAATACAGGCATTTAATACCGACATATGTGTTTCACCCAGGTGAAACAGTGAAATATGCAGGGTGCAAAGGAGGTGGTGATGCTATCTGTTAGCCGCGTGCCAGTCCTGCCAGCAGCTGGGAACGCCAGCTCCACGGGGGTTTGAGGTCGGCAGGAGAAGCCGGTACGTGTAACCTAATAGTGCAGTATAGGCAGGAATGGTTTGCACGATACAAAGGGCAATTTCATGGTCATCTCCCTTGGAAAGCTGATGGGATTTGGAAGCTGAACAGCTATGTGTGTCTTTGAAAACATCTCCTGCAACGTTTAGACAGAATGGCGACAGGTCTTAAAAAAAAAATCCCCAAAACAGGCAAAGTTAGAACCTGTTTTATCCTAATGCTGTCCAAGAATAGGGAAGTCTGTCATGTGAACTACAGAAAATTATTAAGTGTTCCCCCATGGAACAACGTGACTTTGATTAACTACTCTTACCAGTGCTGATGGCTGTAGGGAATGGTGTATGCAGACCAGAGGAGAGTCTCTTTAATATCTGGTGAGCAGTGAGTGACATGCAACACACTTTGCATCTGAAGATGTACCAAAAACCACTGATATCATCACTGGGGATATACGTAGCTGCATCATTCATATAGAGAGTACAGCCCTGAGCTTCAGAGGCTTAGCATCTTCCTTGTGCTAAAGAACAAACGGCATCACTAGAAGAAACCTGGCATTTCTTTTTGCAACAGGAACTTTGCTCTCTGCCCTGGCGTGCAAAGTCCTTTTCTTCCCCTGTAAATACTCTCTCCTTCAATAGATGTCATAACATGCAGTAATCTTATTATGCTAGGTAGGTTATTTTTGCAAAGAAAACATGTCTTTCACCTCTGAAAGTCTGCTTCATTCAGAGCCCATTCAGCTCTCTAAGGAAAAAACAAGGCCTGGGCTGTCCTGGCAAGTGTGCTAGGAAATTCGGGAGCTGATCCATTCTTCATGTTGCCTTCAGTGCCAGGGGGCTCATGTTTTCCATGGCTCCTTTGAATGTGGACATCACTCCCTTGCCCCTTTCAGGAGGTTTTCCCCAGTGCTCGGGGCCATGAAGGTGTCCCTTGCTGCCCAGGTTTGCCCTGGGAGAAGGGGAGGAGGAGGAGAAGAGAACAAGGAGAAGAAAGAGAAGGAGCAGGAGGAGGAGGAGGTCATCTGTGCTGGGCAAACGCAAGCCCTGGGTTTTAGCCTCTGATCCCAAATCTTTCTGAAAATTGAACAATTGGCTTAATAACAGGAAGCCGGGAGCTGGCAAATTACCGTTCCTATAATCAGAACAGGACGCCGAGAGAAGGAGCTGTGCTTTGGCAGTGATAACTGGTTTCCATGTCTCATTAAAAAAACACGGCTTATTCATATTTTAAGATTGTTTTTTTGTTCAAAGGCTAACAGGGCCACTAATCCATTTTGGCGGAGTGGTTTGCATTGGTATGCAGTGGATTTACTCAAGCTGCCTGGGTAAACATGGTACCAGTTCTGCATCCCTCTGATACCAGGCCTTTATGGGAAAAGACATGAAGCAAGTCACTTCTCTGGTGTCCCTAGTCCACACCTGGGCTGACTTTCCTGGCAGCCCTCTGGCCATGCATGTCTCCTGAATTGTTTTTCTCAGAAGATGGTCAACATTTTGATGTGGGTGGGAATGAAAAGTGACTGAAAGGATAAATAAGGGCCTGGTTATCAAGATGCAGGCATGCACCCAGCCACTGCGCAGTGCAGTGCGTGCCTGGAGCTGTGCAGGAGTGATGCTGTGACCTATACCAGAAATATATGAACTATTTCCTACTGCCAGGGCTGTAAAAGGGTAACTCAGGTCTACAGAGACCTTCCTCCTCTGCCTGTTGGTAAAGTCCCTACCCATGGGGACAGGAGAACAGCTCTTGTGAAAGGAACACGTGTAAAAAAGCAGATTCCTTCAGTGCATTGTGGCTTTTCCCAGCAGGAACCCTCCTCGGTGGAAATCCCTTCTCCTTCCTACCTGGCAGGGTGCTGGGATGCAATGGGCAGCAAGTGCACAGCACAGCCCCCAGGACATTTTGCAAAGCCGGCTCAGAGCTCTGTGCAGAGACACAACAGAGATAAGCCAGAAGTGAGAGTGACCGAAAGCCTGCGTTTCCAAAGGTGTGGGTCATAACGATCCCATAACAACGTTAGCACAGTTTCTGGGACAGAATCTTTGAGGGGATAAGGCTGTATTTTGACTGAATTGGGTCTGAAGGCTGTTGTGGCGGCTGTCTGCGCTACGGCCCCAGAATCAACGGTTTGGGCAGAACCTCTTGCTGCAAAATAGCAGGACTCGAGGCAGTGCTGGCTGCTGCTGGCTGACCCTGCAGAACTGACAGAAGGAAAAAAGAAAAAAAGAAAAAAAAAAAGAAATAAAGTAGAAGTAGAAATTATGAAGATGACAAATGTCTATCCTCTGAGTAATGGAGAGTGTATATGAATAGTTTGTACCTCTGGCGATTAGGCAGCAATAAAAGCGTCCAAAAAATCCAGCATAATATTCAACTGAATGGGGACTTACTCCTTTGCATTATGCTTGAGGATAGATATAGACCAAGCGTGTCTTCATCAGACAGCTCTGTAACAAGATCTGAACCAAAATTTTGGACTGAGCAATTTAGGAGCAAGGAGGAAGTCATGACACACCAAGCTTTTCCAGTTTTGTCTATGAACTAAAGATCCCAGTGCAGAAGGGCGCCTGGTCTCTGAGGCCCAGCACCTTCTGCTAGACGACATAGTGACTGTAGGCACAATGCTGTAAAATATCCTGTCTGCTTTATCTTGGGTGGAGCAAGAAAGGAAGGAAAGTCACAATAGCTCTCCTCCCTTAATCAAAATAGCCCATGCCTATCTAAGAATCAAAGATAAATTAGTAATAGGGATCCTTGGGGATTTGGACTGCTACTAGAAGCCAATGAGAGATGGTGAATATGCATACTTGAATGTCATCCAAGCATTTAACACACTCCAATTTGGACAAAGTGTCTGTGTAGCATCCCTCTGACCAGTTCCTGTGCAGTCTCATAAAATGCGTAAAAACAGCACTCTTTTTTTTTTTAAAAAAAAGCCTCTCTTTCCTTTCCTATACCTATATTTCCTCTTTCCCTTCCTATTCCTATATCCCTCACATCCTCTGCTACTGAGTCCCAAAGAGGATCCAGTGCCTTCCAGCCCTGCAGCCTCCCAGAGAGCACACTGCTGTCAGGAGCGGCTCCTTCCGCATGTCCCGATGCAGACGTGTTATGGCCCAGTGGCACGATGTCATGTCATGCCATCAGAGAAGCTGTCCCTTTGGAGTCTGCATTTCTGTTCATTTTTTTTTTTCTTCAGCAGCTCAAAAGATGTTCTTGCTGAACTCCTTGTTTGCACTTGGTCACGTATTACTCACATTTACTTTGCTGGTGCTGAGTATTTATGCATTTCCTGCATTGAAAAATAACCATGCAGAATTTTTATTTTCCAAGGTAAGAAGGAAAATTTGACTTCAGATTTCTAAGCAAAACGGAGAGAAAAATCTGGAGATGATCAAAGAAAGGACCTTAGGACTGAGTTTTATTCTCTTATTATATAAGTTTATTCTCTGAAGGCAGTGACTTACACTGTAACAAGAGAGATTTAGGGAAAAAAAAAATCCACGTTATTCACTGACAGTAGTAGGGTAGCAGTGGGACAGCCCGTGGGAGGAGATGTGTGTGATGTCTCCATTCCCAGCAATTCCAAAGTGCGATTTTCACCAGTATGGGTCAGGGCAGCTGGCAGTGGTGCTGGGTTGGGCTCTGGGTGACACCTGCACCAAACAAGGCTCAGGCTGGCAGCAAGGTAAGCCAGCTCTGCGTTCAGACACACAGGCTTGTTTTAAGGGATACGGCATCCCAAGAAGGAGAGGGGAAAAAATAATGCACATTTTCTCATGATTTATGCAACTGATATGAAATATTTGTCGTACATTTCCTTTGGGATGCATTCAGTTCAAAACCTGTGATACCAACTGATAATGAGTTACACATTTATTTTGAAACACAGCAGGCCAACACTAATTGGAAGCACGTTCTGTTTGACTAAGCAGGTACAGTAACTCCAAAATATTCACCGTCCCTTAACTTCGGCCTTTACGATGATATTAATCAAACCACTTTTTCTAGGCGTAGAAAAAGTCAGCGGAGCAGTGATCAGGCAGGACACAGAGCAAAGCAGTCCTGGCCAGGACCAGCCAAAAAGAGTTTTCTTTTTAAGACTGTTACATTTTCATTATAAATAAATAAATATATAAATAAAAAAAAATAAAATAAAATAAAATAAAAATTATAAAGTTTTCAACTGTGGCTAGTAAATATTTCATCGTCAGATGAAAACTTCTAGTGATTTCAGGAAATGTCTTTTTTTTTTCCCCCCCTACAGAAAGGAGGCATTTTTGTAAGAAAAGTCGCTGTGAGTTTCGGGCCCCACTTCCCACTGAGGAGCAGCCTTCTGGGGAATTTGTGAGCAGTTCTTGTACACGTTCCTCCTGCGCTCCCTGGCAATCACGTTGCGCCTACAAACATTAACGGGTTGTGCTGGGGCCCAACCACAGCCATGTGAGATGGAAGGCGAGCGCTCTATCCCTTACACAGATGAAGAAATTAAGATACGAGGCCACGGCAGCTGCTGCTGCAAAGCTGAACGCCTGGCAACACTTTTCATCATCGTCATTTGCATTATATTATCCTGCACTATCACGCAAGCAAGGCTGAGGCTGCGGACTGCAATGTGGTGTAGAAAGACACATGAGGAGACTATTATATCTCTTGGGACAAGATTTAATGTTTTCTATAGCAGGTCTGCTCTGATAGTCATTATACAGAAAATTAATTCACAGCCAGAAAGGGGAGGCACGAGGACAGCCCTTCAGATGGCACGTTAAGTGTAGAAAACTGTGACAGCACAGTCCTAACACGACAGTCAGCCCTTGAAATACATTGGTAATCTAGATTTATTATGACAGCAGAGGGATCTGCATATTATTCCTTCACTTTTTTATATAGATAAATGGATAGAAATAATATACACGAGTGTGGATGATGTAGGAATCCTTCCTGTGGGCAGAAATGTATTCAGAGAAGTACTCAATGAGCATTACCACGCATGGTAACAGCTGCATGGAAAAGCAGAAAATTACCTGAGTGGGCTTCTGGTGGCAGATCCTACAGCCTCATGCCCATTGCCCTGAGCTGCCCATTGAAATCACCCGTTCCAGAAACTGAAATGTTGTGTTCATGGTGGCGTTCAATGTGAGGAACCATCAGCTAATTTCAAAGCTATAGCTGTTTTTTTCCAAGTGCCAGATCTTGCCAAACACTTGGGGAAAATAATAAAAGAGTATTCTCAATTGAGTTTATCTTACAATTTCAGGTGTTAGACACTGTTTCCTTCCCCAGATATGAGAAAAAAAAAATGTTGTGGGTTGGTTTATTATTTTTTTTCCATGTCTAATTCCAGCTGTGGGATGATTTTATGTGCCTGGCAATCTTTGCTGTGCTATCTAATAAGTGGCTGTTGAGCATTCACAATTGGCTGGAAGTATTTCAACCACACTTCTGCAGGAGAAGAGTTCAGCAAAATTTCATGAGGGTACTTCAGCACTAAACTTTCCTACCTGGCCAAGTTACAAAATGGGCCTTTCCCTCATACCACGAGGAGATTAATAAACCAGCAAAACCTCCGTACACACCGGTTGGAAGAAGAAGGCAACAGAGAAGGGCTCAAGGGGGAGCCAGGGCAGAACACACTGGTGCAAACATGCAGCAATATTAAGCAAATGGGGAAAAACTATGCAGAGATTTTAAGTAGTGTTATTAGATGCTGCATGGATCTACAGCAAGGAATCCACTGACCGAAAAAAACACACGTTGCTTGGTACTGCTGGGCTGGCTCCACGCCTTGGAGAAACACAGAGTGATCTCCAGCGAGGGAATGTTCCACAAAACAGCACAGCGAGGACATCCTGCGCTGCACCACGGCTTTTTCCAAGAAAAACAGCCGGCAGCCCAAACCAAACCCCAAACAACGCAAACCTCAGAAACGTAAATAAAATTGAGCAGGAGAAAGCAGCCTTCGGAAATCTGGGAGAGCAAGGAAGGAGCAGCCCAGCTGAAGGCACCGCGGGACTTGCAGAGGACCAGCCTGCTATTTGCTCGTTGCAGTGGGGTAAACACGTGGCCGACCTGTGATGAAACTGGCCCTGGGAGCAAGAGATGTGGCTGGTGAGAGCACAACAACGTGCCTGTTCCCCTAGATGGGAGGTTTTGTGTGGACTTCAGCACCAAATGTCAGTAACTTTCCACTCAAAAGCCAATGAGGAGAGTTACCACGACGGTGCAAGTCCTCTCTGAAGAAGAAAAGCACTGAGCACAGCCGGTCCCTTGGATGACGGATGCAAGTCCATGGGTTAGAGCATCTCTTGCCAGATGCTACAAAGAGCCACTCCAAACAAAGGGCCCTCTCAACGTGACACAAGTGGTGGTGAGTGTATGCCTGGAAGTGCAGCTGACATCAGAAAAAAAAAAAAAGAGTCTCCAGGAAAAATAGTCTGGTCTCGAGCACTGCGCCTTTAAATAACAAGCTCCTCTCTTCCAGATGATTTTAATAAGCCCAGGCACATGTGTTGTAACCCCTTGATGCAGTACAATATGAATAACCAAATAAAAGATCTCTCCAGATTTTAAGATTTACTGTTTGCGATGGGAAAAGGCCAACCAGATGACATCATTATACTTCAAATGTGAATTACTGCCAAGTTTGGTAATACTAAACTGGAGAAATTGATCCTCTATGTTTTTTCAGAAAAATGATTTTTGGCTTCGTGGTGATTTTTTCTTTTGTTATTTATGTAACTGTAACATTTGTGTTTAGCAAACTTTAATTTTACCTAAAACTGGAGCCAGAGTACCTTATCTTACAGGTTATTTGTTTTCAGCCATCTGCCTAGCTGGAAATAATAGAGTTTGACAATTTATGGGTTAAAGAGTCAATGGATTGTGTTGGATAATTCACAAAGAGCCAAATTCTAGCTCAGGCAAAGCTGTAGCTGGCTTCAGTGGGAGTCTGCTTGATGAGGATGTCAGGATCCTGGTCTCTGTCTGGAAGATGTTGCATTGTTTGCCTGAGGAAGAAAAACCCATCCGTATGTAACAATAGCACCCTTTTCATGTAACACATCTGGATTTCTGGAAGGATAAAAAGCTACGATACTCCAGCTAGTATAATGCTATATTTCATTTATATACTATCTTCTCTGATCCCATGGATATTTTCAAGCACCCCCTTGAACGAGGTCCACCAAATGTAGCTCAGCTCACGGCGGAGCTAAACAGACCGAGTCCCAAGGAGGTTAAGCCACTTGCCCAAGACTGCAAAGTGATTCACAGGCAGAGCTGAAACTGAAAACCACAAAGCTCTTTTTCCCACACCCCTGCACACCACTTCTTTCAAAGTGTTTGTTGATGATGTGAATAACAACAGTTGCAAAGCTTTGTGTTGCAGACAATTCCGATGATATATATATATATATATATATTTTTTTATCAAGTGCTTACTGAAATCTCCTTCTTTTCCATTGCAGAAAAGGATTTTGAAATTTCTTGTTACAGCACTGTTTGCAGACAAATCCACATCCTTAGGGCCAGGAAAATGTTCTATTTTTACAGCGTACATAAGTATACTTATTAAAGCAGCCATATATGCATGGAATCACGTTGGATCTGTATTTTTCAGAGAGGAAGCCCCAAGCCGTACAGCTGTTATTATTATTAAAAAAGGTGCAGCATGACACCCATGAAACCCACTTGGTTCACCATTTACAACAGAACAGGTCTTATTTAAGGCTTGGTGCCATCAGTGCTGCAGAGTATGATTTGCCTAGTGGAAATCACTGCCTGTTGATAACTCACTGCTGATTTTCTTGTTGTGTTTGATCCTTAAGCCCAATTCCCCAGCCCCAGTGCCATGAGATGCTCTGCCCTGAGGATGGCATGGGGAGGTGACACACGCCAGATCCTGCTGCCCTCAGGAGCCTGTGGCATGCCACATTGGCGCTTCTTGTTGTTGACATCTCTTGCCGAAGGGTAGATCTCCCAGCTGTGGACACGGTTTTTCTCAGTGTTCCTGAAGGATTGGTCTGAGGTGACATGGAATATTTTTCTGTTAGCTGTAATGGACACATGCATGTCTGAGGAGACCCAGAAGTCACATACTATAAAAAGTGGCCCGTGACAATGACCTTACTCAGCTTTATCCTCCAATGATTTTGCTGAAGTTTTAGCCAAGTTTGCTGAAGTTTTAGCCATATCACCAAGTAAACACACAACCCTTCCATGCTGATCCTCATAGGCACAGCTATCATGCAGACTGACACACTTTGAAGCAATTTTCCTGTTGCAAAACAGTGTTGTGCATTAAATTACAGACCTTTGGAGCACATCCGTGCAAGCCCCAGGAGTTAACCATGCTTTCATCCATCACTTGACAAGTTTTTGCATTGCAGTTCTGCACCATGGCTTTGCCTGTGGCAGGTGAGGGAGCGCTCCCATGACATGGTCAGCAGAACCGTGAGCCCAGCCCAGCAGGGAGGCGATGCTAAGTGCCTGGCGGTGGTAGGAAGAGATCCTGGAGCATGCCCACAGCCTGGGAGCAGCAGCGAGGAGGGGAGAACGAGGCCAAAAAAAGCACAGGAACTGAGAAACGCCAAGGGGAAGCTCTGGGGCCAAGCACGGGTTGGGAAGAGCGCTCGGCTCTCCGAGTGAGAAGAACCTTCCCGGCTCTTTGGTTCCTGGTGTGCAGGGGAAATGGGGCTTCACAGCAGCCCTTGGAGGAAGCTGCCCCACATCAGCGCTGGCTCTCACCCCAGCCAGGCATTTCTCCTCCCACCAGCCAAACAGGGAAAGAAAAGAGGGACAAAAAAATAGCGCTAAGCCCTGAATTTTGGCGAGCTGCTTCAGCCAGAAAAAAAAAAAAAAAAAAAAAAGGTTGAGGGCCTCTCTGGTTACAGCGACAGACACCATCTGAACTGCGGGCGAGTTCAAGCCCAAGGAGGGTTTTGTAGGACTGGTTGTGAGGAGGTTTGGGGTGGGATGGTTCACACACCTCATTAGCGACCAGTGCCAGGGCAAGAGCTGTGTATGGCTGGCCTCGCGCCAGTGCCCGGTTTTAGTCACACCAGCTGGCATCTGGGCTGGAGCAGGGCAGGGCGGCTGCAGATGATGCAGCATCGCTCTCTCAGACCCTCTTGGCTTTAGAAGCTGGTTTCCCTGGCTCACGGAGGTTTGGGTGGCACAAAGAGCTTTCTGTTGTCCAAACCAGTGCTGGGGGAAAGGTTCAGGGATGACCAGCTCCTGGACACGGAAAGAAGCATAAATATTTGATGCTGCTTTATTAGAAATTGATATTTTTTTCCCACCCAGCTGCACAGACATGCTCCACAGATGTGGTGGGCAGATGAAGATCTGGAGTGCGGAAAGTGGAAAATCTCTGCTCCTGCGCTTCTTGCTGCACCCCTAGGTGCTCTGCTAGTTGAATTGTTGGTAGATATGGGAATCTGGCAAGCTAGCTAACAGCCACTTGCTTTAACCAGAGAGCGTGAATGCAATTATGTATTTCACAGAATGCAAAATCTACCATGGGCTTGGCAGAAATGTCCCTACGAGTCAAAAGAAAGGAATATATAAAATACTGAATTCCTGCATCCAGATGAACCGGAACGCAACCCCAGAAAGGAGGAACTAAAGAATTAAAGCACAATATTTAGTTAAAGGTCCCTACATTAAGCGATATCAGGGCCATGATATAGGGCCCCCAGAGCTTTATTTTCGACGGGGCATGACACAGTGCATGGAGGAGGGAGGCCAGGTTTGCAGACACAGCACGCATCACGTGCAACATGGCATGGCACATTGGGGAGGGCCAGCAGAGGTGAAAATGATGAAGATTTTCCCAGCGAGAGGGCGGTGAAGGAGCTATAACAACCCTTCAGAGGAAAGCATTGTCCCTTTCCAATATCACGTCCTTACTTCGTCCTTCCACTTCTGTATGGACCATGTAGATCCCAGTGCCCTCCATGAAAATCACTGTGTTGCCTTCAAGTACTGCCCAAGCCAAAACACAGCAGGGAAGATGGAGGAAGGAAAGGCAGGACAACCAGCACCCCGAGCCAAAGTCCTCCTGCACCTAACTTCTGGCTGAGTTACGAGGGGAGGGTATATCTTGGGGTAAATGAGGCAGGGACCACCACAGGAGGGTGTTTACAGCCAGGAAGATGCTCCAAGTTATCATTGCAGTTGCTCTTCTGACAGCTTTTGGATCCACTTTATTTTACAAATAATCATGGCTGGTTGCCCGACTTTGAACTTCGGTCGGGTGGCGTCCTGCATTTCAGCAGAAGCCTTGCATTTAGTGGTGTCCAACTAAAACATGTAATGTGGTCAGAAATGTGTTTTCCCTTGTTTTAAGAGGAGCAGCAGAAGGAAACTTGGAGGAAGTTCTGGTCCCTTTTTTCCTTCACTATTGGATGGCTTGAGAAATGAAAGAATCTGTTTCTGTGTGAATGTATCCCTTTGGACTATTTTTGAAACGCACTATCTAGAGCTATGCAAAGGATTGTTTTATTTCTGTGTGGGTTTATTTTTTTTTCCTGCCAAACCAGAAACAAACAAACAAACAAACAAACAAAAAACAGAAAAAGTTCATTTCATATTGACTGATCTCTTTCATGCGATCTTGCAACTATAAGTTAATAATTCTGTTTCATTTTCAGACTTGGATTGTTATGTTCC
Organism: Anser cygnoides; assembly: GCF_040182565.1. Taxonomy (NCBI): domain Eukaryota; kingdom Metazoa; phylum Chordata; class Aves; order Anseriformes; family Anatidae; genus Anser; species Anser cygnoides. The sequence goes on along the minus strand of NC_089880.1, from coordinate 28,802,641 downwards.
TAGCCTTTAGAAAAAAAACAGTTTGCTTTTTCATGAAAAAAATCTGCCTCCAAACTAAAGAGAGAAAAAAATCTGTTTAGAGAAAAAAATACAACAACATAAACTCAAAATAAATAAAATTTGTTAAACCGATTCCATTTTCTTATTGGCTTGCAGGTAAAGCTCTTTGGAAACTGTCTAACTAATTTCTCATCTTAAAAATGATATTCTAGCAAATTGTCTGTTCAGAGAAAACTCCAGTAAATTTCCAATCCTTGTTTAATATGAAGTGATACTTGGGCAAATGTACTATTTCAGAATGAATAAAATAGTGCAAAACTAGAGATGTCAAACAAATTGAAATCACCTGACATTCAGGGCTAGGTAGTGGAGCAGAATCTCACCAGCTTGGAATAAAATAACATGACCTGAATGCAAAACCCTTTTGAAATGCAATTTCCTTCTTGGGGCACGCAAAAATCAGACACAGATGCAGCAATGTCTCCTTGCCTTTCAGCTGATCGCAGTGCATGTTCCTAGCCCACCTTGACTGCTAAGAAGTTCAGTACTTAAGCCTCAGTGGATCAGCATGATCACCTAATGCCATCTGCCTCTCTTGGAATTATTCCTGTTATTGTCCAAGCAGTACGTCTTGGAGAAAAATGGGAAAAATGGAATGGATCCTCCTAATCTTCTTGAAATCAAGAAATGATGTGCACTGAACTGCTACCAACTCACCCAGAAAGGATTTCTTGGAGCTCCTTGACACAAGTAGCGACTCAGCTACCTCTTAATATTCTCTGACCGTACCAGAACCCATAGCAGACTGCTTTGCATCATTCCCGTCAAGGCACTTAGGAGGAAGGATGAGTGCTTTTGACATTTTTAAGGTGCTAGAATAGGATCTGGGGAAGTGAGGCAGGTTTTTGATGCAGCCCTGGTGATCAGAGGACAGGGTTTGAGGAAGGAACACACTGGAGACATTTCTCCGACTTGTCCTCCTCACCAGTGTCCAGAACCCCACCAAAGTATCAGTGCTCTGGAACATCTTTTGCTTGGGTGAGGTTAGAGTTAAATCCTTCTAACACATTTTTGCTGCTGGCAGTTGCACACAGCCAGAAATGGATATCTAAAGAGAGTGCATATGAAGAAACTAACCACAATTGGTGTTAATTTGGAAGTGTTAGATTCGAGGGTCCATGAGATTAAAGTTCCCTGAATAGATCTCAGTTGTGGCCCCAAGTCAATGCAGTGTTGTGCTGGGTGTGTGAACCTGAGGAATTTGAGCTAAGGATCACGATGACACTAAGACACCAAAGAATACATAAATGGCTATGCAAAAAAAAAAAAAATCCTCCTCTTTTTCCACATTATTTCAGTATGTATTTTAATGGAATTTTGGATGAAATTCAGCTAATGCTTGGAAAGGTTTGGGCTGTTTTACTATCTTAAACATATGTCAGTGCTTCAGTCCTTCCCTTCTAGATTTAGGGTGTCTACAAACCAGTAACGGAGTCTAATCAAGTGTGTCCAGAAAGGGACAAACCCAGCAGTGTGTGACCAACACAATAACTTCTTTTTCATTTTTTTCTAACTTCCTGGTGTGCTAATATGATTATTGTCCACGGACATGGAGTCTTTAGTTTAGGGAAAGCTTGGAGCGGATTGCAAACACATTCCTCATCCTCTCCCTGAGAAAACATTTATGCTTATTTTATGGTTGGGTAGTTGCTCAAATGCCCATGCAATGTGTCCGAGGGGGGCTGGCGTGTGGGAAGAGCGAGCCCAGCTGCCCAGGGAGAGTCTCCTGAGGGCAAGCTTGGCACTTTGGCCAAGAATATTTTTTGGGGGGGGTTCAGTGGAGCTCCTGACAAATCACTTTCATGTGAGCCAGCCCAGCCAGTTGGACAGAGGTGGCTGCAGCTGAGGCTCGTGGCTGATGTTGGTGGTGCACGGTGCCCCAGGCACCCGTGTCCAACCAGGCATGGCCCACAGAGCTGGCTGGCACAACCCCTTCACTAGCCATGGGCCATGAAAATGGGCATGGAGAGGACAGGGTGGACAGCAGAGGTGAACAGTCCCCACCTCCCCCAGGGTGGTTTTCCAGTTTAGAGAAGAGGAAAAGGTTCCTCAGCTTCTTGTGTCCTCCTGGAGGACCATGGCACCTTCTTCCTTTGCTTTAACTCTCCTTTTCAATTCACAGCAAATTAAGATTGCTATTAATATTATTATTAGAAAACCATTTGAACAGCCTAGGGAGGCAAGTTAAGAGGAGCTGGCGACATCCTGAATCTCACACAACCTTTTACCCTCACATCTGTGTGTTTTCATCAGCCGAATTAAAAGTGAGGAGAAATGCTCACACAATTACAAGTTTCTATGTATGAAACGACTGGTTGGGTACCCACGCTGCTGGGTCCCGTGCCAATTAGCTGAGGCAGAGCACAGTGACTCCAGCTCATCTGCACAGCACAAGGCTCTTCGTCGTCTCAGCCTTTCCCCTCTAATAAGGGGTTGTTCTTCGGTCGCATAGTTTGGTCTCCATTCACAAACAGAACACATTGCAATGTGAAAATCTGGTTGTAATCTTCCCGCATGATTTCTGGGGGCATGGCATTTCACTCCTAAGCAAGGGGACTGGGAGGACTTTTCTGTTGGGTTCTGTCCTTCCGTTAAACACCATTGTGAGACGTAGCTCAGTGGTGTCTTTGTGCTCCCGGTGGCACTGTGCTGGGGAGGACAGGAGCCCTCCTGCCTTAGGGCCAATGGAAAAAGTCACTGGGGCAATGCACTGAATCAAGGTTTCAACTAAAGCACCTGCAGCCTGCTTTGCTACTCCCCACAGAGCAACTGGTATCTGCAATGCAAAGGATCCCACTCAGCACAGCGTCCCCTCCTCCCATAGAAATGTTGCAATAAAAGAAAAACACTTTCTAAATAAAGCAACTTTGAAAGATCTTCTAGCCCTCAAGGATCTATTGCCCCAAATTCCCCTCTTTACCACTGTTTATCTAACACTTGTGCACTTGGGCTCACAGGTTATCAGCCACCTTAACCTTGTCATTACTGGTCCTCACCTGCACTACTGATGGCACCATCAGGATGCTCAGGCTTTGTGGCTGGATGTGCTACAAGGGACTCAGAACATTTCCTGTGCAGAGTGACCACCACATCAGCAGAAAGCGTGCCGGGAGAGCACAGTTCTGTTGTTTCAGAGCCACAGCTCAAGTTCAGGAGACAACAGAGCGTCTTCCAGTCTGCCAAGCGCAATGCAATCCATCTGCTCTCTTTGACATCACTTTGCAGCCTTTTGCAAGACCTATTCCCCACCGTCTCTGCGCTTTCCAAGCACACTGTGACTCATGTTCTTCCCAGGTACAGCAAAGCTGTGAATTCCCTTTGGACATTATAGCAGTTCTCTTATTTTGACGGTCTCCTGCTTCAGTAGCTTTCACAGGGTTGTAGTTCTTGGTGTGAAGAGTAAAACAGATGTTTTGTTTTGTTTTGTTTTTCCAGCAAACAGTGAAGTTATTTCTACAGAATAACACAATAAGAAAGCAAGACCCTGCCAAATCTCAGAGCACTAACCTGCAGCTTTAGCATTGTGCATTTTCCGTTTAACCCACTGGTAGCCAGAAAAGTAAGCATTTAGAGGTAACAAAGGTAAAAAGGGCTGATGCGATGTATGAGGCAGATCTTTGAGAATGGATTCACCTCCCCTTGCTTTAACCATACACAAATAAGACTTAAATGTGGTGGAGAGCCACCCTGGGGCCCCTCATGAATCAATGAGGAGGAACAGGCGTATTTACGGTGTGATGGCTACTGCAGAGCGAGATGGTTGAGGTCCTTTATGTGTCTCTTTCTCTTTATTCAGTCTAAGGGTGACTAGCTCTGACTTTGACATCAGGGTACACTGGGACAGGTGAAACATGCTGTTTTCAGCTCAATGAACAGGTTGGGTGCTGGAAAAAGCTTTCTGCTTGGAGCCTGGTTGTGCACTGGAGCAAAGCGTGCCACCTCTTCCAAACCATAGAAATACATAGCGGTATCTCACCAGGATGAGCGAGGTGATAACATAAAGTATGACCAAAAGAACAAAGTCTGAGCTTTGGTAGGAATGAAATATAATAAAACTCAGTAAGTTATTGTGTTTCTTGGTAAAGTACCACGTGCAACTATAAATTGTCTGTGTGATTCTACAGGTGACAGAAGATGTATCGGTCTCCAATTGCTGAGCTGATTTAGTGCATGAATCTGTAACAACATTGTTTGTTTAAATTTATGACACCAAAGTGGAATGAAGCCTCTCAGATGTTTAAGATGTGATTTTTCCTGCTGTAAGCAGGCTCCTTTGTTCTACTTCTGCACTCCTTCAATACCTAACCTTGCAAATGGGTCTAAAACAAGGAAATTTAGGTTAGGATTAAGGCTTCCTAATCCAATTTTAAGCCTCTATTTAATTGCTCCTTGGAGGCCCAAATACTGATGATTTCTCCATTTTAACATCTTTGGTTTAGCATGAAACAAAGCAGAAATTATATTTGCTATCAGAGCAGTTGCTGTAGCCGCCACATAGACGTCAGGTGAAGGTGAGAGGAAGAGAAGGGGCTTTGTCTTTTTGGGAACATGAAGGGATACCGCAGTGCTGTTCATAGGAAGTGGCCATCCAATAAAACATCTGGGCTCTCTTCATCCTGCTGCCTTCCCTCTGCAAACGGGGGAAAAGAGCCCTTCTTTGCAACTGGTCTCAAGTTTCTTTTTCATCAGAGGAATGTAAATGAAAATACAGGGCTTACCACCAAGAATAGATGTACATTTAAGCTCTCTCAAATAAGCAGTCATCTCAGATTTCCAAAAGAATAGGGATAGACTGGTTTTGCTGTTAGAAAAGGGCCACATTTTCAAGCAAAAGTGCTTCAAATCTTCCTCTTAACCAGCTGCTTCTTTCAATACTTAAAGTCAGACAAGACTTCTCAGATAAACCACACAAATGAATCATATTCCCAGGCAGAGAAGATCCTGCTATTGAATTATTTCTTGCCAGTGTCCAGTCTTGCAGTCCCTGTGCTAAATGAACAATGATTTCCATGGAAAATGACCTAGGCTCCTTTTCTCTTTAAGTTTTCTGTAGAGTTGTCCATTGGAAGACATGCAGCTGGGAAAATACTACAAAAACAGTTCCCAGGAATACTCATTTTAATGCCTTATTGAATGTGCTGTAGCAGTGCTTATGTTCTTTTTCAGTTTCTTTTTCCAATAACGAACACATTTACTGACAGGAACAATTACAGAAGCAAAAAATTAATGGGAAGAAATTGTATAATTCAAATATTCACATTGGAAACTTGGAACAAAGTTCCTTTGATCATGTAATAAAGTCATATTGCACTCTCCTGTAAATCTAACGGCTAATAAAAAAAGGGTTGGCATCTGAATACTGATAAGAAAAACTGATCTGTTTGATGTTATTTGCAACTGATGAAGAGACTTTTGGGGACAAGAGGGGGCATGTATTATGCATGCTCTGTGAGACCACCACAGCTTAAAGCAAGCAGACAGGCAGCAGTGCACAGCTATGCCAAATGAAAAGGGATGGGAGCTTTTACCCACACTGAATGCTGGTTATTCAACACTAAGCTATTAAAAGATAAGGATATAAAGATATGATATCCTTATCCATAACGATAGCTCTGCATCTGCTGCGGAAGAACTCCTGCACTAGCCAGCGTGCCTCAGCTGAACCAGATGGAAATATGGCTATTAATGGTCATTATGACTAATAATCTGAATCAGGAAAAAAAGATCCCACTAAACTAACCAAAAAAGCCAGAAGTGCAATCCAATTGCAGTAATCACCATAAAGAATAAAAACTAAGAATTAAATACCTTAGAAATACTCTCAAGGGTGATGCAGATATATATATATTTTTGAATATGGACACAGTGATGAGTCCTCAAAAAAAAAAAAATTAAATTTGAACAGGGCTAGAGAAATAGAAAATCTGTGCTGTCTATGCAGTGTAATTAAAAATTTGGCAAAAACACCGCTTAAAACATCTAGGTTGTTGGAGAATGTCAGCTATGACTGAACTCAGCTGGTTAACCTCTATTTCTACAAGAGTAATTGGAGAGACAACTATTTGGTTTGATAGGCAAAACCTCAATGAAAGGTTTTCTAATTTAGGTTTTCTGTCACTGTGCCAGGACAGATCTCTGTATTAAATCAAAGATGGAAAGGAAAAAAACAAACAAACAAACAAACAAAACAAAACTCTCTCCAGTTAAAAATGTGATGACAACTTAGCTGGGCATAAATCCAGCTAAGCTGCCATCATCCGTAAGAGAAATGGGTGGAAATCATCCGTAACAGAAATTATTTGGTCATCAGTGGTAAGACGAGAAATCTGGCAGTATCCCATCCACCTGTGATGGATGTTCCTGAGTTTCGTTCTCATGCCACTGAACTCATCGGTGGGAAGTATATGAGGCTGTTCAGCAGCAGAAATGGCCCAGTTACAAACCCTACCTGAAAGAGAGCGTGTTACATAGCCCACTTCTTGACCTTATGAGAAGAGATGGTGATGGATTGCAGTGGCTGAGAGGGCAGATAAGTAACTATTCAGTAGAGCGGTTTAAGTTTTCTTCCTTTTGTTATTTAAAAAGTGATTCTCTTAGGCACAACAAAAGAGAAAAGAGGTTAAATATATTTGTTTCAAAGGGCACTTGTGCAAAGATACTGAAGAACACATAAAAGTAATTTGTGAGCTCCACTTCTTACTTACATACACTATTTTCATGAAGGATTCATGCAGCATGTTGGGATTCTTTCAAGTGCCTTATTTTTAGCTACAGAGAGGAACACAATCTTTTAGTTTAATAGCCCAACTTTTCAAATATTTATGCCTGATCTGAAAATCTGCCAACATTTTCTCCCCTAATGGATGATTAGAAAAATTTCTTCAGCTCTTACTTTATCTTTCTGCTGAGCTGGTGTCATGTGGACTGGTGCACAGTGGTTTGGCACATTGCAGCAAAGAAAACACCAAGCTAAAGAGAAAGGAAAATGCTTTTGTACCAAAAGGAGGGTATTTACTGCCCACCTTCCATTTTCTGAGCCTGATAGCCCAGAGTGGAAGTGCTTTTTGGCAAGGTACCTGAGTTTGTCAGGTAATTCCTAGAAAGTGTGGAGAGAGACTTTAACCTTTTTGCCTCCATCAGATAGTTTTTAATGACTTTTGAATGCTGTCAAAATGTCTTCTGTAGCATATGCATGAGAAGAAGGGCACAATCCTGAGTAGGAAATTGTGCATGATCCCACTGTTTGCTCCAAAGGGAAGAGCATGCATGATGCAGAAAGCCTATGCACCATTTACACACTACTTAATTTCCTCAGATTACCCTAAGATTACCTGAGTCTCGAGCCATAAGTCTTTTACTCCCCCCAACAGCTCCACAACAGTGTATTTTTCTCCAGAGCTTCAGGCTTTGTGGCAGTGAGGTCTTCAGAGGTGGAGCTAATTTCCCACAACGAAACCAACAGCTAACAGGCCGATGTGGATGGCTACATTTCTTTTCAATATTTGGATAAACTCTGATTCAACTTACTTTTCTAGCATTTTTTTACAATGTAATTATTTGGAAAACAGAACAATGTACAGTACCAAGAACATTCGAAAATAGAGATTGAGCAATAAGAACATTATAGGACTCGATTTCAAAAGAATGCATGCAGCAATTATTCCAGGCTGCATTAAATTACAAAAATTGAGAAAAGCTGTGACCTAGATATTTCTCCTCCTGAAACATTTTTCATTTCAAGTATCTACTTTTTTCAGGGTCCATTTCTAATGAAAGGAGCATTATTTTGTTGGTAAGGTTTTTATCTTCGCAAACCCATTATGCTATATTAACAGGTTGCAGGGGATAGTTAAACACAACAGAGACATATGTAGTCCCAGTAGAGCAGACCAACAGATTTTGAAACAAAGATACTCTGCAAACCACTGGAAGTTATACAAAACAGACAGGAGAACTATTTAAGAGAGGAAACCTGATATGAATCCAGTGCTGGAATTGAAAAGCTGAAAAGCTCAAAGAGCAAAACTCAAGTATAAAATGTTATCTGTGTAGGAGGGGATTAGTTATGAGCTGAATTATATTAAAACACAGTCTATGTTAAGGAAAAGTTACAACACATCTTTTTTTCATAGGAAAAATACAGCCATTTTTCATGGATTCAGTACTGGAAAAGCAGCATCGTACACAACAAAGGAAAGAATAGCTTCAAACATAGAGAAATTACTGGTTTTCTTGGTGTAATCAAGTGCTTTAGAATGTGATAGAAGACCAACAGAATATAGTGTCCTGCCAGGAACTTTCAGACGAGTGTGTAAAGTTGAATGAAAAATACCAAACACAAGGACATAGTAATTGTAATAATTGCTCTGATTCAGGGTTGGGACTGGCTGGGTAAATTATATGGTGAGTCTTTTTTTTTTTTTTTAACTGCTCCCTAACAGTGTTTATCAACATAGACCACAAGTTCACCTGTGGAAACCTTACAGGATGAATGACTGCTGACTTAAAGATTTCAATAAATTGTTATTTACTGAAATGTTACTCATGGTTACAGTAAAGTCAAGTACTGATCTTCTACACACAAACTGCTTTATCTGAACTGATTTATCACCTATCACTAATAGCTCTAAGTTCCTCTGCATCCTGTTAAAACAGTTTTGCAAATCTTTAACTGCATCATCACAAGTCAAAAGCAATTTTCCCTAGGACTTTATTGCCTCTTTGAAGTATCAACCTGTAGAAACACTACTCTTCTCATCACACCTAGCCAGATCAAGGTCCAGCAGAAGTATTGCTTTATATTTTAGATGAAGACTTTCAGATGGGCTCTGATAGAGGCTTGCAGTCAGGCAGTTGGCACTCCCTTCCCAGAATTAGATGTGGCTTTTGCTACTGCCTCTGTGACTCAGGGCATGCCCACGCTGCAGTTACTACACATCACGGGCATGGCAGGGATGAAGGGAGCTTCCCACACAGGGAAAAGCAAACACCTGAAGACCCAAATTCCAAAATCCTGGGGAAGAGGAAAAAGATGCCAAGGGACCAACAGTGTTTCCAAGAAGTGTTGGTTTTGTGCCCCCAGGAATAGCCTGGTGGTGGGAGGACACCTGCATGCCACCCAGATGCATGTGGATGTGACTGGACACGCCTGGGACAGAGCATGGCCACATCTCCCCATGGCAAGCAGGAACCTGTTGTGATTTTCACTGAAGGAAAAAAATACCCTTACTATAGAGTCTATTTCCCGAGATCAGAAGATCCAAGCCCTGAGCTCACAGCTCCCCCAGAGCTTGACAGCAATAGGTAGGAAATGTTTTCCTACATCCTGAATAATGGCTTTATCCACTCAAAATAGGTTTTCAATACAAATATATCCTACATGGACTGAAAGCACTTACATTTGAAAGAGCTATTCATGTCTATTAAGTCAGACAAATGATTGAAATTTAACATTAAAAGTGCAACTCCACACCTTGTACCATTTATTGACAGGAAATTAGGAACAATTAGATCTCTGTAAAGCATGGCAAAACCATGATTGCCAAAGGTCAGACCTCAGGAAAACCCTGCAGAAAGCTCAACAGCCGAATTTCTTTGCAGGTATGCTTCTTTTCACTTATTTTTTACATATGGTTTCGGCAACGATCAGGTAAAATGGACAAAAACAGACTTCCCCCACCAGCTGTAATAAATTCAATCCATTTTTCCCCTCCTGTTATAAACAAGCAGAAATGTTGCATAGAGCAGACACTCTCTGGTCTTTTATGGGCATTATTGTGCTCTGGAATGGAAAGAGGACTGGCAAAGATTGCTTGCAAGTACAGGAATGAAGGAAAGAGAATTAATTTTCTGCAACTTGCTGTGTGTATTTCTTGAGTTTTAATACACTTGCATACAGAAAGTTCACAATGAAACACCTTGTGTAAATATTACAAGCCCCTGCCTGGAATTCTGGCAATGAGCTGTCAGCAGATAAACTTTCGCTGTTACTTTCCGTAAGTGGGTAGCCTTGAAAATACACAAGCCAAAAAAAAAAAAAAAGTAAAAAAAAAAGTCAGATTACATGATTTCCATTTCAAAATGGACTGAAATGTTGATCCCTATGACTTTGTGTCTGTCAAGATAAAAATTAAGAACCAAATTTTTTCCTAAAGGTTATATCCAACTCAACCCCATTTTGAATAAAATTTAATTTGGGTTCTGAAGGTTTTAAGTTCTCATAAATATTCTCACATAGAGTATAGATTAGATAGATAGATAAATTGACAAAATCAGGATTTTTTTTCCCTTAACTTCCAGTTCTGGCTACCACTTGAGCCAAACATCCCAAAACAAAGCAAAGAGGAATATTCTCTTGATAATCCCAGCTGTGGCCAGAAGAAATTGCGCCTGAAATCGCGTGAGAAAATTTTGAGACAAATGAGCTTTGGCTAGCTCAGCTGTGAATGTCTGGATGCTTATTTAAAGTGAAGTGACCCCAAACTGCAAAGCACTGGATGTTCACTCGTCACTAATTTCTAATAGTCACTCTGAGACAGGGTGAAATAGCCAAGAAAGGGTTATGGGCTCCTTGTTTGCACAGAGGATTTAAGAGGTGAAAGAAGAAAGGAACAGTCTCAGGGGGTCATAAGCCATGTTGGTTGGAGAAATCGCTTTCCTTAGGTGTTATGCTGGAGTTTTGATGTTTGAACCGTAAGGTTCATAATGGCCAAAGGCAGAGAGTGATGGCAGCCACCAGGGTGGCATGGTGTCCTTGTAGGCAAGTCAACATCCACTGCCATGGTTGGGCCCTGCTTCTCCTCTGCCTCATGGAAGAAGAGGTGGAATAAGGGTTCCCTCCATCTCCATCAGGACAGACGGGACTCTTCCACTCCATCTCCTCTGCCACCCCCTTGTCCCCAAGGTGTTTCCTCCTCTACACGTTCGGCCACCTCTGTGCAGCCTTGGGCAAGGCTGAAGGGGCAGACTCAGCCTTTGAGCAGTTCCCTAGGAAAAGCTGATTTGGGGGGCAATGGAGGAGGACGAGGAGAATGTGTAGTCTGGGAAAGTGGGAAGCCTTTTCTGTCTCTGGTCCCTCAGACGAGTGCAGTTGAGATGAGTATGTGCTTTTACAAGCAATTATTTTAAAGTGTGCCCAGAGGACGCAATAGTCAGGCTTTATTGGATATGTAATACACACTGTGACAGTATATGGTGCTGTTGCAGGCCAAAATTACAATTCTGGGACCTTGCAGGCTGCAGCTGCTCAGTAAAACAAAGGAAATCCCCCCAAAAGAAAAAGAAAAAAAAAAGTGGGGGGGGTTTAATATGCTTTTAAGCAAAATTCAAAACACATTATACGACTTCCCTCATTTCAGGGTTTTTCTATGCCTTTAGGGGCAGCTGGGGGAAATATGAAAGAGCATCTTCCTTAGAGTGGTGGAGGAGGCAGGGGGGGACCCTGGAGCATTGGAAGGGCCAGAGCTGGTGGTGGCCCTTGCACTGGTACCACCAGGACTGTGACGTCCCTGTTGGTTCCTCCGAGTAGATCTCCAGGCACATCAGTGCCATGATTTAGTCCAACGTGTTCATTTACACGTGGCTCGCCAAGGAGCCAGAGGAGCAGCACCCGGCAGGTTAAAGCTCTGACTCACTGGGGCAGATGAAGATCACCTTTTGGGAGAGGCTTGCAGCTAGTCCTGGAAGTCAACTGGAGCGAGACCATGCTCTGGGAACAGAGGGAGGCAGCTGAGGACACAGGCTGTGGGAGATCTGTCCCGCCACAGGAACCACAGAGCAGATTTTCTCTTTCATGGTGCTTATTTCCTTCATGCCACTGACCCTAACCTGTTTAGTAACTGACATATTGTTCTGCACTCTAAGTCATTTCCCATGAATAACTTTTTTGTTAGTTCACTTTCTGCTCTGAAAGTTATTTTGGTTTTTGGAAACTTTGTTGCTCTATTCCAGAAATCAGGCTAAGTGCTTCCCATCTAGAACAGAGTGCATGCAGATGTTGGCGGGGCAACCTCAAGACAAATTAGGATCTGACCAAGCACTCTTGCAAATAGACCAATTGACACAATGGGCCAGCAGAGTATGTGGTACGGATCTCAGATAAGGCATGCAAAATCTACTAATAAAAACAGTGAAGTGAAGAGAGGGGATTGTTAAGCATTCTTGAATGATCTGGGCAGGGACAGCAGTTCCTGTCCCTGCCCAGATCATTCAAGAATGCTTAACTTTCGTGTTGTATAGTATTAACAAGACCTCAAGAAGCAATACCGTTATTTTAACAGTGAAGTAGTGTGGCACAGATCACACGGAGCCTGTGCCTTATTTCATCATTGCAGTTCTACTGGAGCATATGTCCAGGTGGTAAGCATTGCCCAGCTGCTGGGCTACGACTATTGCTTACCTTGAAGCCCTTCTTGGAATGCAAATAAATGCATAGAAGTTTCTGAGCCACTTTCTTTGCAGCCAGCTCTGCATTACGCACTCAGGACTATTTGCAGAACAGAAGGGGATGGCACCCCTTTGTGCAGAGCTACTGCAGTGCTTGGACCCCCTACGTTCACAGGAACCAACAGACACGGAAAGGGGATTTGAGGACCAGGTGGGCTGGTCTGTCCCTGAGACCGTACACCTGTAGAGGTTAATCACTATAGAATTAAATATTTTGCTGGTAAAATCTGTATTGCCAGACGTAAAGCTTCTTGCTGTTGGTTCCTCTGTGTGCTCGGGGCTGAAGCCCCCTGTTGTGACCAGATTCCCTGAGGTTGCATTTGCCACATCACAGAATCATAGAATCATTAAGGTTGGAAAAGATCGCTAAGATCATCTGGTCCAACCGTCCACCTACCACCAATATTGCCCACTAAACCATGTACCCATGTACCACATCTACCTTATCCTGTGTCACAGGAGGCTGGCAAGGACTTGGCATGCTGTGGGTAGCACATGAGGGTTTGTAGGGTGACTGTATCTGCACCAGACAGCATGGTGGAGGCTTTGCCCAGGGCTGGAAGAGAGGCTTTGTACCATGCATCGATGGGCTAACCAAAGCAAAGGCTTTCAGACCTGTTAACTCAGATTCAGGGAGTCTGAAGTAATATATTAGGTCAAAAACTCCATTAACTCAAGCTGAGTAAAAACATCACTGTCAACCACTATCCAAGTTTAACACAAACCTCTTTGGCTCCCTGGTTCAAGCAATTTTATCAACATTTGATCTCCTTTGACATCAGAGTTGGATTCTGTCTCTAGATCATTTTGTCTAGACTCAATGTTTACATTAGACTTACCCAGATTGGCACCGTTTGCTTGGCAATCTCTTTGTGTGCGCGTGTGTATGCTTATTGCAGCTTTGTTTACGCAGTTTCCCACTGAGTTTGTGACCAAAAATAAGCACAGAATTAAATGTAAGCAATACTCAGTGGGATACTAAATGCATTTTACAGGGTTTGCCTCTGAAGCAAAGGATATGAACTGATTTTCAGGCATCTACAAAGGCCCGTAATCAAACCCAGATCATCAGACAAGAGCGATTGTTGGGGTGAGCTAAATTTCTTCTGCTTTTCTCCATTGGAACAATTACTGAAACCTCAGTCATGTTCAATATGTAAAGTGGCAGCAAAACCCAAGTCTCAAAACCTTTGCAGGACAATATTTTCTATATATACATACTCTAACCCAGGGCTAGGCAGAGTCAGTGAAGAGCTGTGGAGTTCAGTGGCCTTTGGAAAAGAGCTGTAATTATATTAATAAAAGAGGAGCTTCATAGTTCAAGATGGGTGGAGGTTGTTACTCCATCTAGGAATCAGCACCTGAAAATCAACTTCTTAAATACTGAGGAAAAGGATTTTTAAAGAGAGAACATATAGAGTCATGGATCTGAAAGCCAGACAGCATTGTCATAACTACCCAGCTGCCCTCCTGCAAGTCACAACTGTAATATTTCAGAAGGTAGTTCAGATGTGCATGTCTGATTCGAGTTATCCTCTAGACAAACATTTCTCCTTGGCAGCCATGACTTCAGCTAGGTTTCCTCTTCCATCATTGGTCTTTGTTTGTCCTGAGTAAGAAGAACAAAAATATCAACTATAACTATAAAACCAATATTTGGTCAACATGACTATCCAGGTCTTGAAAAGAGGAAGCGATGTGAACGTTTGGGGTATGACTAAAGCCAGCGAGGGAGCAAAAGAGTTCATGGGAAACTGCACTGTTTGCTTTCACCCAAAAGCTCCCAAAACTTTGCATTTTGTTCTCGTTTGTGTTAGTATTAATCGCTCTAATCAAGTTAACTATCAAGATATTGTGTAGTCATGGATTCTTCTTTCTTCTAAGTGTCTCTTACTGGTCATGTTCCCACGACACACGTTGGCTGTGGCTTAGCTGCTCATTATTGAGAATGAGACTTCACAAAAGGAATAGGATGAAAGTTTGTCCAGGCAGAAGGGAACAGCACAAAGAAGAGAGGCCATAGGTTTTCTGCTGCACCCAATACTGCTATGAATGGATTTTGTCTTTAGGAGACAGGAAAGATATAGAATATTTTGATTTAGTTAGCAAAGCAGTTGTTTTTCATGGACTGAGCTTTCTGAAATTACACCAAACACTTTAAAAGGTAGGGCTTGCAGCAGCTCCCCATCATTTGGAAGGAGCCTTGTGCTGCTCTATAGAGTTTCTATCGATTTTCTCAGACTTGTTTGTTCTTCTAGCCATCAGATCCGTGTGACCTCCCCAGATGATGGCAGGTCTCCAGCAAGAGAGCTTGAATGGCACACAAAAGTTATGTATGTATTCATGGCTGCAAACAAGCAGCTCCTGAGCCAATATAATGAGTACAAGACACAGTGGAGCCGATACAGAGTAACGTGTGGATGTCAATTTTCAGCCAATAGTGAGGTGTTGGGACACAACTGTTTGGCAAGCCCTTTGCCCTTTATGTGTCAAAAATGGTGTGTCAGTGCCTTTGTACAGTGAATGGCACTAGATGTTACGGGAAGTGCTCCTTGTTGCTTTAGGTTAGCTCCAAAAAAATGCAAAACCCTCAGAAATCAGAAGTGAATCACAGGTCATTTCTGTTGCAAATTTTCAGTGATAACCCCTGATCGCTCAAACCTTCCCTTTCACGTGTAATCGCATCTTATGAGCTGTGGTGTGATGTTTCACTTACGTATATGGAGTAAGAACCGATGACTCACACCTTTTCCCAGTTGTTGTACAGACAGCCCTTCCTATGTAGCGCTGTGATATATATCTGATTATGATGATAAGAGGTTCACGGCTATGCTTTAGCTCATTGTGTAATTTCCAGACTGTATTCTGGAAATAATATAGCTAGAAATCCCAGCTTGTCCAGTTGATCATAAAATGAAGCCCATTAAGGGCATCAGTGGAAAAAGCACGGGCCAAGTTTGTCAGAAGTATAAACTTACAAACCTATAAAGGAAATTTAATGTCAAAATCAACATGCAGGCCCTGGAGAAAACCTCGCTGGTGTCAAGATATGCAGAATAACTGAATAAATCTGCTCAGGTCCTCACACAATCTTCCATCTAATTAGAGCAGCCTCGGGCAGAATCTGTCAGTGCGGAGGTGGAAACCTGGGGCTGGGGACAGGCTGCCGACCTGCACACGTGGTGGGCTCATGGACCATTTTTCCATGGCACTCCGGGGTTTCTTCATAGGCATTCATTAAGATCTTAAACAAGGCTGGATGAGATTTTTTTCTGTAGAATCAGATGGGAAGCAGGTATGGTTGACAAGTGGTCCTGCAATGGAAACCTGACAGCTGTTGCACACAGAAACCCCTTTCTATTAAATTGGCCACTAATTTGAGGGCATAGAGGGGAAATGAGGAAGCGTGGCACATTAAGCGTTATGATTCCAGGAACAGCTATTCCCAGGTTGTCTATTTTAAGCTAGCCAGGCTTCCCGGGAAGCCTTGACATGAGTTTCCTAGCTGTTGTGAGCAGTCAAAAGCAAAGCATAGCGTCATTCTTGTCCCACCTTGCTGCTTCGACAAGCTCTTCTAAAACCTCCCTCCAAAATTTCTCACGCAGAAAAGTGGTAGATTTTCCTGAGTGAAGGCTGTGGCCTTTGGACAATAGCAGTCATCACAACCATCTCCTGTGGCAATGAGTTCCGTGAGCTAAAAAGATGCCTGAGGAGCTATTTCCTGGTATTCTTTCACTTTCCACCAGTTGTTGATGTTTTTATTTAACTCATTATTAGTTTCAAGTATGATGCAGCGTCGAGCAGTTGTTGTTCTTATTAAAGAAGGATAATTGGCTGTCTGGCCTCCGCTCGGATGAAAGCACATTTTCCTCTTGGGATTTCTCAGTGTTAGTCCATTTCTGGCAACAAAAGCAGATAGCTGTGATTTTAGCACCTTCCAAAACTTCAGATTACCGCAAAAGTGAAAATCAGATAGCGAGGCAAAATGGACAGTATTTCACATGAGGCGTTCTTCACACGGACAGCCAGCAGGACGGTCTCTTATGTGCACCACAAGTTCTACTAAAATAAATGCACCCTCCAAACTTCCTGGGCTCTAATTCATCTCGCTAAATTTGATTATCACTTAAGTCATTTAGAAAGCAAGGCATTCACTGCATTGTAAGAGTTTATTCACAAAGTCAGCTAAAAGTGATAGACACTGCACTAATTCAAACCAGAGTGTGGGGGAAAAAGGAGTTATGAAAACTTGGCTTAGACTGGAGACCAGAGAAGAAGTTAAAGGAAGAACAGCATTTTTGAGGGAAAGGCGAATTGAAGGAATGAAGTTTTGAAATTCCTGTCTTTCCTGCCTCCCCAGCAAGCAGGAGAATCTAACGTTTGCTGGCTTCACAGGGAACAAAGCAGAGCTTGAATTTTAAAGCTTCGCTGCTCCCACCAGCTATATCGCCATTGCTGCTTAGCCTGAGCTCCAGCTCCCGTGTACACACAGCAAAATTCTCCAGATTGCTCCAAAACGGAGTTTGGCTGGTTAAAAAAAAAATGGCTCTCCAGAAGCACTGGAGCACCAGAGAGGAGCATCTCTTCACCACACTCTGCCCATGGGAAAGGCAAAAGCTGCTGCGGGTGGGTTCTCGGGGGCAGTGAGCTAAACCACCTGCAGACCCGCGCAGCGCTGCCCCTGCTGCTGACCCTTCTCCCTGATGCAATCTCTCTTCCAAAATATGTATGTCCTGTGCCTACTGCACATGGCTGAGTTATGGATGGGAATGGGTTTTCCAAGCAGCCGCTGACATCCCAGCTGATGAGATGACACAGCCTGTGAGCGAGCATCGCTACGCACAAGCGGTAGGAAAAGATGCCATCCGTCCTGCACGGCCACATAGCTCTGCATCAAATCCCACATAAGACTTCTAGAAAGCCTCAAATAATGAACAACATGAAGTTAACCGTATGTCAAACATTTCACGGCATATATCCAAACTGTAAATGAGTATCTGTTAGAACTCTATTTAGAGAAGCAAGACGCTGGAGGAAGATTTATTTTTGATGAATGGTCCAACACATTTGCTTACCCATTTTCCCCTCTGAGAACTTTTGCTCTTCACTATCCCGGTCCAGGCTCAGCATTAGTCCATTTACAACCCATTTGCCTGCCCTTAGCTTCAAATAAACTTCGAAAAAAATCAGAAAATGCAAGGGAGGCGCTCACCATTTTATGTAGCTGGAAGAGAAGTGGGAACAGAGTTGTCTGTGTAATTTTTTTTGCATCCTGGTAAATATAAGAGAATGAGAGTAGGCTTAGAGACATGCCTCCCATGCAAGAGTCTAAGAAATGTTTGTGAGAGCCTGTGCAGTGCTGAGCCTCTGCCTGGGTGCACCAAGAAGGAAGCAGCAACTGCAGTAGCTCCGGCTGCTCCATCCTAAGAATCACAACAAGAAACTCAAGCCACAGCATGGAAAAAGACATGGACATAAGTATCTACCAACATCTAACCACTAACACGCTTGGGAGAATTGACTCAAGCATTTCAATCACAGTCTCAGGAAATGAGTAGGTTGGTGGTCTTAGCACCTTCAAAGCAATGAAGAGGAGATATGTCAATAAACGGGACGTATTTATACCCGCTCACAAAGTGCAAGGAGGAAGATTCACACTCATTCAGAACAAGTCATAGGTCCACTCCGCTTGACCTCAAAACTTAAGGACCTCAGCTGTAGATGCTTGGGGAATTGGTGTCTTGGCAAAGAAAGCATTCAGGCATTTGGAGCATTCCTTCCAAAATTTCTATCAAGGACAAGAAAATGAGCAACCCGATTAATCTGCCATCAGGAATGTCTTTATTAAGACACTCTGAAAGAGGCTGGCTGTGAACAGGGATTGGTAGATTCCTACCAATGTGCTTGTGGGCACAGCATCTAGGAGGTTGCCTGTCAGCCCCAGCATCAGCCCATTTCAGCCTCTCTCCAGCATGTGAACTGCAGGAACCAGAGACTGGCACTCACAAATGCACTTCATGTCTTTCATTGTAAAGGTCTGACTCCTTTTCCTGAAGCTTTTAAGTATGGTCCTTTGAGCTTAATTAAATGAGACAGAAGCAAAAATCAAGACGCCTCCACTTTGGAAAGAGCTGTGTCACTCATTGATTTTTAACCACAAAACATGGGACTCTTTTTTCTTTCTCTCTCTCTCTCTCTTTTTTTTTTTTTAACATTAACTTCACAGTTTCTTTTCCTTTGAAGTTGCTCGATGTAATCGGAGCCCAAGAAACCACACTGTCTCCATCAGCACGTTGAGGCACCCCTCCTTCAGGGAGTGAAGCCACCAAACAGCCCCTGGGATAACACTTGCATCCTGACAGTCTGACTGTCATCACAGCACCAACAGGCAAGCAAGACATTTGCTTTTAGCTGCACCAAACACCTCAATTTACATTTCCACTTCCTCTGACTCCTGTCAGCCTGACACACCACGCTGCTGCCCAGAGGCTGCGGCAGAATTCCCCTGGACCACATGTATACAGTATTTTTTGCAAGCTTACAGCTATGCTGATGAGCCATGGCAGCTCCATCTACAACCACCACAACAGTCCTTTTTTCAGACCAAAACTGCAAAAGTCTTTGGGGCATTAAATTTCTCTCTAGATGAACTCATCTGCCACCTACATGACCCCTGAGATTGAGAGTGCATATTGTCAATAATTGCCTACCTAATACAAGCCTATGATTAGGTTTAAGGATGAGGGAGACTGCAATAACTGTCTGCTGTCACCTCCTGCCTAAACCAGGCATGAGCCTTGTCCTCTTGTCACCTTCTGTCTCACTTTGTCATGAATCTTGTCCTGAAGAGTTTCTCCATCTGGTCCCCAGGGTGTGTCTGAGACATGCTGAGGCTCTAGAAGGAAAGAACCCAACCATGACATGTGCGAGGAAGAATCCTACAAATCAAAATCATCACCCCCAAATCTAATCTTTTTAAGGTATCTTATGGCTAACTACTTTCACCACTAAAATTTTCCATTCTGTTTCTAGCCCAGATTTGTCTGGACATTGCTTCCAGACATTGTATCTTGTTGTACTCCTTTGATATGCAAAGGAGATCCCATTCCCAAATATATGTCCAAAATTTCAAGTAGGTTGACCAACACCTTTTCATATAAAATTTAAGCTTATTGAGCAGTCTATAATGATGAGGAGAAAAAAAAACAAACACACACACACACAAAGAAACACAAAACCCACCACATTCCCATACTACTTTGTCCTCAGCAGTACCCAATCTAAAATCAAATAGTGATGCTGTAGGAGTATGGAGAGTAGGAGTTGTGCAAAAGTGTGAGACAGAATCCATCCATTCCCCTAGTTCAAAGAATCACAGTTTCGTTAACTCTGAAACCATTAAAAAAAAAAAAAAGTTTCTTGGATTTTCTCTGACACGTAAGCCACAGTTTCTCAAAGTCAGTGAGAGCCTTTTCATCTCCATTTGTGAACATTTTCTCAAGTTCTGACTTCCTTTGTAAGTGAAGCTGGACTAAAATCTCCAAATCCTACAATCATTTGAACTTTACAGCCTATGCAAGAGAAAAGCAGCCAAACAAACAAAGCAAAACATATAAATGTATGGAAAAGAAACAGGAAAATAAGATTTCCCCAAACGGCACTCACTGATAACAATATAGCTTTGTGATTGATTTCTTTTTTTTTTTTTTTTAATGTATTTCCAAGACAAAATGAAGAAAATATATGATTTCTCCAAAAGGTCAGCTCCCAGAGTATACATTCAATGACAGCATCACAGGAAGATAATTTTTCCCATCCTTTCGAAGTTCCCTGCCCACTGAGAAAAGGACATCAGAAGGAAGAAATCCCACACAAAAGGGGTGGGTATAAGGACATGTCTGATGGAACTGAAATGATTCTTTCTGGCTGAGCTGGTTTGAAAGCGCTCTGGTTGAGCAGCCTGTCATCTACTGGAGATCGCCCAAATCTGAGGTCCCGCTGGGGCTCATCAAACCAGGCTGTTTGCTCATTAGTCTGACATGACAGTGCCAAATATCTGTCCCCGGAGGAATTTCTCATACCTGATGAGATCATGTTATTTTGTTTTGTTTTTGTATTTTTTTTTTCCCCAGGTTGGGAATGGCGAGTTCCTTTACTTTGGGGGGAAAATCTGCCTTTGGAGAAGGGCCGGTTAGCCGAGCCCTTGGCCATCAAGCAAAGCCAAGGTCACCTGCCCACGTAGCACTGAATGGAAAGTGGCTATGATCCCTGGTCAATAGGAGATTAAAAGGTGATTTAGACTGAAGGAAGGACCACCCTTGCTGCAGCGCTTCAAGTTAAGCTAAAGGAGAAATACCTGCTGTGAATAACATAATATATGTAAGCTTCACTTGGACTTAAAACCAGGCTTTGAAAAATAGTAGCGGGAGAAAAAAACACCAACAAATCAAAAGTGGCAGAGGATAAAGGCAGATTTCAGAGAACTGTGACCAAGAAGGCAGGCTCTCATGGAAAGCCGGCCAGAGCACGGCCGTCCGTGAGCTCACGGGTAACATCCTCCCTGCGAGGGAGGATTTGGAGAGCCAAATAAGTCCATGAAATTCACACAGAGCCTTCAGGGATGGGAGATGTATTACACTTAAAGAAACACATTCCCCCAGCAAGACCAAAAAAGCCCTTAAGATTATCATGCAGGTTGGTCCAGACTCCCTGGCAGGATTTCCACAGAGAGTGATGGTGTGGTGCTCTGTGATAAATCACAAACCACTGCTGCACTGCAGGAGCGAGGTTCCTCAGGAACCAGCAAGCATCTGCCTGGGGCAGAATGGTGCTGGGATGTGATGCTGTGACACCCAGAGGCTGGCCAAGACTCTTCAAGGCAGAATTTGGCATTGGCAGTGATGTCTGCATGGTGCTGGATAGAGGAAAGCTACTGGGAATTGTACTCTTGAGGGAGATTTCACAGGGGGAAACTGGAGAAAATGTTCTGCTCTCTTGGTGGAGCCCACTGATTCATGGACAGGCTTCCTCACTAGTGACTATTTCTGACTTGCTTTTGGTTCAGCACAGAGATCATAGAAAATAGTCTTGGAATGAGTGATTGCAACTTTACACACTTTAAGCAAATCTACGGCTTTCAGTACCAAAAAGGAAGCAAAGCTAGAAGAGCCAGTGGGACTGAAGGGCTCAGTGACTGCCATGATGAAGGGGGCTGGGATTTCTGTTAGGGAACTGCACCAAAAATGCCTTTTTAGATATTCCTGGTGAATATCTGATATACTTGATTACATTGATATCTTACGATGGCAAAATTGTAGGAGCCTTGCCAAGCATACAAAAAGGACACAAGAGCAATGAACGGAGCATCTTAGAGGATGGAGAGAGGAGAGGTACAAGGAGAACTGTCAAAATTACCCTATCTAGACCTTCTGATGAGGAAAAATGCTTCAGATGTTTTCCAGCCACAAACATTTAGACCTTGGAAGGGGAAAAAGGGTTGTGGTGCAGTAAAAACGGAGCGAAAATAGGAGAACCAAGGGTTACTCTAGGCAGCCTGCCACCCATCCTCTGGTGCTCAGCGATGAGCTGCTGCAGAGTGTAGGGTGAAGGCAGGACTGAAAGTGGAAAGGATGGAGCTGAGAGGAAACCACAGCCATAGCTTCACATGGGGAAATCCAGAGGGACTGGGAAATCTCCATCCTGGGGTCTGAAAAGAACAGGCATAAGGAATTGCAAGTCAGAAGCATGGATGTGTAATATGCAATAACTGCATTTAGGGAAAGAAGTGAGGAGGAAAGAACAGTTTTGGCACCGTCAGACTGCTGAATCTGTATTGACAGCATGGAGAGCTTTCAAAAGCAGTTTTTCAAGAAAAATTAGACTTTGTGAATCAGGCTCTGCCTCCACTCCTGTTTCTTCCAAGAAATGGGTCCCAGTTCTCTCCTGGCAGGACGTGAGTCATTCTGACCACCCTCAGTGAAAGTCAGTCGTGTCCGTGTGGGAAGAAGAAGGCATGCAGCATAGATGTTGCCTTCCTGGGCATCATCTGGGTAACACACTTCCAGCCCGAGCTGCCACTCGTTTTTGGCAAATGACTAATAATGACTTGCAAAACTTGCTACTGTGTTTTTCATCACAGCTTCTCCAGGGATATGTTTCTGGCACAGAGAGCACTACTACCATCATGACAAAAACAATTATGCTAGTAAGAGACGCAGGCCAAAAAGATGTAAGGTTATTGTCTGAGTGAGGGCAGGGAGAATTACTGAGATGAGTTGTCTACAAAACAGCTTGAGACAGTTGATGTCTTATCATGACATCATGAGTTATGTTGACTCGGTTATGATGAGTGATAATCACGACAAAATCTGCTCTAGCTCTGGCCTTGGGAGATGAAAACCGAGGGGAGGAATCGGCAGAGGATGGAGGAAATAAATAAATAAATAAACAAATAAATACATAAAAAGAAATACAATTAAATTGAAAGCAACAGAACAAAAAGCTTCAGTACATATTAAGCCAGCAGACATTGGTTTAAATTATAGTGTTTGAGTGGGGAAAATAACTCCATTAAAGCAAACAGAGGTGGCCTCGTAGTATGAATGTATATAAAGCCCAGCATCCTGGAGAGGATTAGGGCAGCACAAACAACTCAGAAAAGGTACTTGGACCTGGTGTACCCAGGCAGAGAGGACATTTAGGACAGGAGCTCTGAATCCAATTCTCACCATACAGTACCTTTCACAAATCCACCTAGCATCCCTATAAAACCCTGAGAGGTTTTATGCCTCCATATGTGCCCAGAATCTCACTGCTCTGATTGTCAGAAAACTGTCCTTTTTCTTCTAAACTTCCTTTAAATTTATACCAGGATGTCAGGTGTCCTCCTGGCAAGGTCCCCTTTTAGGCTGTTGCAGAGCTGTAACACCTTCTCAACCTCCCTTCTACACAGATAAGAAAGCCAGCCTCTTTCACTTTCTTCCCACGAAGTGTCCCTTCCTTTCCCTGGGCTCTGGAGGCTGCTGGGCGTCTTCCAGGTGGGAAACCTGCTCCCCAAGCCTCTCCCTGCCCCACAAGCAGGGGGCAGCTGCTTGAGACACCCACCTCCAAGAACAGGGCTACAGAAAAAGCAACTGAGGCAAGAGCTGGAAGCATTGTGATGACTTGTGTTAACTTTAAATTGGGCAGGTTTCATGCAGAAGACTCAGGTTACATTTTGCAAGCAGGGAGATGCAATCCCAGGCACAACAGCAGAGCCTTCAAGGCAACACAGAGATGATTTCTCTCCCGCTGCCTCTGTGCCATCCCCTACTGTGCAGAAAATTCAGGATCCTTTCAGTTTTGCAGCACTGCTTTCCGCTGTGCATCAACGTGAAAAAGAGTCAAAATACCTGAGATCTCCCTCTGATTTCTGTGCAGCTGGAAATGGTGGGCACACCTATGCAGGCAGGAAGGAGCAACCTGCCCACCTTTGGCAAAGTTCATCATCCAGGAGCTCTAATTTTACCCGTACCCTGAAGTCACACGTGAAAGAAAAAGGCATTTATGGGTTTTGTGGGATGTTGGCTGCCCGAGCTCTTGTGGAGGGCTAACTCAGAGCACAGCCAGCCCTGGCCGAGCTGCCCGCAGACCACCCACCACCGCCGTGTCCCGCTCGCAGCCAGCGCTTGTTCCCCCTCGCTCCTCCAGCATCTCCAGGACACCCCAGCACGGCAAGGGACCAAGTGCAATTTGAAAGCGAGACAAACATAAATAGTTGCAGGTTTAGAAAATACGAGATGGAGATTTTGCGATAGAACTGTCACCGAGTGAGACATAACTATAAAGTCGAAATGAATAACCTGTCTGGCTCAGGAGCATGGAAAATGCACTTAGGGCAAGAGTTATGCAACATGGCAAGATGTTTATCAGTCCTGTTTTTTTAACTTTCTTTCTGAAATTGGAACTTGGAGCTGAAAAGGGGGGTGCTGGGGGTGAGAGGGGAGGGAGAGAAAACAGGGACTCTTCATTTCTCGGGTTCCTATTTCAAAAGCATGACATGGACACAACGATCCTGGAAATGATTTAAAAGGAGCCTGTGGTTTGCCCCCTTCTGATTATTTGCAAGGAAGATTCAGATATGACAATAGTGAGGGAAAGGGGGCTAGACCCTCTCCTACCCCACAGCTCCTTGGTATTAACATTAACATAGTCAGGGCTCAGCGTGGGAGCAGGGTGCCCAAGTGTGTCTCTGCTGTGCTTGGTGACACGGGATATTGCTTCAGTCTCCTGTCTCTGCACTCAGCAACACCTTAAAAAATGCCTTTCACAGAGCATTGAAACCAAACCCAAATGCTGCTGCCTGTCCAAGTGCAGAGGAGATGACAGCTGAGAAGTTCGGGTGAAATCAGGAAAAGTTTGTAAGAAATGCTTGTGGGTGGTAGAGTGATGTAACCCTTTAGGTAGCTCCCAGCATTTTGAGGTTAGCCCTCCATTAACTTTCCATTTAAAAACTGGCAAGCTTCACGCAGGCATTGCAACACCCGATTTCCATGTGCCAGAGGGGGTGCTGCTCCGTGGGCTGCCCCCTGCGCCTGCTCCCCAGTGCACCGACCGGCGCTGCTCTGAGTATCAAGGGCCAGAAGCCACTCGCTGCTCCTCAGAGAAATGACTCAACACCCCCAGCCGGAGACACATTCCGGAGTGCAGGAAAACAACTGAAACCTTGAGTGGTCTTGCAACATCCAGCCTCTTGGCAGGGTGAAGCAATCACCCCCACCAGCTGGTTTTCAGCTCAGCTCAGCCCAAGGCTGGCTTCAGAGCCCAGCCGGAACCAGGAGCACTTTGTTCTTCCCTGATTTATGGATTACCTGGATCCAGAGTGAAGTGGCAGCGCCCTTCCCACCCCAACAGCTCAGTGGGGGCAGCTGGGCCGGGTGCTGGGTGTCCCTAAAGCACAGAAAGCACCGGGGCTGGGTTATGGGCAGAGGGAAACAGCCCGAGGTCCCCTTTGCAGGGATGCAAAACTGGGAGGAGGAGCCACCTCCTCACCCTACGTCTTCTGTACTCAGGAATTATGGCTACAGGAGGATTGCATTTTGGCACCTTAACTGCTACATTCAATTTGGTTGAAATATTTTCTTTTCATACGCAAGGCTGGAAAAGAATGATGCTATAGGGAGTTAAGAAAAAAAAAAACTAACAAAACAAAATGTAGAAAGTGAGTACGTGTATTCAGTGGGAAGGAGGGTAGCTTTCCAAATTATTTTTTTAAGTTAAAATTTTGGAGGTACTGCAGTATGTTTTTATTAGTGAAAGAAATGATAATAATGAGCATTTCAAAGCTAAAAGCAGCTCAGTCCTAGCAGGTGTTTTATGATGTTAACGGAGCCAAGTGAAGAAAACATCTAGCCATTACAGATGCAATTATCTCTTTGAAGTGAAAACACCAACTTTGGGGAAAACAGCAAAACGCTTAACTTCCAAAATATTTAAGTTATTTTGAGCATTTGACCAGTAGGAGGGAGCAAAGCAGGGACAAAACTACTTGTGTAGTGCTTCCAAATGTACATGTACTATTAACGCTTTTCATTGCTGAACAGTTAACAACAAAGACAATTACATTCTTGCTACAGCTGATTAAACAGTTGATCCCACGGACCCCAGGCTTCCCAGACACGGTTGTTTGCTGTAAGCATAACCAGCAAAACAAAAACAAGGCTAAAGCGGAGATGTTCATCCGTCATGGCTCTGGTTCAGGACAGCAACCCTAGCCAGAGTCATGCATAAATATGAAACACGTCCTGTTTATACTAAAATTAATACGGTTTAACCCGCACTTAATGAGGCTGGAAATGTGAAGGTGTGTTTACATATGTAGCTGAACTAGGATCTGAGCCTTCAATTTGCCAGCTATCTCCAAAGAGCCAAAGCTGCCAAGCCCCATGCACAGGGGGCCTGGATCCCTCCTTGCTTCAGGGGTGAACGTCCCAGTATTTGTTCCATGTTTTATCAGCCGTACCTATAAGAAGACCCACCTGCCCAGCCGGGCAGCTGTAGATGATGGCTCAAGTGTGCAGATGGCTCTGTTTTTGGAACAGGTCTGGTTCCTGTTGAGCCTGTACCATAAGCACATCACCCAAGAGCCCACTCCCCACCAACAGCTCCTTCTCTTGGGCATCGTGAGATATGTTGCACTGAATATTTGTCTTCTGGAGAAATAAGTCATGTTATACTTTAACGATCTAT
This sequence comes from Anser cygnoides, assembly GCF_040182565.1. NCBI lineage: Eukaryota > Metazoa > Chordata > Aves > Anseriformes > Anatidae > Anser > Anser cygnoides. The sequence goes on along the minus strand of NC_089880.1, from coordinate 28,775,911 downwards.
CATCTCAGCAGGCATAGACTCATTCCTTGCTGACTTCCTGTAAATTCCTCTCAAACTATTTTACATTCAGCTTTGTTTTTTCCTTTTTGGAAGTACTGAATGTTGTCTTCTTAACAGGCCTTTGCAAGAAACAATTGCATTTATATTGGCAAACCTTTTTTCAAGATATTACTAAATCTCCAGTCCTTTCCCTGTGGGACGACAAATGTTGGATAAATAAGAAGAAAGCTGGCTTCTGACCACTTTTTGCAAAAGAGGAAAAAAATGTGCTTTACTATGTGGCATAATAGATAGTATTTCCACATAGTTAGACAGCAGCCCTTTAGGTGGAAAAGAAATACTGCAAGCCTTTCACATTTTAGCGCAACTACTCTCTCCAAAACAGAAACTTCCCAAAATATTCTAGAAGTGAGTCCTTATTTCATATTCAACATCCATCAATCACTTTTTTTCTTCTAAATATTCAGCCATTCCATTAGACCTTCTGTGCTATTTTTCTTAGAGCAAATCTTATCCTGAAACACAGCTGACCTTTTTTGTACCAGTCAGTGGTGTGCGCACTATAAAAAATGCTCCTCCATATTCCCATATTGATACCAAAAAGCTCCAGTCATGAAAAGTGTATGAACTAAAAATATGTATCACAAATATATCTGCATTAAGGGGGCGATGCAAGTTTTTATTCCAAGCTGTCTTCTTCACACCCCTGGTGCAGTGGAGCTGTTTTGGTACGTAAAACACTGCGTAAGGCACCATGAGAAGACAGAAGAGCATCCTCTAATGTCAGTACGTAGCACGGAGCTCACAGTCACTGGGTCCTGTTGCATGATGTGAAGCTGAAATTTACAGCCAAAGTAGCTAGCAGTCACCCGCCACCCAAGGCTACGATCTGCTCTCTCCAGCACCCAAGAGGAAGCCTCAGGTTCTTGGGTGCTGGTGTTTTTCCATAGCTAAGTGTCTCTGAAACTGCAGCTCCATTTTATAGTTAGTTAATGGAAACCAACTGGAAAGATTGTCATCATCTCCAGAGGGCTGTGCCCCGTTGCATAATGTATTGATGGAATAAACTGCCCTATTAAATCATCAGAGGTCCTGGGCAGAGTTGTTTCTGCACCCTAAGCTCCTACACAGATGATACCCCTTCTCTATACGAGAGGAATGAGAGGAGTTAATCCCAGGACTGAAGGCTGGGCTGCCAGAATGTAAATTTCGCCCTGCCTCCAAACACCTCTGAGCAGGCAAAACAGGGACAATCAGAGCAAGGGCCTCAGCCTGGAATGAGCCACCCTAATCCTGTGGCAGCCAAATCCTCCCCCACCAACACCAGAGGGAAGCGGTTACATAGGTAGTAAGGAACTTGCAGGCGAGGAAAGGTTACCATTGCTCTTTAGAGGGCAAAGATGAGAGTGAAAAAATAAGTGTCCTCTGGGAGGCTGGATTTTGCTGCCTGGGTTACATCTCCATACACTCAGCCCAGCTCACAGCTAGAGAGCCCTGCAGCTCTTGCAACCTTCTGCTACAGCTTTCCATCCAAAAACTCCACGTGGACTCACTTGTAAATGGCAAGAGATTAGAGAACTTCCAGTCGTCATCACTCATTCACAAAAAGTTTGGAAAAATCTTGCTTTCCCCAGGAAAAAATAAAAATGAAAAAGATCGGATCTTGAGGGAAGGGGGGAGGGGGGGGGGTAGAATATGTTTATAGTGTGCATTACCTAAAAAAATAATTCATATGATGAATCTTTATCTTAAAAGCCCTGGACTAAAAACAAATAAATGAATCATTCCAATTATTGTGGAAACAGCCGTGTTTCATGTTATTTATGTTTAATGTTCCTTCTAGGGTTAGTTTTTTTCTTCTTATAAAGAAAGGCAGTTTTCTTAGTATTGCTGTGAATACCAATGTCAAATTCTATTTTAACAGTGCTCAGTGATGCATGAACATCCCAGAGGCAGAATTTTAAAAACACTAAAACCATTTGTTAAAGAGTAACCTAGACAAGTTGTGCAGTTTTTCTTTTCTTTTCCTGCAAACTTCATAAAGACGGGATGAAACACGGATTCACACGGATAAGCTCTGAGCCAAACCCTGTTAAAACTAACAGGAACCTTTTCCTTGATTTTATCAGAACTTTGGAGCAGAACCATACGAGTCTTTTTTTTTTTTTTTTTTTGTCTTTTATTTTTTTCACTGGCAACTGGTCTTTGTGGCCAAAATTATTGATAAGATTATAAGATTGCAGGAAGTTAAAGCATTTATTAAATGGCTAGTGGTTTTCCAACCAACTGGTATGGTACATTGTAGTTACACTTTAGAGACCTTTAAGTTGCCATCTTTAAAGTCTGAGACCAAAAATGCATCCCCAAACCAAGCAAGCCTTTGACAGGTTGCAGATGGAGAAGAGGTTTCCTGGTCTTGGAGATAACTGACATTTTCAGGGTGGTGGTGGTACATGAGAACTAACTTTCCTCTCTGATTTATTCTGAGTTTGGAAAACAGACAGTTGCATGGGCACGCAACATCAGGAGGAAATGCAAAGAGCAAAGAGATATGAATGAAGAGACCCAAGAACAGAAGGAAAGTGGGATATTATTTCTTCTTTGAATTATGATGCAAAGTTCATATTTCAGAAGGAAGCAATAATCAGAAGGTGAAACAAGTGATGCAGCTGGTCAAGCTTTCAGATAGCTCTGAAACACTGATGCTGCCTCTCATATCTTTAGCGCCTTTTTTTTTTTATGTGAGTAAAATACAAATTTAAAACAAAAACAACACCATGAAGCCTGCTGAAACCTCCTCACTTGAACTCTTCTATACTTTGAAAGCAGCAACATTCCTTTTCATATTTTAGTTTATTTTTGATGTAGTAGCAGATTTTGTTAAAAGAAATACCAGGAAATTCCTCTGCAACTCTATATGGAAACCAAATTAATAACCATGTAGTCATTTACACAGCACTGTATGAAGCCCAGTCACGCCTTTTGTGAGCAGCAGGTTTCCCTTCACCAAAACCGGAACCTCATCCATGCTGGATCCTTTCTCAAACAGGTTACCTGGTGCGATTCTATTCCAGAGCTATTCCCTTTCAGTATTCTACTGTGGCGTTCCTATCCTCATCCTTGTACAATTAGTTATCAAGGCATAAATATTTTTCTTCCCTGTTACACATCTTCTCACCTTGCTTTTTTTGCTTGTTTGGTTTGCACTCTACGTAGTGCACCAAGGGTGCAATATTAGCTCTGCTAATTTTAGCCAGTCTTAGCCTTTTTTTTTTTGGGGGGGGTGGGGGGATGACACAGCAGTGTGGGTCACAATCTCACCCCATGACGTACTGCAGGGGGTAATGACGGGCACAAAGGCCATTCAAGGTGCAGAGGGACTTGCTGAAGTCAGCAGTCCCCTGGCCAGCCTGCTGGGAACATGGCTTTCAGATTCCATCGTCATGAAGGACGGATGGAGGTTACCTGGCAGAGGTTACCTACAGAGCTTTGCTCTTAATACCTCTGATGTATAAAAACATCTTTTCTTTAAGTGATTTCCCTCAAATCCTCAGCTTATGGAATACCAATGCAAAAGTGTATAGTGCTGATATTTAATCCTGGGAGAAGAGAGGCTCTCCCTGTGAACCCAAGGTGATGCTCAGGGGCACTGGTGGATTAGCATCAGCCACAGACCCAGCCCCTCATTTCCTTGCATGGATTAGGCCACTACATTTAAATAAGCCCTTTGAGTGAACAGGTGCAGGCAAAATTAGCATCATTAACCAGCTGTAAAACGAGTGAGTGGCGCGCTAAATGTCTCTGTTCAGCTGCATACCAGAGAGGTTACATACATGTGCACAAGCATGTGCTGAGGATCTCTGCGAAGCCGTGTGTTACTGAGCCCTGGTCTTCAGAGAGGTGCGAACGTTAGGGCCAGCCTTGGGATTTGGCTGTTCTTTTGCATCAAGGATGTACTTTAAGATAGGCTGTGGGTAATGGAAACCCAAGCGATGCAACAGTCTCTACTGGTGCTCTAAAGTTTCTAACTTTCTTTCTTAAAGACTCAAGATGTGAGTAGAAATTGTATATTGCTATGAATAACAGCAAAGAAGGGAAAACCCCAAAGCAGAGACAAAAGTAACCCAAACTATGTCAAGCTAAAAACAATTTGGGACCAAGTTTGTTGACAATAAAATGTCAACAGAATGTAGACAAGTGTCTCACCTGGCCCCAAGCTCAGCAAGGGACTTAGGCATATGCCTAATTTTAAGCACTCAATTCATGTATGTGATTTAATTGGTGTATTTTGTGAGTTTTAAATTTCATATATATTTAAGAACACTGCTGACTCAGGGGTTATATTCCTGTATTTACGTTGTAGCTTCAGATTTTTCATAATTACATTACCCCTCCTGCTCTCTTCGATATTTCCATCTTTCCTCTGAGGCAGGAAAAGTCTCTCTTTCACAGTTTGTTAATCAGTTTATGATAACACAATCTTCATGGTGTTTTCCTTGGCAGCATGCCTTGGGCTGAAATTATTTAATGATCTGAGCATTAATTGAAGATTAAGGGCTGGGGTTGTCTGCACTTGAGTCTCCCATTGGATATGAACCCAAGCGAGCTGAAAACTTCTATCCTTTGCTAGGATCAGGAGTCAAAATACCAAGAAATCATGAGATCCAGGAGGCTGGTGTCATTGTGGTGCTGCTTTGTGTGGATGTCATATGGCATTTAGGTTTGTATAAACATTTTCCCAAGGAAATCAGAGAAGTTTTGTCCCAATACCCTCTCCTCATATGCACAAACACAAGCCTGGTGCAGAGAGCTGATAAAATGGCCCAAAGTCACTGATTCCCTGCGGTTGCCTCTGTCGGTTTGTCTTGCACCCCCAAATCAGTCTTTGGGGCTGGGTGCATGGATTCCCAGCAAAAACTGGTCTTGAAGAAGGACATACCAATTTCACCCTGCAGCTGAGAGTCACCTGCACTGGTCCTCCGAGGAGGACCTGGCCTGATTTTCTCTTGTGTCCCAGCCATGGTGGGCTACGTCTTTCCCACAGTGTTATTAGAAGAATTCTTAATTCTTTTACTACTCTTTTCATTTCACAAGTTTTTTAAGACAACAGCAGGTTTAAAAAAAATCCATTAAAAAAAATCAGCAATAAAAGTGTTTTAGGAAGTGGAAGTGATGGCTTACTGATTCTTTTCCATATAGCAGGAAGACATGTGGTTCCAAAGAAAATCAAAATATAGACGAAAAAGAAAACTTCAAGAAAATTGTAAAAAGAAAATAAATTAAATAAAATAAAAATCCCAGTCTCCCCAATTAGTTAAACAGGGGAAATGAATGCCACCTGGGCTGCAGCAGATATTGGACTGTTTGGATTTTCCAGAAGAGGAAAAGAAATTCACTTTTCTCTCCCTCTCTGTCCCCACTTTTCATCTGTCTTAATTTACTGACATTATTTTGTCAGACGTCTGCCTAGCTCCAAGTCAAATAACCTTCCTCCTCCTACCTTTCTGCAGAATAAAGCAGATCCAAGAAAGGGAATACAGAGTTTATATCTGAGCAATCTTGGCACTTGGGATGTATAAACCCGAGCTTAAGCCTCACTCTCAGTTCTAGTTTGTAGGTCATCCCTTTAAAAACCTGTTGAAAATCTTTGAATAGCTGAAATTAGCCTTGTAAATACCCCACTGGCTATGCCCACCTAAATTTAAAAGGAAGGAACACCACCACAAATAATAATAAAAATTATATGGAGCCTAGATTTTGACCAGAATATTGAATAATTCTGTTATCGCATTATACTGCTTTTAGCACCGATTTGTTAAATAAACATACACAGAGGAAGAGTTACTCTGGCAAGGGGGGTGGAATAAGAGCTAACACATCTCACTGCTGAGGTCCAAAGTGTGTGTGTGCAAGCATGTCTGCCTACAGATAAAGCGCACACAGGAATTTTTCATCGTTTTGTGTTTTACATTGTGACAAGGATTTACCAGCTCAAGTGGAAAGCAGAAACAAAACCCCATTCAGGGGCGAAGCCTGTCTAAAAGACCAGAACAAATTCTGCCTTTCCCTCAGAAAGATTCTTGAGGATACAAGGAGAAGAATAAGAAAAAAAAGTAAAAAAAAAAAATAGTAATAAGAACCACAAGCATCTGGGAAGATCAAGCGACAATGACTGAAGAAACAAAGCCATTGTATCTCCAGAGGCAGAAGGAGATGCTTCACTGAAGCTTGAATACCTAATAGCTACTTTTGTTAGTAATAAATGGAAAAAAAATAGTTATTTTTTTTGAGGGTTGGGGGAGAATTAGTCCTCTAAAGCAGTAGAAGCTACTGCCTACAGCATGTAGCATGAGCTACCCAGGTGCTAAGGGCAGGGATTTAAATTTTCTTTCAAGAAATGAATAAATTCCTGCAGGGGGGTGGGGAGAAAGGTGGGAAGGGGAAGGAGGTTTGGGGAAAGGAGGGAAAAAAAAGTAGGAAAAACATCATGAGAAATATCACAGTAGCAAAGAGAAAAGGCAGCTGAAAAAGTCAAGGATAACTAAAGAAGCACATGAAGCGTGACCTTGAAATGAGACTGATGAAGTGAGCTTTTTGGGTTGAGTGCTGGCTGGAAAAGGGGGCTTGGACCACTGCCCAAGGAAACTGCCTCCTGCTATTTAATTCCTAATGAGTTCAGGGAACAAGGATTTTGTACAGTCTTTGAAATAAACAGGATTGTGTTAAAGAAATACTTGAGACCATCATTAATTTCTACTTCTAGTGGAAACAAGCCATGAGACCCCACATCCTGGCTAATCACTTGGGTCAAAAAAGTAACATAATGTGAATTTCAGCACTATATATTATTTGGTAGGATGAAATAATTCTATATGTTCATTTCATGCCTGCAATGTGGGTCTTCAGAAGAGAAGGCTCATCACCAATTAATTATTACAGAGGTTATAATTCCTACCTTCCTGTAGGAATTCAACATTTAATATCTTATTCTCCCCTCTTCCTGTGCCAATTTTTCCATCACTATAATTGTTCTTCCTGTTTATGCAATTCTATATGCACAGTGGCTACTAAAAGTCAGCTGTTAAAACTGTTTACTGCAAATATTTACACTGTGGCCATTAGTGAAATCTGTATCTCTGAACGGATGATGGATGGCAGCGGGTCTGATCCGAGAGACCCTGCAGGATAAACAGGGAGGGAGGCAGGGGAATGTCACGTGCGGAGGCTGGGAACGCTGCCTCCTGCTCCCTAAAAAAGCAGAAGAGAAAGTACTGCGCTTGGGACATTTGCTCAGAAAAATGTTAAGGAACACAAGGTTGGTTGCTGATGCCTGTGGCATTGAGGTGCTAGAACACGTAGTAATTATTAAAGAAGGCTTTTATAAGTAATATAAGTAATATTACTTATATTACTCAGTAATAGAAAAAAGGGGGTTAATGGGTTACTGCAGCATGTAATCTAATAAAGGTTGAGTTATATGCAGACTAGGCTAACTCTTTGTACTGTACATATCAAGGCCATGCTGTGAGCGTGGAAAGCAGGTAAAGCAGAGATGCTAAAATACTAAAAAAGCTAGTTTTCAACATTTAACAGGAGATGCAGAAATTAGGTCAAGCCCTGGATGATGCTAAGAAGTCCTGACATGCTGGTCCAGGTGCTCGGGGCACTCTGGCCCTGAGGTTTCAGACGTGCATCAGGGAAGGCTGCATCCACCACGTCCCACGTGTCCGTCCCGCGGTGCTGTGCAAGGAGCTGAGGCTGCCCCCAAACCCCAGAAGACCCCTGCAGGAGGCACCTCCAAGGACCACAGCACGCAGGTGTAGGACACGGAGATGTTCTCACATCACCGCACCCAGGGCCAGCATGGGCACAGCTCACGCATCCCATCCCCTAACTTCCACGCTGCCCGCTGCATTTCTCTGCTTTGCTAGTAGGTGTCATTTCCAATTCTTCACCTGTGCTCACTTCTGCATGTATGGTTTTGCTTTTAGAGACGTGGCCCGTTTTGGATGCCCTTTCCTCCGGGCATGCTGGGGTCTGGGCTGCCAGCCAGCGGCTCCTAGATGGACAATGGACAGCCCATTGCCTTCCAGAAAAGATGGATCTCAAATGATCATTTTGCACATTTTTTTTTTTGCCCTAGATGTTCTTTCAGAAGAAACTGGTGAGGCAAAGCACATACTCTCGTGAAACAGACTCACTGAAAAATAACAAAAGGAAATCCCCTCCAAATACAGCATTATTTTGGAACAGCAAAAATAAGTGGGTATTCTATATTAATCAAACACACATTTGCTGAAATAACGGTTTGGGCTTTGTTCAGTGTTAATAGGAGTTTTTCCACCTGGTGCTATCAAATCAGCCTTCAAAGAAGAGTCACCCAATACAAACACGCATACGCCTCTTTCAGCCAAGTCTGAAATCCTAACTGCACCAACGAGAGAAGCAGGAAGGCGACATTTGCTGGAAAACTGCAAACAGACAAATGAGTACATCTTAGGATAGAGACCAGCTCCACACCATGGTCATCATCAGAGTTAGGAGTCTAATTTGTAAATCAGGATAGCACATAGTCTTAAAGTACGTGCCTAGGTTCCTTGTTTAAACCTCAGCATGCGTTTAAATCCTCTTTTGCAGGGTCAGACTATCCTGATGATCCAGCTGATGTACGTCACGGAGCATGTCCTATGGGGAAATAACTTGGCAATTTACTCTGGATTTAAGATAGGGCTTGTGCGCACATGAAAAACACTGTGTGACTTATGCCTGGATGATGTGATGGTTTGGGAAACGTTTCACGTGTTATTAAATCTGTTTGAGATTCTGAATTCCGTCTTCTCTGTTGTCATTTTAATTCCTAGACAAATGGAAAATCCATACAGAAACAACCTGGCTAATAACACTGATGAGCATCCCCAAGGAGAGCGATCTCCCCAAGCAATTGGCCAGTAGGCAAAGCAAATTGGGCTGGGGCATAGAGACAGACACGGGGCTCATCTGAGCCAAGAAGCAAGGGAGTCTGGAGGAAAAAAAAAAAAAAAAGGATGGGACCTTCCTTGTGCACTGTAGGGAGGAGATGAAGACAGAGAAATTCTGTGCTCCACAGGAGACATCACATAAGAACAACAGGAAAATGGATGTAGACAATATGGGCCCAAATCCTACCAAGGAATTAGGATTATGGAAGAGTCTGAGACAAGGAGGAGCTAGTAGCTGTTTTAGGCAGGTCACAGCTTTGCTGGCATCTGTGGCAGAAGGAGGAGGTGATCTGTGGGCTGGCAGAGGGGTGACCCAGCGTCACTCAGCAGCTCCTTGCAGCAGGACCGGGGACCAGCTCACAAAGCTCAACCTCTCCCTCCCCAGAGGAGCCACGTTTCGGTGTCATTCAACCCTTACTAATCCGTGCCAGAAGCACAGCGATGTTAGTCTTCCACACACACCTGCAAAGGGAACTACAAAAATCTGTTTGGGTGAAAATGCTCTTCTCTGCTGGCTGCAAAGCAACAACCCTCCATTTGCCTCCTTGCGGTGCAGGTGCCCCTCTGATCAAAGGGAAAACAAGCCCTTTCTTGAATACAGCCTTTCATTTTGCACAAAGTGCCTTCCCTCACACATCCAAAATTAACCTCAGCGCAGGTAGTTTTCCGTTTGTAGCTCAGCCTTCTTTGTGGGAAAGTTTATTTTTGGCCAAGAGTATAAATGCTCGGCCCAATTAGCCATTGCTGCAAAAAGGTCTCTTAAAGGCAGCCAGGGTGGGATTAGTCATTCCTGCTTTGCTCCACGCAGCACCTGCCAAACTCCACACAGCCCTTTGCTGCGTTCAACGGGGGATGGATGGGGTCTGAGGGTATCATCTTTGATTTCTCTCTGTAAGGTATTTTATTTCTCCTGGCACTCCCAGAGCTCAGGCTTGGAAGTGTTTATGACATGGTTTGATGTCAATGTGAGTTTTCCATGCCCCACTGTTGCATTCTTGCTTCTCGTTCCCCCACGTGCTACTTGGCTCTGATCTACCTCCTTTTTTTTTTTTTTTTTTTTTTTTTTTCCCCTAACCTTTTGGTTTCATGGCAAAAGTCATCCTATGGAGCAACAGAAGGAAGGATCCGAGCAGAAAGCCACTTGTCTTATGTCTGGCTGAGAGCGTAGAACTGGGCTCAGGACACCGCAGGCCCAGGACACCGTAACATCTGCATCTTATCCATCCTCCCCAGGCTGCTGGTGGAGCCACAGCAGGCACCGTGAAGGAACGGGTGCTCCCTCATCCCTCTGCCTTGGAAAATTACACTGAAATTAATTAACTTCAGCTTAACTGACTTGAAGCTCATGTTGACAAGTGGTTTCAGACTCAGGTTTTAGATGAACCTGACCTCAGATGACACCTTCAAATTCAGTTTTGGAGGCAAGAAAGTTGCGTAAAATGACAGGGCATCACCATCTCCACCATCACGGAGGCTGGCGGAGAAACCAAGAGCAGCCTTCTGCCACCTCCACCAGCCCTGGCATGGGGGCTTTTATTTCCCCCTCCCTAAAACAAAGGTAGTCGGGGCTTACAAGGAGTGCCATTGAAGTGATAAGCATGCTCTGCTCCCCGTTGTTGACTTTCGAGTGGCATTTCCTCTGTGAGGAATGTGCCCCACAACAAGGTATTTATACCTGGCTGCAACACAGGCTCGCTTTTCACCAGTGCCTGCTGCGCATACCGCAGAGAGGTGTTGGGAGGATTAATTACTTAGTGTTTGCAGAGGGCTTTGAAGATAAAATGTGCCAAGTAATTATTATGTGTTTTACTGATTTGGGCATGCATGGACAATTTTTTTTTTTAACAGTTTGTTGATTTTGTTGACAGGCAATCTGGGACAAAGCTACATTTCTTGTGAGGTTTCTTTTTTAATATTATTTTTAATAGGCTTTTTAATTGCAGTATTTACTTTAGTCACCTATTAAATAGCTAATTACTTGTGATCCTGTTTAGATTTCTGTTTAGCACAGACAACAATTACATCTTTTCTCTCACAGCCCACAGTTACTGCATTACATGCTGGGCTCAATCTATTTTTTTTCCCTGTAAACTGTGAGGACTTTCTGACTGCAAAAACTTATTTTCCTGGTCGAGCTCCATAATGTGGAATTGATCTCAGTAACGGCTTTTCTGGGTTGCCCATGAGAAAGGGAACAGGAGGAGAGCTGAATTTGACAATGTATAAACATGACCGATCCTTTGTCTCCTGAAAGGGGTAAGTGGGACATCGAGGTGAATGGGAGAGGCCAAGACAACAGGGTATGGAAAGGCTGCAGAAAACAGATGCAAAGTGCTGACTACAAAAAGGTGCCAGTAACAAAACCTCAGGAGGTAGTTAGGTTTTAATTTGAACAGGACAAGCAAGTGGATATCTGGGGACTGGTGACACTCCCTGCTATCTGAGCTCCATGTAAAGCCCTGGTAGGAACATTGGTGCCAGCAACAGGGAGGACAGCAGAGGATTTTTCATGGAGGGCAACCCAAGAGAGCTCAACCAGCCACCTGTGCACTTTCCTGTCGGTTTGATGTCCTCCGCAGTATGTAAACCACCGCTTCCACTTCCACAAACACCCAATTAAAGAGAAAGACCTCAATAAACAGAATTTGACAGGTTGCTTCTATTTTACTTCCTCACCGCTTAACACTGACGCTAAGCTCCTCTGCAGCGTGCAGGTGTTTGTGGAGGGTCAAACCTAGCTCAGAAATTGCCACCACCGACAATCAGCCAGGAAGAGTCTCCTCTTTGGTACGCCCTTAACCCAATTTATTGCTGCTCAGTAACCTGCTACATGGGCATTTCTAAGCTGAGAGAAGCTTAGACGAGATTATTTTTTTGCCCATCCCATGCTGAAAGGACAACTAGTCTCGCAGGCTGAACTGAAGACCTTCCCAAGAGTGGTACGTGAAAATGAAATCTCTTTTTTTTTTTTTTTTTGCTGAGCCAGCATTTGATTGCACTTTTCTCTTCATTTCTGCTCTGTAGGTTTTGTTTTCCCCCATGCAGACTGCTGAGGAAGCAGTTGCAGCCAGAGGTGAAAAGGAAGAGGTCAGGGTGAAGAGGTGAAAAGGAACTCGGCTGTCTGCTCAGTTATCTACACGTACCTGTACTTGAGCCAGCCACTTCAGGTCTCGCTGTCTGTTGTAAAACTCATACAGACTCGGCCTCATCTGAAAATAAATAAATAAATAAATTAATTAATTAATTAAATGGAACAAGGTAAGCCTAACATAGCCTGGACATGAAGAGAACACATATTCCATGTGTAGGCAAAAACCATCCCTCCTCCAAATTCAATGAGCTATGAAGTTCACGCTAAGACATAAGACACTGCAGGAATCCCACCCACATGATGCTCTTCCCAGCACATCTCCACCTAGACCGGAGCTGAAGCAGAGCTAGCAGCTGTAAAGGCTGGATTTGCCTCGCTGCAATGCCATCCAGAGGCCAGATGGCTCCAGGAGGATATGCTGCCATGCATGCATGGGGAGAGAGCTGACACCTTACAGATACCCTGCAATGTGCCTACCTCTGTATTTACTTTTCACGGGTTTTACAGCAGCAGCACGCATTGCAACAACAACTTTTTTTCTTTTTTCTTTTTTTTTTTTTCCTTAGAAATTCACAGCAGGTGCAGCACTGTAAAGGATGCTCGCCAGGAGAAAAAATCCTTCCAACCCTGCTCGTCTGCAGCCAGCCCCACCATCTCCAATGGAGGACAAAACAATCCTGCTAATAATTGCATACGTTAAAATCTTTACAAGTATAGAAGCCCCTCCAGGGGTTCTGCCATCAGGTTTAACAGCGCCCTACCTCCCAAGTATTAAAGGGCAGGCCAGATCAGGGGTATCGTGTTTTTCCAGGCATGATACACAAAGGAACAGAAAAACAACTGTCTCATTGTTTAGAGCATCCCTAAATATTGCCAGTAAAGATCTGGTCAACTTTCCACAGGCTGCGGCTTCAGAGAATTTTCCATTGGGGTGATTTATTTCATCAAAACAGCTCTCAGGCCACCAGCTGTTAAAGCACTTGTGGAAAGGGCCGACTTGGTTCTCATTATTCACTGTAGGTTTCCCTTAATAGAATCAAACTGGTTAATAAGTGCTAATGCCGGTAACACGGTCCTCTGTACTTTGACCTAAATCCTCCTCCCGCTCCCAAGGGGGTGGATACAGGAAGAGTGCTGCACTATTTCCTCCAGTGCACGGATGGGCAAAATTAACCCCTGCAGGCAGCCTTCACCCACCGTGTTTTGGGCGCACTTTGAGGTCCAGGCTCTGTTGTACCGGGTACAGTGCAAAATCCTACCCAAAAACACTGATCCCAAACGGTTCCTGCCGCATTAGCATCCACACCATGGTTTCAGCCCCGGTTCTCCGGAGTGACCTTTCCCTGTTCCACGCAGCCAGTTCAGAAAGTCAAAGCTGTTTTTTTAATAAAAAGAGAAGAAGTGGCACAAACAGTTTCCTACGCTTGGTAATTGCACAGCCACTTTGAGTACACAGTAAGAAAGCAAATATTACTGTGAAATTAAGCCTTTTTTTTTTTTTTTCCAGGAGAATATCCAGAAAAATCAGATCTCTATAAACACTGAAAAGGTCATCATATTTTTGTCAGGTTCATTTGTCATGTCAGATGCAAGCGAAATGGTTCGTTTAGCTACTTACATTGCTACACAACGCAGCTTGCAGTTTTAGGCGTACAAACCACACGTGCTTCTATAGGACGTACACAGTGCTGCGACAAAAGCAGCTCACACAAGCAGGTCTAGGGCAGAGTGAGGTGGCTCAGGAAGGATAGGGGTGAAACAGGGTGGCTGTATTCCCACTGCTCCCAATCCCAGCAAAAGCACATGTTGCTGCCCAAGGAATTGGCCCTGAAGTACCTCTGGAGTGGAGATAGCCATCCTTAGGCTTCAGAGTTAACGCCCCAGGGCGCCGGGAGCGTCACCACACCGCCACCTCCCAGCTGCAGGAGCGGAGGCAGCGCTGACCTCCCGCACCGCCTCTGCCCATGCTCTCCAGAAGAGTTTTGGCAGCTGAGAGGAGGAAGGAAGGAATGTAGACTCCTCCAGCCACCGAGCTAATGGCTTTCAATGTGTAATTAGCGTCATTCTTGAAAACCCATGTCTTGTCACCACTCTAAATGTGTTCAGCTTCTGTTTCCTCATTATTCTGGATCTAATTTTTCCACTAGATTAAGGAGATACTATTTTTTTTTCCCCCAGAAAAACCCCCTCTCATGTGAAACAGAGTAGATGATTAAGAGATGACTGAAAACCTCCTGGCCTGCTCTTTGCATGTTAAACATTTGCTTGAAGAAGGACAAGTATCCACTATGCAGTTTGGAGGTTTGACAAAATCTGATGTATTGAGCAAAGGCTAACAGATCCCCTAGTCGTATCTAGTCCTGGGTAACACAGTTCTTTAGAACTAATTACACATACTGACAATGAAATTAATTAAAGACTAAATTTCCTGTATTGGCAATAGCAGTTTGATGGGATTTCAGACTGCCCTGAAAAACCCAAATTCATACACCCTCAGGGAGCTAATTTAGGAGATTAGTCAGCACATGGCCTCATTATCATTACTGGGGAAAAGCAGGTACCTTGAGAGGCAAAGTCAACTTTGAGTCACTTAATGGAGAGGTTCTCGCTCTACTTTCCCCGTCTCTATCAGAGAAAACCCACTCCAGTTGCTGTAACCAGAAAAAAATGACTCGATATCTCCGCTGCTAATTGAAACGTGAGTTTTATAACCCCACAGCACTTCCCCAGGTTCCCGGTGCCTGTTCCCACCTCCTCCCCAGCAGGAGGCTGTGCCGTGGTGGTGGGCTTCGGGGGCACTCCAGCTGGGTGAGCTGGAGAAATGCACTCAGCTGCCTGAACGCATAACAGCAATTCAGAGTTACACATTACACAACATCGCCGCTCTCTCACCCTATTTCAGTTTGATTTGATTTTTAGTTGCAAGCCAGCACAACTGCAGGGTTTTGAGGGGTGATGCACTTTCTTTCGCTTGCCCCGAGACAGACAGACTTAGGAAATGCCACAGAAATCAACTGCTAGGAAAATGCAAGAATCGAACAGTTCAGCTTTCAAGAGTCAGATAATGGCAAACAGAAGGTTGAACTTTTCCCCTCGTGTGCATATGCATTGTGATTCATTGCATACTCCTCTTATGCTATTCCTCAGCTATTGCAGTATGCCATAATTTGTCTCAAGAGGCAAACAGTAGTTTGCAGAGCTGCATACTTGTCTCCAAGCAGCAGGGCAAGGCTGAGTTCACAGCAGCTCATCCCCTCCGCTGTGCCCAATGTGCTGCAAATAACAGAAAGCTTGCTGGCATCTGAGAGAAGCAAGAGCGGGGCTGCTCCCTAAAGAAAATCCAGAAAAAAAAAAAAAAAAGAAAGAAGAAAAAAAGCAACAGCTCAGGAACAGGGCAAGGGGCAGGTGATCCTGCAATGTAGCTCAGGCAGGGTGGACAGACAAGCTCTGAGATCAAGCGGGGTCCATTGAAGGTCTCAGGTGTGGCTGGTCAGAGCAGATAAGCTCTGTTAGTGGCCTCGGGACCCCAGCCTGGTACATGGATGTCCCTGCAACATAGCCACCTGACTTGTACCTTCAGGCATCTCAAGCCATGAAGCCAGTTGTGGGGTGCTGGCAAGGCTGGCTGTGCTGCTTCAGGTCAAGCATCTTGCCCTGTGGCTAAGCTGTGCAGGATTTAGCCCTTGAGGATAGAAGAATGGGTAGGTTTGGGTCACTCCTGGCAGCACCCTGCAGGGAGCTCATCACCCCCAGCACACAGCTCAGGAGGAGCCCAGCTGGCAGAGGGGAGCCTGAAGTCATGGCTTTGTGTCCAAGCATCCACACCACTGCTCCTCCCCAGCCAGCTCGGACCGGCGAAGCCTGGCACAGCAAACTTCTCCACGAAAAGGTCCCCGAGCAGACCTCTTTCACCCAGCTGCAGTGGTGATAGCGCTGAAGTCAGCGTAACCCTGACCCAGCCCAGCCTGCTGCCCGGGGACCCTGCCTGTGAGCAGGACACACGCTTCCCCAGCACTGCAGGCAGAGCGATCAGCAATTCCCACGCAGATGAGCCCTGGGAGAGGAGCAGCCATCAGCAGCAGGACTCACAGTTCTGGGAAGCGCAGCCCTCCGCTCTCAGAAATATCTCGCCACAGGAGTAATGCGGTTCAAATCTTGCAAGTATAAAAAAAAAAAAAAAAAAAAAAAGAAAAAAGTAATGGGAACCAGATGCTGCCGTACCTTAGATTAGAATCTATGTTTAGATTTCCAAGATAATTTTTATCTCCTGTACTTTGGCTAATGTAAGGCTGATATGATAAATGGATTTTCTATGGAGGCTGAAAACAGCCCGCCCGCCTCAAAACGCAACCCGATACGCAGTTGTCTGCCGCGGGGAGACAGAGAAGAGAAACAGGACTGGCGTGAAGGAGGGTCAGGCCGGGATGGAGGATGTGCTACATGGAGGAGGTCAAACGACCCTGGGCTGGTGCTGGAGGAGGAGGAGCTGCGCGGGGCGGTGGGGAGGATCGTCCTGCAGGGCCCCCCTGCTCCGTCCCTCCGTGCAGCACTGCAGCTTTCCCAGCCCAGGGCACCATCCGAGAGACTCCCAGAGAGCTGCCACTGCTGCAGGAAAGCAAAACCAAGGCTTTTAAATCCTGAATGGGGTGTAGACCTCCCTGCACATCCACATCCTCCTTAACTGACTCGAACCTCATTTTTTGAAGCCTTCTTTTTCTCTATAACTGCTCTGACACATCCTTTACTGCTCCCTCTCCCCATTACCACAACACCTGGATTGTCTTTTCCCACCTCTTTTTCACTGCCCCATTGAAGCAACAGCCACAAAGTTTTGGTCTTTTCTTGGTCTGCAACCAAAAGGGCCAATGGCATTAAATAAATAAATAAATAAATAAATAAATAAATAAGCAGGGTGGGGGGAACAAAATAAAGATTTTATTTTTTTCTGAATTATTTTTATTATTATTTTCCAGCCTGAAAGCCCTTGGCAACAGAAAACTCATCGGTTCTTTCTAGCATTGTAAGTGGAGATTATGTAATATTTACAGTGATATTAATGCAATCAATCAGCGTCAGCAAGTGGAGATGTGGGAGCCAGCTATGCACATGAGAGAAAAGTGGGGAAAAGGAAAGCACAAAGAGGTCCCTGTGATGGCTGGGGAGGGATGCCAAATATTTTCACTGCTTTCCAAACTAATATGTTACAAAATAACACAATCAGCTTTGGCCCAGTTCATTAAAAATAATTAACTTGACTGCTCAGTGACTTCCCTGCAGACTTGAGATGCCCACCAGCGCCCAGGCACTCGCATCAACACCTTTCCTCCTCCCATTCAGCAAGGAAGACTTTGCCCAGCCCTGCTCGAACTCAGTCCCAAAAGAGGTAAAAGGACCCCTTGTTGGATCTTGGGTTACTGGGAATGGTGAAAACGTAATGGATCGAGGGCCTGCACTGAACAGAAGGGCTTTGCTGCTGCCCCATGTGCATGCAACAAAGTGCCAAGGACTGAAAAGAGGCCATTCTTCCCCAGGCGTGCCTCTTGCAGCTGCCGGACAAGGGACTTTGCAAGCCTGAGAGGCACACAAGTAGCTGCTTCTGCTGCTTTGTTTGCTTTTTCCTTTTTTTTGGTGGAAATATCAGGGTCCGGAGGGGATTGCTTCCAGAACTGGATTTTTGCATGGCCATTGGCAAAATCTTTGGCAGCAGGGAAGAGGCAGCATTTTGCTGTAGGATGGTGGGAAGCGGGGTCTGCAGATGACTCCAGCACGGCTCCAAACTCGCTCACTTGCTCTGCCTGTGCACAGCTGCCACCAGGCAGGCTGGAACGGGGTCAGCAGTTGGCTCGCAAGGATCTGGGACCATGCCGAGGAGCAACAGCTGGGAGGTGTGCTCTGGTCCCTGTCTACCAGGATGGAAACACGCTCAAGCGTTGCTAAACCCTATCTTGGAATAAGCCTTTCTTAAACAACTGCTATTGATGTTTGGGCCTCAGCTTACAGTTTGGCAGAGGCCAAGTCTCGTGATTCAGATCCCAGTGTGGATTTTCTCAAGCTCTGAGGATGCTGGGACCAGGGGTCACCGCTGCTCCGGGTGATGGGCTCTTCTCCTTAGTAGAATTGAGCAAATCCATTCAGAATAACAGATCAGGGCACAGATACATAAACAAGATGAATATTACCTTCAAGAGAGACCAGAAGGGAGGTATTAATTTAGTTTTCTTTATTTTAAAATGGTCACGTAACTGTCAAGATACAGGGCAGGATGGTTCTTACACTTGTTTGACCAAGAACCAGAAGTGTGCTGGGGTCACGGTCAAAGCAGAGATACCCAAGAAAGATATTTCTCCATGGACCTCCTGCCAGAGGCAGGGACTGAATAAAGTCCCACACCTTCTGAGAGGTTTCAGCCACCATCCCTGGTTGAAAGGGAAGGGACGGCAGAGTGGCAGAGCATCTGCTGCTGAGCTTCTGACCACTGTGCAGATGGAGACAGTGCTAGAGTGGATGCCTCCTTTAACCCTGAGTTTGGAAAGAGCTATTAGCTCAGCCCTGATTGAGAAATGCCTGTCCTCCAGAGGAAAATCAGCATGCGGGAGGCAGTCTGTGTTCCAAGAGCAGACCTCCCCAACCAGTTCGCTTGCAGTAAGAGCCAGTCATCCTTGAACAAGCAACGTGTAATCACTTTGGGCTCCTTTCCATTTAGGAGAGCGACTGCTGGGGAAAGCTTGACATCAGATTCTGCCCTGGTCACAGAGTGCAAGAGGTGTCTGAGGCCAAGTTTGGTGCATTTTTGTGTCCTGAGCCATGCTCCTTGTTCCCCTCTGACCCAGGGAGTCTGTTTCGGGCTGAATTCCTAGTGACACGAGCAGGAATTCCTAGAATAGGACCCTTGTGCATAGATGGACGAGCAAGCTGTTTTGACCACTGAGCAACCACAACCACAACCACTTCCATTAACTCCAACCTTTTGCTCCAGCCTTAAGTTTCCTTCTATACACTTGGAAGCTTTCTTCTGGGAGAAGTTCAGTGCTTTCTGGGAAAAATGGCTCCTTTTTGCTGCTGCAGGGACCCGTCCCTTACACCACGGAGATGCCTATAAGTTACCCTAGAAACCTTTGCCACTGGGGCAAATATTCTCTTCCTTCGCCCCCAGACAAACTTTAATCACGTTGCATAAGCAACTAAATAGGTAGCTGATCTTCCTCTGATCTCTTCACAGTCTCAGTAGAGAGATTGTTCTTCCAGGGAGCAGTTCAGAGCAGGAATTAACCTCGCGTGCAGGGAAGGGTCCTACAGTGTGACCTCCCCACTGTATGGAGGAGCTGTTGGGCGATGAACTGTGTAAGCCAGGCACCGAAGTCAGAAGCTTTAAGCAGACACCTGACGGTAGATGAGATGAGCACTCCTCTGGTACTCTGCCCCTTGTATCTCAGTCCCAGGGGGAAATGCCTCATCTGTGCTTCAAAATCTGGCCACATCTTTCTCGAACTGACCAAGAACTGATACTGGATAGAAAAGCAACCTAAAAGCCCAGAGACTCTCACTCCAGAAGGTCAGAGAGGGGAGAAGCAGTCATTTTCATGGCCTGTGGTGATATTCACAGTTTTCTCTGTGTCTCACTGAGGCAAAAATTATGCAATACCCTGACCGTACATCTATCCACACTCACGATGCTTTAACAATCTGGTTTCTCAGCTGGAGTCTGCAGCCAAAGTATATTAAGCAATGGGCCCGTGAGTTGAACATATGCTATCAGCGAGGTCTCGTTTTATTGTTGCCACTTACTATTTCATAACAGGAGGGGAACGCACATGGGGCTGCTCTCGGGACGGGAACAAGGAAGCCCTGAATTCATTGACATCGCTGGGCCACTTGCTGCCACAAGTCCAAAAAAGCTGTCCAGTTTTGACCTGCCCAGCTAGGGCTAACGGAAGGAATCACTGATGACAAAAGCAACTGCAATAAGATCCAGAGATGAGAGCAATCACCCCGCCACCGCGTTACAGGCTAACACGGAGTAAGAGAAACTGAGCTGAGCATGAGCTGAAGATGAAAGATTGCATAGCAAGAGCTGCTCACCCCGGTCCAGGAGAACCCCGGGCTTGGCCAGCAGTCCCAGCTAATGCCGAGTCCATCCTGTTTGATTATAAACACAGAGCAGCACTTGGCCGCTGCTCTTGTCTGGATTTCCATTTGTGCTGATAATACACATATTTTTAAAGGCGATGTTAATTGCAGCACTAGATTTATTAGCGTGAATATTATCCATCCCTTCCTTTCACCTCCCTCTCTCCGGCTCAATTCATCATTTTTACAAGAGGTTGAGCGGTCCGACGCAAGGACCACACCTCCTCTGCTTTCGGGGGATGGCAATGCAAACACCAGCTCCACCACCACCCATGGGTCCAACAGGACGAGCTCACAGAAAGTTGTGGGAAGGTGGCCGAGCCGAGCTCTGGGGCCAGTTATATTACTTTCTCCTGATAGACTGAGAAGCTCAAGGTGCCAGCAACGTTGCATCTACTTTGCAGCAGGGCAATGAGAGCTAAGAGCTATTGGGGTGGGATCCAAACCACATCCTCCTGTCGAGGCTGCTAAAATGGCCGAGCGTGCAGCACGAAGCCGTATAAAGCTGCGAGGATAACAGCCCTCGTTTGGTGCCAGGCTCGAAGCTAAAGCAAGTTTTACAGGAGGAGAGTTACGGGCCTCTAACGGAACATAAACTGAGTTTCTGTGCACAGCAGAAAGTGTGTGCCTGGTGTCTGTGTGTATCCCTGCAAACTGCATCCTTAAATGTAAGCGCTGGCGGTGCCAAACAATTACGATGTTTATAGAAACTGATGGCCTACATCTGTTTAAAATACTACTCGGTGTTTAGACGGGTGGAATAGAAAACATTCTGCAAAGAGTAAGCAGATATTGTATGGCTTGATGGACTTTTTTTTTTTTAAGCAAGGACTCACACTACATTGATTAACTACTCAAACTCATTAGCACTGCGCGCACTGCAGAGTGAAGGCATGCCATAAACCTGCCTTCCTCTGACAGAGAATTAACCAATTGTAAGGAAATTCTTCCAAAGGATAAACCCGGTTTGGGACTACACTGAAGCAGGGTTGCAGTCCCATATCCCAGCACCTTCAGAGGGATCTTAGGCAACCTGGGACTGCTTCAGCAACAGCCAGCCCCCAGGACGTGCTCGGATTTGGCAGCCCACCTTCCCTCCGACGCAGCAGCGACGTACAGCATGGTAACACCCAGATTCTGACACATACCTGAAGGCTTGCCTGCGTGGCCATCCTTATTTTGCTGCTCCCTGAGCAGAGACTGCCGCATTGTAGTGCTTTGCCCCCTGAACAATCACAGCGGCCTTTCTTCATTAGCGACTTGAACTCTTGCTTCAAGTCTCCCCATTTCGGGTGACACTGCTTTTAGAACAAAAGGCCCGTTCATCAGAGAAGCCTCTGGAGTTCACTTTCCAATTTTTCACGTTTATCTCGGGGGGTGGGGTGCAAGTTTTATGGACAAAACACACAGATACCCCAGAAGAGACACCCTGCTCTGGATCTCATTATAGCCAAGTCCCCTTGGGCACAGCTCCTGTGCAGCAAGTGGGAAGGTCTCTCTGTTACACAGAAAACAAATGTATGGCATAAAAAAATCCAGCTCTGGAGCTTTCCCATAGTTAATTGCCAGGGTTATTATGGTGTCTAGCTTAGTAAAAGACTTGCAGTTTCCATTCTTCTCTTCCTCCCACCCAACCCCTTGTATTTTTAAGACCACTTATGTCACACACACGCAAGACTCCAGCACGAAGAGGCAGCCACATCAAACATGGCAAACAAGCAGCCTCCAACTCTTCCAAGCCCTCGCCCCTTCTCAGTGTATGCACTGCAAATTAATATGCAAATTATGTAAATTAGAAACACGTGTAGAGTGGAAGTCATTCTCCCTGGCACTGACTACCCCCAGGCCCTACACAAGCCCTGCAGCCTTCCCAAAAGGATCGTGGATGGCTCTGGGTGAAGCATTGCACCCTTCCGTGCAGCTCCCTGAACCAGCACGAGGGCAGCGAGGGCTGGCACAGAGGGGTACCCCACAGCAGCTGTCCCTGAAGATGAGCCAGAAGAACCATTGCTTTCTCTGCCCAGTCCCCAAACACCACATAGGTCCCTGCTCAGCACCACGAGGCAGCTCAGGGCAGCCGGACTCATGCAAGAAGCCGGATGGGGACTGCACCTCCCCTTTGGAGAGATGCTCTCCGGGGCATTAGGATGGTGTTAGCAACGCACTTCACAGCAAAACCACTCCGAAAGCCCTACGCGTGCCCAGCTCCATGGCACAGATGCTTCACCCTGCTTGTCGCTGCTCCCACGGGGAGCACCCCATCCCCTCGGCAGCGACACTGTCCGCGTGGGGCTCTGCGTATTGTTCCAGCACTGCTGCCTCTCCCCCAGTCCCAGAGCGGAGCTGTGTAAAACATGCACACATTTTCATCACTTAACTTATGGCTGCCCTGGGGGAATCTGCATAAGATTACCCAGTGCTCTTTAAATCAGTCCCAGAACAACCTTTTCCAGCCACTGCCAAACCAGAGCTTTTCCAGCAGAGCTGCATTCTTCTTTCCTCTATATGAAAATCCCTTTTTTTCAGACCAGCTCAGCTGTTACACTTGGGTACTAGCTGATGGAAACACACACAAATACCTGTATGACCCCACTGAGATTAATGGAAAAAATTGCTGTTAGATTCGAGGAGAGGGGAACAGAATTTCACACCCATTTTTTCCCAGAAAGGAAGAAAAATGAAAGGAAGGAGGGAAAAAGATCAGTTGAAGCCCCAGTGCAGCCCACACTGAAGGAAAACTTGACTGCTTTCATAACCCCTGTGGATGACAAAAATATCACAGGTTTTTATTACCATTTTATGTCTGAGACTTGTGAGGACACCCAGCATGACTGTGTACCAGAGCAAGTCCAAGCCACTGCTGTCCGTTACATGGGGACAGTCCTGGGGACATCTCTGGACGATGCTGAAGGGCAGGAGACCAGCTGCATCTGAGGGGATATGGCACTGCTGTCCGGGCAAGGCTTCACATCGAGGTCAGGGCTGAGATAACAAGTTGGCCCTATGTGGCCGACGGCTGGATCTGCTACAGACCGACATTCCTATAGGAACAGGCTCTGAGGCAGCTCACATCAGCATTTAGCTGGAAGAAATCCCAGGGATCAGGGGAATCAAAGTGTTACCAATAAAGAGCCTTTTCTCACCCTCCCAAATCCAGACTCCAAACAGTGGGATGCAAAAGGGAGGATTTCTCATAAGGATTTCTGAACAGCTCCTGCAGGAAATGGCACATTTAGCACTTGTTTCATGGCTTTGTTTTCACCACGTTTCCTTCGTGCCCCTCTCCCGAGCTCCGCTGATGGCAACAGCAGTACAGGATCTCTAAGCAAATCCCTTGATATTTAAGAGCACCACAGTGCACTTCTGGCTAAGCGACCAGGACACAGGGTGCCTGCACGCTCCTCCTGCCTGCCTGGTCCCCAGAACGGTCACTTCATCTCCAGCACATCTCCACAAGTCACAGTGGCACCAGATTAAGCCCTTAGCTGTACTATTTCACGAGGTTTACTCATCACGAATGTTGACAGTAAGGATCAGTTGTTCAGTAACAAGCCAGAGAACCAATTCTTTTCCATATATTCAATAAAGCCCTGTTGCTTCCTTCAGAGGAAAGCATTCTGCACCACATTATTATATGGACCCAAGAGGAAATCACTCTTTGGATTTGGAAAGTCGATATTAATGGGCTCAGACTGCAATAGAGGGCATGTTCATTTTGCAATTGAGTTACTTGCTCTGATATACCCTTGATGCTATTTTCCTGGCAAATTGCGATTGCTAATAAATTGCAATAACTTTGAGTTTACATTATGACTCACAGAAGATTACGCTGGGCAGTAATGACATTCCCAAAGTGGAGGGTCTCTCCAGTGAAACATCAGGCATATGGAAGCAATTCAGTATTTACAGATTTAGATGAAGCCTACATATTACTGATGAAGAAACCATATTCTGATAAGATAATAGGCAAGAACACAAGCTTACATGCTTATTTCTTAAAGAGAAGACCATATGAAGCTCCTAGAATCTACCAGTAACTCAGGCTTCACTCAAAGTCTTTCAAAGCCAATAGATTAAATCCTCCAGGCTTCAGCAGGGTCGAAGGTCAAGTCTTCACCCTTCTTCACAACAGGAACATGTCCTCGGTCAGCTTGCTCCATCCCAGAACACTTTATCCTACAATAATATCCCAGCCTCCTGCTTATTATATGCTGAAATCTGTTTATTTCCTCTAATATTCAAACTCCCCCTCAGTGTCTCATTTTGAACCCCCCTCCCCCCAGGGCAGCTAAAGTGGGAATTTTAATTTTATTGCTCCGTTAGTCCAAGGTGTTTTTTTTTTTTTAAACACTGTTTACACAGAGCAGCCCTTCTCCCTGGTTCCCTCTGGTTTGTCTTTTTCTTCTCAGGCATTTCCTAGCTGCTGTGCTTGGGCTCCACCTTGTCATGTAAATCCAATTTAATTTGCACAGTTCTGCTTGACTGGGGCTGTTTTCTAATAAATTCAAGCTCCATGAAAAATTCCAACCAGGTGATACACTGAGAGGCAGCAGTACACGGTGAGGATCTTCAAAACACACTCCAAGAGGAGGCAGGTGGCTTTCAAGGCCATTTGGCCTTTTACTTCTAATATTGACTTTTAATTACCAACAGTTAAATCTTGTTTTTCTTTATGATCCATTTCTGCCTCAAAATCCATTTTGCCCTGGGGTTATTGACACAGTTGGAAAATTTACTACGTTTACTTTTTTTGAGAGAACAGTTTATTTTTCAGGCATTAATTTCAAACCAAGACTCTGTCCATATACATACAGTAAGCTCTAATTCTGCTCTTCGCTAGTTGTCGTGCTTCCTCATCCCTCTCTTCAGTAGGGAGTTGTCTCCAAAAACTTATAGTGGAGAGATGATAGCATGCAGGAAACAAGTGTTTAGGATGAAGGGTAAGCTTTACGGTTTTACTTCCTCTGCTTCTCAGTAGAAAGTCTGTGAATACTCAATAGGTCAAAGAGCAATGCCTTTGCAAGAAGGCAATGGTTGAGTCTACAAGGCCCAGTACAACACCCTGAGTTAAATTAGAAATTTTTAAAAAATTGGAGTCCAAAAATCCCCTTCTGCTATAAGTAGAGCTCAGGAGGTTTTGGAGCAGTGCCTACAAGCAGTAGGGCTTCACTTCAGGCCTCACATTCCTGGTGCCTCCCCTCAAAACTCATTTTCAGCCACCAGCTCAGCCCCGGGTGGAGGTTAAGCAACGCACACTACTCGTGACCACCAGGCAACCACTGCTCAGCCTCGCCTCCAAACGGCATCGGATCTCCTGTGAAATACCTCCAAAAATAGCAGCCTCGAGTACCACAGCCTGCCTCAGGTACAAGAGGCCAGCTTGAGGTTTAGGCAGCATTTAATCTGCCTTCCTGTGCAAGAAAAAGAGCCCCCAGCTTTTGTTCCACTCGGTCAATAAAACCAAAAAACGCCCCTCTAAGGGCTTTGTAAATAAATACAGGATGCCATGACAGTCCAGGTGATTTATTGGCACTTAACATTATGAGGGTGATAGAAAGCACTGCAATAGTTAAGTACCACGGTCATGGCCATTATAAACATTTTTTAAAGGGGGTTTATTACAGAGCTGTAAAAGTAAGCTCCAGGCTAGAAGTTGGCATGTGAGTTCTCTCCACCTTTGAAGTATTTATTGACATTAGAAATTTGGGAGGGAAAAAAAAAAAATCACATTGGAAACTTTGAACAGCAAGTTTTAAAAAGGCAGCAGATAAGAAAGGGGGAAGGAAGAAGGAGCGGTGCCATTAAGACGAGTAACGGCCAGCAAATCGTTTGCCAGGGAGATCTTTTGGGTTCACCTTTTTCCGCCTGTGACTCACAAAGCAGTGATTTCTACAGAGTCTCTCCATCTCTCAAAATATTTGCCCAGCCATTTCCACGCAGTTATTGGCGTGTGATTTACAGCTTTTCACAGCAGGGAATGCAAGTCGCCCTGGGGTACGGCATGCCATCAAGCACTGCTGGGAAAGCTGCAGCTCATGCCTGGCCTCCTGCTGAGGAGAAGTTTGTACCCAGGCAGCTTGGCCCCACCAGGTTACACGCTGGCAAGAGCGAGGGGTAAATCCTACCTGGCCTAATTCACCGCCTGGAAGGCCAGTGCACCTAAAAAGCCTGGCCCAGGCGAGACAGGTTGCTTTTCCATTCCCATGAGGGCTCGCCAAATGCAATCACTTCTTTTTTTTTTAAGTCCTGAAGACACCATCGGGAGCCTCCTGTACAAGAAATGCCACGCTGTTTTTGGTTGAATACCCACATCGCCACAGCCTTGGTCCTGCTCATCAGTTACTCGAGCCACCTGCACAGCATTCCTGTGCTGCAAACAGTGCAAATGGGAACACCCCTGGGAAAACCTGTGCTCAGTGCTACCTTCGAAATTGATCATGGAAAAGAGCTGGAATGGATTTACCACCCAGGAGGACAGTAAAGGAACAGTAAGTCCTCCATTAGCACCTCCCAGAGTAGCACCCTGAGCATGTGGCTGCTCAGCGCCCAATTTTGACAGCCGGCGTTCACCCGAAGTTTCTCCCTTACTCAGTGCATCACTGAGCACTGGACCTGAGAAGCCCAGGGCAGGTAAACAAGAAGCCCTAATTTATCGTCCTTTTCCTCCAGAGCAAGCCCACGGCGTAACTCTGCTTTACAACTTCATTCCTCAGATCACTACACTTGAATGGGAGGAGAAACACTCAGGAAACTCAGCTTGGAACATCCCAAACCAAAGCAGTAAGTTCTGGTGAAGAGGAACCATGCCTCAAACTGACAGCTCAGGAGAGGACACCCTGATTCACACCAGCTGGCCTCGCACTCTCGGAGCCTGGTGCTATTCTTTTCTGCCCTTTTCACAGCCAAGTTCACCCCTAAAATCCTCCCACGCACTGAATTACGGGCTGGATGGATGAGTCCAGCATGGAGCAGATGTTTAACTAATTTGCTTCCACATGTTTTTAAACATTTCACATGTAGGAAAAGGATAAAAGCAAGAAGATTAAACATGGATGTCCAAAGTCTAATTAACATCCCCACTAGTAAGCTGGGTGTGTTTTATCTTTAGGAGAGTGACACCAGCTTCCTTAGTAACATGGTTGAGTCCCAGGGGAAAACGATCAGAAATAACATATTGATGTCATTAAGAATCATTTATTATTACTGTTACGAAGCTTGGGTGAATCAACTCGGTAGGAAGCCCGACACAACCCCTGTGAATCAGTTAAACTCTATTTTAAGGTCTTGAATAAGACTTTGGTGGGACTGAGTATAAAATCCTGGATATGGGTGAGATGCTCTTAAGGAATTTTGACGGGGGCATTTGATTGACCCCCCTCCCCCATAAAATCAATGCATCAAGCCGTCATCATCTCCAAATGCACATGCCTCAAACTTTCCAGTTCAGCAAGGTTATAAAATATTAGTGCTTTTTATACATTTAAAAGTGTGAGTTAAAATATAATTATAATATAAAAATGGTATAAAATAAAAAGCTTATGTTTTATAAGCTCACCACACTGGAAAATCTGAGGCACAATAATCTCTATAGCGGTCCCCATACTATGGTTCCAAGTTCCTCGTGCCTTGTAATATCATTAAGTGTCCTCGTGAATGCTTTGTCGCACTTCTATTTCGCAGACTACCACCAGAAACCAACTGATCAGGCTCTGCTCCCTGCAGCCATCCCAACACTTGGTGGCTTGGAAATCGATTTGTTCTGAGAGCAAGTATGAGAAGTGAGCCCTAGGGGTAGCTTTGGCTCTATAAACTGACTGCATACAGAGAAAGGGAGAAAAAGGACAAAAATATTTTCTTCCCAGATGCAAATGTGCAGGCAGGTGCCAAAGGCTTTTAACTACATGACTTTGTATTTGGCCTGGTGACAAAATAAACCCCTGTGTAGGAAGATACAGTAGTTCTAAGCAATAGGTTAGGTTTCAGTTTAAGCAAGGCCTAAATAAGTTCTTTATCAGAGGGAACAGCATTAATATATATTTTTAATAAAACGCTGGCCCTGAGGTCATGTGTCTGAACTGTTTTCTTTTTCTTATGTTCTAACAGTGCTTTCAGATGTTCGTACCCCGCAGCTGCAGTTTCCATGTAAGCATGGCTTGCGCTGCCAAACCTGTGGCAAAGGGATATTAGCACCTAATGGCCACTTGTTGCAAATGGGCTATTCTTCGGCTCAAAGGCTCGTGCATCTCCCAACATCTGGGCTGAAGAGGCTGGTGAAGTAAATCAAACCGAGCGAGCCTCCTGGTTCATTCTGCGGCCGCTCCCCTGGTAATTACAGGGTATTATGAACATTGTAGACACTTTTTGGTTGACTGGTTGGCTGATTGATTGCAAGGGGTATGCACGTCAGAATTCCTCCAGTCATGAGCACAGGGCTCAAAGGAAAAAGGAGCTCAGAATTTGGAGTATGGATTAGATAATTCTGCACTATAGGGACACCCCTATCCTCCCTACTTGTCCTCATTTCTTCCTTGCTTTGCAGGCTGAATTATCCAAGCAGAGCATAGTTGTATCTCATGACACACGGTCCGTAGTTGTGATGAAATCAAGTCTTCATTTCTCAGGGACTGTGTGGGTCATGATACCGACCTGGAAACCAAGGGATGAAGTGGAGAAACAGGCAGAAAGGGTGTGCTGTCCTGCTTTGATGAGGAAGAGACGGAGAGGCTCTGCCTGTGTGGGCAGGGAAAGTGTCATCTGGAATATGTCCCAGTCCTGATTTCCAGACAAAACCCTGTATGCACACTGTCTCCATGCCTTTTCTACATGCAATTTGATTTTCTTTGTAAGGAGACCCAGGAAAATGGTCAAAGAGGATCTACAACAGGCTCCACGAGGACCCAACTTCCAGGTGATTTTCTGTGCTGTGCATTGGATGTTTCCCATCTCAGCTCAGTCCCAAATGATCCTGAGACAGGATGAACTACAAGGATGAGGACCGTCCCTATTGCATCTCTTGGACACCTCAAAGGGTGGAGACCGCTGCTAACACAGCTGCAGGTGGTTTGGCCAGATTGGGTGGACCATGACAACTTCAGATGGATAAAAATAACCTGTAGCATGTCCAGGGCTGACTCTTAAGTGTTAGGGAGGGCTATACTCAGAGTTTGGAAGGCTGAGTGGAACGTCCCAGCTCTTCCCAAAATATACAGTGGAAAGAGCTGGGCTCAGAGAGAACGACTACAGCCAGAGCAACAAGAGAAACAGCAGCGAGTCCTAGTGCTGGCAGCGCTAGAGAAGTTGAGAGCTGACTCAGAAAGCAAAGCTCTTTTATGCTGCCGATCGTAATGTCCTCGCCTGGCCTCTGTTAATGCATTTCACTAGCGGACTGAAAGACAAGTCCCCAGCTCTGGGTCAAGCCAAAGAGACTGGGCCCAAACGTGGGGCAGTTGGCAAGAGAAAAAGTTCTCCAGACACTTACTGTGGGCCAGAGGTGAGCCGATCTGTGATTATTATTGCAGGCTGGGAGGTGTGGTGTGCTTGGCAGCTGCTGTTTCCATCTGCTTGCATGGGCTGGATGGAGGAATCCAGAGAGGCAAATTCAGTCGGGCCACTGCCTCCAGCTGCCCATGGCCTGTAGAGGATAGCTGCCTTCTGAAGCCCCAAGTCCCCCAGAAGGACAGCCTCTCCTGAGTCCGTGTCCTTTTGCACAAGAGAGCACCATTTATTGGCAAAGGATTTCTCACAAGGACATTACAGCACAGAATCGCAGGACAGAGCTGTTTGCATGGGATTTCTTTGTGCTTTGGTCAAAAACTTGGGAAAAAGTGGGTGAGCTGCTTCCAGGCTGGAGTGCAGCTGGCCCTGCACCTCTGCAGTCAATGCACATTTTGGGTGTCACTGTAAAAATTAGCCACTAATAAGCAACATTTTACTCCAGTAAAGCTAACAAACAGGTTTCAACTGGAATCCCAATCCTACAAAGTGCAACCACTTTCTGGGCCCACCAGGGCACTGAGGAAGACAAAGCCCAAACTCTGGGCAACATCAACACGCCTGAGGTCAGTGGTATGGGACTACACCAGATCCTGCTGCAGTTTGTGGGAATTTCAGACAGACATCAGCCAGAAGACCTTTTTATTTATGCTCTTTTTATTTCAGTTCTTCCCATATCTAAATATGGATTAGGAAGAATTTCAGTCAACTTTTTACTGTGGGACATGCCCCATTTGTATCACCCTTCTCATCAGATCAGGTGAGGATCAGAGCTGATTTTAAGGCCATGAACCCAAACTCCCTTCCTGTGGCAAGGAGGAATAAAGGGGAAAAAGGGAGTCAGCACATGTCCAGGGAGAACACTGAGTCCCATAGCATGGGTACCACCACGGGCTTACTCTAGAGAGGTGTGGTGGTGGTGTTATTTATAAAATGAGCACTGATCCTTCCTCATCATCATGGTTGAGTTTACTATTCTCGATCATCAGGCAGGAAAGCATAAATAAAATCTGTTTAATATTATGGTCATTTTTCAAGCAGGAAGTGACACTGGTAGACACCCAGCTATTAATTTGACATGGGGTAATAAAATCATTCAATACTGCTGGCAGAATTTTATAGGAATTAAGCAGCCTTAAGATTTATGGCCAACATACTGCTTTCATGGTAAAGGCTGGTATAAAAAGGGAAAAAAAACATAAAGAACATCATTTCTTATTGCAAAGGCATTTTTTTTGCCCATGGAAACAGTCACTCAGGAAACCCTTGCATTTCTATAACCTTCTCTCCTCCCCACCCCCCAAATTACAAAATTTCCTTCTCTAATTAATAACAGCACAGAAAACAGATCCTGAAAGAGGCGTAGAGAAAGGGATGACTTTAGTGGTTTGTGAACTTTACTCCCAGAGAAAGACAGAGCACATGTGCCACAGCCAGAGGGATGGTGGCCACAGTCGAAGTCTCCAAGGGGTTGGTATCACCTGGATCTGAGATGAAAGCCCAGGTGGTCACAGAGATCTCTGCAGACTGATGGACACCTTCAAGCAGGGCGGGGGGAAGGAAGGACCTAAAAGGTTGAAGCCTGCTTGTCCTAGCCAAATTGTGCCTAAAGCCAGAAGAGCCAGGTGACCCAAGCTCACGCCTGCAACCTCCGCCAACTCCCAACCAGTGTCACCCCGCATGGAGGCCAGGTCCTTACCCCATCACACTGCTCAAACTCTCAGCCTTCATGCTCGCTTTCCCAGCACTATGTACAATACTGCAGGGAGGGCAGGGAAGTCTTCCTTGGCAGACAATAGTGAAAACTGAACGCTTGCACAGCCCAGTCTCACCAGGAGGTAACTAAAGCACTGAGGATCAGCAGATGACTGATGATGCTAGAATAAAGGACAGCAGATCCCGAAAATTGCCAGCCTGGTTCCTTTAAGTTTCTATCAGACCCTACTTTTGGGCACACAGACCAATGAGCCACCTTCACCACCAGGTGCACCACCACTACCACACCCAAGTTTGCTCACAACTGTTCTAATAAGCTGAGCACCAACGCGTAATATTACAGGCATAGCTGTGCATTACCGGGCTCAGGTGGCTTCTGACTACATCCCATCACTTTGGAGCAAGGTGGAGCCAGCCCTGACCCACAGACAGAGCAGAAAGCTCACTGCCCCTCTCCCGTCTGCATTGCCTCCAACACACTTCGTGGCCTCAGCCAAAATTCCTGCACGCACCAGCCTGCAGCGAGAGAGGGCCTCCGCACCAACGAGATTTATGTGGTCGACAGCAGGAGATTTGGGGGAGCAGATGCAGCGAGAGGTCACGCAAGGTCACGTTGGAAATACATGGCAGAGACAAGGGCTGAGCCCAGTTGAACTAAATTCTCACTCAATAGCAAAACCACGAGACCATCCTTCCTCTTAAAGAGTTTTTCCATGCCCTAACAAGCCTGGTGAAGGACTTAATGACATCTGCGTGCTCTCGCCTGAGCAAGGACCTCGTGATTTGGCAGGATGCCATGAAAAAAGATGTCCAAAAGTTATGAAAATAAAGGTATTTATCTTCATTGTTAGAAAAAGAACTGAGCCTTTTATTTCTCTCTCTTGGAGGATTAAGCTCACAGATTTACAAAGAACTGGTTGATTACCAAAATAAATACATCACTATGCCAATTTATAGGACACAAATGTAGGAAAGCCATCCAACCAAATCAGGCAAAGTGTAATTCATGTGAGAGCCCTCAGCATGTGCAAAGGGCACAGTGCATGAGGAACAAAGTACATAGGGAAAACATGCTAGAAACCTCTATCTGCGGGAACAATTCCCAGTATAGCGTACAATGGAGCTATAAAATAAATGGCTTGGCTCTCCACTGGAAGCAAAGCCCAACTGTTCTCAATGAGAAGGAGGATCATGTATCTTTATAATGAGAATTCAGTCATTTTTAAATGTTGGCTTTGCTCATATCACCACCAAATCTGTCTGCAGAGCTGACAGGCTGCAGACTTCATTTGGATTTCTAGCTGTGATTATGCATGGCAGTGATGGATACCCCAGGGTTTTCGGGGGCTAAGGGTTTAGGGGCTGGCTTTTGTTTTTCAGTTGTTTGGGGCTTGGGATTGAGGGGGCTGCTGGGGTGTTTTTAGTGTCACTGTCCAATGAGGCTTAAAGAGCTCTTTCCTCATTTTAGTAGTTCTGATAATGCACAGAGATGAAAGCAGACTCTGAACAAGTTGTTCTTTATATTGGCAAAGCTGCCCCTTCTGCAATGAAATCCAAGAGCAGTTTCTGCTTTCAGTGCTCGGTGAGATGGAGCAGAACATGTTTACTGAGGCTGAACATACCCCTGCCCTTGGAGGTGTAAGCACCACCCTTTGCAGCAAAGGTGATCCTCAGAGCACCGAAACATCTGCTCAGTCAGTTTAAAAAAAAAAGAATCATGTTAATGGTCAGGAGAACGGCACATTGAGGAGCAGAGGGAACTTTCCCCTCCATTTCTTGCAAGGAAGAATAATTTTCTATAACCAGTAGCGCACACAGGAGTACATCTTGCAATCATACCAGCTCTTATCGCAGCATAACAAGAACAAAGAGTTGTGCATTTGGAAATGGGGTAGCCTTTATGCAAGGCTTAAACTCATGTTTGGAAGCTATTCTTTCCCCATTCTGCTGTCCACCCTAGGTGGACAATAGCAATTCAATAGTAGTACAGTGCAGCAGTGTTCAAGGTTTTAGAGGAGACGGGCACAGGTAGGATATTTGTAAATTTAAAGCTCAGTTTCTGTAAATCCTTGCTCCAACTTTTAAAATTAAATGGAGGAAGGTTGTTTTTGATTACTGTTGGTGAAAGCCAGATTGCTGTGGTCCCTAGGAAGGAGAGCCCAGCCTCCAGTGGGAAACCAAGTGCCATAAGTTTGACCCCTATGAGGTTGGTCTCCACATATCCTGGGGATTTTGCTGCATTTGTTACATGAGACATTTGCAAAACAAACCTGTATACGAGTCTGACCCAGGGCACTGTTAGGCTAAGTCAAGTTTGGGTACGCGTGAGAAAGAGGTGGTTGAGCTGACTCCTGCTGCACTGAACACAAGCTAAATACACCTGAATTGGTGAACTAATGGCATGCATCTAGTCAGCAGCACGTTCTTCACAAGTGGATGTGACGAGATCAGGTAGCTGGTTCAGAACAGCTACCAAGAACAAACATGCCCCACAGGGCTGACCTGGCTATGGGGCTGGCTCTCAGCACACGGGGCTGATATATTGCAGCACCACACGGTCCCAGGCACACCAGCTCTGTACAGGGGCTGCCTTCCGCGGGGCTCACCAGCCCTGGAGGCTTTGGATGGGAGAGAGGCATAGGGAAGTGACCACAAACAGCTGACAGCACCATGTGCCCACTCCTCTGCCCTAGGAACTCCTTGGCTGGAGATTTGCTTATCCCTGACTATTCAGCCCCTCATCATTCCTCTCTGTGGATGGCCAGGTGGCTTCCCAAGTGTGCAATTCTGCATTTTATTTCATAAATAGGTAGAAACACTTCAGACAGGAGCAATAAAACTGGCCCCTCTGTCCAGCCATGCTGCTCCAGGACTGCTCCTTGCTCATCTTGCTGCTACAGATGACTATCAGCACCCTTTCAGCACGCTGTTGTGAGCAGGGATGCCCTCTGCATCTCTCACTACCAAGAATACATGCATAGAACAAAGACAAGCAATATCATGCAGAGACAAAGCTGGTGTCCCCAAGCCCTCCTCTTCTGAAGGAAGGGCAAGAAGCCAGCATGAAAGTTGCAATATGAAACAATTGTCTACAGCTGGCCAGTCAGCAGAAAGGCAGCTCAGGGGTACACAGACCTCACCACAGCCCTTGCAGTGATGGGAACTCATTAAGATGCTGGTTGTTCTTCATACAGGTGTGAAAGAGGATGTGTGCAGTGCTTTAGGGGCTCCCATTCCTGCCATGGATCTCATCAATTTAAAGCCAATAAGGAGACATCCACACTGCAAAACCAACCAGAGCAGAGATTTCCCAGTGTTACCTCAAGGTTCACCAGCAGCACGGCTGTGGCATACCTACACTGCCGCTGGTACCCCAGCTCAGCACTCTGGTTTTGGTGGCACAGGGCAGCTGCAAGTGTTTTATGAAGGGAAGCACAGAGCCAAGCCAAGCCGGCTCCCAGCCCTCCTCAGCAGCATGCCAGCCCCTGCAGCCCCGCACTCATCCCAGCTTGAGACATCTGTGCACAGACCTCAAGGCTGAAATGAGAAGAGCCATCCCAGTTGCAGTTTTTGGAGCAAGCCAAAGTCTCTGTGCGCTGTGAGCTGTGAAATATATGAACTCCCAGGCTTTACATGAGCCTCACTCTTCTGTGCAATATCATATGGCTTTCGGATTCGTCTGCCCTGTCCACCTCTCCCATGTGTTTCCGATAATTGCTTACAGATGGAGGGTTTTCTCTTGTTTGCCCTTAGAAGAGACCTGCTGTTGTTCCTTCTTCTTAGATGAGGCTATGGCCGTACACATCATTTTTATTGGTGTATTTTATTGCCCCTACTTCTTTACAGCACACGCCACCGGTCTCCCTGGCCCTCTGCATTCCCTTCCAGGCCGCTGCTTGCCATTGCCTCTCTGTTAGGTCTCCTCATTCCCCGTGTTCCTCAGCCGAAAATATTACAGGGCCCCCCAATTAAGAGAATGCCTTATAAATCTCTCCACATCCAAATCAGATCCAGAGCCTGGCCGGGGAGACAGATCTGGAGACAGCGGGTGGGTCTGGTGCTCCTCACCCTGCACAGATGCGCTCCAGCACCGTGCTGCGTGAGACTCGGGCTCACGCACCCGATGGTGGCCTCAAGGGGTTGGGAGAGCTGCATCCTACCTGCTCAGAGCCCCTAAAACTTCCTTACGTGGAGCAAATATCCAAAGTGAGGTGCTGACCCCATGGTATCAAGGCTTCCTTCCAGGACATGTAGCTCTCGTGGCCCTAGGGTGCACTTTGGTGGGACAGGTGGGCAGAAGCCTCACCCCAAAAGGTTTGGCATCCTGGCACCCTCTCAGAGACACAGCCATGGGTGAGCTGCGTTCAGAGGTCCTTCTCCTGTCAGGGCATGCCCTACACCCAAAAACCCCCAGAACAACCAAAGCCAGGATGGTGTAGGACAGCTCCCAGCTCAGCACACCCGTGCCCTGCCTCTCTCAGCACCCAGACCCCACTGGAGATATCTCAAAGACTTTCCCGGGTTTAAAGCTCATGGGTCGATCCATGGACAGGGAACACAGGTCTTAAACCTGCTGAGACACCATCCTGTACCTCAAGCATCACCTTGCCGAAATTACACGTCTAAAGCCGGCCTGAACACAGCCCTCCAGACTCGCAGCATCACTGAAAACCTGCTCCTTGTAGAAAAGCGATGCTGGAAGCATTGCATCTCAAAAAGCACAAGGGGTAATAGTGGCTTGAGAAGAGTCACTAAATCACCACGTTACTTTTGTCCACGCTTGCCCACAGCCCTGATTTTTGATCAGTACTATGCCTGCCCAGGGACTTAAGCTCAGCCTCCAGCAGCGTCTCTGCATTACACTTGCGCACAATAATTTCCTCGGTGTACACATCACTGGAAACAGTCTGTGCCAGAATTCCCCGATACCAAATCCCTTCTTGGGCCAGTGCCCAGTACTCTGAAAAGGCAGTCAACATCTGGAAGCAGTGATACTGCACATCTGCAAGACCCTCGCAATTACAGGACAGAGAGAAGTACCTACAGGATTACTTACATTGATAATTAAATCCCAAATAGCAGGATGCTTGATGTACTCACCTTGCCTAACACCGTAATGCTTGAACTATCACACGACCCACATGCAATGCTGCTTGCTGTAAACAGCCCTTGGGGTAGAAATAATTGGGAATTTCACCTACATGTGTAACAGAAGGGCAGCAGGTAGGACAAATCGAAATAACTGGAGAAAACACATACCAAGAGACTGACTTCAAGTCCCTTATTCATGCAGAGTGTTGCACCGGTTATCAGAATGACTCAGGGTGCTAGACCCAGGCTTTAACCACAGCCAGGACCTCTGGAACCAAACCAGGGTCACATAAAGCTTACCCAAGCTTCCCGAAAGTGTGGGAAAACTATTTGCCTTCCCAGACTTCACAGGACAGGACAGAGCTTTTCTGCTGCACCAAGCAAGATGTCTTCACTCTTCCAACATACTGGTTTTCAGGATGCCTGGTATGGAAGAGCACTGAAAAATTGCTTGTGGTTTCAGCTGGGTTGGAAGTGCTCCTTATTCGGTTTGATGTAATATATACCACAGCATACAAGATACCTTGCTCCAAACCTTGTGACATTATACCTTTAATATAATTTCTTTACGACTTTCAGGTTTTCGTGCTAATGAAGTCCTGATTTCCTAGCGGAGGGGTCAGATTAGCAGAATGAAAGACAGGGTGAGAGGGACTGAAAAGCCCCCTCTATTGTACCCCCATCAGCTTATTCCAGCTCATGCCAAGACAGGGGAGCTTTCCTCAACTCTGCACCCCACATTGCAGCTCCAGCCTGGCCACATCAGCAGGTTTTGCCAACACTCACGTACACACATCACTTCACGTGCATGAGAAATCCCACTGGAACCAGAGAGGCCAATCAGGTGCCCGATACTAAATGTTTGCTGCACTGAAGTTTCCGGAATTGGCTACAGTAGGTTTATCAAGTCAACCAAGAGCCAGAAGTACCAGAGTCGAGGAGAATTTAAGAAAGGATCTGCTTCAGCACACAAATACAACAGGGACTGAACAGCAGCTAACACATCCTGCTTGGCTCAAGGAGTATGAGAATTCAAGAAAGGTATTACTTAAATTAAATATATTTTTCTACTCTATTTACATCTTGCACAAAGTTCTCCCCCGATAACCAAGATAAGCGGTCAGTCAGCCCAGCCTCCTCAGGAGCTTGGAGAAGCATTTCACCATGGTGATGCTGAGCAAAAAGGACATCTAAACCAACAAAACTGCAAGCATCAGAAGTCACCTGCACGCATTAGAAGAGCCATCCCGCTGTATGTGATATACACATTACAGACAGATAACAATTTGCACAAACAATAACATATGCAAGTGTAACATGAAACAGAAGGTATTAAGGCTTTCTGCCACTTATCTCTTTGATCTGAGGCCTTGACTTGCTCCAGATTTTTCTAAGTCAGCACAGATAAATACTGCTGTGTATGTTCAATAACCCCAATCAAAAGCTTTTCCAAAATCAGAAGCTCACAGGACCACAGTACAGTAGCCTTCAGGAGTACATTTTGAAGAGGGTGGGGCAATTTTCTCGCTCTTTTGCTACTGAATAAACCTATTATATGGACACCCCATACTGAAACGATGAGAGGAGCGGGTTCAAAAGGAGGTTTTTGTTTTGCTGTAAATCCTATTTATGGCTTAGGGTGCAGCTGATATGCTGTTAGCTTTTATTTCATTGATAATTCTGTGATTGTAGTTGAAACTTTGCAACTTAATGAGCTGATGTTATTACTCATACTGTGTGGCCATCTGGAACCAGTTTGGTCAGAGAGCCCAAAGCACCAAAAGCCACCTGTAATGCATTAAGCCTCAGCCCAGTACCAGCTCTGTGGATTTGAAAAGCCAGGCCTGCATAAATACTAACCTGTGAGAATGTAATTGGAGAAGTGATATTTAAGAACTTATAGTTTGCCAGAAATGCTCATTCTCAGGGGAATGTATGCAGAGGCTTAAAGTTTAAAGCCAAGTGGTTTTTAGTTTCAACATTGTGAATCAGGAAAGTCATTGCATATGGATGTTGTTGGACTGTCCAAACCGCTAGGCCTATCCAAACAGGCCAAGCTATGCCAAGGCTTCTCAAAACCACTGCTCCCTCCTAGCACCTGAGCCTCACATTGCACATGTTCCTTGTTACTGAGGTAACATCTCCAGACAGCTCTCCAAAGGGGCTGGAGAAATAAGGGGTAAATGCTTTGTAATGCTTCATAATCACAAAGAACACACAGCTGCCACAACCACCAAAAATCACTTCAGAGATCACGCGTAAACAACTGCCAATGCTCAACAGATTGAAAAGACACAAAACAGCACCCATACCCCCCCCCCCCCCAAATTGTCTGTGGAATATTACCATCAGATATGAGCTGCATTTTGTCCAAAAAAACAAGGTGGAACAGCTACATTACCTTCAAGCCCCTGACGTGCCCCAAGCAGGCCCAGCCCTTGTGGCCCTTTCTGGGCTGCTGGCTGCCCAAGGCCTAAATGAGCACGGTTCCTTTCCCCTCGTTAGCCCACTGCTGATTTACACCACCTGGGGGTGCGAGGCACTGCTCAGATTTCAGGGATTTGGGTAAAATACAGGACAAGTAAAATACAGTTTTTCTCTCAATTTTCAATACCCTTCTGGCATTTCAGTACTAATAAAAATACTGGGGATTGCCTAAATGTTACCTAAAGCCACTAGTTAAGATAAAGGCACTCAAAGCTCTGATGCTTTAAGGCAGGACAGCAAGTCCCAAAGAAGTGGAAATGGCTCAGCTATTGCAAGGGTTTTAATTTCTTTTATTCCCATTTGCCCTGCACAATGGGACTTCACAGAGCAAATATAAACGTCTATCTGTCTCCTCATGTTTTCTTCTTCTAACAACATTGCACTGGGCAGAGAACTCAACCAAATCTCTGTATTGTTCCTCTTCATTCAACTATGCGTATTTCCTTTAGTGTAAGCACCCCCGAACAAAAGCATGCAGAAACAATTCCCTGAAAGCAGGCAGTGATAACTATAACCATTAACAACAAGAAAATGAGCCCTCTTTAGCCTGAACTGCCTCATCCCCAAAATTTGGCTCCTTTTTCACATTGTGTCAAAGAGGTAAGTGAACTTCAGGCCAAGAGTTTTTGCCAGGGTAATTCAGAGCACAGCTGACCTGCTTCGCTCCCCTGTTGGTTTAGCCGCCAGGAGAGCACGAAGGGCAGCAGTTACTTGTATTTGCAGCAAGTGGCCAGTCTGTACCGGGGAGCAATTAAAAAGGCAAACGTTATAAACACAACAGAGTAAGGAAATAAATGCATAGTCCATTCTCCAGCAACGTGACAGCATGTGCAAAGGGTAAATGAGTTTATATTCTCAAGGAGAAGCAAGGGTGAGTGAAGACCTCAGAGAGGACTCATGCAAAGTACTTCTCAGAGGACTGCACACCTCAGCAGTGCAAACGCTGGAGCAGGTGCAGGCAGGAAACCAAAGCAATAAAGAAGCATATTCTGTGCTCAGCGATAACTATGATGTGGTCCAGAAGGCCAGCCTGAATAGAGAGTTTTCCTTACAATGAATGATTTATTAAAAAAATAAATAAATCTTTAAGAAGACTAAAATTGTTGAATTTGGGAAGTACCACTTGCTTTTCTCCAGCTGTACTAGTATAATGTATGGAAACCTCTTCAGAAACCCGCTGTGGATAAGTGGACAACTGCTTTACGGAATAAGAAAGACTAAATGCTCTTACTTTTGATGGCCTCCCCCAAACCCAAACTATGGGGCAGTTTTCAATAGAGCTTCAAGACATTTCCAAATCACAGTTGGGCTTGGAGACTGGTAGGACTTAAGATAAGAGACTTAAGGAAGTCCACTTGAACAAGAGGCCACTTTTTTAAAAGTGCGTAGTTCCACTGGTTGCCTTGTGCAGTTTTTTGAAAACAAGAGTGGAGCCCGAAGAGTATCCAGACCAACTCATTTACAATCCGTCCTTTATCCTGGGTATGTAAGAAATCATTTCTGATGTGGAACTGAAATGGTTGACTTCTTCAACGCATTATCTCTTCTGGACAAGCAGTCATCATTGCTTTATGATCTCCCAGGAACTTGGTGACTAATACAGCCCACATCTGAATGGGGTGGGAGTAGAGCACACCATGGCAGAAGACGTGCTGCAGCAGATAGGGTCCATGGGGATCCTCCTCTCCCTCTAGCAAATACAGGTCTGCTTAAAGATACAGCTGGATGCACAGGCATTTTTTCTTGGGGGAGAGCCTCAAATATTTCATGAGGAAGATAAAAACATACACATATACATACATACAAACACAAGGTGTTTGTATGAAAGTCACATTTTGTTCAGCATCATGTGCATTTTACCCACTCAAAATACACTGAAAGGGCTCAGCATGGCCAATATCATCCAAAGCAGAACTATCACATCCATCTGTCTTGTCTGGAATTAGTTTGTATTTTATTTATCATTTTTTAATGCATTTTGGTGACAGGAATGAATCCATTTTAGATAAAGGCTGGAAGTACCTTTCTCTCCCTGCATAATCCTGAAGTGCTTTGAAATTCACAAACAGTCATAAAAAAAAAGGGCCAAAGAGAATTTTTTCTGATCTGGTTTTGATATAAATGATGCAATGCAATATAAAAGAGCATTTACAGAAAGCCACGATAACAGCGAAAACGTGAAGAGGTTTGAATTTAAACCCCAAAGTGTGGTGGATATAATAACCAGGAGTTGGGGAGAGGTCACGCATTCCTCACACATAGATGTTTTCCAATCTCATCCTTGCCTGGAAAACACTCCACTCTTCTCCTTTTCCTATCCCAATGGTCAGGTAGGGGTTGCAGTAGAGGAGATGTGTTGGGGTCTCTTGTGGCCCAGCCAGACCCACAGAGGAGAGGGGTTTTCCCCTGGCTGTGTTGACCAAAGCCCTTAAGATCCACCACAGGACATGGGCTCCTAACCAAATCCCAAAAGAGGGTCTGAATTTCCATGCAGACGTGCAAAAGGCAAATCTGTCAGCTGCTTGCTTTTCTTTGTTCTGTGTAAGAATATATTACGATACAAATGTTTCTGGTCTGCAAACATAAAGCCTTTTTTGTGGGACAGTAGATTTTTATTTCTCCGTGATCCTTCAGATTCCCTCTTTGAAAGAAAAAAAAAATCAGCAGATTTTTCAGTATTTTGTGGTGGGGTTTTGAGTAATTCTGAGCATAAAACTGTCTAAGGAATTTTTATTTGTAATAAATCTTCATGGGTTGACTTCCTGTGGACATACTTGAGTGAGAACTCCATCAAAAATGCTAGTTTCTGTTAAGTTGTGTAAAGATTAGGATGGAAGGATAAAAACCCACAAAAATTTTAAAGGCTTCAGAAAAGCACTTAGAAAAGTTACTGAAAATTCCCTAGTATTTTCTGGGAAATTATTTAAAAATAAAAAATAAAAATCAATGTTCTACTATTTCCCTGAAATGTATTTGTGGCTTGGACTTTGTTAGAAGTCTCTCTTGCCAAAGCTTTATTAGTTTGAACATTCATAAATCCATTTACATGGAGGCAACAGGAAGAAATACTGTATTATCCCCCGTGACCACTGCATGTTGTTGGAAACCTTGGGCATCCCCCCTACCTTTGAACATCCAGATGAGTTTCACTTCCTCACCAATTTTTATTTCAAGTTGTTTTCTTCCTGTGAAGCTTTTCATTTTTCCTCTTGACAAGTGTGATGGACTGAGATGTCGAGTTTGAGGTGGATGGACTGAGATGCCGAGAGCCTGAGATGGATATCCCTCCCGTGACCATATGCCAGATCCTGGGCTACAGCAGAAGCCTCTCAACCTCCTCTTCTGCTACTCCAGCCATGTTTCTTTGGTATATAAGCTCTCCGAGGCTGGAATGGAAAGATTTTGATTCCAAAATTCTTTCACACCTAATGAGGTGTGGGAAAAACCACTACCACCACCACCAACCAGACAAACAAAAGAAGAACAAAAATCGAAACCACAGCGTTCTTGGGAAGCTCGGGTTGGAAAACATCAGTTGCAACAAGAAAGCCCTGAAAGCCTCCCTCTCGTTGGTAAATCTGACAGTGGACACCGCCACCACCTTGCTGCTGGTGACAGCTCCTGTTCCATGTGGGCAGGGAAGGAGCTTGTTTTGGTGGCCTCTCAGCAGGTACCCGGCTTCTTTCAGGAAAGGGATGCCCAAACACAACCTACATCAGACATGTTCTTGCCGACCTCCGACGCTGTTTGCTTTGCCTTGATTTCTCATTTAAACCATTTGGATTTGCTCAAGGAATTGCAGAAATGCCTTCATTTACATCTTATTTGCAGTCAGGATTGCCAAGAGCCCAGAAGTGTGGGCATATACACGCTGCTGTGCAGTCGTGCCTGCATTGAGCTGTCAGAATAAAACTCAACCTATGCTCCATGCCTACAAGGAGAAACAAAAAAGTAAACCCATCCAGATTAACTGGCTCACGGTGTCCCACAGGTTTTCATTCACAGCTTTTGCTGTCAGTGTTGCACCATTACAAACTGAATGGCTCGAGGCTTCGTTTCTCCAGAGGCTGTTTCCTTCCCGTGAAACGCGTGTTGTTGCAGCGCATCCACGGGGCACCGTGCCAGCCACAACTGGCCATCTGCACACAGCAGAGCACGAACCTCACTTGTGCTTAGCCAAAAAATAAAGGAAGGAAGTTCATTCACAGACCACACAGTTGTAAGTGGAGGTGCAAGGGCTGTGTCTGTCCTGGACCCCGCTCAGGGTCACGGCCAAGCCCCAGCAGCATCTCAGCCTGCAAACAGGCACAGCCTTAGCTCCAGTCTGTCCCACGCGCTGCTGCAATTTCCCCGGCTGTCCAAAAAGCCAAAACAAAACCAGCACACAGATGCTTCTTCAAGGGACAAAACCAAATTTCTGGGCTCATGGCTCTACAGAGAGACACCAAACCTGGCTCAGCTTTTCACGGCAGCTGCCTGCTCCTGGTGCACGATGCGCACCTTGCTCCTATCCTTCATGTAGCACATTAAAACCCGGAAAATAAAACCATTGGTATTTCAAGGAATTGTAGGGGAGCAGGGCAGTGATTTTTTCCCATCCTCCTTCACTGATCACTTGATTACTGATATAAAGCTGATAGAAATTATATCCCT
Organism: Anser cygnoides; assembly: GCF_040182565.1. Classification (NCBI taxonomy): domain Eukaryota; kingdom Metazoa; phylum Chordata; class Aves; order Anseriformes; family Anatidae; genus Anser; species Anser cygnoides. Next base: position 28,732,276 of record NC_089880.1, on the reverse strand, counting down.
AATGTAACTACAACCAAGCCCCGGGGCTGCAGACCAGTGAGTATTTACCCCGGTCCTGCTCTGGGATCACCGCTGCTATGTGCTGTGCTCTGTCTACCAGCAGCCTCCCCTCCCACTTGAAACAAATTACATATAAAAAAAAAAACCAGCGTTTCACATACACAAAGACATGTTTATCTGTAAATATTTAGAGAGCATACGAAGCCTCAAGAATGAGCAAAGTAGTGAGAGCATCAGCAATCTATCCTATGGCTTTCCAAACCCCAAGCAACAAGTTATGGCCTTTCTCCACCTCTCTCTCTTGCAAAGGAGCATTTCTTCTTGCTGTCGCCCCCGTGCATCCCATCAGCATGTCGCAGGGCATGCAGTGGGACTCTTAAAACAGCAGGTATGCAAGATCCAACCCAACGTCAACCAGTGGGGATGAGAGGCTATGTCCAGTCAAAGAAAACAAAATAAACTGAAAATGTCCCCTTTCATGGCTTGCAGATGGTCACTGAAGGGCTGGAGCCCTCCCTAACCTGGGGGCTGCCGGGGTCTTTGACGGGTGGCAGATGGGTGGGAGTGGGTGTCTCCGTGGAAGCGCTTATCAAGTGGAAGGAAGTTATAATAAAATTTACTGCGGTTCACCAAAGTACCACTGTTTGCGTGTTATTAATCACTTACACGGGTCCCCGTCAGAGGAAATGGCAGCCCTGACAGTGATTTATATGCTATTTAGATAACCTGAGGGGAGTGCGTTACGAGCTCCGTGCCCGCGCTGTCATCCAAATACCCGGGGCCCAGCCGGTCCCCCCTTTCCACCTTCAAAGCCACCGCCCGCCTTATCAGGGCCACCGCCAAAGCAGGCGCTTTCCAAACGCATCTCAGCACAGCAGCTCTTCCCACGGCTGCCAGATCAAACAGTCCCTCCTGCCTGCGAGCAGCAGCCTGGCTGGGAAACAAAGTGCCAGCCCCTGCCTCACATCCCCAGGGATGTCCAGAGCTTGGAAAGTGGTGAAAACGCTGCTCCTGCGTGGTGCAGGCAGGTCTCGGACCCTGCACGCCCTGGGATGGGAAAATCCCACCAGGATGCGGATTTTGCAGCAGCAAAATGGTTAACGAAGGGATGTCAGTGTCCTTGCAGAAGAAGAGAGGTATTTGCATACGTTTTGTTGTAAAAAAAAAAAAAAAAAAAAAGACTCCTTTTTAACATTTTATTTATACCTTTTTATTTAAAAATATGGCTTCAGCAAGCCTGGGGTGCGATACATCCAGGTAGTGGGAGGCAGACTCACCACGCCATAGCGCTGCCCTTCTCCTCTTTATCCTCCTCCAGCAAAGCTTTTCCCACTCGTCATCCTCCACCCCACATTTGGGGTGCTCGGGCTGCTCTTCATGCTCCTGTTGGATGAGATCCTGGATACACAAGGAAGGACTCATAGGAGTTAGTCATGGCTTGCTCATTCTCCAAGAAGCTGCAGAATTTCATTATCTGTTTTCTTCGCTTGCTTTCTCATTTTGATAACTTCAGACTTACAGGAAGGCCTGACTTCATTCTTTCAGTTTGAACCAAAATGTTCTCCTGCACAGAAGAGCCCTCGAATCTCTCTTTCCATCCTGATTTCTTTCCATTTGTGATGTGGAAGTTTTTGTATCCTTAAAAAAATGCAAGTCCCTTTTTCTGAGGAAGCCTAGAGGAAGCAGTGCGGGGGATATGGTTGCAATACACTCGGCTCTGTTTCAGTAGAAGGGTTGTTTTTCTTGCCCCTAATCTCTTCTGCATATCGCATTTCCTCTCTGTTTCATAAATGAACAAATTTACTGTAATCATTAGAGTTTTACTCCAAAATTAAAGGCAGGCTAATACAAAACTATGCACGTATTAACTTTGACTTTGCTTTTGTTAAGTCAGATGTTTCTTAATCAAAACCATACTCTTCGCAAAGCCTGGTGATTTTAGGCACCTTGGAAAAAAAAAAAAAAAAGTTAACCTTCCATTAAATATTAACTTTTCTTTATCATAAACAACCCAGCTCTGGATCAATGGTGTTGACATTTGCTTTCGCAAATGCAAGTGTTTGTTTCTGTTGTCTTATAAACAGAGGTAATGTCTTCATGGCCTTTTCATTTTAGTTGACGTAGAGAAACATCAAGCACAAAGCCAGGGCCCAGAAAGCTCTGGTGGCAGAGCTCCTTCTATTGCAAGGCCTCAAAATCCCACACTAAGGGATAGGTAGCTCTGGGTTCAAACAGCTCCGTGGATCAGAGTGGTATGCCTCTCAGTCCCATGTGGATTTGGATAACTTAGGGGTCCCCACACAATATTAGACGCCTATGTCCATCAAAGGGGAAGACACCAGCTTTGAGTGGAAGTTTCCCTTCCCATGCCCCCAATACATATTGCAAAAGCTTTCCGCTGCGCGCACTGCATCACTCTCAGATTTGGGGTTTGCACATGAGGCTGCTGACACCAACCCCCAGTTCTTCCCACTTTTCCCCATCACACCACACCGGAGCCCGTTCATTCGGGCTGCTGTCCGAAACAAGCATTAGGGCTGCCACAAAAAGGACTCAGCAGCCCAGGAGCCCTGAGATGACTTCTCCCACCAAGATCCATAGCACCCCTGCCCCTGCTTCAACCCAAAGCTCCCACACTGGCCACAGGGCTAAAAATAAATCGGTGCTATTTAAATCAGAGAGCAAGATTTACTTCTCTCAAAGAAAGGTTCGAGTAGTCCCAGCTAAAATAAATTGATTTGTTTAGTTGTTTTCCTCAGCTTATTTTAATCCTCCTACGGGCAAGTTATGAAATTGTGGTAGCACATTTATTTACTCAAAGTACCCATTCAGAAGCAGCAGACCACTGAAACCCACAATTTTGCTCGTGAAGCAATCACTGTCCTCACAGAAGCACCAGTTTCATGCTCGTACATAACAACGGCAGGCAGAGAAGAAAAGCCTAAATAAGACGAACGGAGAGGGTTCAATAACAAACACAGCTCGCTTTTCCAAAACAGCCTTGCAACCGCCTTACAAAAATGCTGTCTCTGCCACACGTCTCAGCTGGACAAGACAAGGAATGCGAGGAATCTCATTTCTAGAGTCGCGTCTTTGGGGAAAAGGCAGTTTTTATGAAATACCCGATGATACGATCCCGAAAACAGTTACATAAATCACAGCTGACGCAGCCCAAAGAACAGCTCCGGCACACGTGGCGAGATGTGCTTGGATCTGTTCCCCTTGGTCTGTGCCTCTTACGGGACAGTTTATTTGAGGACCTCGGTGTGCTTTATAAGCATCACAAACAACTCTTCAAACCCGCATGCTGGAGGAAGGGGGTTTGTGCCTGAGCCCTTATGTGAGAGGGAAAATATTTACCTCTTTCCTGAGAGAGTGGCAAGTGTGAATGAGCTGCCCGTGGCGACGCAGGAAAATGGGGCAGTAGGAGGAATGGGGAACTTTCCCTGCCAATGGCCTCGGTGGCAGCAGCTTCCTCCTGTTCTGAGTCAGCATTTCTTAAAGGCTTTATGGACCTGAAAGCCTTTTTGAAGGGGGATGGTTTGAAGCAGGTGGTTTTGCCCCCAGCCCGCACCCTCCTGAAGGTATCAGGAGCTCTCGCCTGCCAAGGTGATGTGGTCGTTGCTCACCAGGGTTTCCTTCATGTCGTTATCTCCCCACTTCATCTTCCTCGTGAACACACAAAATAGCTGCCTTTCTTCACTGGCTTAGTGTGTGCTTAAAACTATTCCCATTTGGGAACGCAACCCTGTCTGCCAGAGCCAAAGCACCCAGAGAGATGTCTCACGACTAGAAAATGCCCGTGGATCTGTTCCGCTGCACTGGCCTTGGCCCTGCATTGCCTTTCCCTCCACCTTGGTGCCGATGAAGTTCATCGCCCCTGCCCCGAGCGCCTCGGCTGCGGGGCACGGGGTATCTCGGTGGGTGCCGCCCCATATCCACAGCCGGGCTGCATCCCTGCCACCCCCCCAGGCAGTGGCTAATTCCCCCGAAGGAGTGCTGCCCTAAGCGATTAACCAGACAAACAGCACCCTACGGCGAGCAGCTGGACGGGCGACTTGAAAGCGGTTTTGCTCACGACATGCTCGGACTCTGCCTGGTGAGAGCGAAGGGCGAAGCTCAAAGCATCACTCACTCGAGAGCACATTTTTGCATTTCAAAGAAAAAACAATTTCACTTGCTAATAAATGATTTGTTTATTTACCCTTTCCTCCCGGAGAACAGTCCCATGGCTGCGAGTCCCAATAACTTATGCTTCCATTTAACCCACGTGTGACTTGTGGGTCGCCCGTTCGGGGAAGTGTAGGATTTCTTACCGCGGTGTGGAACAAAAAAATCAGCTGGCCTGCTGCCAGGTGGGAGGCTTGCATCTCCATGCACAGAAGACACCCAAGTGGCAGCCCGGCCGGTGGCCCTGCGGAGCGGAGAGGTCAGGGGCCATCCATCAGGTTGGGTCCTTTCGGGGTGAGCAGAGTAAATAAGTAGTTAAGTTGCCTGCTCCGGCCCCGGAGTTGGAGAAGCCGTCGGGAGGGGTGTTTTTTTTCGCCTTGCAGCGCAGCACAAATTGTCAGCCAGCTTGTTTTGTTTGCTAACGTAGCCCAACAAGCAACCAGCGGGTAAAATTAATGGGTTTGAGAACACACAGTTCCTGGATAGGTTTTGAGCTTTGCCCAGTAGTGAACCAATTTCCCTGGACTGCTTCAAGGGTTGGGGTTTTGGTTTGTTTGCTTCCCCTTTGCTTTGTTTTTAACACAGAGCAGATCTCGTTTGTTGTAACAGGAAAACTCAGTGCTCTGTTAAGGCTGTGATTATGCTGGTGCCAAGTATTGGGGATGCTAGGGCTGGGATTTTTTTTCAGTAAGAAAAGCCTCCCTGTTCCCTTTCACAGGTAAACCTATTAAACCTCCTCCAAAAGGGCAGTTTTCTTTATGTCGGATGCTTTTGTTTCATGTGCTGAGAATTTTTGGATGAAAACTTAGATCTCGGTGATTCAGAGCTGAAGCGTCAATATACCGTTTTTTCAACAGAAAACAAAATTTGAGCCATTTCCATTTCTTCTGGAGCTCCAGCTGCTGCCCAAAGAGGAGACTGCAGTGCTCACAGATGCCATTTAATTAATCCTCCTTGTACCTGCAGTCTGTAGAGGGTATTAACCTCAATTTACAGATCAGAAAAATGAGACAGGAGGGAGCTGAGTGACAGCTGTAATGAATACACTACTTCCCTCAGCCAAGGATTATAGCTCCTGAACCCCCTGTTCCCAACTCCCTAATTAGTAAACTGTGTAGCTCCTCCAATGGGCCAGAAATGAATAATTTGAATAAAGCAAAATATTTTCCTTCAGATGTTTGGGCTCCTGCGCAATATCTTGCTACTGAAGGTGATTATGAGCCCTGCTCCTGACGCTGCCACCTCTCCTGGTTTCGGTAATGACAAATCCATCTTCGGGGAGGAAATAGCTACTGTCACACGACATCACTGGGGGAAGCATTACAAAAACGTAACCGTTCAGCAATCTTTGGGTCACCTGGCTGCACTGGGGGCTGTTTTTCATGCACCAATTACTGCTCCAATACTCGCTTTCATTCACTGAGCATTTAGGTCCTGGCGCCAATGGAAACCTGGTTTCATCAATAGTGTTTTTTTTTCTGGATGGAAAATATAAGTTGATTTAAAATTAATTCAAATCACTTCAGTGAAGACCATGTGGATTCAGACCCAGCACTCGGAGCTGAAGGTTTGCGGTATCGGCTGAAACCTTCATTTCACGAAGCTGAGTGTTGTTTCTCAAGGTGGTGTTTCTCAGTGCTCAGCACCCTCTGACAGTTGGTTTCACTGTTGCATCTCCTCTAATAGCCCCACAAAACAGACCACGGTGCCACGGAGAAGCCTGTGTATCTGTGGCCACATCCTACCTACCCAAACATCTTGAACATTTCCTATCTGCACACTACCAAATCTCATTAGCTTTCACAGGCATTGTGGGTTTAATACTGTGGTTTGCACATTTTCCAGGAGAAAGTTGCTGTTTTTTTCCATTGGAAAAGAAACAGTATTCCATAATAATCCATTCACTTCACAATTTTTGTATCAAAAACAAATCCTGCCTGCAGAAAGTATTTTGACCTTCCTGGAACTGAATGGCTGTCATCTGGCTGATACACATTTAAATATTCTCTTTCATTTGAAATACAATGATACAATTTTAAAGACGTGAAAAACACTTCTATTGGTGAAAAACAAAATCCATTTATTTTTGTTTTTCAGATTTTCTTCCCCTTTGGAAAATGTTTTCTTTCCTGTAATTTCAGAACGTGTTTTCTCTAATTTCAGATTTTTCCATAAATAACAAATCCAATTCCTGCTCTGCTCTATTGCATCCATTATGCAGGATCCTCCCAGGAATGGCATGCCTCAAGGATTAAAGAGATGTAATGTTTGTAGAGAGATAAAGATTAAGTTCACTTAGCTCTTAGACCTCATGCAGGCTCTGAGCACAAGACTGAATTTCACTTTGTATGAGTTATCACAACTGAAACTGCTCTTCGGTGGAAACCACTATGCAACCATCCATTTGCAGTTGTAAAAGTCAATATATTTAAGCCTGCAGTGCATAACAATGACCCCTATGGATCCTCTAACGTTTTTCTTGGATCTGTATAAGCCTGTTTTTAATATATTACTCATCTAAATTGTTCCTGGGACTTGATTATTTGCTGGAGTTAAAATATCCAATCTTAAAAGATTTTTAAACATGTGTATGCTGAATTCCCCACTGCAATAAGCTTCATTTAGCTCAACTAAAACTGCCATGCCATAAAAAAATGCTTTAAAAAATCTCAGACTAACTGCTCTCCTGGTTGGTGGAAGCTCCCCAGGCAGGATTCCTCAGTGATGATAATCTCTGGTTTTGGCTGGCTCTGTTTGGTCCCTGGAAAAATAAAATCCAGTTTTCACTGAGCTGCACGTTGAGGTGGAGACAGAGGGCACAGCCATCCCTCTCGTTCCCCATCACACACGGATACTGGATGTTCCCCAAGGAAAAAAAAAATCGGTGACAAGCCAAGCCATCTAGAAAACAATACTGATTTACGCTCCCTCTCCGAAAAGCGTATGAAATCACGCAGTTTGCATGCACGAGGCTTCGCTGCATTCCTCCCATCCACCAGGGCCACGGCGAGCTCACAAGAGGCAAATGGCCATGAGCACAGCCTGGTGCAGGTCCTGCTTTCCTTCCCAAGCCCCAGCTCCACTTCATACCACTGGAGTAAATTAGGGGCAAGTCTATTGGAGGAGATGAAGTTATAGAGGAGAAGGATGGGGCTAAAACGAAACATAAAGAATAAAAACACGCACAGAGTTCAGCAGGCGACTTTCTGCCTCTTCCCCCACAAAGGAGGAGAACTGGGTCCTCCTGAAAATAACTGCTCAGAGTCCATTCTTTTTCCCTTCCTCTCCTTTTCCATATGGAACTGCAATTGGGCAATCATGTGAACAACTGCACAAACACCAGTGAAGGGTTTTCTATTTTTTTCTCCCCCACCTCCTCCTTCTCTGAGCAATCTCCCTTTTGCCCTGCAGTAAGAATGCTAACAGGGTAATTCTGGGGTGTTTGCAGAGGGTCAGGACGGTGTTTGGAGGAAGTGCCAAGCCTCTATCTCTAGAACTTGAAGTTTTGCAAGTTGTTTGCCTTTGCGACTCTGAAGTGTAGGGAGAAACACCCTAATTTATGTATCTTTGATTGATTTTTGTTGAAATTCACAATGTCTTTATCACAGCCATACAGTCAGATTTCTGTGGTTTTGGCCACAATCTCCCTACAGTTTCAACTACTTGATATCCAGAATGAATAAATCTGACATGTGCGTGCTTTTACAACCCCCCTGTTTTTTATTCCCCCAGGGAAAAATATCATCTGCCCTATTGTTGACTGCTTGGATTTTACCTCCACAATATCCCTCCCATCAGCATGTGATTAATCACCTCCCTCCAGCAGGCACCTCTCAGGAACTCAAGACCTTTTACAAGCCTTAATTAAGCCTTGCAACATCCCTGTAAAATAGGTTGAAGTTGGGGTTAAATGACTTGCCTGAGGTGACTGAGCAAATCAGAAGCAGGGGTAGAAATAAGGAAAGCTGCGGCTTCTGAAGCACGTGCATGGCGCCCAGGATGGATGTGAGCTGCCAAGGAGCCTTTATAATGTTGGGTTTTTTTTTGGAGATAGGGTGTTGCAGCCCCAGAAGTACCAGCCTCTTGCTTGCAGACGTGATGTGAGGCTTCCCCACGCTCCATCCCACCACATAAATTCTCCACCATCCTTCCAGCCCAGGCTTCCCTCACTCACCCATGTTTTACCACGCTGAGCCCTGCCCCACAGCTGCCCGTCTTTCCCTAGCCACCTCTCCCCATTTGACACCCAGATTGAAGCCAGACCCTCAACACGTGGCACATCATCAATTCTAGGGGGTGGGTGGGGAATCAGAGCCAGGTGGGAGGCTGCTGGGTTCAGGGACATCTCTCCTCACCTCTGCAGTGGGAAGGGAAAATCGCATTGAGGAGGGTGAACCCAGCCAGGTCTTCTTCAGCCAAGTAGGGGGAAAAAAAAAGGATATTTTTTCATGGCCTGGGAGCGCCTATCACCCTGTGGGGGTCTCTTTGTGGGATCACTTATTTTCTAGTCTCAGGAGTTCAGGAGTCTCAGGCAGGTCGGGGGTCCATGCGCTTACTTCTTCCTCTCTGGCGAGTTTTGAAATGCGATGTGGGTTTCTGATGTCTTTTTTAACTTCCCAAGAAAAAGCTTCGCTTTGTTTTCCTTAATTTGCCCCAGATTTTCATGGCAGACTCCAACACTAAACAAACAAACCAGCAACCCCAAATCAATGTTCTCACAGCTGGTTTAGTGGTTTCCTCAATGACCAAGCAGCAAAAGCAGACTGGTAGGGCTGGGGAGATCTCCCCCTGGTACCCACCCAAACAGGCTTCATCGGGAAGGAGAAATAGCCACAGCTGGGGGAAAACATGCCTTTTCCTTGGGCAGCAGGGCTCCCCTGCCCCTCTCTCTATTGCTTGCATAGATCCTTCAAGGTATTCCCAAAGGCCACCTAACCCAAATCGAAGGTGAGGTGATGCTCAAATGATGCACAGAGATGAAGCAAAGAAGCTTCTCTCACTGACTGCCGGGTATTTATAACATTTTATAAAACTGTATAATATCGAATAAATAAAATATAACCAATTCTATGAAGAAATGTTGGTCTGGGACCCTTGCACATGCTCTGCCATCCAGCATGTGGCTGTGCCAAGCAGAAGTTTGGCCACTGGGAAGGAACAAGCGCAGCAGCCCCGTACAGCAGTCCCTGAGAGGCAGCACTTGGCCATTGCAAGTGCAGCTGTGAGAGTGGGAGGCATGTGCACTTGGTAGCGTTTTACACTTACATACATACACATACATCCTTTTACTGAGACACTGGCTAGAAATATCTGTGCCCCAATGTTGATTTAATGAAAGCATCAATGAAACATGACAATTAGCAAAGTCAGCAGACCCCTTCGTCTGTTTGGCCTCTGTCTTATCTATTTTCTTAGGAACCGTCTCAGATATTTGGGGCATGTCTAGGCTGAGGAACATCCCAGGGGCATCCTGATAAACTGATTCATTATTCACACAGCAAATATCACCCACCGTGGCGACACCCCGAGCACACGGGACCTCTCCAGCCTGGTGGCCTGGTCCAGCCCACGGCCCTGCAGATGGTAGCTGCAGTGTGCCAGCTGAGGGGGACAGAAGGCTGGTAGGGCTGGTGGCCCCACGCAGCACCCTGGGGTGTTCTTGCGTGCCTGTCCCCGTGCCTACTCCCAGGAACAGCTTGTCTCCAGGTTTGTTGTGCTCACACCATGGTATAAACATCTGGGCGAGTGGTGTACCGCAGCGCGCAGGCATCTTTGCCTCGAGAGGTCCCCTGGGAGCTGCATCAAAAATACTCCTCCTCCTCCTGGACTTCTGCTCTGCAGTTGTCTCAGCCACCCTGTCCCACACATGCCTTGCACAATCAGCACAGAGATCCCTGCGAGCCAGACCATCCCAGTCCAAGCTTCCCAGCTCTTCTATCTGCAAGCAGTTAATACACGAGGTACCAGGAAATGTGGTTAAAAATACGCCGTGTGATTTTTCCATAAAAAATGCCATGTTTTACACATAGCCTTTGCTGTGTGGTTCTTCAGATCAGCCCCTAACAGAACCTGGTGTTTTTTTCTGCACCTATTTCAACATCCCAAACAGCCACAGGCAGAGGGTGGGTTGCTCCCCCGTCCTCTTGCAAGCCCCGCATTCCCAGCTCTCTCAGTCCTTCTGGCAGGTTTTGCAACATTTGGCGATTTTGAAACCCCAAGACAAATTTCCAGGCCCATGTTTACAGCAAAAGGCTTGAAAACACGGATCTTAAACCCCGGAAGACAAATAGACACAACTCTAATTGCAGTGTTATTCCAAATCCCAACAATTTTAATTAAGTACTTGGGTTCTCGATGGGATCGTGCATTTTTTCCTGCCTTTTGGAAGCACTTGTATAAATGCAAGTAGTATCAACAGTTGACATAAAAATAGGAAATCAAAAAGTGTGCAGAAACACATATTTAAATGGAACCAATCTGCTGAAAGCTCCCTTGTCCAGTGTGACTGCTCCTGACTCAGCTTTCCATGCTGTAATGGGAGCTGGGCAGCAGCCTCCTAGGGCTGAGAATTTGGGAAAAGAGATGATTTCTATTTCAGACACCCAAAGGTGCAGACCAGAAAGTGCCTCCTGCATGGATCTGGTTGCTGGGTTATGGCCATGCTGCGAGGCCCCTCGCACCCCTCATTCCCATAAATCGTTCTTGGTGCTGCTGCTGCTATCGACTGAGCAAAATGGCACTTGTTTCACATCAAGCAGCCATGAAACAGTTAATCCCAATTAGTTCAAAACAGCAGATATCATTCTTTATACTTTGGCACTTCTCATTTTGAAGGAAAAAATATGTTTGTGTTCTTGGAGTCAGCCTGAACAATAAAATCGGATGCCAATTTTCTGGTCTAAATTAGGTGAAAGACCAGACTTTTTATCATATGTGTGTCTCTGTGCGCTGTTCTGTTACATGTTTATTTTACTCTTCTGTATATTTACCAGTGAAATCGCGGGCTGCACAGAGCATGCCGCCGTGTGGCAGAGAAACACGACAGGCTCTTTCATTTACTGAGGCTGGAAATTGAACCTGGCACCAGGAAAACATGAGACACTATCAATTGCAGAAGGAGATATTGCCAAAAGATAAACATAATAAAGTCAGTCATTGTCAGCATATCAACTGAAAGCCTTTCCAGGGTGTATGAATAAGGGTTTTAAACTTTTGCACTGGTGGAAGTGTTTTCATGTCCAATTTCAGTGTGTGCTGAAAAACATCCAAGCCCTGGGCTTCAAAGAGGCTAAAATCAAAAGGATTAATAAGTGGTAAAACACCATGGGAAGAAAGAGGCTGGCGTGTCTTCCACTGGGCATTGTCCATTGTGAGCCTACAGCCGAGCTGCACGTTGCATTGCCCCCATCAAAGAGGAGAGAAAATAAAATACAAGTAAAATAAACAGCTTTCAGCTGTTTGTTTTTGTTTGTTTTGTTTTTTTTTTTTGTTTGTTTGTTTTTCACCTGCCATCCCCATCTGCTGAATGCAGCTCCCCAAGCCCAACCAGGGAAAACGAGGCCGTGCTGCCACCTCTGCCGGGCACATCTTGTACCTCACGGACACCGGCCCCAGGGTACAGCCCAGCTGAGGGCACAGCACAACCTGCACGATCCATCCAGGAAGGCTTCAATCCCAATAACTTTCTTTTCTATGCAAGTGAGCTTTCCATAATCTTGTTTTCATCATTCATTTTCTTCAGATGTCACTAATTTTCAGGACAGGCAAGAGGATGCCAGACTCGCGCTAAGCACAGACGCCGGCACGCAACAGAGAATCTATTCCTGCAGTGGAACAGAAGATACAGCACAACCCAGCCAAAACGCGCTTGATTAATCAGCCAAAAGCAGCCAGTGGCAGCTCCGTCAGCCCACAACACGATGCTCTCCTTCCAAAATCCCTCCAAGCCCTGTCCTCTGGTTATTGGTGAGATGCATGGTTATGGGGAGAGTCCGCTGATGCCTGCTCTCTGCTCACTGAGACAGGAGACCTCTGACACCCCACTTGCCTCCTTCCAAATGTTTTTCCATCACACTAGAGGGAGACAGGATTCAAATCAGGCTTTGCAATCGGAAACCAGAGTTTATGAATGACAGAAAATGCTCGGAAATGTTTGCAGAGCCCAAAGCGCGAGGAGAAAGTGCCACCTCCAAGCACTGCCAGTGCAGCCTGAGAGGCCTTCACAAAAGGAAACTCAAGAGTACTTCGGGGCTTTTCACTCAAAAAAATGCACATAAAAACAGATAAAGTTTGAGCACAGGCTTAAATTTAAACATATACCTAAGAGATTTCTGGCACAAATTCTCAACCAAGGATTAAGAGCCACAAACCATATTACTTTTAATTGAGCTACTGTCTTCCCATACGTTTTTCCCTGGGGAAACCAGTGGCTGGCTTATGAATTCAAGGAACAAGATCAGTTAAAAGAGTACTTGAACAATTGCGGTTGGCAGTTCTCTGAATAATATAAGCATTATTGAGTGTCGGAAAATGTCATATCATCAATTTTCTGGTTTCCTACACTCATTGCTTTTGATCTCCGCTAAAAGATTTATTGAATAGTTTTCGTTTTTACATTAACCTAGTCCAAATTATACCAATTTAGAGCTGGGATTTTTTCTTTAAGAATGTACAAAGAGTGATTTCTAAAGCTGAGGCTTTTGATTCCATCCAGTTTTTATTGTTTCAAGCAAAGGACTGTTTTGGCAGGTTTATGAGATGGCGTCTGTTCTGCTGACAGACATGCCTGATAGATTGCTTACTCGTGTTTTATTTTTGGAGCCATTCACAGTGTTATCTGCATTTGAAAAACAATTTACTTTGATTAAAATTTAAATCAAATATATGGAAATACTGGCCTTGCTTGCAATCAAATTGTAAGTCTATCTTGTTGAGCAACTTTTCCTCATTGTAAGTGGGTGAAATGCAATGCTGAAAAGGAGATTTCTTCCCTTCCGGCAATGCCCACAATCAGTCATTAGAGCTCCCAAATGAGGAATAATTCCTCCCCTGAACCATGCAATGCCTTGAAAGGTGAGTAAGGATACTCTTCTTGTACTGCCTGCCTAAACTGAACATGCTATTGATGAGTGTCAATTTAAAACAGTCCTTTAAAAATGTAGTTATAACCATAGATGATTTCCTGCAGCAGTGAATTTTGGAGTGACCAGAGCATACATGAAGGATTATTTCCTTTCATTTGTCCCAGGTATTTAATCATTTGTAGGGTTTGAGCTTTGCCTAGGGATCATATCCGGGACTTTGTTGTTGTTGTTTAAAAAGACTGTTTTCACTTGCCACCCCAAGCAAAGCACTTCTCCCCACAGTCCCATTTGCTGCTGTATCAAATAATATGAAATAAAAACGTCTCCATGCAATGCATTGAGAGATGCAGTGGCAAAAAAAAAAAAAAAAAAAAAAAGTGCCAGCTTTCTTCCACTGCTCTTTGTTGTGAGACAGCCCAGACACATGAATTCCATGAGCCAAGTTCACCCCCCCCAAGTCCATCTGCAGCAGTGCTGATGAGCTGGCCTTGCTGATGGTTCTTGAAATAGCCTCCAGCCCTGAAATAGCCCTGCACACACAACAGCACCATTTCCTGGCAGTGAACCTCAGGGCCGAGGGGGGCAGGGATATGGGTGGCAGCTCACGAGTGGTTGTAAGATTTGATGATGGTCCAATTTTCTATAAATATGGCTAAACAACGCAGAGCCTCTCTCCTCTTGCTCTATGCATTCTTGTTTCCCCTTCTCCTATCTCATCTGAATTTTCCTACCAGCTTCCTGAAAACACTTCCCGATTTCACACCATAAACATCCTCCACTTTTATTTGACTAACGCTTCCTACAGTGTGAGGCCTTCCGCCCGCTCCTCCAGAGCTGCTTCTATGTTTCCCCTATCTTTGATATCTCAACAATAAATGAAAAACAACCCTTCCTGTGCTTGGTACTGGCATGCTTTCGGCATTTTTTTTCCTCGCCCCCCCCAAGCTAAGCAATGAGTGCAGGCCACTTCCCGCCCGGGTGAGCCAACATTCAGCTTTGCAAGAGGCAGCAGCGGAGGTGGAAGGATTCGCTGATCCCAAGTCAAGGACGAAAGGAGCATTGTGGTCAGGGGGAGCTTCTGCACTGCAATCATTGCTCCAGACCCATGCCAGTGGAGGTGGTTGGGGAGCAGGACTGTCCTCTGCCAGTGGAGCAGGGGATGCAGCCACCTTGGTCTCCACGAGGATTGCACCCTCGTTGATGCCTCTGTCCTCGGATTGCCTCCTTCTCTACTGGGGAATTCCCACAGAGCTCGAGACAAGGTCAGCTGAAGGCAAGAGATGCTGTTTGTGCTGTTTGTGCTGTTTGTGCCGCCTCGGGCCCGGCTTCCTAGAAGGGATTCCTGGACAGCCAGCACCGATGGAAAGAGATGCTTCCTTGGGGCTGGGCTGCTGCTGGCCAGGTGCAGTGCAGCCCTCACACTCTTCCTCCTGCGAAGGTGGAGGAAGGTAGTGGCAAGCCTGGAAGCTGGCAAGGAACAGAGAGGCCTCTCACTGCTTCTCCATACCTGCACTATACCTCAACATCCAGCCCCTTCTCAGCCTGAGACAGCATTATCCTGGGAGGTCCCTCCCTGCCTGAGGGAGAAGAATCCAGCAGCTTTATCACCACTCCAGATGTAAAGCAGAGCCCTCTGCACCCCTTGGGCCTCCACAGCAACTCGACAGGGCGAAGAGGAAAGCTTTCTTCCTCCTCACCGCACTGAGAGCTTCAGCCACCAGTGAAGACCAACCATTCCCTACCATATCAGTGCTCTTTTCTGGCTATTTATTTTACCCCTCGGTAACACACGAGCTCTCCAGAACTCCAGCTGCATACGACGCTGGTTGGAGTCATGAGTAGGCCTAACCCTGGCAAACAGGAGAAGGGACACGTCCTCTGCCCCATGGGACACCCGGTGCCCATTTGTCAGGCTAATGAGCACCAAATGAAGCTGGAAGAGCAGTGTTCAACCACGCTGAAAGTCAGCCTGACTTCAGGCTCAGGAGGCACGTAAAGGCCTGTGGTCTCCGAGGGCAGTCAGCCCTGAGCTTTGGCGGCCTTCTGCTAAGGCCTGCAGCACCCAGAAAGGGGCTTTGGAAACCTGTCACATCAGCAGGCTGAAGCACTCCAAATAATTCAGCTCTGATTTAAGGACAGGCCTCATAACCTCAGCTTCTGCAAAAGTCTGTACAGAGGCATTTGGCTACTGCACCTCAGCAGCAGCAGCTTTGGGAAGATCTTCTGACACATGAGAAAGCAGAAGAATTTGCCAGGAAAACTAGGTTGAATAGCAGCGATCCGTATTTATGGACACCCTACAAAAGGGCCATCTTAATTCACAGCAATTGTATCGGAGCCACTGATGGACAAATGCCCTGCTTCTGACGTAAAAAATATAAGAAAATGTGGATTAGTTTGAAAACTATTTTATTTTGTTTCAGCCACATTTTATTAGTATGAGAAGCAGCCAGGGATATACTACCCTACCTCTGAGTGGCCAAAGATAACATGCAAAGCTTTTCAAGAAAGGAAGGCTCTGGCAGGAGATGGAGTGATGGGAAAGACGCACAGCATTGTGTGTTTAACCAGCAGCAGAGAAGCACAAAATACCTGTACCATTACCTGACAACATTAGTTTCTCCCCTCAACCAGCTCTCTTTTTCACCCTGCAACCCGTAAGTGACTCATCATTAGAAATCACTTCACTGCATGTGGCATTGTTTCTTCAAAAACTCTGGGAAGAAACTCAGAGCATCCTTTCCTTGCTGGCCATTTTTATTTGAAAACCAGGAGACGGCAACGTCTCCAATTTTTCATGTAACATAGCATAGGAAAGTAATGCACAAACCTGACCACTTTGGTTGCATCAGCTCTGTGTTTATTATTGCACATAAAGCACACTGTTGAGAGGAGTTTAAAGCCATGAAAGCCCCTGGATGTAGAAAAATGGCCATCTAATTTGTCTTTACCTTGGTGCTTTTTTCTTATAGGGAAAGAAAAAAAAAAAAAAGGAAAAAAAAAGTTCTTAAGCTCTTCACAGTGCTCCATTTGGACAGCATTTTAATCATTTAATCATTACAAGCTGGCGAATGGAAAGAGATAAGTAACAGAGTGGCTAGTTTCATAATTCGAATATATCTGCAGCATTAGAGCACAATAAAGAAAATCTAAGTTGTCTTTGCTTAATGTTTATGAGATAACAGTTATGGAAACATATTTGAGATGCTTTAGGAGTCAGGACACCTGCCTAATTTAAGTGTACACTGTGTAAGATTGCCAAGCCAGCAAGTCCATCACTTGGAAGAGTCACAGCTGGGTGCAGGTGACTCCTGTTTAATGCCTACGTTCGGAGCTGAGGAAGGCTGAACTGAAGCAGCACTGGCTCCGTCCTAAGCAGGCCCAGCATCAGGGAAAAATACGGCAGCGCAGCATTTGTCTTGCCTGTCAGCCGTCCAGTCACTGTGAGGCACAGTAAGGATTTGATAGCATTTTTATACTAAAATAGTGGGGTTTTTGTTGTTGATGATTTTTTGTTGTTGTTTTGTGGTGTTTTTCTTTTTTTTTGATACTACTGCATTATTAATAGGTTTGTGTGCAAGGATACATATTGCTTAAATGCTCATATACATATGTTTATAAGGATACTCACACACACGGAGATATGTAAAAGCAATGGAATAAAGAAAAGAAGCAAAGCCAAATATCACTCAGCTCTGAGCCTCCAGCTCAGAAGTCCAACAGGAGCACATAGCAAAGTGAAGTCCTGCCTCAGTGGTGCCCACCAACAAACCCAGGCAGAAAGACAGACTGGAACGGTCAGATGGGGAGCTAAAGCCATACAGGATCACACATCCCATGAACCCAGCTCAGCTCACATCAGCTCCACTACTTTTATGCCTGTATTGCATGAACAAAGAGTTCACCCGGCCACGAGCAACCGTGGCGATTAGCACCCGTGTGGAGAACCTGCTCTCGGCTCCCCAGCACCATGCCAGGGATGGTGGCAACATGGAGCTCAGCCTCCAAGGGCCTTTCAAGCACAGACAACTCTAAACTCTCTTTTTTCTCCATTAAATTTTGCTCGTGGTGAGAATCACTGGAGAATTTAGCTATTTTTCCAGTACACAGAGAGCAACCATCCAGCCCAATGCCTGTGCAATATCTAGTGAGAACAAAACAGATGAAGGACAAAATTAAAGCTGAGCCTCCCCAAAGAACAGGCTGCAGGGAGCCTTGGGAACATGGCCGCCATGGCTGAAGCACACCCCAAGAGTTCTGCTAATTACGAAGTAGCAATTAACCCCTCTGTGGCAAAGAGCTGAAGACAAGACTCCACCTCTCCAGCTTCACCACACACCAGATCAGGAGCTGGATAAAACCAAGCTATTAGCACTCTGAAATAGGCAAGTGAGGCCTTTTTAACAGAAATACATTTCAGCTTGTCCTTTTGGGCCAAAGCTTTCCAGGAGGCTGCATGCACCAGCTAAAGTCATCCCTCAGAAAGCCTCAGAAGCTGCATTTTATTGCCTCCAGGGACTGTCCGCGTACCTTCAGCCCATGCTGTCCATGATAGACAGGAGAGGGGTGCAGGATGTCCCTGCCCTATGGGTCCTGGGCCCTCACCAAAGGCCTGAAGAAGAAGGGGGGGACCATGCTATAACCAGAAACCTGGCAAAAGCAAGACCACATGGAGGCTCAGACACGCAGCAAAGACACCTTCCTCCTCCTCGCACCCTCCCCACTGACCTTCTCCAGATCGTTCACCACCTTCTTCACCTCTTGGTAGTTACTGGCTCATACAGCAGTCTCCCAAGGCACGGAGACTGGGGGATCTTTAACAGAGGTTAATGTCCTCTGGCATCATCTGGCACAGCAGGTTTTGGTCCCCCAGGTTCTGGCAGCTCGCCCCTGCCTGGTGCACAACCACCCTCGCGTCCTCCCAACGCAGCCAAGACCACCAGGCCGTGTGTGCTTGTCCTGGGACAAGTTATTGGCTCCCAGAAGCTAACGGCTCCATTAAAATAATGCCCTTTTGTCATCCAGGCCCTAAACACCTCTATTCAGCACTTGTTAAAGGCCTGAATACCCAGGGGTTTCTTGTAGGGAAGAAGAACCCATGCTCCCCACAGGAGCTGGGCCGAGAAGGCTGATAATCATCTCGTGATCACAAATTACTTTTCATAAGGACCATTTATGAGGTAACAGTTGGCATGCGGAAAGCATTTCACTTCGCCAGCAGCTTGCTGAAAACGAAACATCACGAACCCTAAAAAGAAACCGTGAATCAAAGGCTGCATTCTTCTCTCCCACAGTGAACCCTTTGTTAGGGTCTACCCAAAAGTTTCATTACGAAAGGCTGATACAGGAGCCTTATTAAATTGTGATTAAATGACGTGTCCGCGTAGAAGTCGGCTCATTCGGCTGTTGATGTGGGCTGGCTTTCTTAGACTTTTAAAACATGAAGGCTTATGAAATAGCTGTAATATCTTTTCCCATGATTGCTAGGGAGCAGAGGGTCTTTGCTTCTGCTCTAGTCATATTTGGCCCCGCTCCAGAGGATAACATTTTCATTAAAAGTGCATTAGGCGCGCAATTCACCACGCAGCCGTCCTGACGAAGCGCCTGATCCACAGCCCGCTGACCTGGCTCAGAAGCCTTAATGGGCTTTGGTGAACTTTGCTGGCCTCTATAAAAACAGCATCGCCCATCGCCAGAGGTACTTTGAGCTGCTTTTGCCATCAGTTGGATCCAATTTGTCCCCAGTGCTTCCCCCGTACTTTCTGTGTTTCAGGATTAAAAAATAAAATAAAATAAAATTAAAAATAAAAAAAATAAAATAAAATAAAATAAAATAAAATAAAATAAAATAAAATAAAATAAAATAAAATAAAATAAAATAAAATAAAATAAAATAAAATAAAATAAAAAAAAAAAAGCAGAAGCTGAATCATCAGTCAGGCCAGATAATTGCTAATGACTTTATTAGAGCACCAGGGCTGATATTTGGGACACCTAAGAAAGAGTTAAACAGTAGGAACAGCATCAGACCCAGTGGCCTCCCCATCATTTCTGCCTGTCAGTTCTGAGCCACCAGCGAGCTCGCAGCAATGATGCATCTTTCCCTTCAGATGACTCACTTTAAATAGTGCCCAGTGATTTATGCACAGAAAAATGTATTAATAAATACGGAAATGCACAAATTCATACGTTTTAAGGCCGGGGAACCGTCACAAATGTTCAGCCTGGCCCTCTGGAGACTGCAACCTCACCCAGCAACTTCTGCCTGAAATCCATGGCTTCTGTTTGAGTGAAAGCATCCAAATAGCACAGTGGAATGCTTCAACATATTTTCTTCTAACATTTTGCAGAAGAAATGCTTCAAAACCAGAATCCCTCTCTTTCTGTTGTTTCAGAAAGTCTAAGTCAGGGATGCCAAGAATTATTATTTTTTATTGGTATCCCTTAGCGATGTGCTGTTTACATACTCACAGCTACGTGGCTTAGAGTTTTGGGGCAAATCTGGTAGGAAGCTCCTTCAGCATCCCACCTGCATGGATGTCCAGAGCCAGCATGCCTCATACAGTCATCCCCATCCATCCTGAGGGCTCATGCAATCAGCACGTGACATGATCAATATAGCTGCTTAACAAAGCAAGGTCGGTTACTTCTGGGCGATGCTGGATGCTTCTGGCCAAGTCAGCAGGAATTGTGCTCGCTTGTCCATCAGAGGTGATCCAAATCATGCTTTGCAAAGTACAAATGCACGTAAATATTCATGTGACGTAAGATCCGTGAGCAGCTGAGCAACATTTCAAAGAGCTGAGCAAGGGAAAAAAATATATATATATATATTATACAGCTTGAGAAAATAAAATAAGGAAATCTAGCAATGTGTTTAAGGGCAACGTTTGCTCTCAAGTGGGTTTCTGTCGATGGATGTCCTGCACACAGAACAGGCAGGGCAAATAAGAGAGAGGGATGCACAAAGAGAATTATCTAAGGATCAGACCTGAATCTCACGAGTGACTCCTAATCAAGCCACTCACCAGCACAGGACACCAAAAAGCTTTCAGGAAAGGCCAGTGGGTCTGTCAGGTTGACGTGCAGGCACAGGCAGCTGACTGTTAACTTGTACTTTACTCAGAATTAATTCACAGTCAGCATCTCGAGGATAATCATTTTTTCACGTTCAGTAGGCAACATTTATCATATGAAGCAGCTGCCATGCTTTCTGACAAGGATGCCTTTCAGATTTTCTCCTTTTCATTTAATATATTTGATTAATACTTAGAGCCCAGGGTTGTAGCGCTGGCATTTGCCGCAGTAAGGTACAGGCAGGACCATTATTCGCATCTCCCTTCCCTGGCCAGCTGTACCACCAGGCTGCCTCCAGCCCCATCTCAGCATCGGACCTTCACGCTTTGGCTTTGTAGCCCTCCCAGCACCTTATCAAGGTGCCCACGCTCTAAAAACTTCCTGCAGACCTCTGAGAGCTCAAACTTTAATGGATGCAAGGCTGACAGGGATTGCTGCAGTGCCTCTAAGTCACGAGCAACTTCCAAAGAAAAATGCCCAAACCTGTGACTCCTGCAGGCTTGCTTGGAGAGATTTGGCAAAATCCTTTTGGAACGCCAGCAGGTGCACTTATCTGGGCCAGTACCACTCTGGACACCACCAAAAGCCATCCTGGATCGGAGGCTCTGAGAAGTGCCAGAGCTTTCTAATTTTAGCCATTTGATTTGAAAACATTGGTCTACATGACTTGGGCAAGGAACACAAATTCAAGCAAGCTGCGGCGCTCCAGCCGCCGGACAAACAGCCGCCTCCCCAGCTCCCCAGCCTCGCTTCGTCTCCAGATGCTTTGCATTTCCCTTCTCTCTGCCAGGTGTTTTTAGCACATCAATGCTAAAAATTCCAGCATGTTCTAGGATTCCAGCCTGCTTTAGAATAAACTACGACAGATCTGTGTCTATGGAAGATGTTCCTTGCCAGAAATATTATCTAATTTGTAAGCATTTTATGATTTTCAAAACGTTATAAAATATGATATTAGGAAACAAATGGCCAATGGAAAAGATCCCTTCTGGTAGCCAAAATGACCATATAATTGATTTTTATGAACAGCATCTAAAGAAGTGAGTCACAACCCATATGGCTATTTTGGATTCTAGATATACATCGCATTTTAAGCCTCTCAGAAGGTTTATCCAAGTTTTCCGCGTATAATCAATGGTGATTAGGAGAGGATATGAATCACTACGGTTCCTAGGGCTGAGCACATGTTTGAAGGGTGATGGATTCACACGTTCTTGCTCTATAAATACCCATCCAAGGTTGTACAGAGCATGAGAAACTCCATGGCAGAATGTAAAAAGGTATCGCAGAACAAACTGCAGACTCATTACGGAACCAAAGGCCTCCTCCCTTAGATGGGTGTAAATATTATTTACTTAGGACATGGTTCAAACTTCAATTGAAGTCAGACGGAAAAAACTTTACCTCTAAGGCAGACAGTGTATCCTCTTTCCCCATGACTTTAACCATTTTCTCATAGCTTGGCCCCAGCCGGTGAGGAGGTTAGGTTACAGATTCGCTCACTGCGCGGTGATGCTCCACAAATAACTCCCACACAGTTCACATGTGCACGCTCTTCCCATGAGCATCTGGGCCTTCCAGGGGTGCAGAAACCTCCCTTGCATGGGCCCACATTTGCACAACCACACACACGCACATCTCCTTCGTGCTCCCAGACACCCTCCTGGGTGCTGCACGCAGCTGCCCTGTCCAAGCCTGCACCTCCTCGTCCCACACCAGGGGACTCGCCCTCACCTGGTGTCAGCACAGGATCATACCCTGCATCTTCTGAAAGATGCGCAGAGCCCCATTTGCAATTGCTCAAGACTTTTATTGCTGTGTTACAATCAATCTAATGGCAGCGCTTACATTGACAGCGGATGCAACAGGTACAAAACCCTGAGCAACTCAACCCCTGCCAACAGGACTGCTAAATTACACTGTCTTTGCATTCCAGCCCTCAGTGCTGGCCCACAGCACCCTTCCTCTGTTTAGGGTGACAGCTCTGCAGCACCTACGTATTACAGAGCATGCCGGTTTTCAAAGACTCTCAGAGAGGGAAATGTCTCCCAGTACAAAACAGCCTTCTTGTTACCATGGGAATCTTGGCCAAAGAAATATTTTGTAAGTTCATTTGCCATGGACGAAAAAAAGCACGAGCCAGGATTTATGCACTACGCTTAATGCACGGCATCTCCAATGCATTTCTTTCCATCCCTCAGACTTTCATTCACCACTATTTCCCACAAAGACGAGAGACCTTCGCATAGATTGCACATTTATAACTTCGGCAGACTTTTAAAACCAGAAGGGACTGTTGTTGTAGTCCCATCCAGCTTCCTGTGAAACACAAGCCAAACAGTCTCAGCTGATAATTTCTGTATCAAGCCCCATGACTTCTCCTTGAACTGGCACCAGACGCGCTCCTGACGTGCTGCAGCTACTATATTATATTCCTTACAGTCCTGGTATTCCTCCGGGCAGTGAAAAGGTGAGAAGGGAGCCCCAGTCCCTTTTGCTGCCTGTTCCTCCTGATAAATCAGCCGGTGAGCTGAGCGCCGGCAGTATTTTTAAATGCTGTCTGGTCCTGGAGGCAGTAAAGCCTCTGCATTCCTCGGAAAGAGACAGGCAGGTGATAGTGGGTAGGCCGGGATCCATAATCTGTTACACAGGTTTAACTCCACAACCTTAACAAATGCTCAGATCCCGTCTTAAAGGGAAGCTGAGAGATTAGCATCGGCTCCTAGGCCAGGCCTGCTGTAATGCAACCCTCGCCTCCAGCTCAGCAGAGGCACTGACGGGGTCTCTGCTGACGGCTGCCAAGGGAAGTCTCCAAGACAGCCGAAAACTTTGAGGTTAAGATTTGAAAGGAAGACAAACTTAGGCTCCTAGTCATGTTACAGCCCATGATGAACTATTCCGCAGAGGATTCTTACCAGGATGCTAAGAGAAATTTTATAGAGAACCAGAGCCATCCATCTCAAATGAGGATGAAAGCGCAACATATTACCTAGGAGGAAATTGAGAAAGGTAATATTTTGCCCTCGATTTTGATGCGTTTCTAAAGCCATTCAGTCGGATAAAATTTGCAAAGCCATTTTAAGATGAAAAGGCCTGTACGATAACCAGATCCAGAGGATTTTGATTTAGGGAAATGTTATGCCAGTTGTAGCAAAAGTAGAAGTTTTCATATTTAAGTTATTTCATATTATTATGAAACATACCAACACTAACATTCCTCCACCTGGACATTTCCCAGATTTCCCACCCACATAGAGTCTAAAAGCTCTATATAAGGACTTTTTCCCCACTTCGCAGATCAAAGCAATCTCCCCGTGGCTGGCAGCTCGGCTAGAAATAGGGCCGACATCCCTCCGCGTGCAGTTTACCACCCTTAATCCTGACTTTAGTCCCTCAGTTAACCACCAGAGCACCAAGCTTTGCGGCTGCCTCTTCTTCCTCTGTGACCGGTTCATTTTGGAGGCAAAGATCTGGCAAAAGACTTTATTCCTTAGCTACCGGGGCGCCCAGTGGGGCCGTTCCCCATTCGCACCCGTTCCTGAGCCGCACACCCAGCACAGCTCGGCGCCCCTGTGGTGCCATGCAGCCCTCGTAATCACTCCTGCTCCAACCACAACAGCAAAAGCCAGCACAGAAATAAAATTTTCCATACGGGTAATTCGGACAGGTTGACTGGAGTTTTGCCACTGACACCTGTGAGATGACACGCGAGGGCTTCAACCACGATGCTGCCAAGCAATGCTGGGGAGAGGCTGGCACCAAACCAGGACCACCTCAGGCTCCAAATCCCACTGCTGCTCTTTCTCAAAGGGTTTGAGGCTGAGAATCCACAGCTCGCTCCTGTCCCACCACGCCCCCAGGTAAGGGGGGAATGAATTGCTGCATTCCCACTAGGAAGCCTGGCCCATTAAATCAGGACAGAACAGCAAAACCAGAAGCTTTACAAGGTACTGGTAAGGTCTGGGAATGCTTTTGTATGCAAAAAACCCCAGGTGCCAGTCCCATCCTGCATCTCCCCAGGGCAGAGATGTCACCTGTCCCCACGACCAGGGCAAGGGACATATCTTTAACCTTACTTTCCCCATCACAGGCAGTGGGCAGGGTGTACTTGCAAAGAAACTTAGAAACACTACCCCCCTACGCCTCCCAAAAATAAAAAATAAAATGAACCACCACCACAAAAACACAGATCTGAATTCCGCTCAGAAACAGCTCTCCTCTGGGGGAGATAAGATGAGAAAGAGCAAATCAGTCGTGACAGATGGCAGGGGTGGTGGTGAATGCACTAATGGGAAG
Source organism: Anser cygnoides (assembly GCF_040182565.1). Lineage (NCBI taxonomy): Eukaryota > Metazoa > Chordata > Aves > Anseriformes > Anatidae > Anser > Anser cygnoides. Next base: position 28,707,650 of record NC_089880.1, on the reverse strand, counting down.
CACACACATCCCAGGAGGATGAAAGCTGCATAAAACCTTATAAAAACCAAGTGCATGTCTCACTGGGCTGCTTCACTGTGGTTCCTTTTATAAAAGATATACTCATTCAAAGGCAAATCTTGATTTCTGTCATGAGCCCATTATTACACAAGTGTTGTGAATTGGTGTTAAAGATACAGTAAGTCATAAAGAATGCATCCTATGTACTCCCACATGTATATTGAACCCAGATTTAAATAGTCGGCGTTACAGGAAACTAAGCACTTTTTATATTTACTAAACGTTGAATTCAGCGTACCAGCAGCAGAAACTGCAACGAGCATAAAGGCAAGGTGCTGCCCGCACTGAGCGGGACACCACAGCTGCATGAACTGTTCAGAGCCATTGTGGCTGGGGCAAAAGGCACCGATTTCTTCCCTTCTTTCCAGGCAGTACCTCTGTTTAGCATCATTACGTGAGCATTGTCTTTCCGTGGTGTTGGCGTACATCTCAGATTTCAGTTTCAGGTCCAGCCTTCAGCCTTTGTCATTGCAGGGATGCACAGTTTGGATGCAAACACCTTCCCAAGCCCTCCTGAGTGCTGTGCCACCCGCAGCCCTGCTCTACAAGGTGACACATCTCCTTTTGGCTTGCTTGGCTTTGTATTTTGCAGTTACGCCCCCTGTTCAAATTAGCATACCCCCTCAGGAGAAAAATACCAGTGCCTGGGCAACTCGACTTACAATAGAGGGGAAAATTTTTCCAGGTAACTGAATACAAGCCGGGACAAAAGATAAGTAATGAGAGCACCAAGCAGTGAGCCCTCCTCGGTTCTTTGCGGTCTGTGGCTTCTCATCTAATTCAGGGCAGTGCTTAGGCAAAGGCTTAGCTTTAAGCAACACTTAATCCCATTTACTTTATAAAGCCAAACTATGGGATAAAATTCTCTGAATGGGATAATCCCACCAAACACCATGAAAGAGTAGAAGGGGTCTGGAGGACCTCGAAATCTGCACGGCCCCAGCGCACGCTGCGCAGATCCCCCAGCCAGCTCCGAGAGTCTGCAGGATGCAGGAAGCCTGGTGCTGAAGGTGAGTTAAAGATGCAGCTCTCTATTTCACATTTCAAAGCTGGTTATCTGGTGCAGAGTCCTGCCACGACGTGGTGTGGGGCTTCTGGTGTAAGCAAGCTGGCAGAGACACCTGACATCCCTCCAGGCACTACCTGCCTCCTTGGCGGAGGCAATCCTGTAAAATGTTGTTGAGTTTCATTATAACATGCTGTAGCACAATGTGAACGTGTGGTTTGTATCTTCTGATAGAAACACATCCAGTACCTGCTCTCAGGATGTGCAGGTACCCCACCAGGACATTAGATACAAAATCTGTCAAAAAATACTGAATATGGAATATTTCATTGCAGTGCACTGTGGTATAAAGGACTGATTTCACTTCTGAATGCAGCCCACTGCTTTATAACAGTGCAGGCAGGTTTTAGGGATGGTCCAGAGAGAAACGTCACGACACATTAGCTGAAGCCACAGGTAGCACTAAGGGAATAACACATTTTGCATGTGCAGCCTGCAGGCAGCCATAGACCCTGAAAAGCCCAGGGGACAGGTAACCCTGAGCACAGCTGCTAGGGTGTAGTACTAGAATGATCTCAGGTCCTCAAACAGGCAAGAGTTTGAGGGACACAAGGAAAACAGCAGTGGGTCCTCCGCCATGTAGCATCCCGAGCAAGCCTGGACAGACAGGAAATTTCCACGTGGAATGGGCACCGGTGGGAGCTGCTGATTCCTTGAATGAGGCTCAGGCCGTGGGAGATTTGTGGTAAATCACGACAGGCACCCCCCATGAGATGTGCTGACCAGCCCCGCATGGGGCACTCAGGAGCCCTGAGCTGCCAAAAAAACAACAAACAAATACTTCTAACCATCACCATCAGGAGGTGATGGACCCGCCTTCCACAGAGGACCAGTGGTTAGGAGAATATAACAGCTTTTAAGATGGGACTTGACCAATGTATGAAAACAGACCCAAGACAGGGGCCCCTCCAGCAGCTGAGGACAGTGACCCAGGGCATCTCTCAGCCCAGTGTCCAAACGCTGGTGTTACTCACAGCAAAACATTTGGGGTGAGATGCTTGCTGGACCAGCTCCAAACAGTTGTCCTAAACGCTTTCTGTCATTCCCACAACAACATATTGCTCCTTTCGTTATGTCCACGTTTTCCATCCCTGGGTGTGCCTTACAATCGTGAAATCTGACTCTGCCACTTAATTAATACCATAACCGCGTGCTGCAGTGGTTTGCGCCGTCCTGAGCGCCATCCGCACACTCCGAGGCGTTTGTTGCTGCGACAAGGGAATACAAAGCTTCACATGCAGGAGATGGAAAAGGTTAAAGTCAATATTTTGGCTGGTGGAAATATTTATGGAAAGAACCCGTGAACTAGTGAGCTGCATTCATTCCACTGACATTTCCAAACTGCGTTAACCTTTTATATTTCTTGTGGTTAGCTCCTGTTTAATACGTTCTAATTATACGAGAACCGGGAAGCAAATGAATGGCTGAGATTAAAGTTAAACAACAGCCATAAATATTGCAGGACAGATTCTCAGTGCTGAACCTGTGGATTTATGCCCCCAAGTTCAATCCTTTGCAGATGAGACACGTAAGGCTATCAGAAGCATGTGCAGAGCTTAAAGTTTCTTGCCCACCCACTCATTTGAGGGCAGAATTTGTCCCTTTGATGGCACTGTGTTGAAGTTTCGGTGTGCGTGTAGTAAAGCACATTAGTTCATTCAAAGAAGGTTCACAAAGGACAAATAACTTTCACAAAAATCACCATTTCCTTCGGCCTTCATACAATGAGAAAGGCAGGAAAGGAAAAAGGGATTCAAAAGTCTTTAGTTAATGATGGGCAGATGTTCTCAGAGGCTTCGGCCAACCCTAAACACTGATCAGGTACTACTGCGTGCGCTGTGTGCAGTAACAGCAATTCCATCTAACATCTGAGCAGGCAGTCACTCAGCAGTGATTTACTAGCACAGCAATATCTGTTACAAAACACACAGAATTGGAATAACTTTCTCCCTACAAAACGTTACATCACAAGCGAACGCAGACAGTTGCAAAACTCCGATCCACAAGTGGAAGATGTTAGCAATCTGTTCCAGTTCAGCTTGACGCACGGAAATGCCAGATGGCTACTCTGCTGCTCGCCACCTCCAACAGCAGATGGAGAAGTTTCGTGTATGCAAGTAGTCCCCGTTAGCAGAACGCAGTCGAAGCGGGCGGACCAGGGAGCACAACAATTTGCTGTCGTGGTTGCAAACTCACCAGTGGGCTGCGGAGCTACTGCACCTCTGCTGGAGGTGCAGACCTAGCTTCGGGGTGAGGCTTTCAATCACCACTTCCACTTTGAGGGCTAAGAAGGACAATAGCTACACAACCACTACACATGGCCAGGGTGCTTTCAGTCTGCAGTCCTGGTCACGTTGCCATCCACATCTGCACCTCTGCTTCCTTTGACAGCCATGGGAGAGCACTCAAGATGCTTGAGGGTTGACCAAGAGGTCTAATGAGATTACATGGGTTACTTTTGATCTAAAACCTCCTGCCTCCCTGCCAACAAAACACAGATCCATGCGTAGTGAGAGGGAAAAAGGGCATCATCTTTTATCTATTTGGCCTGCTTAACTGCGTGTTCTTTCAGCTCCCTCTCTATCCGTGTTCCATATGATTGCTCAATGGGCCTAATTGTTGTCTTGTATCACAGCTTCCGATATGATGCGGCATCAAAGGGATTCGTGCATGTGGTTACAATTAAATCTGTGCTTAAACACTTTGCTGAACCCAGGCATTCATTGAACTGCAATTTTTTCGGAGGTAGGGGCCATCTTTCCTATAAGATGTCTCACACAGTGTGTTTGACCCTGATTGCCCTTCTCCATCCCACTAAAATCAAAACAAATACTAGGAGTAATAATAATAAATGGTGTCACCCTGGCAGAAGTTTATTTCCTTTGTGCTTCCAAGAATGGTACACAATCTTTAAGGAGGGATGTTGCCGTCTCCTACCATAAACAATGCCAAAAATAAATAGAAATTAACTGAAAGAGTCAAGTTTCAAGCTGCACAAATTCAACCACAGCAAATATTTTGTGTGGATGTGGTATAGTTTAGACTCCAACATGTTTCCTTATGGTCTATCTACTTCCTCAAAAAATATCAACCATAATCACTCCACAACAGCCAAGGCTAACGCAGCGTATCAGCTCAATAAACATCGCTATTCTGCTGTTGCTTAAGGGGCAAAAGGAATCTTGGTGGGTTCGTAAAGGATTTTTTGACAGCAGAAGTCTTGGCTGATATGTTAAAAATGGCAGAATTCGCCTTGCACTGCGCTCGCAGAAGTTATTACTAGCCCTGGTAATCTCTGGTTTATTTTGAATAATTGCTTCCCTCCACATGGGCTTTTGGTGGTCATTTAATATCTGTTCACAGGTATTTTTACATACATATGAGTATGGTGCCTACGGCACTGCGGCCTCCATGTGTTAGGCAGCCCCCACTGCCCCGCACAGGGACGAATTTCCCTTTGACTGGTAGCTCTGGGAGTTTGGGAAAGCCTCCGGCTCTCCCCCTTCTGCCTGCCTGTTTGTAAAGCCGGTGTCATGAGAGACCCAAAGCGCTTAATGATTTAGCATGCTCCGGGATAAATGGTGTTACATTAGCACAGGTGCAAATAGCTTTCTAATTATTATTAATTTAATAATATGGTGCTGCTGGTACACACTAATTAGATCCATGTTTTTCTATAGTAAGGGAACAACACCAGAAATTTCCACAGCTGTCAGCTGCTGTCTTCTTGCAATTGCTATGGAAAGCAAACAAACCGTAAAGGCAATTCGTAATTATTATAAACATTCCCTAACCTAAACCACGTTGACATTTCTAAATCGGAGCTGCATGCTTGCTCTTGTCTGTGGTGTCAGAAAGGGAACAGAGCCAGCCAAAGAAAGGACAAGCAGCTATTAGATAATTCGAGGGCCAAGCAATTACTTTGGCTTTAACAAGCTGTTTTCACGTGAGGAAAGTGCTTCCCTCATTGCTCTGACCGACCCTTCCCACCTCTCACTCCGTCATGTTGACCTTAGCTTGCGACAACGTTTGTTTTTCCAGTGTTTTCTGGAGTTTTCCCGCAAGGTAAGCGCCGTGCTGTTTGCAGAAGGCTTTGCCACCTCTTTCCGTGGGGCTTCGTTCCCTGCCAGAAGAAGGGAAGGAGAGCTCCAGCTCCTCGTGCCCACTGCTGGGTCCCTCCGGGTTTTTCTCATAAACTCACCCCAAGGCTGTGGCTTAAGCTCTTAAGTGATATTCAAAGCCCTCAGCATGAGGTTTATGGCTTTCAGCCTCTGCTGAGAATATAGTTATAACTGACAAGTTCAGGGGCAGGTATTTGGGTGATCTTCCGCAAATTCATCCCTATAAAACAGTTCTCAACTCTGACACTGACCAAGACTTAATTTAAAGTGGTTTAGTGGAAGCAGCTGACTGACAAAAAAATAAAGGATCTATGCGCAAATAAAAGCCTACAGGGCTGAATCTGAAGACAAATGCCTCTCTAGCAGAACCAGGACACCAGCTGGCTCTCCACTGAACTGTATATCACTCCCTAATTTCATCTTTTTTAAAATTTAAATTGCCTATTCTGCCCTAGAAGAGAGGAAATCCTTGTCTGCGATTTCTCTTATATTACGGTTTCACTTAGATTCCATTATAATAATTCTGCTTTCAATTTACAGTACTTCCTGAGTGATTTCCTTGCCTTCTGTGAAAGCCCCCGGAGGATGGTCAGAGCTGACATCCTCAGGTGTGGGGACCAAGAGGCTCTCCTGGGGACCTGCAGCCCACCCCAAGCTGCATCCTCGATGAATGGACACCGCTGGTGGAGAAGGATGTAGGGACAGGAGGTGGCTAGGGATGTCCCCATGCCCGCCCCAAAACTGGGGTGACCCCATTTGTCATCCCGAAAGGCACAGCTTCCCCACCCCAGCTGGGAGATCCTGGGACACCTTGAATTGAGCAGCGTGAGAAAGCAGGGAGGGAACAAGAACAGCAGGTCTCGAGAGAAATCACACCCGGCGATGGGCAAGCAGTCCTCTTTACCCATCCCTTTCCGTGTTAGCTCATGACTGAAGCTGTCTGCTCTGAAGGAAAGAAACAAGATATTTATAACCCTCAAGTCAGCACTGAACTTGGATTGTTGCAAGGGTTTTGCAGAAGTCCTCGTGCACCAAACAGCGCAATGAGAGATACCAGTTTTCAAACAAAAGCAGACAGGACAAAAAGCAAGGGAGGTACAGCTGAGCTGCACTACAAACGCGCCTGGATCAGCACCACAAAAACAGGGGGCACATCCTCACGGATGCTGGAGCTGGGAGAAACCCATCCGTGCCTTCCTCCCAGACTCGCTCTGTGCGCTGAGCCAACGCTTTCCCCCCCACCCCGGCGTGTTGATATAAAACCAGGCGGAATGAGAAGTGGAACTAATCCGAAGGATTGCGTTTCACCGTTGTAAAAGGCTTGGCGAAAAGGCTGTCCTCGACCTCCCTGCTGTCACACGCCAGGCGATGCCCCGGCTCAGGCTGGGCTCGGGGAGCTGGCAGGGCTGGGCTGCGAAGACCATTTTTTCCCCACAGTTTTCCACTTTGGATCAAAAGCTGTATAACACACTTTACCTATGAAATCAGATACAGTACACTCTTCTTACACTTGTATGCTCATGCAGAGACCTAATAAAAGTTCAACTTTCTGTCCAAGACTGGGTGGGAAAGTCCTGCAGCTAAAAGCCCCTCTCCCGCTGAGGTGTAGCTGAGGGCTCTCACCCATCTTCCCCCAGCCACAGAACTGCATTGGATGTAAATCCAAAATGGAAAATGTATCCAAATGTGATTACAGTCTACGAGAATACGAAATAACCTTAAAAAATTGTCTAAGCACGAGAACTGTGTGATATCAACACTGCTGGCACTCGTAGCTTTAACAGCTACATCTTTTTATTTCATTGTGATGACAGTGAAACGTCTTTACCAACAAATACAAATTACATTAAGATAAAAGCATGCCTTGCCGCAGGTTTCACCACTCTCCTTCCTCCACCCAAGCTGGGGCAGTGCCCCAGGGCCCAGCACTTCTCCCCGGGGTGCCCCAGGATGTTCCCACAGCCAGGTACTGCCACTGCAGCGAGGGCCTGGGGGAAAACAGGTGATTTTAAGATTTTTCAGGACCTTATGCCCTCTGCAAGATGTCTCGAGGACTGCTTTTCTCTATCTGTCATAGGGTGGAATTAAAGTCAACAATCTTCACCACCCAGAATTTCTGCTAACCTTTTTAACCCACACTTGGGTTAAGTAATTGGGATCAAAAAAAGTGCAGCCATATTTTTCTGGGCTGGAGAATCGGGATCCTCTGTTTCGTCTGGGGATATTTCCAGCCTACCCAAGCACATAGAGTCCCTTCATTTCAGTGTGCTTCATGTCGTCTGCCCTTACTGGGCCAGACATAAATCCTTCTTAAAAAGGAAAATCAAAACTACGACAAGAGTAAAAAGGAGAGAAATGATGCTGAGCAGTGTTCTCCTGCCAGGGACAGCTCTTTTTGGGGTAGCATAATTAATCAGCCATGGTCTAAATGGCTTCTGTCTTAAAGGGCTTCCTTCTTCTCCCAACATATCCTCCGTGGATCAGAAATGCCAGCGTAGCATTATCATTCTATCTTTGCATTTGAAATAGTAGCTACCACGTTGATGAAACAGACCTTTATTGAACTTCAAAGGCCCATAATTATATATCCTTTCCTTGAGCTTTGATATTTTAATATTCAGCTGGTGAAATTATTATCTATTCTAGCCACAAAGCATTTATTTATTTTGCTTGCTTTATCTCTGTTATTTCTGCAGTGGTAAGAGGCTGAGGAAGAAGCCCCCCTGCTTATTGGCAGCGGCAGAAAGCGGGAATTGAATGTACCAGGACTTTTATCTCCAGCAGCTGAAGAACGAAGCGTTTGAACTCCTTCTCGAGCCCTAACGGACTCCGAAACCTCTCCCCCAGCCAGTTCCTCTAATTTATGCTTTTCAAGAGCCGGCCAATTTTCTTTATATAGGTTTCCCTGTGCCACGAAGGAGCACAGGAGAGTCGAGAAGACATCTTTCAGTCCTGATGATGGTCTGAATTTTTCATCTGAAAAGGGCACTCTGTTTTTGCAAGTCTTGGAAGCTGCAGAAAAACTTCACTTGTGTTTGCTCAGCTACAGCCTCGCCAAGTGGGTGTATGTGCAGCAGAGGCAGAAGTTTTTATATATACACCCAGTCCATACAGTAGCAAACATAAATGCACACAGATGGCCTTGCTGGCCAACGAAGCAAGGTGATGGCTCAGAGCTCTGCATCCCACAGGAGTGAAAGCCCCGTGAATGGCCTGTGCCCTTCTTCCCCGGAGTTTCAGCAATGGGGCTGAGTTGAAAAGCCCAGAGCCAAACTCATCTTTGTCCAAGCTCAACCTACAGAGCTGGCCCAAACCTTCCACCAAACCAGGTGAAAAGTACATTTACATCACTAAGAGATTGCAAAATAGGCTGGGGGGAAAAAAAAAAAAAAAAGAAAAAAAAAAGACATTCTCACGGTATCTCTGTATCTCATTGAAATGGAGCTGTAGTGAGGAGGTGCTGGAAATCACGTCGGGATGATGTTATTGTGAGATACTGTGCGACTTCTAAAATAAATCTCTTTGGATGCGCCTGGAGCTCTCTCCTGGAGAAACAGGATGATGGCTGATCCTGTGCAGGCGTTTCTCAAGAGCAGTCACAAACGCTCTCTCTCTGTTGGGTCATTTCCAGATAATCTTGAAATCAAACCTGCATTCGATGAGCGTAGTATCAGCATATGGCTTTCATCAGATGATCTCCAAGCACGTTAAGAACGTGACTTAATTACACTTCGCAGCCCTGATGGACTTCAGCAGCCTTTGCTCTGCATTGCTGAGCTGTAAGCTGAGGAAAAGAGGTTGTGTCCCTCCTCCAGACTTGAAAAGTGGAGCAGCAGGAGCAGCACTGAGAGGTCTCAGCAGCTCGTCGTGTGCTCAGCTCCCCAGGACAGGCTTCCCCAAATCCCACTCCCTTAAAAAAGTGTTTCCCCATGAGGGGGGAGGTTAAAAAAATAAATATATAATTTTAAAAAATCTAGCCAGTTGGAAGAGGATATTTATCATAAAATGCTCCAAGAAACCATGGTCCTCCACTTAAAATAAAACATTTGAAATGATGGATTCTGGCCGTAGGTGTTCCCTGCACTAAAATCGGTAAGGCTCTGCGTGTGGCTGGGTTTGCTGCCTCCAGACACCTCCTGGGGCCTGAGTCCTGGCACACTGCATGTGCTGGGACATGTTGGGTTTCCATCCCAAAACACCCCCTGGGGAACGGACATGGAGCTGCCAGCGCAAAGCCCGGTGACAAGTGTCATCTGAGCCCAAACTATTCATCTGCACTGCGTCACGCTAGTCCCAGGGCTCTCCCTCACTCCTCCAGACACGCCGAATTCTTTTGCTTTTCATCTCTGCTGCTGTTTACCCAGCTTGTCCCCACAATGCAGCCACTGGTGAGCGTGTTCCTGGTAGGCTGCCGGAGCCTGCAGTCTGTTTGCAGGATTAAGTTGTTTCCCTTCTTACGTGGGCCATCGGGAAAGCTCTGATCCTGTCTACATCGTGGTTTGTGTCGCCTTATTCCAGAAATATTAATGTCCGAAAGAAGTCGTGAAGCACCGTCAGGGAGAATGGAGATGTTGCTTGCAGCAGAGAGGTGACCAGGAGCCAAAGCACCTTTCTGTTGAGCAGAACTGAGCATGCATTTTGCATTAATTTCTGAGAACATTTTGAAAGAAGGAATTGGGGAACATCACAGGGCATCATTTTTGCAAAGTAAAGAAGGTGGGGTTTAAGCTTTTGTAGTACCAGAAACTCTTGGGGGTTTATTTGCAAACTCTCATACAAAAATGGTTTTGTATTTGGAAATATTAACGCCTAACGTTCAGCCCCAGAAAAGATGCAAAGGAAATGGAAATCTAAATGAGCAGCATATGCCATCCCCTTGGCTCCACCAACGAAAATATTTGGCTTCCACTTGCAGCTACCCCACTCAAAAAGAAGTTTGGGTAGAAGGAATGTAAGGCGAAGTGAATGTTAAATTTACATTAGACGTTTGTTAATTAGCCAGCAAATGAATCACCCCCACAGACTGGCACAGTCCACACAGTTTAAAGCAAACACAGTTGTGTCAAGCTAAACTGTTGCCCTGGAGTTGACTAACCAGGAGCATTCCAGAACGTAATTATTAATAAGATTTTTGTGTATTATTTAAAAAGGTCAAGATTAAAATACCTCAGTGGGTATTTACAGGCAGGGAAGTAGGAGGTTCAGTAGGTGTTTATTAAGCCCATTTCCACATATATACCCACCCTTCGCTTGCTCCCCATTTCCCTGCAAAGCAAAGCCCTCTTTTACCTGGTGTCTGTCCCTGCAGGTACCTGTTCAGCTATTACACCCTGGCCAACACGATTCGTTGGCTTAATCAATATTCAGGTTAAACAATAATTTCTTTGAGAAGGAAGGAACTCTACCACCCTTCTAGGCATGTTTTACCAATGCACTAAGGGACTGAAATATTTTCCTGGGATGTCAAAGGTACATTCCCAAGACACTGCCCCACTGGAATAGCTCTTAGAGGCAGCGGGCTTGTAGCAGGCACAAAGTTTTGGCTCTTGAGTCCTCCTCTTCCTCCTGAAGTTGCCAACACCTCAGAAAAGCTTTGGTAGATGTAGGATTAGCGAATCACTGTGGCCTCAGCTGCTAATCCTATGGGGTTGCTGTGCTGGGTTTTCTCTCTGACAAACACCAAACGACCCAAACAAATCTAGTGGGGAGCTGCCTTTATTATTGATGCTGAGACCCTGGTAAACTTTCTTGTACACTAACATCTGAAACTCAAGTGCCCCAAGACCTTCAGGAAAGGATATCATTATTTTTTTTCACTTCCTTTGAGCTTAGGCCAAAAGCCAAAGTCATAAATAGAAACAGTTATTCTGGGTTCAATATCACCTTTTGTGCAATGACAAAAATAATGTGTTGTTGAGCTGTTTGGCATGACTGCCCAAGCATGTGACAAGACGCTAATTACTTTTGAAGCCAAATCCACTCGAGAAAACAAGAATCCAACTTATAGCAAGTCGTATTTTGCCAATTTTGCTGCTCTCAAGGCATATTTTTTTTTCTTTTTTCCTCTCTGAAGACATCCTTTCCTTCTTTTTAAATACTAACGCGCAGTTTGTAGCTGGACTTTCGGGCAGCCCGTACCAACCTTCTTCCAGCCTCGCTCAACCTGAGATAACCAAGTCCTTCCTGCAGAGCTGAACTCTTTTTCCACTGCCGCACACTACATTAATTCACTCAACACGTTTGTTTGCAGCTGTCTTCCATCACCAGCCCCACACCTGGCTGGCTTCTCACAGGCGAGGGAAAACTTAATTTTCCACTAATGAAGGCATAAAGCAGTAATTTTGTGTCCTTTGCTCCCCAGAAACTTTTGCTTCGCAGCTGCCGCTGGGAAAACAAAAAATACAACAAAATGTTTGGGCTGCTAGTTCTGATCTTAGGGTAGGTGATCAAATATGTGCCATCTAAAGAAGGAACAGCTTTCAGATCCTTAAGCAAGTTTAGCCAAATCCAACTGTGACTTCTTAACCCAAGCTGGTCATCGCTATGTATGTATATTTCTTCTAGGGTAAGTATGATAACTGATTTGTTGTGCATGACCGTATCAGTCGCTTCTTCCACTGCTCCCCAGAACCCATCCCTTATTTATTTTCACCCATGAATGCTAAAGATAAAATAAAATAAAGTAAAATAAAATAAAATAATAAAATAAAATAAAATAAAATAAAATAAAATAAAATAAAATAAAATAAAATAAAATAAAATAAAATAAAATAAAATAAAAAAGAATAAAGCTACTCAGTGGTTTTCAGTCATGTCCCTAAGACTGCAATCACAACTGCAGCACTGGGTGCTTTGTCCCTTGAAATTTGCTCTGCACCTGATATTTGGGAGGCATTTTCCTCTTTTCTCCCTCACTTTTCAGCTCTTGCTTCTAATGTCAAACACAGGCAGCAGCTTTGAAGCTTTTCCAAATGAAAATGCCAGAAGAGTCCTGGTTTTCCAGCAAGCCTGCCAACTCCAGCAATCATTAATTTTATGTGCTAATTTTAAAGTTGATTGTTTTTGTGTCTTGAACTTCAAAGACAACTCCAGTGAAAAATCTAAAATGTATTTAAAAAGGTAGAAAATAATTTTGCTAAAACATCTTTTCCTGAAGAAAAAAGAATACGTTAAGGAACATAGATTTCCTCTCTATAGCTTTTATAAACGTTGCTGAAGATTTTATTGCCAATATTTGTTTTATTCTGAAGAAGTCTTTAAAAAAAATAAAAGAGTTAAATAAATCAGAGCAAAAGTGTTTTCATTTGTTCCACCGGTGGCACTGTGGGTTTTATTAGTGAAGTGTGCATGTAACATATGTGCAGGGCAATTATGTTTTTCAGTTACAAAACACTATTCGTTAGATTAAATAAAATGACAGAGATTTTGGTCTGGTTCAGCCCTCAGATATTACACAGTCACTTGACTGGAGTACAATTCTGACTGTTTTCCCAGCTCATCAGCACATTAAAACCAGCTGTGGGGCTCGATAAATTGTTTCAGCAGGACCCACTGAAAATATCTATATTTTCCTCCGTCCCAGCCCAGCAAATGAAACTTGGAGGTCATTATGGTAGTTTAATTATGATTTGGTAGGAATGTCCTTCGCTGAAATCCATAATTCCATAAACAACATGCTTCTTCTGTCATATTAGATTTCTTTATTTCAATTGTAAAGTCACAAAACCATGTGCTTTCCATTTTAGCTCTTGGACCCCCTGCTACACTTATACACATAAAGGAGTGGTAGCACAGGGAGAGCAGCAGCCAGGAGCGTCCACAGCCGTCCTCCTGCTTGTGAAAAGATGTTTACTGATTCCGCAAACAAAAAAATAAACAAAACAAAGAAGAAAAAAAAGAAGAAGAAGAAAGAACAAAGAAAACCAGACCTGAACCCAGCATGCTGGGAGCAAAATCAGGCCGGCAGGGATGCGGGTGCAGAGACGGAGCTGCAGAGCCACGGGGGTTTGTAAACGTACAAGAAATGCGCTAGCTGCGCGCCCCGTACATCGCTGCAAAGTGAAACCAGCTGCCCGCGCTGGGCTCCCGCCGCCTCGCAGCAGAAGCTCTGGGACACGTCAGAGAAAAGCTCCCCAGTGCTGCAAACAATTACCAGGGCTTTTCAGTTGTTCCATTTTATCAAAGCCCCTGGACAAGGGGAGAGAAAAGAGGGGGAAAGAGAACTTTGAAGGGAAATAGGAACAGAATATTTCAGAAATGCTTTGCTTGGGTTAGTTCAGTCTCTACTGGGTTAAATCCAAGAAGAGGCTCCCATCTCCCACTCCCATTTCTCTCTGCCAGGGGAATTTAAGTCCCTCCTCAACCTGCAGTAGCACCTAGGCTGTATTTTAACAAAGCCCTTAAGCACGTGCTGAATTTTAAGCACCTGATTTATCCCATAGACTGTGAGCCTGGTCTGCCAATGGGTGAGGTGAAACATCGGTAAACACTGACTTTACTTTATTTATTAACTCTCAGATAATTCCGGGCCCATAATATAAAGATGCCATTCTACTTGTTTGTTGTTTCTATCACATGCACTATGTTTCGGTGTCCTGGACACAACCAACCAGTTAAAATGCTTCTCAGATACATCTTTACAAGTAGGAGAACGCTGAAAAAAAAAAAATGACACAATTGCATTGTAAATGGCAGTTATGGGATTAATTCTGGCTGGAGAAGGGACATTTGGGGCAGGGATTAGGTATACTTGTAAAAGAAGAGTTCCTGTGGAACTCTGAGATGGTGGTTTTGCGCTGAAGAGCTCACCCAGTTGGCTTGACCTCATATCGATTCTCTTACACCTCCACATAAACACCTTCATTATCTCATCACAGACTGGAAACAACATAACGAGGAAGACATTTGCTCCTGCCCCTCTATGAAATGTCATTTGTGATAACGAACTCTGTGTTTGTCAGATGAAGAGTTTATACAACTGAGTTTCAGTTTGGGAAATATCACAAAATGTCAAACTTCTTGGAGGGCAAACGAGTTTGCGAAAATCAAAGCCAGGGACAAACCAAAGCAGTGGAAATTCCAGTTGAAAATGTGAGACTGGTTCCCTGCTTTTTGTTGACAGTCGGATTTTGGAAAAGAACAATTAGTGTAATAGGTTTTGGGAGCTACTGAGCCAGAAACTGAGAAAAATGGAAACCAAGAGAAACAGCTGAAATATCTTCTCATTCTCATTTAGATTGTGGTTAGAGCAGCTGAATGGCTGTTTTTTCTGGTCCACTTGTGTAATACTGAAAACTGGGGAGGGGTGGAATTGTCCCAAGTTGACCTCATGGAACAAAGGAAAAAAACGTGGGACAAAAAAAAAGGATGGGGGGGAGAAATTTTCGTTGGAGAACTGAGAAATGTGTAGCATTTTCTGTTGGGACCGATCGATGGCTTTGCTCAACCCCAACATTAGATTATTTGTTTTCTCTAAAGACTATTTTTAGAGGGGAGGCAGGGGGAATATGCTTGGTTGTATAAGGAAAATTGAAAGATATTCCAGGAAAAAAAAAAATCTTTGGATTGAAAAGCAGAATTTTTCAGAAGACTTTGTAAGGAGACATTTCAAAGTAAAAAGGGAAAGCTTTCTGATTCAAAATTATTGAAATATTGCTTTTTTTTTTCTTGTCCTTCTTTTGGCAATTCCATTTTTATGGTAAAAAAAAAAAAAAAAAAGGCATATGACAAAATGTTTGCAAAATAACCAAGCCAACCCATTTTGAGGAGAAGAAGGGAGAAAGCACTGCACTGTGCCCGGGTGGGTGGTGGGACCCAAACCTGGGAGCCCCACGGTCCTGCTCAGCCCGGCCATGGGGCTGAGCCCCGCTGGAGCCAGGACCAGCACAGAGGTGCGGGGCCCCTCTCCCAGCAAGCAGCCCCCGCATGCCCTATGGCTCCATCCCACACACCCCGCTGTCAGCAGAGGGACATGAAGACCCCGTGCCAGCAGGTGCACAATGCCACCAGCCCGAGGCAGGAGAAAGCATGGGGCACTGCAGGTGGGGAGAATGTAGGATTTGCTGGGGTGGCGGATGAGTCCTGATTGAGATCATCCATCAGATCCCTCTGAAGAGCCAGAAGAAAAGCACACATAAGCCTATTCCAGCCCTCCAGGTGCTGGTGCCACGGAGCCAAGCAATGACGACATCCGCCTTTCGAAGCGCAGAGATTTGTTACCTGCCAAGTTGCTGGATGATTACACTCCCGTTCCAGGGCCCCCGGCATGATATTTAGACTATAAAATCCTTCCAGACCATCAGGGCTCCCTGTGTATTACTCAGGAGTGGTTTGGGACACGCTATATCTTCCTAGCATTGGCTTCCTACAGGACGGGGCTTTCCTTTGTGAGGACAGGTGTCTGAAAGACGTCATTTGCTCTGATGCGTCGGCAGATGGGAAGCGTTGAGCTGATGGGTCTGTGCCAACAGGAGGCTTCCCAGGATGGAGACCTTCAAGGGGTAGTGTTTAATCTAGACTAGCTGCAATTAATGTCTGTGGGTGTAGGGTCCAGCCGAGAACTCATGGTTTGAGTCCTCAACACCCCCATCCCCAAGGGGCTAAGTTCAGCGTGGGGCTGAGCCCCACAGAAAGGCTGGGAGCGCCGTGGAGGTGCCCAGTCCCCACAACATTTCACCCTGGAGGCCTTTCCTAAAGTCCTCCAAGTTGATGCCTCTGTGTTTTGGTGGGCATTACCACATGCTGGACCCTTTAACCCATCCCAGTGCAGAAGCAGCAATATATTCCTCCTTTTTTTCCTAGCCAATGCTGTGAGGGGGGTTGAGTTCCTTGGCTGATGTGGTATTTAATGCAATGCTGTGTTGCAAGTTGTGGGTGCTGGTAAAAATACCTCATCTATTAAAGCCTATGATTAGCAGGATTTTGTTGTGAAAGGCAGCAGGGCGAAACTCCCAGAGTACAGTGATATATCTTATGAGAGAACGGTATCTCTTTAGATAGATAGATTTGGGTAAAATCAACCTTTTTTAAAAAATGCTTTTTTAAGGGTGCAGGAGACAGCTTTCTCAGGCCCAGATGATAGAACCAAGCCCTCGCTACCCTTCAAATTTCAAAAAAAAACACCGCCAGAGATCCCAAATGTGACATCCCCAGGCAAGGCCCAAGCCGGCCATGCTGTGGCCTAACCACCGCTCGCGGTCCCGCAGCACGCGGAAAGCCATCCTGTGGGGGCTGGCTTTTCCACCCGCCCCCAGGGATCCTGTCACCCACACCTCAGCTGCAGGGCCTGAGACTCTCCCATGAGCCCAGGGACTTTTGTACACCCGCCCCACGGGTTTTCAGTGGGAGCTGGTGGCAGACTGCTAGAGGAGTTCAAGAGCTTAGTTGCTAGGAAAAATTGGGTACCTAAATTCCCCTAAAAAATAAACTTGCTTGAACAAGTTTGAAAAGTCCCATTGGGGCATTATTGGCCAAGCAGAAGGAGTTATTTACACCACTGATGTGGGCAAGGCTGGAAAATCCCCTAGAGGGGAGAATAGAGTCTTCCCCTCCACAAAAGCTCCAGCTGACTTCAAGGGGCCTAAAAATATCTTCTGTGACACGAGGGGAGGAATCCAGATATGATCTTCCCCTAATCCTTCCCTCCTGCCTGAAAGGCATCGCAGTATGTTTCCAAATGGTGGTTCCCCCTCGAGCTGCTAAAATTGTCTCAGATAACAGCGTTAGCGAGGGCCTGTGGAAAACACCGGGGACGCAGTGACGGGGCCTGCAGCTGCTGCTGTCCCCTGAGCCAGGCCACCTGCTCTCCGCTCGGGGGACACCTGTAACTTCAGCCCTGGTCCCTGAAATGGGGGCTGCGCCAAAGGGGGGCTTTCACAGTGGACAAGTGCCAAAACAAGACCTTCACAGAGCTAACAAATGGAGAATTCAGGCACTTATTCTGGTTCTCACGGTGGGGTTAGATGCAGCTGTGCTCGGACCAGATCTCGGGCCAAGGACTTTAAAGCTACCTTGGTCCTCAAGTGCCTTGAAGAGGTTGTCAAAGCATTCTGCAAACCAGCTGAAAACTTTTATTAAATTCTGTGAAAAGCCTCAGAATTTCAAACAGGCTATTTTGTGTGTATTAATTCCGCGGGATTTTTCTACAAGGGAGATGTGGTATTGTCAATGATTTTCCCTGCACTCGATCCCAGCTGACTGCACTAAGCCACACATGAGGAGACTCATTCACCACGTGCACTGAAATCACCCATCAGGGCATGCATTGCCACTTCACTTGTGCATCTGTTCTACCTTAATCCTCAGACACCATCCTGTTTGAAGTGGTCATCATTTAACAACTGCAGCATCATAGTTCAGTGAAGCCCAAATGGAGGCAAAGTCATGCTCTCAGGACTTTCTTCTTTGGTTTGGAGGAGGGAGAGGCACATAGCTGAGAAACCCCAGGTCTCTTCCACAAGCTAGCAGCGACAGGGAAGAGTTAGGGAAAGGGGCACATGGACTGAGGTGCAAGGTCTGGGGTTTGTTCCCACCTCCCGCTCAGATGCTGGGAGCAGCTGGTGCCAGGCCTGGGAACTTCACCCTCGAAGCGACTTCACACCCACTCTCCCCAGCTGTGCAGAGGTACAACATAAGGACCTCAAGCCGGTGCAGGGCTAGATATGCCAAACCAGGAAATCTCCCAAATGCTTGGCCACATTCACTCCATTGTATTTGTCCTACCTCACTGCTGCTGCATCTGTGCCCTTTGGCAGCAGGGCTGTGAACAACCAGCCTTCTGCGGTCACATTTCCATGGACAGGAGGGAGACATGTCTTCAATCGCGCTCTTGGAAGACCAAAAGCAGATGAGGCCAAACACTGGAAGTGTAAAATCCACACAGAGTTGCCCCTGCTCCAACAGGAATTGAAGGCAGAGTCACACAACTGTGAAAGATGGGAATCTAAGTTGCACAGAGAACTTGAGAGCCAGAGCTATAAAACAAAATTAAGCATTAAATGTTCTTAACAAAGGCAATCTGGTCTCTCTGTGTTCTGTTTTTGTTATGTTTTCCCCCTGTTTTATGCTGCTTTAACCTTCAGTTGTTGCTGTTGGAATCCTTTTTGCACTGTTCCACTTGTCATTCTTCTTATTTTTATTAGAGGCACTTTGGCAGAAGACTTATCAAAATGCGCTGAGCTTGTCAACAAACGTCATTAGCTACGAGTTGAGGCAGACAGTGTAAGCGGGGAAAGGGCATGGGAAAATATGCAATATAAAATAATTTTACATGTCGAAGAAATGCAGCAGAATAATAATGGCAAAGGCCTTGCCATAAATTATTTGTGCTGTTATAGAAGTAAGTTCCCACTGTTAAGTGATTTCTAGCCAGGCTTCGAAAGGTCCACGCAGAGGGACAGATGCTCTTCTGGAAGAAAATGGGATAGCTTCATCAAAATCAAGGGCTTGGCCATACTGCGTGCAATGTAGTCAGGGTGATACACACTACTTTCTACACTGAATAACTTTAAAATCTCAGAAGACTAGATCTTCAGCTCTGGAAATTAAAATCAGCCCACTGGCAGCGCTGCAGCTGTGCCAGTCAATGTCTGAATCACGCTTTCTTCTGGGCTAATGTTACACGCTGGTATATCCAAGTGGCCCGCACATTCAGCATCGTGCTGGGGTTTGATCTCAACATGCCAGGCTATTAGTTACAGGGCTAAAAAGCTGCCCCTCTCTCCCTCCTCTGCTTTGAAGTTCCCTCAAAGACATTTGCTTACTTAAGCTCACGCAAGAGAAGGTGAAGTCTGACCCCGCCATCCACTGGTGGTGTCCACTTTCATAAGGGTATGAAAAGAAAAATAAATCACCGCAAAATGAACGTAAGCAAAGCCGTACGGTGTGCTTACCTAATTAGGTGTAAGGTTATATTGCAGGTTGCGCTGGGCTGTACAAGAAAGGTTGGAATTCAGTAGGCTTAGGTTAAGCAAAATAAATCTTAAGGTCAATGGTAAGGTGAAAATAGAAAGGCATCTCACCCACCCACCACAGTACACCAGCAGCAAGCAAGAAAGTGCACTCTTGGTATCCCAAAGGCCAAGGGAGACATATGAGCCCGTAAGATTTAGTCCCTTCGGCTGCAATGGCTGATTGAGCTCTTTGGAGATAGCTTCTGATAAGTAAATAGGTCAGATTGCTCCCGGCCAAGGCTAATGGTCAAGTGATGCTATTTAACCTCACAGGCTTCCACGGGGTGCTGCAGCTGGATGGAGAGCGACCACCAAGGGCCACTGCCTGTGGGCGAGCACCTCACAGGGGCATGGGTGAAGCCCCAGGGGGATGAAATGGCAATGATGCCGACCCTCGCGGCGGCACCGTCCGGTGTCAGCAGCAGGAGGTGGGGGGCATTTAGAGGGTTGTAACACACCATCTGCTGCTGGCTGCAGCTCGCAGGGATGGACAGAGAGAAAGGTACAAAGGAGTGGAAACTTGGAAGGAAAAGCTGATCAGAATTTAAAAAGCATTGACTGATTACACCACAAACCTCTTCAACATCCCACTGTTCCCAAGCATGATGCCTCCAGCAAGCTTACTAGATCACACGCGGGAGCTCGGACATATCAGATGTGAGGTTCTATCACGCAGACAGTGTCCTCTGTGGGGCAAGGAGCCCCCCATCCAACGCTGTACAGCTTTGTGAGAGGAGACCGCAAGTACTCATAAGGAACAGGGGCAACAGTTTTGCAACCCTGACTCAGCCTTGAAGGAAGCTAATGCAATTTCATTGGGCTGAACTTCGGCTGTATGTCTTTCATAGCCTGGTCTGCCTCAGGGAGCATTTTTATAGAGAAAATAATACGTGCCATACGGGAAAGCCCCACAGAAAATTAATAGGAGTGCAATCGGGAGGATTGGAGAGAAATGAAATAATCTATGGAAATGGCTGTGTAATCTTTACAATTTGATAGAGAATGATCCCCTTTTCCAAAGACTTTTTAAGACTTTCTATAGAATCGCTATGATGTAATTCACTTTTAAACCCTATTCAAAAGGCTCCAAAGCCTAAGAATGGTTATTGTTTTCTTATTAAATTCTGTAAGGCTTTTCCATAAAGACAGATCTGGTGTCCTCATAATATCTCCACTGCCCAAATCTGAAGGAATACAAAACCACTGGATTTAATTATATCAGGCACATAAATGTCTTCCAAACCATTACATGCATCTGTACACACAAAAACACTCATTCATACAAATTAGGTGCCATTGGAATCAATAGAGTTGAACCCGCTCCGATGGGATGAGCTACTGAAACAACTGCAATGACTGACATGCTTTTAAAAGCCACAGAGGAGATCGGGCCGGAAAACTCTTCACAAATGTTTTTGGAGGTGGAAAAATACCAATGCGCTGAGATGAAAGCTGTTTGGAGGAACACGGTAGGGCCTGCTCCCACTTCTTGTGCAAAGAGGAATGTTTGGTCGTGCACAGAAAGGGAGTATGTGCTCGCCCCAGTCTAGAGCATCCTGCAGCCTGGGGTGGGGAGGCCAGCTGGGATATGAAAGGCACTGCCTTTAGAGCTGGGAATTGAGCCTGGAGCGCTGGCAGCCCAAGTATTTCCCTCACCAGGGGACTGTAAGGTATTTGTTCTCCTCCTTTCTCTCTCCCACTCATTCATTTCAGCTGAGACCTAAGGTTCATGATGAGAAGTGCCGTTGTGAGATGGAAAAAATGGTTTCCACCCAGCCCCACACCGAATAAATGATGGGAAGAGGTGTGAACAGCTGCCCGAAGCCTGCCTGCGTGTTGCGAGGGGGCTGAGCACTGGTGGGACATGCCTGGCATTCCTCCACCGTGATGCCCAGCAGCCCCAGCGGTCACAGCCAGGGAGAAGTTGCTCAATGTTGTGAAACATGGGAGGAAAAAAGTGATATCAGAGTATGCCATGAAATTAAAACCGCTGTCTGTAAGGGGGCTGGGAGCGGGAGAAATCTCAGTGTGTGGCTGACCTGTGCGAGTTAGGGAAACATACCTTGGCATCGTTTTCTGTGCTAGAGGAAAAAGGGACATAAATAGATGCAAAAAAAATCTTGTGCTGCCTGGTAGAGTATGCATGTACATGTGGATAAGGAGCTCTGATCGCTGATTTGGTGAAGCTCTTCAGTGCATGTTTAATTTTCAGCATGTTAGTGCTGAACTGGCTCATAGAGCACTATTGAAAATGACCAGTGTTGATTTAAAAATCACCAAAAAATAATGAAGAATGATATGCATTACTTTTTATATTTCTTGGGAGTATTCTTGAGTAAAAGTAAAAAACAATTCAATATTTTTAAAGAAACTTTCAAATCTAGGTGGAAAACCTAGGAAACCCAACTCCTTCTCCTAAAGGAACACAGAAAATGGTCCAGCAAATTGGAAGGCTTTCCCGGGAAATGCCTTTCTGCCATTTTTTCGAACACAAATGTACGGCTGTGGGTTTCCTGGCGAGGGTGAGGGTCATGCCAAATGAAGTCCTTCCAGCCACGAGATGCAACCTCGCCATGCGTATGAAACAAACAACACAAACCTTGCACATACACTCCCAGCATGTGGAGAACTGGCCTCAACTTGGCTTTTATTCCTCAGTTCAAACGACAGTCCCTGAAGTGGACCAAATTTCCAACAAGTCTTGGCTGTGTTTCAAAGGAGCAAGGGCCAGTTTATAGCTTCAGGTGCAAAGACTCCGAGACTTTCTTGTTCACATAAATTTGATGAAGGTAAAACCTGACAATTTTAGCCACACTGTGGGAATCTTCTCAATTCTCTGCCTTTTCAAGGCCACCTGTCAGAGAATCACACCCTGAGCCTTTAGGTTGCTGTGATTTATATTCTATTATTTTATTGGACATCAGTAAAGACCACAGTTAAAAACTGATAATATATCATTAAGGCAAGACTTTTCCTTTAGTAATTGTATTCAGCTGTCTTTTCAATAAAAGCAGTACAGGGAGAGGCAGCAATTCTGCTATATCAGCCTAAATCTTAATTAAAACTGTATAATAAATACTTCTTGTTTGGGAACAGAGAGGGCAGAAGAAAGCCAGAAGTTGTTTCTCTTTATCCGATAGCCATCAGATGGGAGAGATCCCAGCTTAAATTCTGGATTTCATCTTTCCTGCACCTTTTTCTGGGTGCTGCCAGAGGAAAGTCCTGCAGAAAGCATGAGATTGCTCCTGTTCTTTTGGAGGGTGTCAAAGGATTTTTGCTCCCAACCCTGAAAGACTGGGCCATGCTCAGGGCTGGACAGGCCTCCCCTGTGGTCTGCGAGTCCATCAGCCCTGGGGAAGGTTGTTGGAGCAGCCGTCCGATGTGCAAAGGGGGAGCCTCATGCAACTGCAGATGGGTTTTGGCTGCCCTGTCCCATGAACGACCTCCTAAGAGGCAGCAGCAGCTGCTGAGGAGCCTCTGTGGCTGGCAGAGCGTGCCGCAGGTGGCACCATCTGTGTCCCCATCTCCAACCCAAACAGCTCGCGTCCAGCTGCGGGGAATGGGATAGGGAATCCGAGGCAGGGTGAAGGGTGGCTCGCACACTGGCTCCCTTGTGGAGGTGGAACAGTCAATAATTAGCACCTGTAGAAAACTCCCAGCCCCTGCAATAAACACAAATATGTCTCCTGGCATGGCTAGCTAGGAAAATAAAAGCTGAAAAAGCCCCCTGTGCCAGACACATTCCAGTGTGTGTGTGCCACTGCTGCATGCCAGCTCCGTGCTGCGGGGACGTGTGCTGGGAAGCCAGCAAACGTGAGCCTGCTACATCGTTAGGAAGGGGAATCTTTTCCCTCGCCTGTTTTCGCATGCTTAACGGCACGCACAGACCTCAGAGGTACTCTGCTTCAGACTTTCTTTTATGACTGGAAGAAAGATGTGACCCCAAATGGACTTCCACTATTATTTTGTGCAACGTGTGTTTAATTTGTGCAGTTTCCTCGGTAGCGGATACCCACAGATGAGATGTGCACCTTTCCACATCCCTCTCGCCCCTCCTGCCATCCAGGAACGCTCACGTTGCTGCGACACAGATGTTACGGCAGGAGGAGCAGCAGCTGTGCAGCAGGCAAAAAAAAAAAAAAAAAAGATGCTACCAGTCATTAAAAGGAACTTCTCACGATTGTTCTGGGATCTTCTCTGACACCCAGAACAGATGAGCAGTTTGGGAAAGACCTTGACCATAAGAAATGCCATCACGTTTGGCAGCCCAGGCATGAAGCAAGCCCTCCGGTGCCTACAATGTGGGAAACACCCAGCTGGCCCCTCACTCAGGGGACGTTTAACAGGGGGTGGCCATCACCGTGCTCCAAGAGAAGCACACACCAGGCGAAGGGAAGAGCTGCCCATGACCTTCTGCCACCGTCACCCGGAGAAATGACTGCTGGACGTGGGAAGATCCCAACCACCACTCACCCCACCGAGGGGGTCTGTCGGAGGGGCCGATGCTGCCACCAGCACAGCTGCAGGCACACCAGGCCCAAAGACAATAAACAAAAGGACTTCGCTCTCAGAGCCGGGAGTGGGCACGGGGTTATGTGATTTTTGGAAGCCTCGCAAGAAGTTGTGTGTGACAGCTGGAATTAAAAACCCCTTCGCGTTGCACGCACGCCCTGGCGCTACGAGGCAGCTCTTGCTAAGCACTTTGCTAGGTGGCTACCTGCTGTGCAGCTAGATCTAATCAGCGCTGAACATCTCCAAAGGAAACAGCTCTGAACGCTTCCATTGTTTTACATTTTTTGCTCTGGGCTCCCAAAATCGTGGTGCTTGCTCTGTCAAGTGTGAAAACTGAATATAAAGCAGATCAGGCTTAGCTGCAGCTTCGTGGGCAGCGTGAGCTGCACATCAGTGATGGACTCGCATACAAACCACTTGGCAGAGCTTCCAGGACAAGTCAGTTCCTGGGAGGAAAATTGGCTAATAAGTATGAAATACACTTTGTCTGTACCAACAAGCACCGAGGCCAAATGTCTGATTGTCAGATTGATATAAATCAGAAAACACTGGCTGTTGAAAATCCTTCTCCTGAGCAGTTACACCTGAAGCCTTCCTTCTCTGAAATTCAGCCCCCCAATCAAGATATATTCTAGGGGTCAGCAGCTGGGATGCCTGTGGCACGCAGTGTCCATTAGTCACAGCGAGGCTGAAATTCCTGCCTGCTTCCCTGCTGTGCCAGTTAGGACCCTGGTTTTACCTGCAACTGGACGGTGCAAGCGCTTGACTCCTGCTATGTATTTTCCCATATAAAAAGAGCATTTGTATTCTTTCAGCCGGTGTGACTTTTGGTTTAGATTCAGAGGGAAAAGCAAACATTTCCTAACAAGGGCAAAGAGCGTGTCACCTCCATAACATGCTACATAAATACAGTTTCCCTTCTGGCGAGCCAGACCCACCTGAAATACAGAGGAGCAGCCACTGTGTGAGCAAACACAGTTAGAGGTGTGATGGAGCTACTGAAGGCTGCCCAGTTGGCAACGCCTGCACCCCAGTGAGTTCCTCATCTGCTTTAACAACCAGTTAAACCATCCGCAGTGTGGACAGGCACGTGCTGACCCACACTGACCATGAGTCTGCTCTGATTCCTGGCCATTCAGATGATGTTCCTCAACACTGCTCCTTCGCTGTAACATGGGTACCATGAGCAAGAATTAACCATAAAATCATAGAATGATTCTATGATTCTAAGTATCAATGGCTTAACTCTTCCCACTGTGACTTTCTTTCTCTCATTGTCCTTATCACGCAGGACAGAGTTAATTCAGTTTAGGTTCTCGTGTTCAATGGTCTTATCTAGCTCAGAGCTGGAGAGAAAACTAGCCTGCAGAATACATATGTTGCAAAAGAAACTATAAGGAATCTCACGTTGTTCTGCACCCCGGACAAAAAAAAATAAATCAATGAGCAGTGCAGTTTTAACATGTTGAGTTTAAGTTAAGCTATTTGGTACTCTGAAGTCAGGTAACATTGGATGAGTACAGAACTGGCCTGAGGATCTAAGATGGCAAATTTCCTAATTAAAGAATGGTAATCATAAAGGTTTATAGCAACTCCAATGTATTTATAGATATTCTCTTTTTCACTTATTGCTGTGAGTAATGCTGTGCCATTGCTACGGTCCAGAAAACAACCACATCAGAAGGAGTTCCTTTCTTCGTTTGCAGATGGACATCAACTACGAGGATTGTCAGAAAACATTTCCAGGTCACAGTCAACGTTCTCCCCGTACTTCCATTGTGAGCATCTTCACCCTGCCAAGGAAGGACTGCCTTCCCAGGAATGATGTGACCTTGGTGCCCATCATGACTTCATAGATGTTTTATGCCATATTTCATGGTCTATCTGGAACGATGCGAAGGCATGAAAAAGGCAACGCGCCCTGCTGCTCAGAGAACTTAATGCTAATTCATGATTCCACCTGGGCTGAAGACTTAAATTTCATTATGTGCTTTATAAACTTAAGAGTTTTAGAAATAACATATAGCATTACTGGCTCAGAATGAATTTCCATCTAAAGGCAAAGCTCTGAAAGGGATATATTAAATCCAGGGAAATTCTGCTTCAAAAGCTCCATGCAATTCTGAACATAATATCCCAAAGTCATACTCCAAAGTTAAAATTTGATAAAAACTGGAAATTACTTGGCATCTCAGCATATTTGGAGATACTGAGTAATAAAATGGATAAGATCTATGCCAAGAATAAGATGAATTTTCCCCTTTTGTTTAAACTGTACAGAATGAGAAAGTGCTGCTCAGTGTTTTTACTATGGCAGATTAATGTTAGCAGCATTAGTTTATATGTCTCTATCTATTTCTTTATATTTTTTCTCTCTGAGTTCAGTGTAGGTAACTGACATCTCATCTCCTACTAACATCAGGGCTTAGGTGTACAACCAGAGACATCTATGTAGAAGATATTTTAAACTGATTTCGTGAATCTGCCAACCACCAGAAGCCTCTTCAATAATCAAGTTCAGAAGAGATCTGTTACTTTTAAGACATTAGGTTTTGTATTCTTCTGTCACCCACAACTTGACATGCAACTGTTTCTTTCACCAGAACAACTGAGAGAATTCTTTATGCCATTGCCCTCCTCGGAATATCATTTCTCTCAGGATTTAGCTTCTTCTTGGTTGCTGTGTTGGTTTTTTCATGTCCTGAAATCTCTCTAGGGTGAGAAATACCCAAGATGCCAGGCACAGGTTATTGAAAACAGAACAAGATAAATTCAAGCAGGGAGAAAAACATGTTTTCTGCATTTTGTTTTTGAGGGGAAGTTTCACAACTGGAAGCATGAACATTGGTTGACTTTGTTCTAAAGGCCATGAAGAAAGAAACATGATATTGGGGTTTTTACAAAGCTTGCAAACCACATTATCTGAAATGTAGAGCTCTGCCTGAAACAAAATGGGGTTTCTTCAGAAATGCCTGCTGAAAATGAAATACTAAGAAACTGTCATTAGATGTGTTGGGCTAGATCCTTTTCTGGGGCCACTTCAGCAAATTAAGCCAACTGTGGAATTTTATAGCCACCCTGGGGAAGGAAAAAACCAACAAACATATTTGGATCATCAGCATGGAACAAGAAGAGTAATCAGCAATTTAGAAATAGGTGTGGCAGGGCAACCAAACAGTGGACTGTCAGAGGGATTCGTAAGTCAAGAGTATGGAATAACTTGGGTGAAATCTGGAGATAGACCAACAACGTCAAAACGGAGTATGCAAAAATAGCTGTGTTCCTACCCAGTTGGCCAGCCCTGGGGCATTCTGTGTGTACGCTCAGTGGGGGACCCCTCTAATCTAATTTGCAGAAGCAGGTGGGATTGGTTTGAAGAAAAAAACATGGCTCCATGGTCGGAAGAACAGCTCAAGGTTGTGGTCTGTGTTTGCACAGCACAGATGCCTTCTCCAAACTTTCCAGTAAGTTGCTTTTACCTGAAAACAGAGTGACTTGTATTTGGGTATCACCTCTGTTGCACCTCATTCATTGGTTTATAAAATACCTTTGAATGAAAGATGTCAAGAATGGCTATTAATAGAGTCTGAAATCCCAGAAGCCAAAAAAAAGACAATATCAGAGCACTAATTAAGCTACCAGCAGACTCAGATGATGTTGCCAGTCATGAAAGAGACTTCAGTCATTTTTGACATCACTCAACTCATCTAATGCAGCCCGTTTCCTTTCCTTAAAAAGCAAACAAATAAACAAGCAAACAAGCAAAAGCAGCTCCATGAAAATCCCAAGTTGCTATGAAACAGCATCCCCTATTTTATTTTTCCTCTTCTATTTGCAGTGACATTGAAAAGCCACTGAAATGAAAATCTACCTCCAATATAATGCAGAAATAGAGACAGATGCATTTTATTAGGAGTTTGTACCACTCTGACAGAGATAAGAAAATATTTACAGATATTTCAGCTGATCTTTTATAGTGCCATGATTTGATTGCCATCAAATAATTATTATGAAAACATTTGCAAGGGTTTTGTTACCTATCTTCCCTTCTTTTTAGAAGATGTCTTTCTGGAAAAGATTTTTCCAAAAAAAAAAAAATGGGGCGTAATGTAATACATGGCTATAACATAGATTGTTAATTTTTAGTGTAGCTGAATCACAGCATGCTTTGATTGAAAGGAGCCAACACAAACATGCGAAATATGTGCCTCTTTGAACAGGATACACCACATCCTGCATTTGGTAGCCAAAGGTTCCAGTTTGCATCACAAATGTAGTCCAAGATCTCTCTCTCCTTGAGGTATGTACCTCAGAAAGTGCCAAATCTGCGAGACACGCCGACTTTTTTTAATTTCTTTCTTTCATTCTTTCCTATTTCAAAAAAAATGTTTAATCATTTGCTTGTTTGGTTTTAGTAGAGACTCAGCAGGTGATTGAACGAAAGGACTGTGTTGTCAGGAGGGGCTTTGATTAATCAGAGACTTGATCGTTTGATTAATCATCTCAGAAAGAGCTGACTCTGGCAAAAGCGCCCCAGCCAACATGTAAACACATCGGAAGAACATTTTCAAAATACATAAAGACAAATTGCAGTTCAAAGCTACTCTTACTGGCCTGTTGATTTGACTGCTAGAAACAAAAGCCTTTCTGCCTGGTTGATAGAAACCAGACCTTCCACGGGAGGAAACAATTGACTTCAGGTCCTCTCAGATTTTGAATAAAAAGAGCTTGACATTTTCTTTTCTAATTTTTTTTTATCTTCTTATTCTTGTTTACAGTAATAAATTACAGTTCTTACTCTCTTTATAGAGAAAGTTAAGTTTCCTCTCATTTTAAAGCAATTTATGACACATGTTTAAGATCTTCAGTTGCATAAGAGCTCTGTGGAGCTTCCTAGCAAAGCATAAATTATCACTGGGAGGCAGCAAACAAAACCCCATGCTATGCATCGCCCAGTCATCACCACATTTTACCTGCCATTTAATGGTACTCAGCAGGAAACCCTGAGTTGGAAAAATACTCAGAAAGCCTGTCTGCTTGCCTAGCAAATCTTATGGTGAAGGGATTTGCAAATTCAGCTGGCTCCTGAGCTAGCGTAGCTCATAAAATCTCTTTCTTGTCATGGAAACACGCGGCGAGCTGACTCTCGTGAGCTGCGTGGTGTCGTAAGCACTTCACGTTTCTTCTCAAGTTCAGAAAACCCAACATACATGCTGAAGACCAGCCTTGTTCAGAATGGCATCTGAGGAAAGCCAGTAAAAACCAGAATTTGTATTTTGCAGGAAATCTGGGGAGGGCAGAAGACAATTTCCTTCCTGGAACAAAAATAAAACTTTCCTACAGATTGCGCACAACAGAGGACCTGGAGAGAAAACGGAATGTTTCCAACGTTCAAGCCAGAAGCAATGGGTTTGGTCTTCACCCCACGCTTCATGGGCAGATCCAAGATTTGTAGGTGCTGACCTCTCGCTGGGCTTTCCTGTACATGGAGATGCAGCATCCTGGCAGCCAGCAGCCCCATCTCTTGGCAGTCCCATCACCGGGCCTGGCTTAACTGCTGCTTCCTATCACAGACCTCAGCCCAGGGTGAATCGGAGGTTTTTCTTGTCATTGGCAACACAAAGGAAAATCTAACGAAAAAGTTGGTTGGAGTCAAACCAGAATGGAGACTGTTCGCATTTGCCAGGGCAAGCCTGCAGCCTCTTGCCCCCATCACCAGCAAGCCAGCAACAGTTTTGAGTCAGTGGAACACATTTGTTTGGCCCAAGTAGGGTTGGATTTAGATTGAATGAGATGTTTTGCAGCCCTAAAGAAGACTTAAAAAGGAAAGATGGTGTTACTTAACATTTGTTTAAAAATATGTATGTGAATTGTGAAACTGAACAGATCAATGAAAGTTTAAATGATCTCTAAGTAATACTGAAAAAATATTTCGAGGTTTCCAAAACAGACATTTCATTTTTCAAAATTCTCTAATAATGCATCCTATCTTTTACATCCCTTCCAACAGCCACCACCCATGGTTTTGAGGTCCAAAACTTGAAACTGCAGGTCTGTTTTCTCTCCAGATCATCTGTTGTGCACAATCTGTCGGAAAGTTTTATTTTTGCTCCAGGAAGGAAACTGTTTTCTCAAATTTGTCTTTCTCAAGATGAAATTTTTGAAGCACTTACTATTCCAGTTGTGATGGTCACAGTTACCTATTTTCAGCATAGCAAGTGGGGTATGAGGTAGGCAAATTGTCTTGGAAATACAACGGCATAGTGCTTTTGGTGAAAGTGTTAAGAAAAATCAGTGCAACCAATCTGAAGAGAGTCCATAAATTGAAAATCCAATTGCTTATTAATATTTGATGAAATATAAACAGACACACACACACACACAAAAAACTGTTCTCAAATGTTTCGCTAATAAGAAAAAAAAAAAGGAGCCATACCAGAACATATTGGATGCTTTTGTAATAATTAATTTGTAGTATATATTTTTGCTTTGCTTTGCTTTATTTTGCTATATCTTATCTTTGCCATGTTTTATTTATCATTAATTAATCCAGCTTTGCCAAAGACCTTGAATCTCAAGCTCGAATTCTAGCAAACCACTGTGGAGATCTAAAATTACCAACTTCTCCTCCCTGCAGCCCTGGAGCCAAGATGAAGATCTACTTTACCTCTTACAACTTTCTTAGCGGCAATAGGAACACAAAGGATATTCCTCTCTTCTTGTATGTATCAGTTGTAAGTCCTTTGTATTCATTCTCATTCCCTATCCAGCCATATTTTAATTAATGAAATCAAAAGACCATCTACTAAAATAAACCAGACTTAAAGAGGGAAGAAAGTCAAAACAAACACGTACTGTTTACTTCCTTTGCATTGATTTGCCAAGAAATGAGCTCCACATCCAACATTATCGATTCATGTCAGAAATATTAACCTCTCTCACATCAGCATGAAAAGCAGCATCTGGATCGAAAGGACGAGGGGGGACAGGCATGCAACGAAATGAAAGCAGCGTGCCCTTTCTGCATGGCTTGGCAGATACCTTCACCCCCACGGGTTGTGTTTATGCCCCGTCCATCAATAGCACAGATGGAAATGTGACATTCAAGGTCTCACATTTGGTTGTGGTTCTGGTCCCCGGTGGAGAGGCGATGGGGAGCACGGTGTGCTCTCCAGAAAGGGCCGCCCGGAGCCGCATCTGGAGTTCCTGGTTCCAAATGCTGAAAGATGTGGTACCATATTGAGCATAAGTAATGTAACCCAGCTGTCATTTCTCACTGACCATGGCCTTAGTCTGGAGCTCAGATTTCGTGGCCATCACAGCAACATGCGACGGCTGCTCGTGTGGATGCTTTTCTAAGGGAAGGGGGCATCAGACTGTCCCCAGAGAGGGCGAGGCCACGCGGAGGTGTCCGGTTTGGGAATCCCCCGTCAGCAGCTGCAGCTCTGCACACAAACACCTCCAGCCTTTTGGAACACTTCGTGTGAAACTCGTTATTACTGAAAAAGGAGTTTTCCCCAAACCAGAAGATTCAGAGAGAAAGTACAATTTTCAATCATGAGAACTTTGCTTTCAAAACTTTTCTTTGTTTTCTTTAAAACAAAGACAAGCTAGGGTCCAGGCAACCTCGGGCTTTTAGAAAATAGAAGTTTTATAAGCTTTTTTTCCTCCCTGCCTTTAACTGATGGCTGTTCCTCTTTCATCCCTGCCCCACCTTCCCTTCATCACTGAATGCACTGACAGGCTGTTTGGCTAGTGGTTTTTTGTTTTTTCCTTTTCCTTTGACATCTTCACAGAATTTCTCCAACTTCTGCAATGCCCAGAAAACCGTGTGAACCCCTGCAGGATCCACCTTCAGCTGCGATACCACCCTGGGAAACGGGCAACTTGAAGGCCTGCAATTTTTCTTCACAAAACCCTGTTTTCAACCAGCTCTGCAACTATTATGCACAGATCTTGCAACACTGCTGGATTTCAGCAGCGCCCTTTGTTATCCCTGTGTTTGCCGACGAACAAAGAGGGAACTGGATGGCTTCTGCAAAGGGGAGTGGGACGTTGGCTCCCCGTTTGCTGCTTCAGATCTGAAGCTGCTAACAATGAACAATGGCAACGCGCTGACTCCCCGTTGCTTTTGCACTCCATGTGGTGCACGAATGGGGCCAAGGGCATGGACATGGCTCTGGGACAGGGTATTTTGGTTTCCTGCCTTTTTTGTCCAGCACACAGCAGAAGCCAGAGCATCCACGGGGATATTCCCTTGCTACACTTGGTGGCATCTGCCCCTCAAGGGCTATTTGCTTGCTGACAATCGCAAGAACATTAAACAGACACCAAGGAAGGGAGCAATGTGCAAATGTCCCATTAACTCCATCGAGCAAGAAAACAGCGCCGCTTCCACTGCACCTCGGGCTCTGCACCTCGTGCTTCAGAAGCCAGAGCTGACCAGAGAGGGGTCCTAGGTGGCCCCTGGGCACGGGCTTAGTGACCTCAGTATTGACCCCAGGAGAACATATCCCCTTGGCCAAGCCACCAGCAGCTCCTCAGAGTTCCCTGGCACCCAAATGGGTGGACTTAGGCACCACGACTTACTGGTGGCCTTTCCACTTGGGGTTAAAACCTATTGTCAGTCTGAACATTTGCAGCCCTGTGGATAAACACACGACTGCCCGGAGCCAAGCATTAAATCCACGCTCACATGCAGAATAAATAAAGAATTAAACGTGGTGCATAAATAAATACAAACGTTAAGCGGCATGGAAACTAACACAGCCCTCTCTGTGTCCTGCTGCTGGAGGGGCCTCGGTGAACGAGCCCGCCCCGGCTCAGCTCCGCGCCTGGCTGCTGCAATCAAAGCCCAAACTTGCTACTTTTTTTTTTTCCTTTTTCCCAGACCTGGTCCCTAAATTCCCACTTTACATGGCTGATGGAGGTCAGCACAAATAGCGCGGAGCCAGGTGTGATGCGTTTGTGCAGAAAGGAAGCCAACTAGAACGTCCTCTCGTTCTGTTAGTCTAACACTTGGGTAAAGTCATAATGAAAAATGCTGACTCCCTGAAATTTTTTCCAGATTATAAGACACACAGTGATTTCCCTGGGTTTCTTTAGATTTATCCCGTATCCACTGGGATGTTTATTTCTTCACTGTTCTTTTTTCATTTTCTTTTCTACTTTTCCTTTCACTCCCTTGACTCCAAGCCAGGGTGTCAGCTACAAACGCATTATACAGCTTTTCAGAAACATCTTTCAAGTACCAGCCTTCCAAATAGAAATGTCCTCCCAAAAACTACAGCAAGAGAGCAAATAGACAAGATCGGACCCCTCTCCGATCTCACACCCGTTGTATCCAGAGCTAACACAATGCACTTCAGCAGCAGTTATTTCTGATTTACTTATGTGCTCACTGATTCAAAATCAAGTCCCCCTTGTTTTCAAGGGTGGCTAGGCTTCCCTTCCTTGCTGGAGCACTCAGCTGAGAACAGGAAATGTCCTTGGGACTGCAGGAGGCAGCTGTGCCTGGGAATGGATGTGAAAATCTCCCTCTCACGGTGCACTCGGGAGCTGCTCATCCATGGACACACCTTGAATGATGCATGGCAGATGTGCCCCGTGATGGGCAGCCACGTAGCTTTTGCAGTGTGATAGGCCATGGTGGCACTGTAAATAAAAAGGCAGGGACTTTGACTTTTCCCGTATGATATTTTGCCTCAGAAACTGAAGCAATAAGTAGGGGAGAATGAACTACAGGCCCTCAGCATGGCACAGGACACCATGTAGGAATAGGCCTGCACAATTCTACACATTGCATTTTTTCAGCCGACTCTTAAAGCCCACAGTGTTCTTTAAAAGATCTCTTTAGCTCGTCTCTGCTGATGGTTTGGCACGCAAGGCTGGTGGCCATTGCCTCGGCCACCCTCTCACTGTGTTGTCATACACATATCGGTGCGCTGTAAGGAGGGGAGCAGCACACTTCTAGGAGAGCTTCCTACTCACCCAAGCGGTACTGAGATATGGCTTGCACCTGGGCCTAGGCTGGAAAATGGACTTTTCAAGTGACAAAGGGATCTGGAGCTGAAGTTGTTCTCTAGTCCCCTGCAAATGTAGCCCTTACATTCTCTGTTCATGACACGGTCATTCTCCAAAGGCAACAGGGCTGAGTGTAGGTCTCCAACACGCTCTGTGAAGGCCCCATGGCCAGGAGAGCTGGTAGAGCTTTTGGAGACAGCTGAGGGTCTCTGGAGCGATGGGGAAACCATGCTGCCTCTGTCCTTGATTCCTTCCAAACCCCCCCGTACCACTCTAGCACTCCCAAATCCTCACCCCACAGGCACTGCTGAGGAACCTCTTCACTCCGCATCAAGACAGTTGTGGATCTCAGCTGAGGAATTCTGGTTTTCAGCCATTCTGAGGACGACTTTTGTACCAATTAGCTATCAGATCTGTCTCCATTTCCCTAATTGCCTATGAATTTCACAGTGAGCAACATGAAAACGATTAGTGGTCAGATAGTCACGGCAGATTCAGAACACATTTCCAAATGAAAGAATTATTAACTAGGGTTTGTTCATGGTGACATCCAAGCTCCACTAATCACTTCCCAAACACTCAAGAAGGGATTATGTCTATTTAGAGGCAGCCAAATTTCAAGGGTGCAGTATCTCACAATTAGGGTGGGGGTTTTTGGACCATAGGCTTTTAACTACATCCTGGGCATAGGCTTTAATAAATCTGTAACACGATAATAATAAGATGAACTTCCTATTAATTGCAAAGCAGCACATGAGGGCCACAGGTGTTATCAGATCCCACGTCTCCGTAGGAGTAAAGGAGGTTTTCCAAGGGTTCCTGGATGCTGTGCAATTTCCAGCGTGCAAGGCTGTGTTGTGCACTGCATGCTACGGACCAAGAAAAGGCCAAGCTTCCTCACTGGAGCAGGGTCTCTGTTTACTGATTTCATAACTCCAGCTGGACCTCTTTTGGCAAGGGAGAGGGTTTTTATGAGGGAAAATGCTATAAATCTGCCGTCACTAAAGGACATCAGATACCATGTGGCATGTTCATGATATCACCAGTGTGCACCAGTTTTAAAACAGAGGTTTTAGCCATAAAGCTGCCAACCAGGAAAATCACATATGAGAGCAACACTGAACTTTTAGCAGTGAAACATCCCTTTGAAAACCCTTCCTCTTCCTGCTTCTTCTCAACCCCAAAGCTTTGGAGAGATAGAGAAGGGGAAAGTGAGGGGTATATGCTTCAAAGTCCCACGATAAACATCCCAGGATTAAAACAAAGCCAAACTTCATGTCCTGTTTCTGAGCAGAAACAGCTGTCACTCAGAGAAAGCGTTTGCTTAATGATGAGGGAGACACAAAAACAAAAACCCCTTCCTTAAAGTTAAAGAAAGGGCATAGATCTGTTTCATAACGCTCGTTTTGCCCTGCCTTGAGTCAAAAAGCAAGAGAAATCAGTGCAGTATGCCAGGTAGGAGACAGAGACGGAAATCTAGCGGGATAAGTGTGAGCTACAAACCCATAAATTGCTTGCCTTAACTGCTTGTGACAACTGGTAGCAGACAAAAGTTATATATCTTCGGCAAGCGTTTCTGCAGTACGCAGCTCTCTGTTCCGCTCCAGTGGCCGCGGCCTTTCCGACCACCTTCTTGCGAGAGCTTTTCCCTGCATATGGAGGAAATGCTCCAGGCTCGGAGGAGAGGGAGGCAGCCAGAGCCCACTGAAACCCTCCGCCATGGACTATAGCAAACGAAGGCAAAACATAAGAAGCCTCAGGGGACTCCAAGCTCCACGAGGCAGAGATTTTGTGCATTGATACCTGCAGACAAAATCCTGATTGTAGACACCAGTTCAGTGCCAGAACACTTCTCTGCTAAGAGACTTTAAATTTATGCTTCTAGTAGGGTTGAGAAGTTCACAGAAAGGTCATATTTGTCTACTTCTTTGCGCTGTAATGCAATACCTCTCCCAGTGATTTTAATTAGGAGCCTCACAATTAATTTGTTTCCCCATCACATTTGTATTTTTCACTTCTTATCACAAGTAGAAGAAACATCCTGCTGCAGCTGCTGCCGTCCTTGCCAAAGGACCAACGGAGACCCTTGACATCTGTGAGCAAATGAAGGCTTACTCACCCTGCCCCACTACAGCCTGGGCTTTTGCACACAGATTAAAGATAATTCCTCATTTCAGCAGGCTGCACAATGCCCAAGGATCTTTGATTTCAGAAGTCTTGCCTTGTTTGCCTGCTGCCTGCTGCTGGAGTCCAGCTCAGCTGGCTACACATGTGTGGAGCAAGTTTCGCATGTGGCGTGGGCTGGGAAGCTGGGCGAGAGCAAGAGGGAGAGGAGAGAGAAATTTTACAATACTGGTATTATTTATATGGTGCCATAACTGAAAAGGACCGTCAGTGATGTTCACATTCCCTCTTGAGGCTGCTGCATGCTGACTGTCTTCTTGTTGAGTGTAAACTTGAATATTTGCAATTCAAAAGATGAAGTTACTCTTTTTGGGAAACTTTCTTCTTCTGGTAATGAAACACACAGAGGG
Source organism: Anser cygnoides (assembly GCF_040182565.1). Lineage (NCBI taxonomy): Eukaryota > Metazoa > Chordata > Aves > Anseriformes > Anatidae > Anser > Anser cygnoides. The sequence continues at coordinate 28,671,385 of NC_089880.1, read as the reverse complement.
AGGATATTTCCTATCTGCTTTGCTGGGTGCAGATAAATAAGAATATTCAACTCCTAAAATGCATTCAGATTTCTTTCTGCTTTCTCCTGTACAAGGACTAAGTCTTCCAACTCGTTCACTTTTCTCAGTTTATGGCTTTGTACAAGGCAAATGGTTGAGAAGATCAGAGAATCTGGCCTTAAATTAGCAAAAAAGTTTCAAAATATTTTTTGGATCCAGTCACAAAGTGCATTTTGCACTCTGGCCCTGATGTATAGGCCACGGATGTCAAGGGATTTCAAGGAGATTTTAATTAAACCCCACATGCAGGCCAAACAGACAGATGCTTTTTGCTCTTGCCACTTTGCATGTACAGCTTGCTGCTTTGGGGTCCACACACACGCCTATAAATTTGGATAGCAACATCCTGAGGCCTCCTGGGTGCACAGCTAGTATCTAGAAACTGCCACGAAGTGGTGGTGGCCAGCCCAAGCTCTCCAAGACCCATGGGAAAGAAGGAGCTTTGAATTATTTCCAATTGAGCTGATACAACATTGTCACATCTCCATTTTTCATCACTCAGTCCTGCCCTGTAAAAGTCTTACTCAGGTTTCTTTGCTTCTCCCAGATGAGTAATGTTGAGCCATACAGAATGCTTGGAAAGCAGCTTTGGATGGAGAACAAGACATTGTCAAAATTGTGCAGTACGTGGTCCAAATGTCTGAAATGTGGGGGTAGAACGAATAATCCCTTCTCTTACCAAATTCATTCATCTGTTGAGGGCTCATAAAAGGCACAACCTCTCTGGCTGCAGGGCAAGTTTTCAGCCCTCTGCATCTACAAAGAGGATAAAGCCGTGTGAAATCATACAGAAACTCTTGAGAGGTTTCCATGAGGTCACTTCAGAGCTGTCCTCACTGAAGCAAGAGGATGTATGAATTTGAATACTGCCAGCATGTGCCTGGTCACGCCAAACACAAAATGCCCTTAACCCTTCCTGGTAAATGGATATTTCTACACTGGGCAATGAAGCAAGGAGCAGACGTGCCTGCTGCTGTCATTGCAGGAAGGCCAGGTAGGTTGCTGATTGCCATAGCAATCACAGTCTTTCTGTTCCTACTTCTGGAGAACATTTGGTCATCACCAGAAAAAGAAGAAGCTGAAAGCACTTTGTTGGAAAGTGGAAAGTTGAAGCGCTTTGCTGAAAGCACCGTTCAGTTGGTACCAGTAAGATTAAACACCAAAAGTTGAAAAGAAAAGGTAAATGAACTGGACACGTTCTCAACACTGGATAAAACTGCTTGGAGACCCCTATTCAAAGTCAGGAATTTCTTCTCTTTCTGATGTACACCTTTCTTGTAGGATCCCAACAGAGATCCAGAGCTGGGAAAATGCAGCATGAATAGCTGGGAGAAGCTCTAAGACAAGACAGACTTTTGGACAGCCGCACCTTGAACCGGAATGGCGCAAGTCCCATGGCCTTTTACAGAGACAGTATTATTTTATAAACGTATGACCAGCCTTCTTTTTTGATGCTTCTGATGATATATCTGATGAACTGTACAAAGGCTTAATTCCTGATATGTTTAGGAAACATAGGCTCTTTGCCTGAGTGCTCAGTCCCCTGCCCTCTCTCCAACACCTATGAAACAATCCACTGCTGTCAGCACAGCCCGGAATGGACCACCTAAGCACATTAAGGCATGGTGAATGAGGTTTTTAACACCATATATTTCCCTATTTTAGTGATCTGAGGACGGGAAGAAGACTGAACCTTAGCAAGTTCCTAAGGAACCTACGCAGTTTGTTGGCTATCGAGAGTAATACCTGCCATCACGTCACCATTCAGAAGTTTGGAGGTGGAGGGGAGCAGACTGCAGTCACCACCCAGCACAGCTCCTGCAGGCCAACCAACATCAGCCTTCCCAACCTGAAGCTGGAACAATTCAGTCAGCAGCAGAGGCAGTGAGTGCAGACAGCTGTTTGGCTTTCAGGATGAAAGCTGGCTCCTTTCCTTTGGACTAGCCCTTGCCCATTGCTCCACCTGTGTGCTCTGCTGCATGTCTTCCAAGTCTTTCTTCAGCCTTGGGTCTTTCACTGTGTACTGCTCCAGGGGCCCTTAAAAGAGAGGAAACCACTGCCAGAAATATAACAAGCCAGCAGACAAATATCAAGGTGTCAATGCAGAGAAGAAAGAAAGAGCCGAGGAGAACAAAACACAGCATTGTGACCAAAGTCAAGCCTGCTCTAACTTGAATCATTGGATACAAAAGCGGTGCATATATGTTGATGTTGCTGTGCATAATGATAAATATCAAAGGCCAGATGCAAGTACCGAATGTTGTAGGGTCTAGTTCACAGCACAGTACTTCATACGTTCAGGATACATTCAGCCCTCCATCATCTGAGACAATGAAGATTAATGGTTATCCACACAAAGTAAAAATGCACATGATGCCTACTATTTCTGGACCCCCACACCGGGATCCCACAGAGCCAACTGACTCTCTTCAGCTCCGCTCAGCTCTTGTGGTTCCAGGAAGGTTTATTACCTTGGCCACAACACGCTGCACTCCACACGTGGACGTAATACTCCTGGACCCAGGCTACCTCTGGAAGCAGCAGAGCTGCAGGTGTGCAGTGCTGGGCTAATAAGCACTATATAAATGAGATCATTGTCTCAGTAAGATCCTTTGTTGCCTCTAGCCAAATAGCTTTTTTAACAGCTACCTCAACAAGTGTGCTTTAGAATAGAATAGAATAGAATAGAATAGAACAGAACAGAACAGAACAGAACAGAACAGAACAGAACAGAACAGAATAGAATAGAATAGAATAGAATAGAATAGAATAGAATAGAATAGAATAGAATAGAATAGAATAGAATAGAATAGAATAGAATAGAATAGAATAGAATAGAATAGAATAGAATAGAATAGAATAGAATAGAATGGAATGGAATGGAATGGAATGGAATGGAACGGAACGGAACGGAACGGAACGGAACGGAATAGAATAGTTGGAAGGAATCTTCAAAGACCATCTACTCCAACGGCCTGACCTCTTCTTCAGGGCTAACCAAAAGTTAAAGCATATTAATGAGCGTGTTGTCCAAATGCCTCTTGAACACCAACAGCCATCATCTCAGCCATCTTCATGACAGAAGGTCGTATAGTTACAAACACGTATTGAGCAAGAACTCAACGTGAGGGGCTAATTTGGGTTAGAGCGGCTATCTGACGGAGTACCTGATAACTGCAGAAGCAAAGTGGGTTGCTCTGGCACAGAACAAAGACAAGGAGATGGAAGAAACTTGCTCATCTAAAGAAAGCATTGCTGAAGATAACATTCCCAAAGGAAAGGCCCATTAGGAGAACCTAATGGGTCCGCTGCCAAATCAGCAATAAGACCATTTTCCTGCCCAGGGAAAACTCTGAACTTGTAACCTCCAGGCTCAGCTGGTAAGCAAATGTTTGCACAAAAAGCACAATAACAATTGTTTTAAGCAAAGATGTAGCAATCTACATGGAACTTTGAGTAGCAGATAAAATTTGTTCCTAACCATTGTGGTTCACAAGACTTCAGATCTATTGTAACTACTTTATGACCATGAAAAATGTCATGTTGTCACTTTACTAAGCCCTGCAGTCGTATTCTAAAAGCATGTCCCATCACTTGACTTGAAGAAAATATCTTGTAAGCTTTGGCACTGTGAGGTACATGACACATACCCTGACTCAGAGAAGATGGTGACACACATATTCACCAGCCAGTCTACTACAATATAGTGAACAATCTGACAAAGTATTTTTGGTCTTGCTTTTTTTTTTCAAATATACAGGCCTGAAAATGCACCTCCTGAATGGTTCTTCCAAACCATCCACTCCCAAAGCAACATTCAAGCAAAAAGAAAGCAACGTGGCACCCTGACAAATGATATCCTGATACTTGCAGCAGAATTGGTCTGTTTGGCTAACCGAGAGGTGACACGGGACAACAAATAGAGAGTTTTGCTGTGGGTAAGAGAGCATCCAAGCAAAATTTTACCAGTGCAGCAAGAATTAACTGGTCTGCATTAGTGGCCTCAATAAGTGCAAATTGAGTACAAGGAAAATACACAATATTTGAAGGCAAATTAGTCTCAATCAAACACAAATCTAAATTTTGTAGTATTGGCCAAACTCTCTCAAGCTTATTAATGCTGATGGTGCACATTTCTTCTCACAGTGCTACAAATCATTTAGCACAGATTCAGAAAGAGACAGCATTACAATTGTGTAATACTACTGCTTCATCCTGCCTCGCCAAACTTCCCTCCTCCTTCACCCTCATTTTAAAGAGCTTCCAAAGACTTGTTTCTTTGAGCTGTCTTAATACTTCTTCCCCAGCAGTACAGAAATACCAGGTCTGGGGAGTTGTTTTAAAGCCTTTCAGGTTGGGATGAGGTTTGAGGTTCAGCATTTGACAGTGAAGCAAACACATCAGCATCTCAGGTATTTATTGGGTGGACAGGGAGAACATTTGTCAGCAAACTCTCATTTGAATGTATGCTATAGAGCAGCAACTTCACATGTATGCCTAAGAAGACAGCTATTTCTGTCCTTGAGTGATTACCAGCACCAGTGGTCATCCAGTGAGCTGGGAACTCTGCAAGTCCTTGAAAGGCAACATAAAGGGGAAAAAACCAGCAACAAAAAGCTCTCCCAGCATAAAACGGATCAAATCAAAGAGTAGCAACCTAACGAGCAACTAAGTGCCAGCTGTGCACGTGTCCTCATGGCCTGGCACTACCTGCATTCAGCACACCACTTTTGGAAAAGGTGTGAATGAATTTTCAGATTTAGCTTTTCAAGTCAAACCCTACTGTAACCACAGGACAGATTTCCCTGTGTAAATCTGCTGAGGTCCCCTAACTGGTAACTTCATCCTTTCTGGGATGCCCTGTGTTAGAGGAGGGAGTAAGCTGTGGCAAGCACGCTCCCATTCTGCATGGGCTCAATGCAATACAGTCAAGCTTCTTAGGCAATAGAAAATAAAGAACAACTAACTAGATAATAATACATGCTGGGATTTCTCACAAATGTCTGCTCTGTTTAGCAGTAGGCAGTAAAGTGTAAAGCACAATTTAGCAGTAAAATAAGGACCAAACACCACTGAACAATGTCTAAGCTCTCTAGTGAAATGCTTTTCTGTAACTTGCATTACATGCATGATAAACTGAATCAGCTCTGAATTCCTGCCCCAACTGGATACGAGGCAGGGGAGTAATTAAAACAGCATAAAACAGTAGACCATGTCAAGAGTAATCAAAATTTACAAGCTCAATAGATAAAGATTGTTTTTTTTCCCAGAAGCTAAGAGTAAAGCTATCAGAGCATTATAGGACAGCTACAAAAATCTAAGCCTTCCCACTTATTTTACAGAAGACAGCAGCAGATTTATTCAGAACTACCAAACGTACAGCACGCTGCCCTGGCCGCGTTGGCAGATGGCCCATTCCCCACAAAAAAAATCACACAAAGATTTCAGTGTACGGAGCCCCAGACCGCGATGGTGTGAACTGGAGAAGCACCGGGGACCGAGCAGGGGCAGGAACTCGTAAGACCGGTGGGTCCCTGGGCTGTATCGCAGCAAGCAGACTGCTCAGATGGACAAATAAAAGCTCGTGAGAATGAGCCTCTGTCTCCGTTTAATATATTTGTTCTAAGGCGAAGTTGCACAAACTGTCCCTCTGCTGCCTTCTTAGAGGTGCCGAAGCCAGCCCAGATAAACCAATGCTATTAACGGGGTAAAAGGAACATTTGCTGCATTTATTGCTGGCTTCTATTACGCAAATTAAGTCTTATGAAAGTCAGCATCATGCTGAGGATATAAGATATCAAATGAAGCCAGCCTGAGAAACAGGATTTTCCTAAAACCAGATTTTTCAATTTTGAGGTTTTCAATAAGAACAAGTTTTGTTTTGTTGTTTTAATTAAAAATTCCGTTTTAATAAGGATTCTTTTTCTTCTGGGAAAAAAAAAAAAAAAAAAAAGCCCAAAACATAAACCAGAATGAAACTTTGCAGTGGAAAAATACAGAGCAGATCTATCTCATGTGTTCTTGTTCCTTCTTTGATTCCTGGTCACACACATCCCAGGAGAACCTCTTCCATATTTCAAGGCAGACAAATTTGAACAAGTGGGAAGGCACAAGGCACGAGCTGGCTTAGGCATGGAGCATGAACAACCATGGAAACTTGGTGGTGTTTTGTCCTGATGTCTTGATGTTGAGTAGATGCTTTTCCAGAGGTGATCCTGCACTAACACGCAATTAGTTGGTCTCCATACTAGGGTACCCAGTGAAATACAACAGATTGAGGATGCCAGCCTAGAAGATCACCTTGGAGACCTCCATGCCCTTCTCACGTAGGACGGGGCTCAGCTGGAGGAGGTTGCCTTAGCCCCAGCCCAAGCTCACGGTGCCACCAGCTCCACGCCCCAGGGGTCACACCGGCAGCAGGAGCTGCAGAAAGACCTTTCCATGCCGAGCTGCCAGGGCCGCCATCTGGCTGCCTCCATTCAACCAGCCCTGTGTCTGTGTTGCAGTAGCACCTAGTGGCCAGGGCTATGAAAACACGGAGGAAGCATTCCTGCCAAAAAAACTAAATACGGTTAAGCTAAAACAAGAAACAACAGGTGGACATAAGTGACTGATGCAGCCAGCACAAGGTAACTCAAGTTGACACTAAAGGCCTAACTCTCATGTGAAAGTGAGAGTAAAAATAATTTACATCCTGTGCTTGCTGGCTCGAGAGACCTTAGCGTAAATGAGAATCCAGTCCTAAATGCTCAATGGGATCCAGGCTTCAAGAAGGATTTCAGTTAGAGAAGGGGTCTGGGCTCTACTTTGCAGTGTGTGAACAGCTGAATGGGCAATTCATATTATTTTAAGAAATGTCATGATGGGTTTTGTTTCATTTTGCTTTTTTTTCCCTTTAATAAGTTCACTCCACTTATTAGGCTGCAACCAGGGGACCTGTAAAGCCTGCTGAGCTAAGATCAGCACTAATCATCCCACCAGAAACACACAGTGGAAAACCGAGAATGCAGAAGGATGAGGTGTTGTTGAAGACCACGAATCGTGCATGGTGAGCTACCTCTGGGAAAAATATCCACGGTTGTATCCCTCCTAAAAACAAGGCGGGTGGTGGTTCTTAGGTACTGGCAGTACTTCTGCCTAGTTCAGGAAAGCACAATCTAAAAGCAAACTGAGGTAGAAGAGAGCATCATGACAGTAGTGTATCTGATGGCTACATTTTCTTTCGCCTTTTTATTGTTTGGACAGAGCAGGGAGAAATTAATGTCACCCAGAATTGCATGGGTGCAGGTTCTGAAGCCGCTTCTCTGCATCATTTCAAAGCTGTCTTGCTGAACAAGACCGGATTGAAGAATCAGAAAGGTCTCCAGGACACGCACAGCTCACTTCATGCTATTAGCTCAGTCTCTGCTCTTCTGGCTTGCTGTCTGGATGCTGTCTGAATCAAGCAGCTGCCTTTAGGGTGGGGAAACCAAACAACTCTATCCCTCTGGAAGAAAGGGAAGGAGTCACTGGCAAACCCAGACTCAGGAACTGCTACCGAGAGGAGAACAGCTGCAGACAGTGACGAGAAAAGTCATCACTCCTTGTCCTGCCACGCATCTGCCTTGTCCTGCCAGGCATCGGCCTGTAGCAAGAGGGATTCCAGGTCTTTCAAACCCAACAAACAGATTTCTGTGTAGAAATAACCTTTCACAGACAAGATCAATAAAAAGAATTGATGACAGGGACTTGGAGAAGGAAAAATAGTCACCGTCAAGGGCAGTCCTACTGGAGAGGGATGATCTGGGCTAAAATGCAGAGATTACCTCAGTCCTGGGCCGCAGCAGATCCTAAAAGGGAGTTGTGTAAAACAGCCCATCACTGGGATGGCTGGAAAACGTATTCCAGGAATTACTGCAAGAATCTGCTCCTCCTTTGCTCTGGTTACCTTCTTCCAGTAGAAAGAAGGGGGAAAAATGGAGAGGGAGTGGGAGAAAACTCTGTTTATTGTAGGAGCACACTGTTTTAAGACCTTTTTGTTGTTGTTGTTAGGGATGAGAAAAATGGTCATAGGGGAAAAGAGCTCACTTCTGTCATCTGCTGCCACCATCTGCAAACCTGGCAGCAACATCTTTGAGAGTTTGAATTAAATCCACCCATTTCTCTTGTACCTGCCCTCGCTCCCAGTACGGCGGGCCATATGAGCCAGCAACAGGGAAGCTGGCATGGGACTAAGGACCCAAAAGGGCCAGCATGGACCCAAATTCTGCTGCCGTTGCTGTCATCAGCCTGCCTCACCAAATAAATTATTTTTTCCTCCATTTTTCCTTCTGTTGCTTGACTAATTTAGCTCCTCCTCTGTGCAGGGTTGTATTACTTTTTAAGGCAGTGCTGAAGAGAGCTTGGTAGCCCAGGGGCTACGAGTGAACTGAGCACGGGGCTATACATGAGCAGAGCCTATCATTGCCCGATGATCAAGGCTTCCTGATACGTGAGCCGGTCTGCTGCAGAGTATGGCGGCTGAGAAAGAAAGCAGAGCTCACACAGCACTGTGAATGTCCAGCCTGGACCAAATCCTCCAGTAGAGGCTGCAACACAAATACTAGTAACACAGCATACTTTTTCTTGCCCTACTGGTTCCAACTTGGACTGGGACCAGATGTACCAGTTTTCAAGAAGAAAGGCTGCTCATGCTATTCTTGGTACAGCTTGAAGCAGCAAGCACCCCAAATCCTACTTAATACAGTGCCTAGATGCCACAGACCTACTTATCCGAGTTCTCTCGCTCGGTTTTTCAAGCTCAGCTGGTTCCGATAACCATCTGACCTCCAAGGCCCAATTCAATCATAACCCTGTCTCCCACCCTTCACAACTGCACCCATCACTAATGTTTTCCTTCTGGAAATGTGTTTCTTCTTATGCCTAAAGATTGTCTTGCAAATAAAGTTTACACGAACAAAGTGCAGACACTTAAAATTTTGACTTAAACGGCGCTGCATTTTTGGTACTGAGATACAGCTCTTTTAACATTTTTCAAGCTTTGGAGGCATCCTGGCATTTGAGATTAGCAAGACGGGCACTGGTGCTACTGACAGATGTTTGGTAAACTGTTTGCATAGCTGGAGATAAGGGATTTACTACCCAGAATATCTGTGAAAATATGAGGAGATACAAACATATCAAAGTCGCACAGAGAACTCATCCTCCCTTGGACTTTAGTCTTAGAGGAAACAATTTTACTACATTCTTGCTGAATGTAGTATAAATACTATTTGTTGGGGAGTTATGTCTTTGAAATGACCTTATACAGGCTCCTGCAAAGAGGTCATACATACATTCACATTATACCCTGCTGATCTGCTAGAACTCAGATACTGAGCAAAGCAGAGCACTTTTACTTAGCTCTGAATGATTACAACATTTACCCTGCAGTCCCGTTATTTGCAGTTCTGATGGGTAAGGTCACTGAAAAAAATTGTCATTCATGGAGAAGACAGCCTCTTGACAGACCTGAAAGGTCAAATTACTGAACATCTTTTTTTACCCTCTGTCTTCACCAGCAAATCTTCCTCCTAGACCTCTGCACAACTAAGAATCGCTTGGGGAAGAAAGGGACAAGCAACAGCGGAGGAGCAACAAGGTAGAGGTAATGTAGGGAAGGTATAAATATTCACATCCATGGAGATGGATGGTTTTCACCTGAAGGCACAGGAAGAGCTGGGTTATATGACTGTGAGACCACCGTTTATTACCTGCAAAAGATTACAGTGATTAGGGGAAGTCCTTAACAACCAGGAAAAGGCTGATATTACCCCCATCTATAAGAAAGGTGAGAGAAGAATCTTGGACAGCTGCTTTCCCTCTGTTCCTGGAAGGACCACAGCATACATCCACTGGAGTTCACTTCCGCACGTGGGAAGGCAAAAGCACGGTGGGACAGAGCCCTTTGGATCCTGGCTATAAATGCTTCATCTGTCCCTCAGTCCCCCATACATAAACAGGACAGGACAGAGCTAATCCCAGTGCAAGGGGTGGGTGGGACCTTGCATAAGGAGGAACTGGTCACCTGGCTTGTTAATGGTAACGAAGACAGTGAGCTCTGAAGCCCCTTCTGCCTTACTGCCCCCACAGAAACCTGGACTTGGTAGCTTACTGGAAATAAAGTTACTAACGTGTGAGAAGATCTCTGCTAATAGAGACGTGAGATGAATAATTTACAAAACTGAGAACCCCAGCCAGACTGGCTTTCATTGTAAATAAAAACAGTCCTTTGCTGTCAAAAGGAGGACTGGCTCTTTGGCAGGGCCTGGTGACAAAGCAAAATGCCATATGTGAGAAGACAGCCCTCAGAGGCTGAAGGCATCTGTTCCGATATGCCGGAGAAATAACCTGGTGTTCAGCTAAAAAAAAAAGCCAAAGAAACCAGCGACCCTCAGGGCCGAGCAGCCCTACTTTGCAACGAGGCACCTTGGTTTGCAAAGGCTTGTGCCCAGGAGATCCCAGCCACGCTTCTGGCACTTCGTTTTGTCCCCTGCAGGCAGGACGGCCGCCCAGCAGGCCTGTCTCTGGTTCGGGCCTCCCTTCCCACTCCCCCACCCCCTGGTGTTACTGAGCAGGGCTTTTCTGTTTCGTCTCACTTCGCTTTTATTATGGCAAAGCCCTATAAAACTATCAAGTAGAGCTGGCTGAAACGCAGCGTTTCCAGCGCATTGAAAACGTAGGGTTTAAAAAAAATACATATATAATTTGGTTTTGATCCAAACTGAACAGAAACTTCTTACAGTTTTTTCTTTTGAAAAGAGAGCAATTTCCAGGAAGCCAGAAGCTCCCCAGGCCCTGCCGAGCCTCCCGGTGAAATGCACGTCAAAGCTTGTCAGCTCCGGCGGGCAGCTGCGGAGCTCCAGCACCCCTGGCCCTGGGGCAAATCCACCAGGTGCATCCGCTGCGGAGCCAGGGATTTGTACGCGCTGTGCTCCTCCTGTCCCGGCTGGGATCTGCCAGGAGCACAGGTGGCTTTCCTCAAGCACTCTTCCTCAGGCATCGGGAAAGGCAACCGTGCTCAGCGCCGTTCCAGCAAAACAAGCCAAGCTCGAGGAACGATGTTTCAGGGGAACGCTTCTGACCGGCTCAGTTCTCTGGGATAAGCCCTCAAAGAAGAGGCTTGCTGGCTGGAGGAGTGTTTTCATTGCATGGGTATCTGATCCATCTGCAACGTGACTGCCTTGCATGAGCGTCCAGTCCAAGGGATCCTCTCCCGTTTAAGCTGGCTGCCAACAAATGTGACTCCACGTGGAAATGTCAGGACGACGACCACCCCATCAGCGCTAATGGTTACTGGGGTGATGTCAGTGGATGACAATTTTGAACATCTAAGCTGCTGTCTTTAAAAGCAGAAGATCTTGGTACCATTTTATGACCTCGCTGGGTGTATCTTCCCTTCATGTGCTTAGGCCCAGAGATGAAAACATCCATAAATCGTTTGGATGACTTTTAAACAGATTCTTCTGAGGCAGCCCATATGGATATGACAAGCTGGCGAACCATGCAGCATGCTACAGCTTGGCATCATGCCGGCAGCTCCTTCCCATAAAATGGGCAGCTTTTAGACCGACACAACCACACTTAAACCAGCTTTTTATCTCGTTTGTTCTGCGTCATAACTCTCCCTCCCAACACTATAAAACACTGTGGCAATACCACGAAGTAGAGGCCAGCCACACATTTTAGAGTCATCTGCCTGGTTCTCACACTTTTTAAATCAATATTTCATGACAAATATCTGCTTTCTGCAGATTTCTTTTTAATGTCACTCTTCCTTCACACCCACCCCAGAGCCCTTGAGGAGGCACATCCATGCCCTGAGTTCATTTTCCCATGACGAAACTGCAACCACTTCCAGCCACTACGTGCCTGTTGAGGGCTCAGGCTGCAGGTGCAGCTCTGGTGCTTCCAGCCATCTGGAAATGGGACCTAAAGGGACATGTAGGACTCCCCCTGCCCAGGAGATCCCCAAACACGCCACAGACGGCTTTGTGCCACGTGCTGCTCCGCACAGAGGTTATGGGTAAGATACCGATTGTTTGGATTTTTGACTTTCTTCCCCTGTTCGGCCTACCTGTGCTAGACTGAGTGTTTCACCACTCACAAGGAGAGAATCTCTGGGCTTGCTTGGATGCTTTGGGTGATAGGCAAGAGCCATGCGGTGATGGGTGCAGGCACTTCACATTGACAAGAAAACAAAGCAAGCATCTCAAGGAGAAAGTCTGCCATGTGGGCTGCAGAAAGGGACAGTGACACAGCCAGACTGGTATTTCTAGACCACCTTTTCCCTTCCTTTATATGAAAGAAAAGCCAGAAATGCCAAAATTTCCATATTCATCCTGCTCAGTTCAGCCCCACGGCAAACCCAAGAGCAATCCAGGACTAACTGTAGGTCCCATCTAGCACCTGAGAGTGACAGTTCCCTCTGCTCAGTAGATGCTGCCCATCACAGGACAGCAAGAGTTAAAGTACCCAGATAAGCATTAACCTCCCGAGAGAGAGGGAGAAAGACATCTGCTTTTTATTTCTGTAGCCCAGCATCTCTGTGCGCCGGTTTTGAAATGTCTGCATTCCATATAAAACAGAGAGAAGTCCTCATAATTTATGCAACGATACACCAACGCATTAAAAGGGTTATATTTTACTCTAATGAGAGAGGGAAGGTATCGTTTCCTTCACATAAGGAAGGAAGAGTTGTTGTAATAAATGCCAAATGGGCACCTCTTAATTCCTGTAAGGACAAGGAGATTATGACAGAAAAGACTTTGAGTTCCAGCTACCTGTTAAACAAATCTTTACCAAAAGATGTTGAGGTATTGACCCTCAAGAACATCTTGGGAACTAAAAGATGTCGATTTACTTGAATAAGGTTTACCAGGAGAAAGGCATACCGGAAACTCCACCACCTTTCTGAGGAGCTCTTTGCAAAAGAAATCCAAATGGAGTGGAAGAAAAGAGCCAGTCCTGACAGACAACTCACTATTAATGGGTTTTATTCTTTTTTTGACTTTCCCAGCAAAATGAAGTGAGAGCTCAGAAGTAGATTCGCCCACACAAGTCCTTCTCTCACCAACTGATACTAAGTGCATGGTTCCTGAAAGGGCCCACGAGGCCCGCAACATTGGCATTGCAAGAAAACCCTCTTGTGGCCATGTAAAAGCCACACCTAGAAGCTGCTCTGCCTTTTGGGGGATTCACGCTGTTATGAGAGAGTAGAAATAGGAGTCCAGCTTTGTTTTTCCTTCCTGGAGGTCCTTTGTCCTCCACCAGCAGGAGGGAGATACAAGCAAGTCTCATGAACTGCTGGCTATGAAATTGCAGAAGATCTGTTCGAATACAAATGGTAGGAGAGGCTACAGGTGAAAGAGAGCAATCAAAGAGCAGCAGCAATGTAGGAGAGAATGTTCTTTGGACGATTCCCCATTGGGAGAATATAACTTTTAGAGACAGCAAGAATAAATGGAGATTCTCATTTCTCCTGCAGTGCTAAGCTGCTTTTAGCCACTGATGGGGCACGTACAGAAACAAAGGAAAAAAGGCATGTTTGAGGGGTGTATGGAGAGGGAAGAAACCAAATGAAGTGGAAATTGCCTTAAAACGTACCCTGATCGTGCTGCAGATTCTGCCACAGCCTTTCTGTGTAAGACGGTGTTCATATATTTGAGAATTTAAGTAAGTTACCATGAGAAGGACTCTAATTTATGAATTTCTGCGTGATTTATACTGACCCACAAAAGCAGAGTTAAATAACCAAAGGCCAACGTACCCAAGAATTTCATTCTAGAAACACTTTAAAAATACTAAAATAAGGAAATAAAGGCAAGATGAAATTCCAGTTCCACTCTGAGAGACTGTCTTAGAGATCACTAAAAAGGTCCATTCAGCCAAAGATCACACTTGCATTGCAGGAAGTCCTCTTTATGCACTGTTAATTACTTCAACAATCTATAAAATTAATGGCTAAATGAACCACATTTATAGAGATTATATTCCAGATATTATTTACATTTAACAGAATATCCTTTGTTGGTAATTACGAGATTTATGAACTGTTTGGAACAAAATGGACACACCCCAGGGAACCTGCTTCAGCCCCACAAACGCACCACAGACGCGTGTACACATCGCTCATTCAGACTGATGCTGCAGAACCGCACCGAGGGAGAGGCTGTTCACTGCCCTTTTCAGTTTTCCTGAAGCCTGCACTTTGTGCTCTTGCAGAGCAGGCGAGCTGACACACTCACTGTTTCGAGCCGAACACATCCAAGACACAGACTGGGGCTGCTCTGACATGCTGAAGGACACTTCTTTCCCTGCCAAACTCCAGAGGCCGAGGTGAGCCACATCTCCAACTTTGCCCAAGAGTTCTGCTACCTGCAGACAACATTTTCAGACTAAGATATTCATTTAAAAAAAAATTATATCTGTCTTCTTTTTCACTAGAAAGTTCCATTTTAGTGACCGTTTATGCTGTCATGGCTAACTTCACAGCTCTGACAAGCTAGAAGGGAAAGGGAAATCTTTCTGACTTAAAAATACGGGGAAAAAATGTAGTATCACGCATTTGTCAAGACACTTGTCACCTCATCCAGCTCCCTGTCAGTCAAAATTTCTGGGAGACAAGACTGTTGTCTCGTTTCATGGAGGGAACTGAGGCATGGGGTGGGACAGAGCACCCTGCCCGACGTCAAGGGGGAGGTCTGTCCCCAGGGTCTTGTGGTTTTCCACATGTAAAGGTCTGGTTCAGCCTTCCTCTCTGTGTTTATATGCAAGTTTGGAGGAGACTGAGCTTGTTTTCACTACCTCCCCTGCGTGAACGCAGCATCAGCCTCCTGCGCAGCCACAGCCGATGCAGCTGGGTTAGCAGCACAGCTCCTCTTACCCTGCTGCTTCCCCACACCAGGTCCCCTGGGAGGCTATGCACAGGTTAAGGGAGACTCAAAGGATCCAGGCAGGGGGAAGACAGGTACAAGCAATGTCACAGGTCAG
Source organism: Anser cygnoides (assembly GCF_040182565.1). NCBI lineage: Eukaryota > Metazoa > Chordata > Aves > Anseriformes > Anatidae > Anser > Anser cygnoides. The sequence goes on along the minus strand of NC_089880.1, from coordinate 28,656,316 downwards.
CTCAGCCCTTCGCTGCAGACCTTCTCCCTCAGTGCAGCTCTGCAAACCCACTGCCAGCCACCCGGGGAGGCAGGGGAGATGAAAGGCATGGCTGGCTCGCTTTGATCCACAGACCGAGCCCCAAAATGAGCTCTCACTTTCCTCCGCAGTACTGCTGAGTGGGTAGCTCACAACAGGTGATTTATGGCCCCCTTTCACCTTTCCCCCTGCCTATGGTATGTTTGTGGAGATTGGCCTGAATGCAACACGTGAGATTTGGACATTAGCACCAGAGATTTGCCACGTAGTTGTGACCCGTCACAGCATCCACGTTGTGTTTGGTTTTGTTCCTGTTTGGGGGAGCTGCCAAATTACTTGAAAATACATACTTGCCTCAACAGCTTTTAAATTTGGTTTCCAAATGTAGCTGTGTGACCTTGAAATTAGCATTCAGAGGGCTTCCAGAGCAGTAAAAGTAGCACTGGGATATTAGCAGAAAGTTAACCCCAATTGGGCACAACTGAAGCAAAATTAAGTAAAAAATTGGGATACCATGACATCATTAAGAAATGCCAGCTTTTCTTTCATTTTAAGTATTTCTACAGCCATGACTATACTAAAATCATCACCCTTCCACCTATGTCAAAGCCATTTGTATATGAAAGCTTGAACTAGCTCCCCAGTTGGTGGTGCTGATGGTCACACACGTGCCTTGAGAGCTAAGCGGGTCAAGGTGTTAGGCCCTTGAATCTGCCTCCCCTGGAATCAGGAGCAGGTTTGGAAAATCAGGCAGAGACACATCTTTGGTAGGCTATGAGAGCAGCCCGGCCCTTGGCTAGGGGGGAAAAGAGACAACCGCCCAGGTGCCCCGCTGTCCAGGACTCACACCACCAGCAGGACCAGTCACCCGCTTCTTTTTGCAGAAGCCTGTAGCAAAAATGAGTGAAGAAAGATCTCACGATGGACAAGAGAGAAAGCCACTTTACATTTAGCTCCTTTTTTTTAATCGAGAAAAATTCATCCTGTCAGCCTGAAATCTCCCGAGGTATTAAGAACTTCTTCCAGTATCTCTTCCCCCATCTGTGACACAGAAGTAAATCTTCCTCTTCCTTAAGTCTCCCCCTTCTCTTGACTCCTTTCATACATTCCTTCACTTGGAGATCCAGGCTCTCATCCATTCCAGGCCTCTTTTCATGCCAGACTGTTCAGGAAGACTTTTCTTCCCTTAGAAAAAAGCTGAATTTCCCTCTCTTCTCTTCTCTTCTCTTCTCCTTGCTTACTTTTTCAGACCAAGCCCCCACCTTCCTGTTGGAGCTATTCATTTTCCCCATTGCCACACTCCACGTAGGTTCCCGTTTCCCTTCTGCTGCATTCAGGTTTCCACCTGCCAGATTCAATCTTCCCCTTTCTGACAAGTTTATTTAGACTCTTCTTACGCTTTACCCGTATTACCCCCCCTCCTCTTTTTGGCTGGTATTTTCCAGATTGGACAAACTACCCACTTCTTTCATTTCAAACACAGACAGGCATTTCACATGCTTTATATAAACCTGTGTTCACGTGCCTGAGTTTGTATTAATATAAATGCAGATACAAGCCAAAGCTTGTATTTCCAAGCAGGAGCAGAAGTACAACAATAAATTTCTCCTTTTCATATCCACTTAACTGTAACCCCATTTAAAGAACGGTAATTTATAGAGTGAACACACAAACCAGCTCCATTTTTTCCTCACATGATGAGAAAGTGGGCAAAGGGAGAAATACAATTCCTACATTCCCAGGGAATTTTCAAGGACTTCCTGGGGACAAAGTGCCATGGAGAAACATGACCCACACACCACGCTTTGCCTGAGGACCTCTCAGGTGAATGGGAGCTTTTCTAACTCCTTCAGTGGCCCAGGACCCCACTCTGAACACCAGGTCTAGATCCAGCAATGTCCCCATGTTCCTGTAGCCCTGCTGGCTCTCCTCACTGTGGACAGGATCCAGTGAGGCAGACAAGCTGCTCTCCCACCAGTTTGCAAACCCTACGCAGGCTGCATCCTGCACACCAAGATTCACTTCTGACAGGCATTTTAAAGAGCTTGCTTTGAAACAGCAGGTAAAGCCTGTTGCCATTAGCCATTTTTAAGAGCACACAAGGCTTTAAAACAACAGTCAAAGGAAAGAATAATTAAAGACATAAGTATACATGAGAACTGGGATAGAGTACAACGTGAATTTGCCAAAGATAGATATCTAATTCATCTGGCTTCCTTGCTAGAGATTTCCTAGAGGACATGCAATGAATCCTATTGGTCTGGACTTCAGTAAAGTATGTCATATAGGGCCCCATGGAAAATGGCTCTTCACAGGAGAAAATGGGAATTCGTACAAGATCTGAAAAGTATGTGAAGTAGTGATGTGTATGAAAGGCAACACATTATGTGAAAAGGAAATTCCTGGCTAAAAGGAGTGACTGCTGGAGCTCTTCACTGTTGGGTCTTAGAAATTTGTCTTGCAGGGTTCTCTCATTAATGACCATGGCATGTCATGTAAGAAATGTGCTAACGAAACTTGCTGATCAACCCAGTTTCAAAGATACTGTAAACAGGGAGGAGAGCAAGAAGGTTAACACAAACCAGATGATCTTGAGACCAGAAGTCACAGAAAACGCACACAGATGCGAGGTGTGAGGCAATGTACCGCCGTAATTTCACGTGAGTGGGAAGACCCGGACACACTGAACACCACATCCCGCAGACGGAGGGAAGCAGTAACACTATCGTATAAAGCGTTGTGGCCGACTGGATGCAAGTAAAGTAAATTCACGGTGCAATGTATGAAAGGAAGGGCTCTGGAAAGAGCAGGAGTGGGAAGCACTTTCTGCAGAAGAAACCAGAAGAAGATGGAGCTTGAATAACTAGTAAATGTTTATGGGATTTTATTCTCTAAGATAGTAGTGCCCTGGCTGGCTAACTACTTTGCAGCAGCTGAGTACTCAATCTAATTTAAATACAAAAACTTTCCCAAACTAAGTGTTCTGCCCTCGCTTTGTTAATCGTCTCCTCCCCAAAGCAGACCTCCAAAAGAGAGGAAAGGCCTCCCTCCCAGGGTGAGACCAACGGGATTTTGTGCTTCTCGAGCCCACGCCCATCATTAGCAATACACTAAATGAGCAGGCGAGTTACTGAGGCAGAGGAAACAGTAGTAAGCCACAATCGCTCTTCCTGGGTAATGAAAGATGACTGATGAATTATTGCGTCCCAAATCAAATGTGGTTTAAAGGAAGCGATGGGGTTGAAGCACACAGGCCAGAAAACCTCCAGGAGTGTCTTGTTCTGCCTGGGAATAACAGAATAATTTTGACCAGACAAAAGCTCTAACAGGCTGCTAAACTGAAAGATGCTTGTTTGGGTCATCGGCCCACCAGTGAAGGACCAGACCCTCCTGCCACTGACAGCAGCCTTCACTGCCGGCCTTCGCAGCCAGCTGAACCCAGCCTCGGGCTGAGTGCTCCTCTCCTGTTAGAAATTGAAGCCCCTTGCTTCAAAGGTAAAGGAGCAGCTTTGGTGCTGTCACCCACAGGTTGAGCAGGCTGGGGATTCGGACCCTTTGCAGGCCTGGTTTTAAAAGGCCCTGCAAGCCACTGATGAGAGGGCCCAACAGCAGGGACCGAGCGGGGGCTCTGCCTGCAGGCCTGTGAAGCTGCCGAAACAGCCAGGTGAGGGTCATCCAGGGAGGGTGGCAGCAAATATAAGCCCCCCCCGAAAGCCACAAAGTACATTAACACCAGCAAGCTGTTACAATCCAAAGAGGATTGTAACTTCCTGCTGTGAAGGGAAGTGGTAAGGAGCCAAAGCTGGGCGAGGTTTCTCAGAACAAGCCCCAGTCCCCACCTTTCCACGATTTGACTTCTTAGAGGGAAACAGCCTTTTTTTTTTTCTGTTTTTAAAGAAAAACCATCCCCTGCAGTGAACGCAGCCCAAATATCCTAGCATCCTGTTATTGTATCCGATCCAGGAAGTGAAACCGAGGCCCTGGGCCTGTAATTGGGGCCACATGGACGTCCCGACACCCGTGCTCAACTGCTGGCTTCAGCAGCACCATGAGGGCCGAGCCGAGGTGCCCGGGCTGCTGCACGGCCCCTTGGCCGTGACCGTGGGCAGGCAGGGCTACCTCCTTGCCTCAGCTCCCCAGCTGCAAACCAGAGGTGCTCTCATGCTCCTTTGTCCAGCTTTTGTCCGCTTAGAAGCTCTTCAGGGCAGGGAATGTGTTCCCTAGATGATGTGAAGGGGACCCCAATTTCGGCCAAGGCAACCGAGTGCTACAGTAATAATACATATAATAAAGATTCACATTATATAAATTACTATAATCAAGAATCAGTGGCTATTCGGCCCCAGAGTCCCAACGCCTGGTGTTTTCATGTTTTTGCTTTTGGAACAGACTAATCACTTTCACATCATAAACAAATAATGGTTTTAATAGATTCCACATTTATGGAACTTTTACAGCTAGCATGCAGCAAAGCTCTTGTCCTCCACAGGCTTTCTTCTTTTTTTCCTTTTTTTTTTTTCTTTTGCTGAAATAGCAAAATATATTCTGCAGCAAATTAAGTGCGATTCACGTGGCATTTTGTATGAACACACTGTGGATGTGGCCCATGAAACAAGCTTTGTTTGGTTTCTGTAGCCCCTATGTTCCATTTTTTTGTACTTATAATTCTCAATATGTTTTCGCTGCAGTTTCACGTAGGGAACAACAGGGGAGCCTTTCTCTGTCTCACATAACACCTATGAATCCCCATCGATGCCAGAGCAGATGGGGAGGAGCCGGGCCATCCAGAGGGGCTTCCAGCCTGCCCGAGGGCAGAGTTACGAGAGCAGAGGCTGACTCTTGAAGTGACGGCATGAGTAATCTTCCACATACAAGTTCAACTCCCGATGAACCTTTAGGACCCATAAATTAATGTCTGCTTTCCCCAGGCTGCTGTGTCTTCCCCTTTCATGCTCTTGCCTGTGCCAGCCTCAGGCAGTGGCCGAGAGCAGCTGCTGAGAGCACGGTGCACAGCAAAAATCCCTTCTCCTCCCAGGGTGTGAAGCCTGGGGACTTCCCATGGCCAAGGTGGCATCGCTGTGTGCAAGCTCAGCACCACCGCTGAGCTCCCCCATTACTTCTTTTTCACTGCATTCAGCATCTCTGCATCCGTTTGAAAAACCCTGCTCTCTGCCGAAAGGCTCAGCTTATAGCAGCTCAGCCCAGAGAAAGCCTCTGCTGGATGATTTTGCTTATCAAGCCCAGAAATCCTGGCTATAGAACTGCTGCTGCTGTGAAAAAAAAAAAAAAAAATAATCATTTTGAGTCACGTGTGCCTAACATAAAACACACTGGGCTGAGAGGCCCAGAGAAAGGTGGTGGAGACAAGATTAATGGTTTTAACTGGGAGTGAAATCCAGTAATTAAGTAGTGACCCATGACACTTGAGAAGCAGTAACAGTTTGTTGACCACAAGAATGATTGCTCAGAGCGCCTTCTTAATGTTGTAAATGTGAAAATGATTTACAGCACAACCAACAGGGAAAAAAAAGCAAGCTAGCAAGCAGACACGATTGACATTAGTAATTGTTCCTGACTGCATACATATGTGGAGGTAAGAAAGTAGAAATACTTTCGGTGTGTAGCATGGTAGCAATATATCAAAATTACTAACAGCAAAGGACTCAAACTCCTTGAGCCGAGATGATTAAAAAGCATGCAAACACCATTCATAACGCTGAAACAAACAAGGAGCCTGAAAGGGATGAAGGCGCTGTTTTGGTTTTCAGCATGGCATGTTCGCCTTAAACCCAGAGCTGCGAGCCTATCGGATCCTTGTGGACAGAGTTAAAAACAAATGATTAATATCCAGTATAAGGCGCAGTGCACAAGCTTCTGTGCTTCTGAAGAAGTAGGAAGACTCTCGGGGGATTTCAGCAGCATCCAAAAACCTGACTCGGTTCAGATTCAGCAAGTAGGTCTGACTGGAAGTCAGGAGAGAAGTAGCAAAGTGCAAAGAACACAACTTGTGAGCTGTGCTCACCTGCATGCAAGGACGGTGAAGTCCAGCCTAGCAGTGGCGCTTTTTGTCATCTCAAGAAAAGGCACAGTTACCAGGGTGCCCAGGCTTCCTCTTTGCGTGTGAGATAGGAAGACAAATGAGTCTTCTTCCCCTTGGCCTCAGTGTGCCCTGGTGATGGTCTTGTACAGCACGGACCGGGTCTGACAGTCTCAACGAGCAGGGTGAAGGCTTCTTTTTCACCCCATTGTTCTGTGCCAATACAAGGGAAAATAAAAAGAGTTTGGGTTGTCCAGGTGTAAAGAGCCAGAGATCCGCTCTGTGTTGGTTTAGAAATGTTCCCTTGTCAGAGAAATGTCTCTGTAGCTTACAGGAGAGTTTGGGAAAATAGTGACATTGTCTCTTGCATAAACACCTGGAGGCTTGGAGAAGAGCCTCCTTTCCAGCCACTTCTTTGCTACCTGAATCTCAGCTTTGCTTCCCTTTTGTGAACGATGACAGTGCTGCATTGCCACTCAGCAGCCGCAGCCCAAAGCTGCTCTTCTGCCCTCCCCAAAATGAAAGGCAGTGGAGAAGATGCAGGGAGGACAGGAGCAGGGGTCAAAACGAGGCTGAGCAGAAGAAAGAGCAGGCCCTTGTTTCCAACGTAATTATTTTTGTGCTTGGACTTCTCGGCATCACTTAAGCCCTCTGTTCCACCATCTCCTGTTAAAAGCTGGTAGGTTTTGTTGTGTTTTTTAATATGGTCATAACCCCATTTTATATAGAAGGGAAAATGCTGGCTCCCCGTGGCTTGCATGTATTTTCATATTGGTGTAATTCAAACAATATGATGACTCAACTTGACGTCGTTTCCTGGCTGCAGCGGGGCTTGTGGTAATCGAGAGTTGAACCTTTATTGGGACGCCGATGGAGCAGCAGCACACACCGCAGAGAGCCCTAATGAAGACCAACAGCGGACGGGGCCGGCCGGCTCAGCCCAGCCAGGACACTCCTTACCCAGGTAGGTGCTGTCCAAAAAGCTGCCATCTCCGCCCGATGAGCTGCTGGCACGCAAAGAGCCCCAGCCATGTGCACGTAGACTGAAAAGAAGCAAATCCCACTCTCCCTGCGACATTCAGGAGGAAAACGGAGGTATGAAGCATCTCTGCTGCTTTCCCAGCACCCTGGAAGTTGGCTGTGTGCCACCCCAAAGCCATTGTGAATTCTCCTTTTTAATATTAATTCTTAGAGCATGAGAAGAGTCAGTGTTTTGTTCCAGTGAGGACAAGAAGCATTTGCAGTCTGTTTTTAATTACAGTAGGAGGAGGAAGGACAACCGAAACTTGAAGAATTAAGGTTGAGAAGAGAGAGGTGAATAAAAGCGGTGTCTTGGGAGTGCAGGACACCGGTGTCCCGCTGTGTGTGCCTGTTTGCAGCCAGAAGTAACCCAACACAAACGCATGCCTTCGTGCCGGGTGCATGCACATCGCCGTACATGCACACATCTAAGAGGCAGGGCTGGTAGCACAACCTATTATTAAGCTTGCCAAACATTTCCAATTATAAGGCCCTGTTTTCAATTGCTAATAACTTTGTCAAACTTAAAACCACTTGGGCTGCAATTTTCCATGCCAAGTGTCTGCCTTGGGCTGAAGTTTTTGCTTCTCCTTTTTTTTTTAAACTATCAGCCAAAAAAGTGGTCAGCTGTTTCACAGAAGGTGGCTAGGTAAAATCTAGGGGCTTGCAATATTCAAAACCCTAGTAACATTGTCTTGGAAAGGTCCAGAATCCTCCTGCTTTAGAGAAAGGACTGGACAATGCATGTATTGGCAATTTTGTCAGATTTGACAAAGCCGAATTGCTCTGAAAGCCCTTTTTATACACAAGCAACGCCCCTTACATCTCTGCAGCTTTTACTGTCTGCAATTTCCTGAGCACACTTTAACCTTTCACCCTCCTGACCCTGGCAGGACTGTTTGGGACCATTCCACCAGACACCCGCTGCCCTCAGAGGGAGGGCAGAGAACCTGGTTCCCTTCCCACCCGTCTCTGTCCTTCCCGTCCCAAAGGCAGCTGTCTCCGCTCCAACCCAGCGCCCCTCTCTCTGTATCCTGCATTTTTCAGTCCCAGCAAGGAATACAAAGCAAGGCATGGTGTTAAAATATAGCCCTTCCTTATAAAACCCATGTGACACCAAAGACGTGTCCTTGCCCCTTCTCCCCCCATGTAGCAGTACCTTCAGGATCCCTGGAGCTTGCCCACTTATTAATACCACTAACATCCACATCTGTTTCAGATTGGCTTATGTGGATGGGATTTAATAACAAATATGTTCCCCATTAATGCTAGCCCTTGCCGTGCCTACACTCACTAACAGGCTTATGTATTTTCTGATCAGATCAGATGTTCTCTGTGGTTTGTTTGTCAGATTTTCTGTTTGGCGACTTTCTTCTAGCAAATCAGGTCTGAAATTTAAAACACGCAGAGAGTAACATGGAGCCACCAGCACCAGTGGGGTCGGAGAAAACAGAGCCAGACGGGCATCCTGGAGCACCACTCCTGCTGGATTTACAGGCTCCTGGCCTGATACATGGATATGCTAAAATGCCCTTTGCTGCCCTGTGGGAGGTCTGAATTCTCCTTGCATCACACTCCTGCAAGACATTGGACACATGGTTAGTGACACTTCTGTGCCTCTGGGGCTCATAGAGGGCCTTTAACAGCATGGAAATACAGCTGAGAAATTCACTCATACAGGCAGGTGTGGGAGGATTTTGGCTTGATAGGACTACAAACAGAGGGTGCAGAGTCCTCAGCAGTCATGTTTCTTAAAAGGTGAAGGAATTACCAAAATAACCTAGGTCTAAATCATAAAAAATCTGGGAGAAACGCTACAGTTCAAAGAAGATCATAAAACAGGAGATGCCACAAAAGGCAGAGGGAGAGAGGAAAAGAAAGCAGTGAGTTTATTATGGCCTTTCACGTGTTGCTTCCCATGCACAGCCCTGGAAAGAGCTGGACTGAACTGAAACAATTTGGTGGTTGCTGATACCAGGTAGGGCTTTGGGATGTGAGGCTGGACCTCGAGTCGATAGCTCGGGAATGTTCAAGAGTTGGAAGAAGCCACAAATGGGAAAATCGGGAGCCATGCAGTGGGGCTAGATGCTGGTAGGTAGCAAGTGGCAATGCAAACACCGTGGCTTGCAGCAAGGCAGATGTGCTCTTACCAATGAGGAATAACACATTAGCGGACCAAAGGCAGAGACAGAAATACAGGTGCTGCCACACGGCAGTAAGGATGAAATGCCATAGCTTATTCTGCTTTCAGGGGAAAATGCGTCACTTGACTATATACTGAGAACAGAAGTGCTGCTCTTTGGTTCAGATATAGGCCCGACAGTCAACAACAGCAAATGCCCATGGCATGATCATGGTCCTGATGCCTCTCTCTCTGCCACCTTCCAGTAATCTGCCACCGAGAGCCCTCTGAGTGCTTGTTTCTAGTGCCCCTGTGTCCAGAATTTGTGCAGTCCCTCCAAACACATCTAAACTACTGGCCTCCACACCAAGTTCCTGTGGCAGTGAGTTTCCCAACTCAGTTATCCACAGCGTTTAATTGCTATGTGGAATAATGTGTTGTTGTTCAACACGGTAAGAACATCTGACTGCTGCCCAGAAAGGGGAGGAAATTGTCACATGCACTTACACCAAGGATCAATCCTCAAGTTTTAAGCTGGAACAAATGCACTTGTATCGGAGTCTGAAAGATGAGTCTGATACCTTTGGGACACGTTGAGAGTTTAAGTATTGGGAAAATATTACTGTACAGGAAGGAGGATATCATCCTCAGCGTGAACACGCCTGCTAAAGGGCTATGGGAAATGGATAAAGCTCCTTAACATGGAGATGAAGATAACATGCATAAATGAAGCAGATCTTCCATCTGGTAAACATCTATGGCGATTTTGTAAATCCTAACGAATTGGACTGAGTAAAATTTGAGAGAGCAGCAGTAGAGACAGGCAGCAAACAGTGAGGGCTCATCCAAGTGAGGGCTCAGGAGACACCAGGCACCTCTGGGCGCAGGAGAGAGGGAGACGGGGACAAGGCTGGCCCCATGAGCCCCTGTGTGCCCTGGCAGGAGGACTGTGGTCCTACCATATAATACACATGAACTTTCTCAATGGTAATCTTTTCTAAGATTTCATCAAAAACCAGTTCAATTCCATAAGTAATGAGAAAGTCGTGCTAATCCTTTTTGGTCCAGACAAAAGTATTTGTGTCAGGAAAGATTTCCAGAACCAAAGACAACCAAGTGGGGACATCTGTTATTCTGAGAGCTCCCCCTTCCAACAACCCTTTCCCCCAGACAATTTCATTTAATTGTTGAGAAGTTAAATTTTCTCCTAGGGAGAAAAAGCCCAGAAACATGTTTTCTGAAAAAAACCACCCCTATCTTTTAGAGCAAAAGCGTCAGCCCGAAGCCCATGAGCCCGGCAAGGGGGACACAGCCCCCAGCACAGTAGCAGCAGAATTCAGACCGAGGCAAAGCCGTCAGCTCCCACCTCATACATCCAAGAGGCCCAGAGGGAAGCCCGCGGCAGGTTAAGACACTGAAATATTGTCTGAGAAAGATGTTTTCTTTTTTTTTTCTTCAGGGTGAAAGCCATTCTGGCCCCAGACAAGGTGTGCTCAGACTCAGCCAGCAGGGATTCACAAAAGATAACAGCTCCAGTGATGCCTGTGAACACACATTTCTGCTTCGCTTTGCTTTTTTCTGCTCTGCAGCACTGAGCAGGCTGAGAGGCTCAGAGGTTGGGGCTGCTCGGCTTGTGCGTAACCCCACAGAAGGAACTGGAGCTTCTGGGAGAAGTCCCTTGCTTTTTCTAAACTCATGTCTCCACAGGTAAGGGGAAACGGATCCGAATTTTCCCCTTCTCACCTTCTGAGTTGACCAAACACAAGCGAAGACTCCTTCAGAAGTCTTACAGTCCTGAGAGCTTGGACACTGTCCCAGCTGACCACCTCTGGCCAGACCTGGCTACGGACACACTGCCACTCACTCCCTTTTTGGCACATCACACCCAACACGAGGCGCTTCGTGGTTGCAGAATGGTACCCAAACCCCATCTGGCTGCACCGAGCCGGCCTGCAGCACAGCAGGGCGAGCTCCAGGGCTGAGGTGAGCACTCCACTGCTGTCTTTTCACCAGCTTGGTCCTAGGGGAAGCCCGGCCACCGAGCCAGCCATGAGTGGCCCATCAGGGCTGCTGCAGACAGGAGAAGGCACATCGCCACACGGGAGAGTTTAATCCAGCTCCCTCATCCTTTTTCTCCCCTTCAGACGCCAGGTGGGAGGTTTGACCTTGGGCAGCAGATCCAGGGCCCGTCCCACAGTGCAGACACACATGTGCACATGCAGAGGAAGATGAAGTGCTTTTGCCTGTGACCCCAAGCGTAATGGCAAGCCCCAGCCAGCCAGGGTATTCCAATACCCACTTAGCATCTGTAAGCTGTCCTCTGGGTAGGATTTCGAGGCACATAGCATCATATCTTTCACACTTTTCGAGCAGGGCTATAAATTATGGTGACAGTCCCTGTAACTTCAGCCCCATCACTCCGTACTCCTGGCGCCTGCTGGGTTGTTGCTGTTGTTGTTACAGCTACAGCTCCAAATGGGGAACGCGTGATGTACGGCTGGGAAGGGACTTTTCCAACTGCTCAGTGGAGCGGTCACAAATAGGAAGAAACTGCAGTTTCCTACAATATTTAGCATTATATAGGCCCTCAGCAGTGCCACACTTTACTTCTTCATTTCTAGCATCCCCCTTTGAGAGCTCTACCCCACTTCATCATCATAAACATGTCAACAATCTGTCCCCGTGGAGGGCTCTGCTGTTTGTTCTTTGGCTCACATGGAGAAAGCATGTCCCTGCTCCAGCCCCCAGCACACATTTCTCTATGCTCAAAGGGGCCGGAGTTGGAACTTGGCCATCTCGTGGCTCCCGGACCTTGGTATTTAAGGGGGGAGGAAAAAAAAAAAAAAAAAGAAAAAAAAAAAAGAACAACATGAACTTGATAAATATGATCAGCTGCCGGGAACGTGCCTGAAGCCTCCTGCTGCTGTTGTTGACATCAGAAAGCTGCGGAGCCTTGGAGACGCGAGGAAGTTTTATTGTCTTGCTCCTACCAGGAATGCACGACTGCCGTTCCAGCTGCCTGGTGCTACCCAGCATTTCTCTCCAGTGGGCCGCCTGTCACCGGGAAAACAGGACATCGGTTCTCACCTCCCGGACTGGAGCCTCAGAAGAACATTTTTACGGAAAACGGCTCTGCTGTGATGTTTTCCCAGGCTACTTCTTTGTTACACCCAAAGCTGTCCCGCCAGCCACCTGACAGCTCTCTGCTCAGCAAGGGCAAGCAGAAGGGAAAGGTGCACCCCAGGGTGCAGCTGCGTGCTCGTGGTTTTTCTGGGGCATCCCCAGCTGAAAGCTGCTTCCCGTTTTAGGAAGGAAGAGTATCCAAAATGCCACCACCTGCCTCCTTTGAGTTTGTGTTCCCCTCCCCGAGCTTAACAAGGAAGGTCAGGCTTCCTTAAACTTCACTACCGCAGCAGCTTGGTGTATCAAAAGACCAAGAGTGAACTTCCTTAAAAATGATGGAGAAGTTAACAGATTCCGCATTAACAGATATAACCAAGAATATCTGAATATTAATTCAAGCTACTGAGCTGAACAGAGATGAAGAGTCCTTTGGGGAAAAGGGAATGTGAAATGGATCAAGATTTTAGCAGGGCCATGGTGAATAATTTTGCACTGACGAGTCACGAATGTACATGATGGAGACAGAAATATCAGAGAAGATCCTACACAAACACCTTTTCAGTGCTTTTTAATCTTTTCATTTGCTTCCAGGGTGCAATGCTCCCTCCATCTTTCAGGTCCGTGGCATGAGGTATAGTACAGGAGGGAATTATCTTCTTGCATATGGAGATTTAGGCCCCCTTAAAGGGGTTTGCTGGATAGTTGTGAAGATGTAAGCACTCTGCAGATACCCAGAACAAACTTCCACAGTGCTTTGCTAAAAAATATGGTGCAATGCTTGGCTGGATGAAGCATGGTGAAAGAGCTCTGTTTTCACGGCTCATTTAGTCCAGGACTTTTCTTTAGGGACAGCCAGCAAGAGCACCGATTTTGATCACTTTCTACTGATGTGGACAAAGTTATTCTGGGATTTGGGCTGAGACTGACTCATTTCACAGGACTTTTAAGAGGTTTTAATTTCTACCATCATGGGGTAAATTCAAAGTGGTCACCTGGAGAAGACAGTTCCCAGATCTGCCCCACTCCAAGCCAGCCAGCTCCTTTCTCACATGAACTTACAGCAGAGATGCATTTGGAAGAGAAAGACATCTTTTCAGAAGTGTTTAACAGAATAGTTTGTCGTTCAGCTGCAGCTGAAAGGGAACGTCTCCTTACCTCAAGTTTCTGACCCTTTTGTAAAAAAATGTTCAGATCTCTCTATAAAGAAAAATATTTTTTAAAAAATCATTTGTTCTAAAAGAAGTCCTTACATTTGGCAGAAACAGACACTGTTTGCTCTTTTTTTAATGACCTGCACGTGCCACACTGCCCTGTTGTGCAATGTTCCCTTGCCCAAACAGCCCTGGTGCAGCAATGTCAGGGGCACTCAGGTGTGAAGGTGCTGAGAGGCCTTTAAGTACCTTGATCAAGAGACTAAAAGAAAATGCAAAATGGAACTTTCCTCAGCAACTCAGGGATTCCTCCCCCCAAATCACTAGAAAACCTTTAGTAAGAACTCCTCCTCCCCCTCCATTGTTACACTGCAGACAGATTTAAATAGCACCCTGCTCTGCAAGAGGGCTGTAAGGGGCCCTAGAGCCATCCAGCTGAGATAAAAGGCCACAGCCGAGTGTTTCTGTAAAGACAACAGTTGCACCATGAGTGACAGATCCTTCGTTATGTCAGTACACCCCACCGCAAAGGGAAGAAAAGATGTCTTTGGGCACCCTTTGCAGAGCGTTACCCGCTCTGTGCATGCTCTAATCCCTGTCTCTCAGCTCCATGGCTGCCTGGCTCCCTGCGAGCGATGCCCAGCAGCACGAACACCGGTGCCTGGTGCCCTGCGGGCAGGAGGCTGCTGGCAGGCACCTGCCATTTCATGTATTCCATGTGCAGAAACCTGCACGGACGGTTTTGCTACCTCACCTCTACGTAGTCCCCCAGATTTTCCCCCGTGGTTCCTGGAATGGCCTTTCCTATCACTGTGAGGATGAAGGATGATAAACTTTCATAACCATTTTTATTTTTCTGTATAAAAATCGATTGCCACCTGCTTCATTTCCGTGATAAAACAAGACTAATTTGGTCCCAGGCAGTTCCTTTCTGACCCCTCCTTTAGCATCAGCTCATTACACTTAGATCAACCAAGACAGAGACATTATTTTTTCCTTAAGTAAATCTAATTTCTTCCCTATGCTAGCCATGATTCTTGGCAAATGTGCTTAAGAGAGAAGCTTGGAGGAAATGAGTGATATTTTTGATTCTGAAGAAACAAATGCCAAAAGTCAATTTTGAAAGGATAATACAACTTCAAATGACTCATATGTTTGTTGAGATGCTGGGACAGTAGAGCCCTGGTGAAAGGAAGAAGCTGGGTTTTTAAACTGCTTAAACTGTTGATCTTCTGCATTGTTTGGGCTTTTGCAATCAGATCTCTATTTCAGTTAATAAAAAATAAGGCAGTTACTCAATTTTTTTATATTCAGGGCAGCTAGCAGACCAGCTCTCAAGACACCAGCCAACTGCCTCTAGTAAAGCCCAGTTAAACGCAATCACATGCAGCCCCTCTCCTCCGTCTGACAAGGCAGCATTCCTGCAAAATTGGTCCTCGCTCACTAATCCCATCATTAAACCTGAAAACCAGATCCTATTATTTTAATTCATCTGGCAGTAGCTCGCCCCAGTTTAATTGCACACCGATACAAATTGATAGGCAGCTTCGGCCCAGACCCAGGGAACCCAAAGTCCACCCTGAAGCTGTGAGCAGAAAGGCACGGAGCGAGTGGTGAACGGCCCATTGGACACCTAAGTGTTATACCTATGGGTTTCCAGGCCTTAACTGAGCACTCTTGCATGATTTGATAAGGGTTTAAGGTCTCCCTGGTAAAAGCTCTCTTTATTTACTCCCTGGGAAGTCACACACGGGGTATTATTTTAGTGGTCTGTCAGCACAAAGCTTCAGTCTGACTGGGGTTGTGCCATCCCAGGCATATATTAATGAATCACTCAAACAGAAGCCATAGCATCTTAATGCAACAATCCTTTTAAAAAATCAATCAGAATTAAATGTGAACCGCAAACCATTAACTGAGTGCATTGTTAAGAGGTTTTGATTAAAGCTTTTGAAATTAAAAGGATCAGACTGAGGATCAGAGAAACACACCGCAAAATCATCAAAAGAAGATGAGGAGCAGATTTTGTAGCCCTTGCTCTTGAGGGAGATAAATCAGTTCTTTATATTTTAGGCAGGGAAAGAGTTGCAAAACTTGGCCTTCAATACACTGAAAACGTTCTTAACTGATCTTGTGTCCTTGAAGCCAACGACTCCTTCGGTGTTTCCCCTGTGAGGAGCTGCTGTTTGCAACCAGGAGTTTTTTCTCCTGGCACTTGGCTGGCTGTGCCAGGGCAGCTTTTGGCACACCACGGGGATAAGTAGCTGGGTGCTGTAGCTCATCTACCCCTAATCGCTGGAAGTGGAGACAGCTTTCTATAAAGCAATGCCACCACCAAGTGAGAGGATCGCTTATGTTGCCTGACAGATGAAATGTAATGCTTTTATGTCATAAAACTCCTTGCATTCAAATTTCTTGTTATTTTACAGAAAACCTTAAACACCGATCTGAATTTATGTTTCCAATCACACTAGAAATTAGTAAGATTTTTAGCCCTATAGGTATGTGGACATGGTCAAATGCTCATCCACCCAAAATCCCCACTGAAAATCTATTCTTCTATTTATCTACCAAGCCTTCTGTTTGTATGCTGTTTGTATTTCATTTAAAATTTACTCCTTCTTTGGATGTGCAGGGGTAAAAACTGAGCACTGGATATAGTCCTTGGAGCTGAGCGTCTGTATGTGCAGTATCAGGGCTGAATGTAGAGCAAAGTAACTGCCCTCCAGGAGTTATAGTCAGCGATTTCAGCACGGTTTGTGTGGTAAATAGAGCTCTAAATCCAGATGCTAGTTTACAGATAGTCTTTCAGTTCAATTATAGTAAACTTCTCATTTCTTTGGCTACCCAAAAGCCACAGAAATTAATCCCCTTAGCACTATGCTTCTGCTAAACTGAAACCTGGTTAAACACACGCTTGAAGAAGCCACCTGATTTTTTCTATATTTACCGGACATTTAAAAGTCATATTTATAAGTGACAGAGCAAAACAAAAACAAAACCAAAACAAAAATAGGCTCTCTGCTGAGAATTTATGTGGCAAGCTTTGCCCCAGAGTGTTTTTATAGCCTGGTTATAAACCACTGCAAACAGAAGGGTATATAATGGAAACACTGACAGATCTTTACCTAGAATATTGCAAATGAGCACGCCATAAAAATGACTAATTACAGATATTGTAAAACTCAGCTTAGCTCTCGGGCTCAGCCGTTGGGCTGGAAAGGGGGAGATGCAGACACTGATAACAGAGGGCTCGGCCTCTGCTCCTGTTGGCTTTCCCTGTGTAAAAATTGGGAGCTTTTAGTTCTGACCTGCTGTTAACAGCCATGACCACAACAGGAAACACTTTATAATGCTGTGAGCTTGAGGGCAAGAAAAGTGCTTGCATGTTACCTGGCCTGCAAATAAATCTGCCCTTGTTCACTGCTAGCAACACATCTCTGGCATGTGTCCATCCATGAAGTCCCAAGCAAGTCCCAGCTCAGCTGGTGCCAAGGACCTCAGGGTAGACCTCACCCTCTCTTCTTCAGATGGGGCACGAGGATGTGTCAGACCCTACACCAAAATCCCAGGCTCCTTTAAGTGGCTTTGTCTGGTTTGTGAAGGAGGCAGGGACTCCCTGAGAGGCTCTGAAGGGCAGCACAGGACAAGGTGAGGAGCTGGGACCCGCCTGGATGGAGCCTGTCCGCATCAGCACCACGCACAGGAATTAGGTGGTTACTGCGCTGTGGCTGGCCCCTCTGAAAAAAGACCAAAAATAAATGGAGACTTGATGGCACTGAGCACCCATCCATTATCAGGGGAAAACTGATTTGGGTCTACACATCTAGAAAAGTGTTGTTACTGTAAGCAATGGTTTCTTCATTCTCTTCCATTCCTGCATGGTCCTAAGAGCCAAAGTCCCCTGGGAACTGCACCCCAGCAGGTGCTGAGGAAAGGCCTTCCATCCTTCCCACCCATGTTGGAGAACCTAATGTTGGATGGCAAAGTAGCAGGCAGCACAGTCGGCCTGGGGGAGGCTCTCAGAGAAAGACATCCTCTATCTCTTTCCTTTCTCCCTGTCCTCCTTCCCTCTGGTGGAGAAAAACCCCACTGGAAGTGACGGTACCGCCATCGGCCTCCGAACCCAGAGCCAATGCCTGTAGGAACCCCAACCCCACGGCCACAGGGAGCTGATCCATCTTCAGAGACCGTCAGCTGTACCCATTAGGAAACCTAAGTGGAGCAGGCCAACTTTACAAGCAATGGTTGAGTTGTTCTTAGGCCAGAGGGGCCTGCGATTACAATAAAGGCCTAGCAACAACAAGGGGACAGACCCTGGCCGTGGACACCCCGAAGGCCTAAAGATAAAGGGTTGGATTACACAAAGCAGCCTCTCATTATCCACTCCTTGATACTGGTTGGTAACTTTGTTTTTTAAGGAATCCCTTAATTAGGTTTTACAGTGCATAGGTTAGGCATTTTCCAGCAAGAGCTTTATTGTAATGGGTTGCACATGTTCTCATACTGTACACCAAAATGAAATTTAGCTACAGGGCATTTCCTTCCGTTGCTCTTGCTGGGGAGCAGCTTTAACCTTTTTGCAGACACAAAGCTATATTTCACTCCTGAGAGGCCACAGCAGTTCCCCGCTCCCAATCACTCGGGTCATTTCAGCCCTTAACTGTGAAGCAATCTCACAAATGTGCTGTGGGGAGCAATCCTGAGGGGGCAGGGGGGTGAGACGGAGATGGAAGAGGCCCGGGAGGTTAAGACCCAGGAGGGCCTCACTCCAACAGAGCCCAGCAGTCTCCCAAGAAGAAGCCTGTGGTACGTAACTGGGCAGGGCATAGCTGGTGGCTGCATCTGACCTTGGCTAAACCACTGGGGGAATCTTCTCCTGAGGAACCTCCTCAGGAGTTCGTAACTGGCCCCTCTGTTCAGCCCCCCAAGCTGATCGCGCAGCACGACTATCAGAAAGAATCTCCAGCTATGACTTCAGTCTGCAGAATTTACCCCAGATTTTGTGATCTAGCCTAGAACTTGGAAACTTATATCATCTTCCTGAACAAGAACAGAAGATTATCAGAAGAGATTTGCATGTGGCGGGTTCAGATCCAATGACAGGAGACAGCTTAGCACACAACACACAGGGACTCCTTGCCACAAGATGTAATAGCAAAAATAAAAGTTTACATGGGATCAAAGGGCAAGTGGACAAATTCTTAGAAAAAGAAATCTTTTAAGGAGTCTTAAGTATTGCCTATCAAGCTTGGTCTTCCTACAGACGTGTTCAATCATCCTGGATACTAGAAATTCTCTAGTGGAACCTCTAAGAAGCTCAGTGCATCTCTGCCCTGCCTGACAAGCGTGGGCAGCAAAGCCTAATGAGGCAGGACTCAGAAACTTTGGCCCGTAGCAGAGGACTCCACTCATCTGCCCAACTGCTTGAGGAGCTGAACACAACCAGTACATGCGTTGCCCTTAAAGCTGCTGCTGAGGGACTAAACCTCAGTCCCACAAAGTCAGGGATGTGACAGCTCTGCACACATGAGCAGGCTGGCTGAAACAACATTTGCCTAAGTGTTTCTAGGAGTAGGAATTTGCAGCTGGGTTTTCCATGGTACTGTGTGCACTTGGACCTTTGAAAATCAGGCTATTAGAGTGCTCACATAGAAGAAGGGAATTTATGTTGTCTTCATGCTTTGAGCCTGAATTTGTCCTGAGGGAACAGTAGCAGAAAAAACAGCCATTTATTTTTAATAGACACCAGTGTCGTTACTTAGGTCTGGTGAGCTTAAAGGATTGAGAGGGGAATGATATCATCAAGGAAGTAATTTCTTTACTTTTTTTTCATTCGTCTAAGAAAAAAAAAAAACTCACACAGAAATACAGTACAAGAACCTTGCTAAGATTCCGAAATGCTTGCTATCAAGATTACAAACATCATTTATCTGGTCTCCTGTCCCTTCCTTAAGGCACAAACTTCCCTTCAACTGTTGTCCCGAGGCCTGGCACCTTTTGTCCACCCTCTGCCTTCGACACACTCGTCAGGAAGCGAACCAGGTGTTGGCAGAGGCGTCTGCACACCCCCACATTCCTCACTCTCACAGAAAGATGGAGAAGCTCCTTGCAGCAGCAGAAGTCAGGATTTATCTGCAACGACAGCCCCCCGGCCCAGGCCAGCAGCAGGGAGCGGGGCCCCCCACCCTAGGACACCTTGGGGTCACTGCAGGCCAGCCAGAGCACCTCGACTTGGCTGTGACCTTTCAGGAGCCCTTGCAAATCACATCTGGAATGTGTTTCAGCTTCAAGAGCAATAAATGAAAACACTGAACACAACAGGGTCGAGGCAATGTTGTTTGAAAGAAAAGGTAATGCTTTGACCCTTATTTGGCCCATGACATGTCTGGTTATTCCGCCAAGAACTGGGGAAGTGTGGCTTGGGTTGGGTAAAGGATAATAAGCTATTTAGTCATAAAAAAATACAATTCATTTCAAGCCTTGGTGGCACCCAAAAATGGGAAATGTGATTTCCCCACACTCCAAGGCACTCCTTTTCTTTTGCCTCCAGACATCCAGCAAGCAAACAGAGCTCCAATGGTTTTGTAGGGAAACAATCAAGATCAGACATGTTCTTGCCATTTTTCAAACAGTTTGGCAAATCCTGGTTTGAGAAAAAATAGAAAAATACTGCTTTCATTTCTACAGTATCAGCAAATAGAGATCCAACTTACAATGGCAGTGTCAACATAAAAATGACACACGACCTCTCTGTCACTTTTCCTTTACGTTTCACCACTGAAGCCATGGGTGTAATTTCAGCACCCTGCTCCCTAAAACGAGAAGGGTCCCTTTAGCAGGATGCTGGAGGGGTTGCTGCAGGTACCCCACATATCTCCCTCTTCTTCACTGCATGCTACAGCAAACATTTGTTTTATTTTTCATATACAACTGGAGTAAAGCCTCTTTTTTAAATGTGAAAAGTTCTGATACCGCAGGCCTGGATTTGCAGGTCTGCCTTTGCCCAGCTGATGCCACCTATATTTCCGCTTATGTTTCTTTCCCAGCACTGACAACCTCTTCTATGAGGCCCACTAATTAATTGCACGAATGAATGGTTTTCCACTTAGACAGGCAATGACTCCAGACGGTGAGTTCTCTGGCAGCAGGGCCCGTTTCAGAGCTGACTGACTTCTTGTGCCATTGTTGGCCCCACTCAGTGAGGTTCTGCTGCGCCTCTTCCGACTCTTGGAGGCCTCACCCCACATCCTAATGGGGCAAACAGGGGGGATTCACACCCCGGGAAAGGATTTTAGCTCAGAGGGGAGCAGCAGGCAGTGATGGGCATAACGGGCTGGACCGTGGTGCTGCAGCCATCGCAGCACAGCACCATCCTGCTGCAGGGGAGAACCTCTATCACCCCTGGTCACGGGCTGCACTGCAGGAGGCTGCCAGAAAGTGGTGCCCCAGTTTTCAGATCTCGGGGCTGTGGTCCTGAGGCAATCCTGGACTTCTACTGTGCTATTCCCACCATTTGGCTGGGTGCGTTCACAGCCACATAGCCCTCCTCGCTCTGTCTGCTGGAATTAAACTATATCCATGTCACAGTGCTGTGTCCATTTAATTACTTTATAAATGGATTTTCCAGACATCTGAGGAACTGAGCCTCATGTCTTCCCCTTCAAGCCTCGTTTGCTCCAACTTTTAGGGATGGGAGTGAGAAGACAAATGACTTGGCAGAGGCTGCATGGTGAACACAGCATGCAACAAGCAGCCAGCTCCCCCTTTTTACTGCAGCAGTTTCAGGTAAGTATCTTATTGGCTTCTTCTGCCTGATTTTTAAATTAAAAAATAAAAAATAAAACAACAAACAAGCAGAAAAGCCTGACCACCCTCTTTCTGAATAACTGGCTTGCAGAAAGCTGTTGCTTTTTCTCCAAAAGGATTGAGAAACAGCTTCAATAGCTTCTTTGTGCAGTTTTATTTTGCAGCTTCCAGCTCAAGACAGCATTTCCTGACCCGTGAGGATATGCTGCCCTCTTCCAGTCTGGGACACTACAGCTCAGCAGTGCCGTGGAGACACATTTCCATGGATCTGCAGGATTAATCCTAAGAATCAGTAATTCTCCACTTCCACAGATCTAGTTTTTCTTAGCAGTCAGCTAGTGGGTTAGGGAGGACTCAGTAAATTGTAAGGGACGAGGACTGCACTGAAGCAGGCTCTTCCTGACCTCACTTCCCAGTCTGCCCTGCCTCCTGTCCAGCTTGCGATGCTGTGCCCCTTCACCACCTCCCGCTATTCCCAACACCTTTCGTTACCTTCCCCATCCTTCAGCCAAGTACCTGGGGGGTCTCCTTCCACACACAGAGAATCCTATAAAGAACAAGAAAACCCTCAAATTTCTTTTACTAAAATGGCCCAATCTGGGAGCCTTTGTCAGAAACTTGAATGATTTCAGGGGGACAACAGAGAGGAGCAAGCAGGATAGACAGCACCAGGAACCTGCATTATCCTGTTTAGGGCTGCAAGCATTTCTCTCCCCTTTGTGCAAGGGGGACAGAGGAGGACTTTCCAACCCTGAGTGGGACTGCAGGAGGTCACACCTGCTGCTCTCACAGGTGCCTCTGTGCCGGGAGATCCCCTCCAGCAATTCCCCTGTGACTGCTCTTATCAGCTGCTGAAGATTAGAGGTACCTTGGAATAGAAACTTCAAGGAAAAAGGGAAGGGGAGAATTGCATTTCAAAGAAAGTGTTTGAAAGAAACCTTTGAAGGACCGTATTCAAAGGTTCATGACTTGATATAACCATTTTAAATAGACATAAATTTCTGTTTGGATTGAGATTGGCTCTCACCCCAGCAGGACAAAATAGCTGCCTTCTTTGTACGAACACAGTCCCAGCACAACACAGGAGATGACATCCATCTGATAACAACTTACACTGCTTTCAACCTAAAAAATCCAAAGGTGCTACATCAAGGTAAGGCCTACTCTCACATATGCCTGAATAATTTCCATAAAAAAGACGAGCTTGTGCCCATAAGCTTTTAGGTAGGATCAAGTGAGCTAAATGTTTTTGGGGCTGACTGTGCATCAGATATCCTGATGAAAATCCACAGTAAACATCCAGATCGATTTCTGCTGAAATGTCTCCATCCCGGAATTAAAACATGGTAGTCACATCCCAGAAAGCAGCACAGCAGCTAAGTGAGGTGGCCACACTGAACTGATGTCCCAGCAGAGGCAAACCTTGGGCACGGCTCATCTTTACGCTGCTCTCTGATGGGTCCAGTCCTCCCCACTCACCCCAAGCAGACAGCTTTCTGGCAGAAGCATCAGAGAGACAAGAGTCACCAGGCCCAATGGCACCAAGACACACTTGGGCTGCCAGATAGCTATTAATGTACCAAATCATCTCACAAGTACAAAAATACCCTGTCTGTCTAATTTCCTGATGCGCTGTTTCCTGGTGGATCTCTTCTCACATTTGAAATTTTATTTCTATATGGAATAAAAATATTTCCTAGGTACAGTGAGGAAACAGCTGATCTTATCTACTCTATTGCAGGTGACTTTTTAAAAATAATACCTTAAATGACGTACAGCCCTCCACTTAGGCAACCCCTGGTTCAGCTAAGCTCTTAGCCCCTGTGTAGCATGAAGAATGTGTTTAATGGCATTCAGCAAGATGCATTTTGAAGGATATACTCAACCATTTTGCTGACATCGGGGCTCTCAGCCCTCAGCCCCTTCTTCCTTTTTTGCATCAGGACTCCAGTTTGGCCATATCGAAACATACACAGGGAGACCTTCAGCCCTTTGGGTGCATGTTCACTGTCCCCAGCAGCAGCCCTTCATCCTGGCCACAGTCTTTGCCTGTTCCTGAATTCCTCTAGACAAGCATACAAGTGCCCTGAGGACATCAGGCAGTCACCCTGTGGGGAGATCTGCCTACACTGCCCAGCACAAAGGTGGGGCTGAGGTCCCTGCTCCAGCCTTCGGAGCCAGGCAGCCACATGAGCACCCCAGGAGCCCAAACACCGATGGAAATTCTGCCTGCAGGTGCCGGGCCATGGCAGCAGCACCAAGCGAGGGGCATGGCGGGCAGCTGTGGCTGGGGAGAGACAGCAAGTGGTTCGGCCTCTCCCCTGCAGCGCCAGCATCTCGCAGGGCTGCATGACTGCAGAACTGGGCAGAAAGCCAGGAACTCTTGAATTATATTCCTGATTCTGCCATTAATTTCTTATATGGCCTTGGGCAGCTTGTATCACCTGCCAGTTTGGGATTTTCCTTAGATAAAGAAGGGAAAATAGTTAACATCACGGATTTATAGAGCTTAAAGCTCTACAAAGAAGAGTCTGGTCTGGCTTCTCTATATCAAAAACCTTTAATTTCACTCAGTTGTGCCTGAATCGAGGCCAATTGCTTATGTTTGACCAATATATATCTCTCCATCTCTTACAGAAGAACAACTTATCTTCATCTGAAAACATCAAGAGATGGAGAAAAGCCAGCACATCCCTTAGTATTTTTCCCCCTGTGATTAATTCCCATCCCTACTGAGCATTCAAGTTTCATTTCCCATCTGACTTTTTTGGGATTCTTCTTTCAGTCAGTACTTCTAACGATCCTTTTTTTTTCCCTAAATGAAAGTGTTCGCGTGATACGGTATTTCTCCCCGTGGCTTATCCGCACGACTTGGTGGGCTAAGGGCAATAATTGCAAAGATAATTAAAATCTGCCCAGTGCTTTGAAATACTAAGCTCATCTCTAAGGCCCATTATCCTGCTCAGTGTCAGAGGTACCACTGACAAGTACTTCACTTCAGCCTTTCAGGCAGCATGCAGCTGCCAGAGAAAACCAAGAGTGGAAAAGTACTATCTCTTCAAAAAAACAGATGTTGCAGCTCCAATTTGTCTTCTGCCAAGACAAAGGAGATGCACTAAATTGATCTTTTGTAAAGGATTTTGTTTTGCTTCCAAGATTAATATCACAACAAACTGGGAGGCACCATACCTCAGGGTGCAATGCTATATTGCAGAACCGAGCCTAAATACCCATGCTGAGCATAATTTAGTTAGTCTGAAACTGTGTCTGTGGAGGGGGAAATAAACTTTTTCCTTCCAGTAGCACATCATCTAAATAATCTCTCTATCTCAGTACACAAAGGCTGGCGATTCAGCTTCAAAGACAGGCAATAGCTTCTAGGCTTGAAACGGCTCACCACGGAGTGCCGGCGGTAGGCCTCAGAGCCCTCGCTGGTGGCCTGCGTGGGGTGCTTGGTCACACAAAAGGAAAGGAGCAGTGAAGGGACGGGAATTAAGATCTGGGCCATCCTGTAAGTTGGCTGGAGGGCTCTAATTTGAGCCAACTGTTGTGACTGGAGAGAAAATTTGAAATCATGCAGCTGGTAAGGGACATCCAGCCAGGGCTCCTGTTCTTATGCAGAAAGTGACTTCTTGATACTTTTCCCAGAAAGGACACTATCTTTATCCACAGACCACAAACACTGCAGCTTATATGCAGGCTTTTCACCCTGGGATCATGTCTGTTCGCCACCATTAATGGCATCCTCCAGCAGTACTTTTTGCCTCAGGCACCGAGTGACAGCCCCCTTCCCAAACCCACCCGTCCCGACCTGGCCGCTCTTCCCTCGCTGACGTGAACCACTACACGTCTTCCCAGCCACTGCCGCTTTTTTTCTCAGCAGTATTTGCACTTCAGCAGAAGGACAAAAAGTCCCCACTTGTACAATCCGTTCAGGATGAACGGCAGCGTGTAATTTAAGCACATTGATTCAGTGTTCCTTACAACAGCTAATGGGTCCTGATTTGTACATCACATACACAATCAGTGGATCGAAACAAGCACAATTATCGGATCATGGTGTTCTCTTTCCATGCTTCTTCAGCTGCCTGAATAACCGCAAACAAATTCCACGTACTTGTTTCACCAACGCCCTGTAGCTCTACCCTGTGGCAATTTGTGAGCAAGGTCTGCACACAAGCAGGTATAATGGATTAACAAAAATGACTGGACAAAACAAAGCTTTTAAGATTGCTTTTTTCGCTGTGCTGTGGGAGATCTTTTACACTGATGGAAAATAGATGTAACGGACTACCTCAGGACGACAGCATTTCTCAATGGTGTGTGGAAGTGCTCCTGAAGCAAGCTGACCCCTTTTCTGCTAGGGCTGGAAGTTTTGCAAGCCTAATTATGTCAGCTAGGAGTGTGAACAAACAAAGACATCATCCCTGCGAGAGAGAGAGCTATGCCAACAAAAAGCCCTGGTGTGGATGCAGTGCTACAAAAGGAGGGATATTTTTTCTTTCCAGTATAGCTGACTTTGTTTGGGTAGCTCTGATAAACTACACCAGCAAAAGAAACCTCTTGGCTCGAATAACCGTGTTTCCAGCGTAGGTTGCCAGTCCAGTGATATCTGTGTGTCAGCACATTCCTCCTGCTGCAGAGGAGAGTGCCGGCACTGGATTCTGTGAAGACTTCACCTGGGACAGAGGAAGGCTAAAAGAAGGATCAGACTATTTGATATCTAGAAGGACACTGAGACAGTACACTGAGGGGGGAAAGCTGTGGCTGTGCTGACCGGAGGCCAGGACGTCAGACAGCACATTCCTGCCTGACACGCGCCCTCTCGGCTGCGAAGCGAGATACTTGTCAGAGACAATCCCCAGCCAGAGGTTGCTCTGCGATAACGCACAGCCATTTCTGGGCTCCTAGTGTGACCCACTGCCTGCATTCATGGCAAGCTTCTGCTTCGTGTGCGGTTTACGGACAGACCCTGTGGGTTTTGGCGCTGCCTGTTGTGGCCACAGTGGGCTGTGAGATGGCTGCCTGAGGTTGTAGCTACTCCACACTTGGGGCTGTGAAGGCAGAAATTGTTTCTTTTCGCCTAGCAGCAAAACAGGGTCTCTCTGGTTTTTCGTGTAGGCCGCAGATGCCCAAGGACGTACTCAGCCATACTCTGCAGCCTTGGGTAAGGAACCTGTAAGTATCCTTGGGCAGGCCTGTCTGAGACCCTCCCCATCCTTCCTCCTCTGCCACCGCTCTCCTCCCCAACACAGCAGGCAATTTCAGTGCTCCATTCACCAGGGCTTCAAGGCTGTGGCCAGGGCCCCTTCCTTTGCATCCTCTGGAGCAGCAAGTCCCACCTTTTCCTTCTTGCAGAGCCGCACTGGCTCGTTGCCCTCACTAATCCAGGGGGGGTAGTTTGTTGGGCTTTTCTTCCTTAATCAATTCACAGAAATGAGCTTGCACGACGCTTTGTGTTTCTGCAGAGCGAATTCCACAAGCAAGGTGTAAAAGTAATTAAGGCGCCAGGCTTCAGCTTTCTGACACTGCAATCAGCGGGGCGTCCCCAGGCAGCCACCCTCACAATGAAGGCACAGCGAGCGCGGGGAGGCGAGGGGGGAACCAAAAATCATCGGCTTTCAGAAAGCCACATCATTTCTCAGTCCGGCTCTCTGGGGGCCAACAGATAAACAGCTCTGCCCCAAGGAATTTCCTTCCTCCGAAGGTGGGAACTGGCCGGAGCCGCCACGGCCTCCCATCCTCCAATGACATCAGCTTCCTTGGGCGTGGGGCGAGGGGACTTCAAAGGAGGAGTTAGGGGAAAAGGCCTTGTGAAAGCCGGGCAGGCCTGCGTGCAGGCCCTGAGGCCCCGCGGTGGAGGCCCGTCACAGCGGTTCACCCCAGCACACCCCGAAGAGACAATAAAAGAGGAAAGGAAAGCGCAGCAGAGGCAGACACGCCAACGCGGCTGCAGGGCTGTGACCTGTGTGATGCTGCCAGCACTGCTCCTCCAGCCCAGACAAATGGTCCCAGTACAGCCCCGTCCCTGTCAGTGTCTGAGCAAACCCATGGGCTGGCCTTGACCAGAAGGGCACCCATTTCCTTGGGTCCCACCCCTAGGCTGAGCTTACCACGAACTTTCAGATGCCAAATACAAGCAAAGCTTCAACGCAGTCTCTGTCTAATGACGCTACATGCACCCTATAGCCACCCCTACTCGTAAACCTTGAAGAACTGTAATATCTCTTCAGACCCCAGCCCTCTCTTAAATTCGGTTGAAATTTGGCCAAGAAGTTCCTGGGGGAAGAGGAAAGAAAAGGGCCTGGCAGACGGACACAGGGACACCGTGTTCACATGAGATTCATTTTCTTAGGAAACCGGGCTAAAAATAATAGTCAGAAATGTTGGGTAATTGCCTTCAACTCAACATCTCTCTCTAGACAGGAAGAAAGGAAGGAATTAGCACGCTGTATGTTATATTTCAAGATTTGT
Organism: Anser cygnoides; assembly: GCF_040182565.1. Taxonomy (NCBI): domain Eukaryota; kingdom Metazoa; phylum Chordata; class Aves; order Anseriformes; family Anatidae; genus Anser; species Anser cygnoides. The sequence continues at coordinate 28,628,562 of NC_089880.1, read as the reverse complement.
CTACATTATTTCAAGCATAGGAATTAGAAATGAAATTAAGAAGATATATTAGATCGTCTTGCCCCTCCCTAGAGAAACAAACCTACAGCTGTTTCCCTTAGCATTTTTTTAGTGATGTGTGCAGTCCAGTTTCAAATGAACCAAATGATGGAGCTCCCATCAGTTTTCAACAGGAACCATTCCCTTGCTTACATATCTTTCCTGTACTTTCTTGTTTCTTTTTTTTTTTAATAAAAAAAAAATAAATCTATTTCAACGTTTTTTATCCATTGGCCATGTTTCATCTCAGTATTTCTAGCACACCTCTTAATTATTTTATGAACTCACTAGAGTAGAAAGGTAAATACAAGTGTCTATGCACACCACCTGCATACTTCAAATAGTATCGCAGGGTTCATTTCACTTTTTTGCCTGACTGAGAGGCTTTTTTATTCAAGATGGTTTAATATTTTTAACTGTCTTTTTCCTGGAAAAAAAAAGGCTTTGATTAATAAATTCCAGGATTTTTCTTCAGTCTGAGTTTTTTGGACTTCCCACCCTCCCACCTCGGTCACATTTCAGCTTGAGTTTTAAGGGCCCAATCCACTCGAAAAATCTTGTAGATGGTTTTCTCACTCCCCTTGACTGTTCTACGTTAGCTTTCTATTGCGTAATTAAGAGCTATTGAAAGGGAGGGTTTACCTGAATATGACATTATTCCAAGAAAATAGTTCCCCTTTCTTAAGCACATTGCTTGTTTCCTTGTACACTCGACTGTTGCTTTTCGGCGGAGTGGGCCCTACAGATCTGGAAACATTTATTGCATGCTCTACACATGAGCTGGTGACAGAGAGGGTTGCACCCTGCGTGCATGATATCCATGCTTTCTGGAAATACGAGGGCAAACTGTAATTCCCAGGGAGCAATTCTGCCCCAACTCTGCTTATTTTAAGGCAGAAAAGAAGCCACTTTGCTCCTTAGAACAGCCACCTCCAAACCAAACTGCAGCGCAGCATCCCCAGGACTGTATATCTCCCTAGCAGTGTCCATTGCTGGTGCGGTCGGAACAGAGCCAGCCCTGGTCTGACACCAGCATCTGCAGCCGGTAAAGCTTGATGGGCAGGGGAATGCCAAAGGCCCCAAAGGAGCTCAGACCAACCTAGGACTGGACCAACCAATTAGGATGTGGCCTAAGTCATCAGCAAATTAACACGTTCTGTCCAAGCTGTGTGCTTGGAGCAGGTCTGAATTTGACAGCAACAGTTCCAACCACTGTCCCAACCCGAAAGAGGGGTACCGAGGATGAATTAAGACCTGTCATATATACCTGAAATATATTTCTTTTTCCCACTGTGCAGCTGTATGACATGAAAAATCATTGTAGGGTATAATCAGCTTCAGCTCCTCCACCCTAAGCACAAATGCACAGAGGCTTTGACCAAAACCCTCATCTTTAACATGCCTGTTCCACATTGAGAAGCAGAAGACGTGAAGATGTGCAAGTAGACATAGTTTTCTTGGCCATACTGAACTTGTCAGGGGCCAGTTTCAGAGAATTTTATGAAAACAAGATTCCTGATCTCAAAATCATCCGACTCAGAAGGGGGGCTGCTTTCTGGTATTCTCACACCTCCCTGATGGATAGCAGCACATCCGCAGCTGCCAGCAAACACAGCGAGGAAATGTGCACGTATTTGGGATTTATCCCTTGGTAACTCCTGGATTCCTCCTCTGCCTCATAACCTTGCAAGAAGCACCACGGCGCCAGCTTTTCTCTGCCTGATCCCCTGATCACAAACGCCCCGTTACTGAGAACTGCTATGAAGGCAGAGGCAGGCTGGCTCTGTAGGTGGGATGGAGACCACCACCACATCAGAAATACCTCCCAGCGCATTTACAGGTCTCGAGGTTTCCGTAACCCTGCAGTGCAGAGGTCCTACAGGTCCACATCCTCTCCCCATACACACATCTGACCCACAACTAACTCCACTTCCTGCTGCACCGACCCTAATGCTACACACAGCTTCCATAAAACCAAGAGGCAAATTCAAGGCCGTATTAGGTATAGTTAGAGGATACTAAACTGAGGTTCCAAGAAGTCTGAGCCCTTTCCTGAGTGCTGACGGCTGTTTCTGAGTCAGGCTCCTTCTCTGCTGTGCTCTGCTGAGTCACTTTATTCCAAAGCAGGAGCGAGGAGGAGGAGGAAGCAAGGGAGCCCGGCCAGGAGAGGGTAAGCAGCAGGAGCAGGGGGCACCAACCTGGCCCTCATCCCAGAACTTCTGACGTTTGTGTTACTGGTGGGAAAAGGACTCAGAAAACACAGCTTCCGTGAGCGTCGGGCTGCGACAGGAGAGAGAAAAACCATGACACCCAAACCCCAGCAGAATACTTGGGGAGGAAGGATTATATTTTGGAGTGGGCTTATGCCAGAATACGCGTGCACGTGTGTGTCAGCATGTGTGCACGTGTGTATGCACGTTGTGTGTGCATGCACATACTCACACACGTTTTTGTTTGGACAAGGCATTTTGGCAAAGTCAACAAAAACTAATTGCAAACAAACTGCCTTTACATTCAGCCCCCAAAACAGCTGCTTTCAAAGCTGTACCAGTGGGAATTAAAAGCATCACTAGCTGTTGCTACTTGACCTGGTAATTTTGGAGGCTTCACCTTCCGCTCCACCACAGAGCTTCCCGTTTGCTGGCCAAAATGAGCAGTCAGGTGCTGAAGAGTCTGTTCCTCCTCTTATTCAGAGCTCGGCCCTGGTTTTCAGGAGCACTATATAAATTTAGAAGTTGCGTGCAATAATAAATAACTGTGACAGGTACAGAAACAAAGCCTGCAGCTCTTGGGGTTAGCGTTTCCTCCTCCGGAGAGGTTTCTGTTCCCTCGTGTCTGCAGGACAGAACATTCCAGCGATGTTTCAGCACTGATGGGCGCTCAAGCCTCAGCCAGGAGAAAAGTCAGCTTTCTGGCAGAAAACCCTGACTAGCTCCTGGAACGGAGCGAAGAAAGAGAGAAAAGATGAAATACTTTGTTTACCATACCATGACATCACCGTCATCACCAGAGAAAAATGCAAGTTCATCTTTCTTCCCTGGGACGATCGGTATGACCCGAGCCATCCGCACAGCCGGATAACGAAGGCAGCGGTGTCCTCCCCGCTCCACGGAGCCCAGGGACTGCAGCGTGGGCACCAGCACGCACACATGAGCTGGGCCTCGTGGCCACTGACTTCGACAGGGTGCAGATGTAGCCCAGAGAGCTCCCTGCACTGAACTCCCACTGCTAGACACGGGTCCAAGAGTGCTCTGCTGAGTGCTCTGCTGTTTTCTGTACCTCTGTTTTTGTCCTCTGGTAACCGAGCAGTTGTTGAAGACTTCATGGGACAGGTAAAGCCAGGACACCCCCGTGCAACACATTTTAGCCTTTTTATTTTTTCCTGGTTTTGCTCCCGTGGCCTCCTGCCAGATGAGGTCCATCAAACCCAGTTTTAGGCGGCATGACAAAGGCCGGGTTAAAAGGAAAAGGGTGGGTTTCCTACCAGAAAGAGAGCCACTGCTCTGTCCCAGGGGTAGAAAATGCCTGAAAGCGTGCAGAACTGCTGTGACTACGACAGCCAGAAACACGGGAAAAATACCGGGGCAAATGGCAACGTAGCCAGCTGAGTCTTCCCTACGACAAGGACTTCCTCCACCTAACTGGAACTCGGAATGAGCTGTCAGACAACTCCAGTAAGTCTCTGTGCTCACACAAGATGAGAGTCAGGGATTGCTTTATCGCCCTGAGACGGACTGGAAAATCAGAGCTTCAACATGCTTGCAAAGGGATCATCTCTAGAGGGGAAATGGTGTGAATCAGCTGAAATGTTCATTCTGGTTTTAATGCTACAGACAACAGTGAAGCAAGAAAAAACTGTAAAAAAAATCCAGACCCCAGGTTTTCTGTTTTTGAAACCATTCAGAAACATTTTCAGGATTTCAGGAGGGATTTACCAGAATGACCCTCATGCAAACACAGACAGGTCATCCTTGACTACCGTTTTCTGATTAGAAGAACCCAATCAGAGAATTCCTGACCAGACATATTACAAAGACAACTACGATTGCAAGAAAATGCCAAATCAGAGCATGAAGAAAAGCTCTTAGCCGATTCCCTCAAAATAAAAATTAGTATTTCGAAGCATTGCTACAATGAGCTGTGGCTCCTGTGGAAGCCAGAAATCACTCGCTTCAAGGCTCCGGTAGGAGCCCCAGCAAATACACACTCAGTGCTAAGACACCCCATCCCTAAGCTACGTGTGCCAGAAGGACTAAGCACCACTTGCCCTCGGCAGCACCCATTTTTCTGTCATTATCTGGGCAAAACCCTTGGTCCACAGCCTGAGGAGCGGAGCTGTGTCCCGGGGCCAGCAGAGCACCCAGACTTCACGGCGCTGGAAGGGCGCGAGGGATGCCGGCCTCGCACCGGCCCCCGACGGCACACAGTAACCTGAGACTGCACACGTAGACGAGCAGAATAATTCAGAAACACCAACTGGAAAAGCCGTTCCTCGGCGTGAATTCACGGGGAATTGGTGGCCTCCAAGGACCAGTAATTCACTTGAAGGGTGACTCAGAGATGACATTATGGGCCCGTCCTCCACAATCGCTCCAAGTGCAATTTTGGCCTCAACTCTTTCTTTAATTGAATCTGATTTAGATGGGAGTCCACCAGCACTTCATTTCTATTTTATTTTTATGATTCACTTTAGCATTTAGTTTCTGTTGTAATCTGATTTTATTATAGTCGTTGCTAGCGGAAAATGTATCCACCTATTACTAACACTACATAAATTCAGCTGCTGTCTCAAGCAACATTCTCACACGTACGAGCGCTAACATTTCATGCGTAATATGCCCACTTGTTGATACGTCTTGCAGCAGGACTCAGTTCCATGACCTTTCCATAGGAATTATTGTTTCAGTGCAGAATGTGGTACAAAGGCAAAGGAAGCCAACCTGTCCTATTGCTGTAAAGCGGGGTATGGTATCCTTGGGTGCAGCCTCAGAGCGGTGAAGATGATTCGGGCACGCACTGTGCACCAGCCCCAGCAGGAGCGTCGATTTGAGAATATCTTCCTTCACCAAGGAGCTGGTATTCACATGTCTTCATGACTTTTGTTGCATGAATAAAGGGCTCTGTTTCACAGATCAAATTTCCCTTCCCACGCAGGATATCGCACATACTGAAATAGAGGTGTTGCACCTAGGGGTGGTTGCACCGCCCTGTTTGCTAGCACTCCAAAAGACCAGAGCATTCCACACTTTCCACAAGGTGCAGCAGCATCACATCCCCTAGAGTTTGGGTAAGTAAACCAAAGCCAGAAAGGTTCCACCTGTACCTTAGAGGGAACTTCCCAGGTAGTTCCCTAGGTACAATTTTGCGACGGACACCCTGGGAAGGCTGCAGCACCTCCATCACCGCTGCGAACCAGGGCTGATGTGGGCAGAGCTCCACAGCTGGGAGAAGAAGGAGCAGACATTTGAAGAGGGCTTCTCTAGCCCTGTAATTTTACCCTTGCACACAGGATTTGAGTTTCGGGATCTACCTGCAGGAAGCACAAGGTGCTGTATACCACCAGCAAGTACTGCACAAGCTGCTATACCCAACGCACCACCCCATGCTAAGCTCCACACGGCTGCAGCTAGACTGAGATCTCGTGCAAAACTGGCTGGTTTCAGATCAGATTCACTGCAATAGATACCGAGTAGATCAGCCCAGATTCAAAGGCCCACGAGGCAGATCACTTTTGGACACAAAAGAATTTAGAAGAAATTGAGTTTTATTTAATTGTTTTTTTTTTTCTGATCTAGGCTGAGAGCTTTTGTAACATCTGAAACTTTTATCAGAGTTGACAATGGTATAAATACCATCCTGCCAGCTCCTAGAGTGCTAGCAAACAATCTTTCATCAACCAAATGAACTCTTACAGACGGAGCGAGATATAAACACCCATATGTAATGCACATTCTCTGGACTGGATCCACCACTAGCAAAACCCTCCTGCTTCCCTGGAACCAGCAACACAAACTCCCTTTATATGTCTTAAGTGTCCACAGTACAAACAATAACACATTAGCATGCTCTTGACACTGCTGTCAAAATAAACAGCTATTTATTAATGTTCTACAAGGCATTATTTTAAAAAGAAATCAATCGAGCAACAATGTCAGGAAGAAAAAAAATATCCCTCTGCCCCAGAGCACAGCATCTCCCTTCTACTTAAGACAACATCTGGTCCAGATAACAGCTGCCAAGGGCTAGAGCTAAGAGCACAGCGATTGCTGATGCTTGGTGGTTGCTCGATTAGTTCTGAGAACAACTTTTTTAGCTGTGTGGTATCGCTGCCAACTATTCCCTGGGATCCCAGGAGGACAATGCATTCCCTTTCTGCTCTTACTGGGTAAACGGAACAAAGGCTGAGCATGATGCTTGCTCTTGCCGGTCAAACCTGAACTAAATATAAGAATGTACGAAAAACTGTCTCCCCCTCTCTCCTTCCGAGGTGAAAACCTCCCCATCTTAACGCAGTGAGAATTTTGCAGCCTTTTGTTCCTGTGGTTGAAGCAAATTTAAAGATACCAAGGAACCTCTTGAGAAAACCAAGAGAGGAAGCTTGAATGCAAAGTGAACTTACAAACAAAAAGCTATTTTTAGGGGGGGGGGGGAAACTCTTACCAATGGGCAAACAATACAAGGAAGTTTCAGACACTGACTGCTAGGGAGAGCTAATATCCCCTTGTCGCTGCCCCACCTAGTCTGGATACAGGAATGCTGCTAGATTCTCAGGCTTCTCGCAACCCCCAGGTTATCCACCTTCCCCTTGGCGTGGGCCAAAAGTTCAGGGCTTGGGCCGAGAGCCACCTGGTGACCCTGGCTCATACTCACAGCCTCCTGCTCCCACTGCCGTAGGTGATCTGAGGTCACAGCAGGGCCCTGATGGGGTCACGGGCCCCACGGGGTGGGTGGGGATGGGTGCTGGGACCCCATTTGGGGTACCGACAGACGCGACAGTAGGGCACCGCTACAGCACGTGCGGGGCTATGGCCATGGAGGAAACATGGCAAATGACATGAACGGCCATGGGACAACCCAAAAAGGGCCTTCCTAAACACAGAGCAAAGTGTCTCGCTGTGCTGCTGCCTGTCACCCGTGCTCCTGCTGAGCTGCCCAGTGCCTCAGGTCCCACCAGACCCTAAGCCACGGTCTGCAGACTCGCAGCTGCATATTCAGGACATAGCTATAAAGCTTCGGTGGTCCCCACTCATCCTTCTTTTCCTCCTAGCAATCAGCTCCCCCTGCATTCCTCACCTGTTCCAGGCAATGCAAATAATGTATTTTTCAAGCAGTTATCAACACTTAGGTTCTCTGGGGAGAATCTCCTTGGGGACAAAAGCTTTCACACGAGAGCTTTTCAGCCTGTTCACTGCTTGCTCTGGCTGCGTTCCTGTGGTGCATTTGCAGTAGGAAGCGAAGTGGTCAAGAAGAGTCTGACTTCAGATATCACGAAGCAGCGCTACACGTGAATTTTCCCTTGAAACCTCTCCCAGAGCTTTGTATTGCCCAAAGCCTGAACCAGTGTTCAGGGCACAGAAGATACTGGGAAAGTAATTTCACTGAACGGACACATTTCTGCTGTTGCTGCTCGCTTTGCTGTAAGCTTACACACACCGAAAGCAAGGCTTCAGCAGAGTCATTCAAAAACTGGATGCAAGGTGAAACTGTGCAGAAAAGAGAAGCTCTACAGGATTGCTCAAGCCCTGATCTGGCCCTACTGCCTGCACGCAGAGACTCAAAGATTCATTCGGGGTCAGACAGGGACATTTTGTACATCGTATTGCCAGTGAGAGAGAAGGATATTTATTCCATTATAGGAAGCTGAGCCTCAGCCAGCAGTGTGCCCTTCCAGGGGCAAAATCTAGCTCCATACTGGGCTGCAACAGCAAGAGCACAGACAGCAGGGTGAGGGAAATGGTTCTTCCCTTGCGTTCAGCACGCACAGGGCTGAGGCTGGGTACTGCTCCCAGCTTTGGGCTCCCCAGGACAAGGCGCTGACCGTGGGGAATGAGCCAAGGTGGTCCGGGCACCAAAGAAATGGCACGAGAGAAGGGAGAGGAGCTTGTGCAGGCTGAGGCAGGGCAGTGCCTGCTCAGAGCAGGCACTTCAACGTCCAGCCGGCCGGGATGTCTCATGGAGGCTGTGTGCTGATTCCAAAACTGCTGGCTGCAGATTTGTGCACCTCTCATGGGAGAGAGATTGCTTGGTAGGGCAGCACGAGTGAGCTCTCTAAATATGCTAGGGAGTAGTGTACAATTAAAGCCAAGCACAAAGGGACTGCAGCCCCGAAACAGAAATATTTGACAAAAATGTCAAAGTCAACAGCGGAGTGGGGAAATCCCTTCCTCTCCGCCTGATGCTCAAATACTGAGAGTGTACCTCGCTATTTTCTGCTGTTGAAAGAAATAACAGCACCACAGCCATAATCAAATGCAGGCGGTGTCAAACAGTGCTGGGGATAGGGTAAAAACCGGTGTTGTTATGCACACACACATCACCCCTGGGATTAAACTGCCTGGTTCCCTTCCACTAACATTCAAAACTTTCCCATTTTCCTCCAAAACGAGAAGAGCACAGCTAATGGTTCAGGTACAAAGCAACCTAACAGCACCAATTTCAGGGGGAAAAACCCAATCCCATCACACTGAGCTAATTCACATGGGTTAACAAAGCTGAGGATCGAGTCCATGAGCGTAAAGAGCCCTTCTGCTGCAGAACTGACACCTGATCTCCAGTCACACTATTTGCTTCCTAACCCCAAAAGGTGCCTCCGGGGCCCACGGGAGGTGTCGAGGAAGCAGGAATTGCTCGGGTGGACCAGGTCCGTGGCCCGTCTCGCCCGGTATCCTGTCTCAGACGGTGACCAGCAGCAGATGCGTCAGAGGAAGGTGCGAGGGACCCCGCGCGAGGCAGATGTCCTGCCTCTGCAGCCCGCCCGACTTAGGAAAAGATGAAAACAAATGAGTTTATAACCTTTTGTCAGCCTGTCCCAAGGATGTAACTTCACAAATATTTAGGTCAAACGGGGCACACCCTGTGCTGTACAGAAGGAGAAAAGAAGAAAACCCAGTGCTTCAGCCTCGGGATGCCATGCTCCGTGTGCTCGGTAAGATAAACGAGTGTCAGGCGCGTGCTGCTGCTGCAGACACAGGTCTGCTGGCTCACTAAAATTTAAGTGTGCCCACTTTAGCCACCAGTTCCCAAGAAGTCTCAAAAAAGTCACTGTGCCTGGGCCCTGGTTTGTCCCTTCCGAAACCAGGACTGACGCTTCCCTTCCCACGAGCGTGTTGTAAATGCAAAGACTAGCCACAGACACCCACATCTCCTGACTCCCCCCTGCCTGCTCCTCCTTGGTGAGGACACGAGCTGGTGACTTCTGCCAGGTGGGAGCCCCAGCCAGAGCCAGGAACAACTGACAGCCACAGTCTGGTTCCTAAAAGCCATTGCAGGTTTTCTCAGGTATCACAGAAAGCACCAGTAAGGTCCCTAGTCAACCTGGGGCTCCATTCCTTCAAAAGCTTCTCGTTTCTCTCTTGGAAATGCTTGGGGCTCTCCTCCTGCTTGTGGATACAGGTCTGCAGTGCAGCTCGATGGAGGTGGGCACCGCCTGGCCCACCGGGATTTTGTCCAGGGCCATCCCAAGGGCAGGGATTCAGGGGATCCCAGGGGCATCACTGATGGCACACGAGCGAGGCAGAGACCGCACAGCTCTGTGCAGGGCACGGCCCCGCTCCGAAGCACCCGGAGGGCAGGCAGGCGTGCCCGCAGCTCTGTTCCTCCATCAGCTGTTAATCATTCGCCTGGGCTGTGTTAATTCATAAATTTCTTTCTCCCAGCCCCGCTCCCATTGTTTGTGAGCAGGGCATTGTCACGAGGCCAGTTCTATATTTACGACAGGATGTCAGCCTCCGCTCGCAGTTGCCTTCTTTGAACTGGATACTTTTACCTTCCATGTTGGCAGCGAGGCAATTGAACAGAAAGGTAGAAAAATAAACAAGTGTTTATTTAAGACACGCTTGGTTGTATCAAAACTCACAAGTGGCAATTCGTCCTATTGCCTCTTCCCCGCTCCCAGCCAGGAGAGCACAGGTTTTTTTCATGCCATAAACAAAGGAGTATTTCCTAGGAAGATTGAGTTTCCTCTAAAGGAAAACAAAACAAAAAAAAAATTAAAAAAGGAGGAAGGAATCTGCAGAATAGCCCTTAGGAAGTTACAACTCTGGAGGCCCTTTAGTCTCGCAGCACCAGAATGTATTTAAATATAGCATGGCCTTGCCAGAGCCCAGCCTGAGGAGTGCCGTGCGCCCTGCACGGACATACACCAACCTCAGCGTCCAAGCACAGTGCGTCAGAAAGCCATTCTGAAACTCCTCTTCCTCCTCAAAATAACATTTTTTGAGGCAAATTAATAACATTTCAAAGCCAGAGTGTCATTCCTGCCTTGTGGGTAGCGTACCTTGTGCCTCACACCCCTGTTTTCTCAGTGGATGAGGAGGGTGGTGGACTACATGTCCTGTGGCATGCTGTGGTCCCCCCCCGGCAGTGACAGGGCTGACCCCCCAAGTGACACAAGTGGCTGGAGTTCTCTCAGGAACACAGGCATGCAGCTGGGACTAGAAGACACACGAGTGGGAATTTCAGGACACCAATATTTCATCTTTGCTGTTAATAGTTTTGGTTGGGTCACTCCGTTTCCTGCATAGGAAATTTGCCTCTTCCCATCCATCTCGCTGGCAAGCAGGTCGCTTTGTCGTGGAAGAGCAGGACGAGGCTCAGTCTTCCAAGAACACAGCCAGGATTGCTCTGCCCATCCCATTTCCACAGCCTCCGTCTGGAGCTGTACCTGTTCTGGGGCCCTGCAGTGACTTTCAGCTCCAGGACACGCTGACCTGTCCCCCCCACATCTTTTCCAGAGCAAAACCCAGTAGCTATTAATTGCATTCAGCTGTAATGAGAAGGCTGAAATAGCTCCGGCTCGCTGGCAAGAGACTTCTGTTGCAAAAGCAGGCTCTGGCTGTGGATATATCTGCCATGGATCCTGCCTGTCATACAGCACAGGGTAACTGCAGCAGGATGAACCCTAGAATGTACTAATATAAGCAGGAAGGTCTGTAATGTGAGGACCTTCCCACATCAATTAGGTAAAACAATCTCCTCTTTCAGAATGCAGCATAATTCTTGCATAAGGCTCCCTTAAAATAATATACAGTGCTGCTGAACAGGAGCTGTGGGGGACTGTCTGTGATCCTCGGTTCATTCGCAGATTTAGCTGATGGTTTCCCTCTGACTGCTCTAATTCATACAGAGGAGCTCTGAGTTTTCCTTCCAAACGCAGACAGGGCTGCACATACCACCGGCTGCTTCCTGAGTCTTCTGCAGGAATAAAGTATTGATGCACAGTATGTTGGTTCACCCCCTGCTTCCAAACACTGCCATGATACTCACTGTCCCATTTCTTCTCCCCAGAAGGCAGCAGGTTCTGCTCATGGTGCACCTCCCACCCCAAAAGACTCTTCGGGGCACTCTTCAGATCTCAGAGGTCAAAGTTAGAATTAGCTGTAGCTGTATCGGACTTGCTTCAATAAATGGCATGGCACATTCAAGCAGAAATGATGCTTTCTTCTTTTCACTGTGCAGGAATCATATTTGGGATCATAAGAAAACTCTGGAAAAGGCAGAGAGTCAGCTTATATTAGTGTTATGTCAGACTAGCTATGACCCTGCATTCAGGGTAAGTAAATATACTTTATAAAGGGAAGAATACTTTGAGCCATCACTGCTCTTTGCTCCCCATTTCCTTCTGTCATAAGACCTGGCCATGTTTTAGGCCTCCTACAAAATCTGGGAGGTACCAGGAGACTTGGAGACCATGAAAAAAATATAGGTGAAAAATGAAATAATCTAGATACAAGGACACAACAGGGAATAGCTGTATGTATTTTGCAATTACATTCCTAGCGCAAGATCTAATACCAGTGCCCAGTTTATAATTTTAGAATTCCTTGCAAGAAGCCTTTGTTACCTCTGGCCCCGAGGAAATTACTGTTGGTCTTCAGAGAGACGTTTTACACATAAAACCTCTCTGGATTATACATCACAAGAGCTGTTGAAATCTCCATTACAACCACGGGGAGACCTAGCGCGGTGACAGTGAGAAAAACCTGCCTTTGTTTGCTGCTGAAGTCTTAAACATTGTTAGTGTGCTTCACCAGGCAGAGATGCTGCAGGTCGTGACATGACAAGGAAGACCCAGGGCTTTGAGAACAGGAGATTGCAGGAAAACATCTCTCACGTATCTATAGAGGGCTGAAAAAATCCCAGTTCTTGGCAGAGTCCAAGCAGCATCAAGACAGTAAAGCAGTGTAACAGAAACAGAGTGGAAGCAAAAGGACCGGCAATCCTATGGGGCTATATTTCATTGCTGAGCACCACATTTGGAGCAGTGGAAACAATACAAGCTGTGCAGCAGAAGTCAGTCACCGTGGGCTCTCCTATTTCAGCAAGTGCTTTGGAGAAATTTATGGCTAATCAGGAGCATGACATTATTAATGCGCTTTGTACCCAGCCAAGTGCAGATGTGCGCTTGCATAAACCTTTCCTTATCGTTATTAGAAGCGATGTGCTGCAGTCCGTCATTGTTCGATAAACAATTCCACGTCCAAGATCGCAAACATTGCCGCATCACGTTCCGATGATCTGGGCCCTCCTCACAGGGTGTCAAAGTCAGATGCAACAACAAATACAAAACCACAGCCCCTTTGGGCCGACGCGTTTCCAAGAAGGGGCAAATGTTGATTATCCTTGCGTGTTATTTTGCCTATAAAAGTCATCCAAATTCTAAAGAAACCAATGGAAAGCCTCCCACTGGCTTCGCTGGACTTTTCATCTGGTCATTAGTTAATGGAGTGCATTGGCCAAATTTATGCCTTTGGCATAAAGCAGCCCCTGAACTATCACCCAAATGTAGCCTCTCTTTTGGGGATAGACAGACAGCTAGAGAACGCTCCAATTCATGATTCTTGTGATTTTTGCTTTATATTTTCACTAATATCTTTCCTCAACTGCTAAAAATAAAAGTTTGACCAGCAAAATTTCTTGCAAATGCCCCCCTCAGACAGTCTGCCCTCCGTTCTGAAAAAAAAAAAAAGAAAAAAAAAAAAAGCCTACAGGCATGCAGGTGCATTGCCTTTCCAGCCATTTTTCCTGTTTAAAGTTACGTTCATTTTGTTTGTATTTGCATCTCTTCACGCCTTTGTTTTCCCCATCCCTCACGCTTGGCCAGTCCCCATACTGGCTCTTCTAGAACGCCGCAGCGAACGTTTCCCATCTTGATGCAGGGAGGGGCTGGAGAAGACATCTGGCCTGGATTCGAGTGATTTTCTTCCTGCAGATGTAAACGCAGAGAGGGAATTGGGAAAAGGAAAGGTAGCCTTTCTCAGGCCATATCCTGCAGCAGCCAGGGACCCACCTGCTCCCCGGAGAGCGTTAGGAAAGCCTCGGCACTCTGCTCACTCGTGATCCGCCTCATACGGCCACTGACAGCAGAGAAAAGCCAGAGCACGGCTAGCTTTCGTTACACCCTGACACTCCCAGCACCAAAAGTCTGCCCAGGGCAGCCTTCTGCGTGGGGCAGCGGTGGAGCTGGCCCTGCTTTCGTCTGTTGACAGCACCCAGAGATGCAGCAGGGGGAGCAGGACAGGACAGCAGCACGGGTGGGAGCATGGCAGGCAGGGTGCAGGAGTGCTCCTGGTGTGCTAAACCCACCTAGGCAAAACCAACCTGACTCTGCTCCATCACTGTCACTGCGTTTTATTGCCAGAAACAACGAGGGGAAAATAAGTTCTTCTTGCCATCCGCAGAATGAGGGGCAAATTCAAGTGTTTGGAGGCTTGGAGCTCCTTCTGCCCTATTCTTCACGCACAGAGGTCCTCAGCTGCACACATGATGCTCTGGAAGCATTTTGTGGTTGGTTTTAGAGTGGGCACAAGTCTAGAGAAAGTTGGAGCTCTGTTAGAAACATTTCTCTTCCCTGGAAGTTTATTCAGCTGCAACTTTGAAAGTTATGTAAGGAAACTAGATAAAATTAGAGTACCGGACAAAAATAGCACTCAGAGAAATCTTCAGCTCGCTATAGCGCTCTGAGACCATTTTGGGGTCCTCTCTGCTTCTTCACCTAATGGCATGGGAAAGCTGCCTTTGCTGTAAGCTGGCCTCTGGCTGAATGCCACAGCATTTGCACTGCCAAGGAAAAAAAAATCACCTAGGATGGTAACAGCCTGGTTTCACATCCATTTGTGGCAACATCGATAGCTGTGCTTCCCAGGCAGCAGTCCTCCCTGCTTTAGTACAGTGCAACACCACGGCACAAACCCAGGTCCTGCCCGTGAGTCAGCACCGAGCTGCCAAACCAAGCTGAAACCTCCAGGAAGCAAAATGTTCTCTCTGCGTATTTTTGGTACCACTCAGTATGTTACTTAAACTCCCAATGGGCAGACCCATAGCGAGGGGTTGGAAGGATGGATTTATTACAGCAGCAATTCTAGCATTTAGACTTTCTGACAGCTGCCGTGCCATAAAAATCAAAGCTGATTCAAAGCTAATATTCAGAGGTGGGAGACTGCAGGAGGATTTGGGTTCGGGGCCACGTTGTGTTTTGTTTAGCATTCAGATGGGATGGAAGACTGCAGCATCCCTTCTCCACATTCAAGCCATCCTCAGGTTGCTTCGACTCCATTTTCCAAGCTTGGCTGCATGAAGATAGAGCTCTGTCACCCCTTACCTGAGCAATTGGCTGCCACGGTCTTAAAACATGACTGGCACACCACACACAGCTTGTGGGGACAATCATGAGAGCATCCTCAGCTGCTCCAGTTCACACCTTCCCTCGTGCTGCTACAAGCGCGGTGTCACCTGGCAGACACAGGACGATAGCTGAGGGCAGTAAAAGCTCAGATCACTGCAGTTAATCTGCCAGGGCTTGTCCACCAGGGCTTTTGGTTACCCACACAATGTGCCTATTCACAGTAGGCACAAATAAAAGCAGCCTGTGCTGCAGCGGTCCTGAGCTACCATTCGCTCCCAGAATCACAGAAAAATATAGGTTGGGGGAGACCCCTGGAGGTCATCTCGTCCAGCCTCCTGCTGGAAGCAAGGCCAATCTGAAATTATTGCAGATGAGCTCACGATGTAAGGCCTTCCATGAGGCCAGGAGAGAGACCTTACCTTATTGATTTCTGTGGAGAAGCCACTGGCTCCATCTACAAATTGTCTCACTGGTACCCAAAGGACAGACAGGCCTGATCAAAGCTTTCTGATGAGGTTCAAGGATATTTGCCAGCAAACAACTTGCCCACAGTGAGAACGGTAGAAGAGATCCCACACACTGATGTAGTTACATGGGGCTGACTAATTTAGTGAGGTTACAGCAAACCACTCTTCTCTACTCTCTACTTTTGAAGTACTCAGAAGGGAAGCCAAATGATTCCTCCCTCAGAAGAGCTAAAAGCTTGGTACTTCCTCAGCAGCACAGCTGTTCTCCACGCAATCATCTGTCCTTGTCTCTGGGCACTCTCTGCGTCCTGATCCATGAAAGCAAAATGCTTGGTGTTTCTACCCTCAGAGGGACATAACTCTACAAGAACACCCACTGAGGAAAATGCACTTGCAACACCTCTGAAAAGCAAATAGCCAGGCTGAGGAAGAACAGAGGAGTATGAAATAACAACGACTTTATTGCCCACGAGATCCTAACACGAGTTACGTTTATAAAGCAGATGCTCCTGCTGGAAGAATTGCCCTAAGGAATGACTTCTGGAAGTCAGCCTGTTGTGGCCATTTCCCACCGAAATTTGTAAGAGTCTGCCAGGGGGCTGTATTGTCTTGCAGGGGTGAGGACGGATTCATAAACAGGTCTGGCTCTTGGGCTAAATAATGGGAAGACTGCAGTATATAGCCTCTGAGATGAATAATATAGCCTACGGCTTTTATTCAAGCCCTTCTTGCATTAACAGCAAGTAAGTCAAGGTTATCGTGCTAGCTATGCCAGTATTCGAGCTAATTGGTTCTCTGGAGAGAACTACAAAAAAGTTGGTTTCAGGACCTGCCAGGCCAGCTGCAGTACGGTTGGTCGGCCATGGAAATATTTTGTTACCTTTGAGAGAAAATGCCATTTTTATCTCTAATCATATGTTACAGCATGTCCCAACAACTTGTGAAGGAAGAAAGATTTTGAACAAGATCTCTTACTGTTCTGAGCTGCCTTGCCGGTTTTCAGTACTTTTCTGATTTGGTTGAAAGAAAAATATACACGGCAGAAAAGGATCCGTCAGTACAGTGGGGAGAAAATAGAGCCCTGAAGGAGAGAAGGCTTTGAGTGATGTTGTCTTCACATTCTCCTGTGAAGCCAGGAAATCCATGGCCCCTCCAAGCACATGCTTTACCCACCTAAGCTGTCAGACCATATTATAGTTGCCTCCAGTGTTGTCCACTTCTTCCCTTCATGTGGTTCTTTCCACAGTGCTTTTCATCTCTCCCTGCCGTCTTTGCCTCCATTTGGATTCACCAGTTTTGAGCCTTGGCCCATTTTATCTTTGCAAGGCATATTAATAGAATTAAACAATGACACCAAAAATCTGAAAACCCACTCAGACAACTGCCATCTCTTGTGACAGGTTTCAAAATGCTCTGCAATTTAAAGAACAGAGGTCCTTGCTGAAACGTTCACAGTGGTAGCTCTGCTGTGACCTACTTTATTTCAGAAGCTTCTTGCAGGAACAGGATACTGGTGTTTATGGCACCCTTTACATAGTGTCTCAGCTTTCGTGACCCTGTCCTCCAACACTTCTCTCCTGAGAATGCTTTCCATATTGTGCAAACTAAAGGACCCTCCAACTGATTTAATTGCTAATTTGATGGACTTGAAGGCAGGAGGGATGTTTGTAATTTTCTGTTTTGAACCAAGCTGTCCTAGGAACTTCTAGCAGCATATTCTGTATTCTGCCCCAACTTTGCTCAAATGAGATATTTGAGAGAAAAGTCTAGCAGCCAGCAGCCAGTAGACAATCTTAAGGAGACTCCCAAATGCCTCTAAACCTGCAATAGCATCAGCCCCCCAGCCAGCCAACACGCTGATGATGGGATCATCCTGCCAGCAATGAAAGCTTTTTCCATTCCCTCTCATTTATTACTGACAATCCAAACAACATGGGAGATTCTCTCATTTTTCTGCTGTTTTTTTCGTACTGTCCACTTCAAGGTCATGCAGCAAGGTGCACCTGGGTTCACATTTCAAAAGGAACATCGAGGTCAGCCCTGATCACAGTCAGCTCTAATCGCCAGTTGTGGGATACAGTCTTTCCCTTAGTCACAAAGCACGGCCCTTGAAATACCCTGTAGGATGAAAACAATGCCTGCTACAGCATTTTTCTCCGGATTGTTGGGGAAAAACAAGCACCACGATTAGTCCCACCTAGACACAGCCACCACTCTCTCTTCCAGCTTCTCGCCTGCTCTTACACTAACAACGAGGCTATGATCTCCACCCCAGAGAGGATCTTTGCCTCAGATTCACATGCTATCGATCAGTCTGCTCCTAGCACTGGGAAAGATGCTTTCCTCCCTTCCACCTTCTATTTGGACCTGCGCCTTCCTACTGGGATCGTTTTACTGGGTAAGGGAGGACAGAAATAGACAGGAAAGAAATATGTCAATATGTGCATTGAGGAGGAATTAAAAGCAATGCACACTGAAATATCTGAAAGCACATGGGAATTTGCTGGAAACCAGAGCGAGGAAGAGAAGCAGCTATCACGCCTTTTACTGCAGCACATGGAGTTAGTTCTGAAAAGTTCCTTCTCCCTGTCCCGTCCCTCTCCTCCCCTCCCTGCTCACCCACTCCCCTGGGGAGGAGAAGGTAGCAAAAGCATCATTACGAAATTAATCACCTCGAAAAAGGATTCCAGCAAGGTAGAAACCCAAAACCTAAAAATCACTGCAAGAGGCAGAAGCGTCTTTGGGGGAAAGTTCAAACAGCTTCTTTTGCTTGACGAGTGCTGGAAACAATATGGCAATCATTAGCTTCCCTCTCTCCAGCTCAGGGTAGTCCATCTAATTTACACATGATGAACAACAGACACGCACGTAGGTCCAATAGCAATATTACGGTCGCGCCTCTTGCCAAGAATTATGCCACTAAAAACCACATGTGCACACCCATGTGAGTCTGGAAAGGGTTAACAGGCTGCTGGGGGCTCCTTCCCCTCGCCGAGAGGTAAGAGCAGGGAGAGCAGCTCAGACGGAGAACAAACGTCTCCCTCGCTGCGTGACCACCCCTGGATGTTGGTGAAAGCCTCCCTGAATGCACCTGAAAGTACGGCCTCAGACCTGGTATGGTGCAAGGTGTTGAGTCCTGGTTGTTTTTTTTGGGTGAGCCCTGGGGCCCCACAAGAATGCTTAGCTTGGGCTCCTTCTTTTGCTCATTCCTGAGTCACTTCAGGAAAACAGGGTCGTTTTGTACCCTAGTGTGCACGTATCTCTGGTGGCAGCCCGCAACACCTTTGCTCACCTCAAAGAGAGTACACTTGCCAAATGACAGCTCCCCTTCTATGTGGACCACTGACGACTCGAGACAGCCAGCAGGGATTTCAAGCACACCCTGACTGCCACAAACCAGCTCTGCGCCCTGCAGCATCATTAAAATGAAACGTGTTACCCAGCCCGAGATCCTCTTGTTCTCTGGCATCAGACAGATCCGTACAACACCGGGAGCTGCTGTCTGACCCGAGCTCTTCTTTAAAACTGCCGGTGTTGTGTGCTTGTTCTCCATGCAGTCAAAGCCACTGAGCTCTTGGCGTCACGCTGACCTGGAGCAATGAGCTCCCTAACATAAAGGCATTTTCATTTTTACCAGAAGCCACTGCGTAGTGTAGGGGGATATTTTCCACTCTGTCTCTGCCATTGTCTGCCTGCTTGGTGACCTGGAACAGGTAGTGCTACCTTTCTTTGTCTCTTTGCTAAACAGAGATACCGGTGCTGACCACTCCTGTACAGTACTTTGACACCTACCAGGGATAAAAAGCCAGGTGTTGACACTATTGTAAGGCAAGTATTTACGCTGACCTGCTTTAAAACTCTTCCTCCTGCGTGTTCATTGAATAACCTCTTTGTTCCTGTGTTACGAAACACTGCAAGTGGACTCACAGCTGCCCACAGAAGTGAAAGCGGATGGATGCAGGCTGCCGGAGAGCCCCTGCTGCTGTGCAGGACTTCCAGGGGTGAAACCCTGGCTCTGTTGACCCCGATGGGAATGCTGCCAAAGGGGTGACTCCTTTAGTGCTGATTCACTGCAAATGATAGTAGGAAAAGTGTTTTGTAACGTTTTCTGATCTGATTCTTGAGGGTTTAGTCATCCCAAAAGTCAGTATGAATAAGGATTACTCTTTCCTTTCAGCAAATGGACCCCTCAAGTAAAAGCCTGCCCAGTTAACATTTTTTTCACTCTATTTTTTTTGTTGTTTTTCTGGTGAAGTTACCACCATCTGCGGCCAAACAACACACTTAAGCCCAGTAACCTTTCAGAAAAATGACAGATGATGTCTGCTGCTCATTTCACGTGGTTTCTGCCCAGCACAGTCTCTGAGGAAAGGAAGAAGGTGCCAAAACTGAAATAAGAAAGATAACATTGGTAAATGTCAGAGCTCCCTGGTGAGTGCAGAGGTCTCAAAGACTTGAGAATGCTGAACAGATGACTCACTGGGAAGGGTTGCCGCACGTCCTGTTTTTAACAGATGGGACACTAACTTATTTTATCTACGATTCTACATTTTTATGGTATTATAGTAGCATCTAGAGGCCTTAGTAGTGAAGGAGATGGCTTTGGGGACTGTGTGGGGTAGAAGCTATGGTGCAGGAGAACAGGTTGAGGGAATGGGATTTAATGTGAAAAACTGCAGGCCAGCTCCCTGCTAGTGTATTTTGGAGCTGGTTTCAGCCAGGGTCTGGTTTACAGGCACAGAAAGGCATTTTCCTCACTAAAAAGACAGATTCTGTCATAGTTGCAACAGTTCTCCATAGAAATATTACATACATGTATCCATTTCATTATGGAGCCTGCTACATCCAAATATACAAGCTATAAATGTTCGGATCCACGCTCCACACCTGTGCTCAGAATTTCCCAGTAGATGATACACAAATTTTGCCTTAGTCCCACGGACAAATTTCAAAACCATTTCTGTTCAGGTCAGCCCAAAAAGTAAATTATTTGGTGTCTCTAGCATTGAAAAATGCAATTTTATAAAATAAACATCATTTCCAAGCGAATAGGCAACATATTCTGTTTTAGATGTTGAAATCAGACTGACTTTCCCCTCTGTGCCTCTGCCTTTTCAGCCAGAGCCACTGGCTGAACGCAGAAGTGCACGAACAGCTCTAAATCCCACACCAGTTTTAATTGAGTTCGCTGTTCAACAAAAAAAAAAAGCCAGGCAGCTCTAATGTAATGATGCTGGTGATGACATTTTCCACATCCTGCTCCAGATCTCCGTGCCATTTGTCCCGCCACAAGCTAGTGCAACATACCCTACAGCAGGACGAAGAGTGTGGAGTCTGCTATGGCCTGCGAACTAAAGCAGACCTGGAGTGAAACCCCGACCTCAGACAACAGCAGCTTTGCCACCAACATAAACGGCACCAGTTTATTAGCCCAGAATTTCCAGCTCGAGCATTAGAGGCTTGTATATTTGACAGTTTTAATCCAGAAGCCCTGAGCTCCCTACCATCATCTGCGGATGTGATTACATGGGTAGACAGGATAAAGCTGGAGCGCTCCGAGTATTTCTGCTCCGCGTCTGCTTCCAAAGTGAAGCTGTCACTCAGCTGGCCCTGTCCAGCCAACTAATCGCTCTTCTGGGGACAGGCTCCTGTGGCTAACGTGTCCCCACGGTCTCCCATTTAACATGCTGCTGAAGGAATACAAATTTGTCCACTCCTCCCTCCCCTTCTTATCCAGTTGAAATAATAAATATTTTACTCATGATTTATTGGATTTCAGTTTGTTGAAAAGATCCTCCAAACAAATGAAGTTTTAATGGCAACAAAAGCCAGCCGCAGCGCATTACAAAATATAAACAGCAGCGGAGGCCGTTAAACAAAACCCACTTCGGATACGGCTGACATCAGGCTCGGCAATCTTCACCTCCTGAGGCCGGGGCCCTCGGGAGAGGGTCACAACAAGTCCCTCTCTGGCAAAAGAAATCTGGAAGTATCGTGGGCTTGAGTCCTCCGGACGCTGAGGGCTGCAAGAAGGACTTTTGAAGCGACCAGTCGAGGCTTTGAGCTATTCAGGGCCACAGGTAAGATTTGCTGATTGTTCCTCAGTAGGAAGGACCGAGGCAGCCCCCACTCTCTGATCCCTTCCCGCTGCCTTTCCACTGCCCAGGAGTTTTTGCCTGCCCTCCAGCTCCAGCTCCCTACCTCTGCCCTGTGCTCTCCCCCTGACGAACAGCATCAGAGCTCCATCGCTGCACGGGGCACCCGCACAGCACCGGTGGTGGAGCCACATGTGCACATTTGAGGCTGGGGCAAGTAGAAATCAGGTTCTACTTACTTTCCCTCATCCTTCTCCAGATAGTGATGAGGAGGCAGGTCGAAGGCATGCCTTTGATGATGGTACACGGCTACAGCCGTAGACAGGGATACCTGCTGTAGCTGCAGTGAGGAGCGCGTGGATATCAGCTGATAACTCTGTCCTGCAGACATCTGACCAGACCCCTCTACCCAGTACAGTATCTGGGTGTAAGGCTTGTCCAAGGCTTTTATTTCAAACTTTGGGGCTCATGGAAGGTGACAGCCAGACCGAGCGCTTCTCAGAACCCACCGGCCAACGCTGGCCTTCTTGAACCTGAGTGGCCGTTTCCAGACCAGAGACAACCCAGTCTCAGAAGATGTTCATGGCTCAGCACCAACCAGTTTCACGCTCCCCCTGGCACCGACCAGGTGACCTTGCTGTACTCTGCACGCCACACAGAGGTGAATACCCACAGCACACCCAAACTGGCCTAGTCCTAAGGGACTCAGGTGGCGTCTCCTTTGCAGGGGCAAGATGCGATGGAAACGTTTGAGGAGGCTCCTCAAGCTGTGGAAGCTAAACCAGACCACATGAGAGACTGGAGGCTCCTGCCTGAGCAATAAAACATGCTGTTTTCCTTGACAGCAGACACAGGGAAGTCTAAGCAGAAGGGAACTAAGAAGAGCTATCCATCAGCACAACTCCCTTCCGCCAAGCCCAGTCCGAGGATGTTTTCTGCTGCACAAATCCTAGGGTCTCATCTATCCACAACTTGTTTCTAACTCTTAGATGCTACCTAAAAACAGCCTTGACGAGTGCACTGCCGGGATTGCCACCTTCTATTCAAACAGGGAAAGTGTGGACAAGTAATGTGTTCCAGAGCCTGGAAATCAGGATGTTTTGATTTGTGATAAAGTACAAAACATGTGTGAGTGACCAAAGACACCCTGCCTGAGTCTTTCAAGAAATAAGTGATTCAAGACATTTTACCATAACAGCGAGAGTTTACTGTCAATAAACCATTGTTTACTGTCTACACAAGAGCTGTGGCTACTACTTTATTCAAACATTCCTATTTTGTCTACTTAATCCATTCCAAGTGACTGCGTGACTGCAAACAACTTCCCTTTCGACAGTCAGGGATGCCTGGGAAAAGGTCCTCCTGTCTGCCTGGATCCAAAGTGCACCTTGACTTCCCAGCACAGCCGGGGCTCCTGTGTGCTCCTCCAGCCCCACGTATGCACTGACCGGAGCAGCCACTTCTTCCCTGCTCCCTTCCCACTCTCCCAGCTCGGAGGGCAGCCAGCAGATTTCGTACGCCTCTTGGCTGAGGCCGTGAGATGAAGCTGACCTTCTAGGAACACAGCCACTGCCAGCTCGTGTAGCCTTCCTACTTCATCTCGTCGCTGGAGACCCCAAGCTAAGGCCTTAGAGTACCACTACGGTTCAGACAGATGCCAAATATTTTGAAAACACTGAGTTTCAAACACACAAAAAAATAATAATCCATAAAGCCCACAACAATTGACAGTCAAAACTTAGTTCTACTCCAACCTGTAGGCTCATCACGAAAGAGGCCGACTGCACTGGAAGAAGTCATCATCCGGTTGACTGTAAACTGCATACCACATACTCACAATCAGATTTATTTCATGATTTAGAAAACGTAATCACTTAGTGATTGCATTACTTAGCACCATGCTGTGTTGTGTACTGAAAGACACATAATTAAACTGCAGCAGACCATAATTGCTCCAGGAATGAATGATGTCAGGATCATAAAGTGGCCAACATGGATTTGCAAGAGATCATGCAATGATTGCTGGAGGGTAAAAGCATTTGTTTGTTTTTATCCTGAGCATCTTAATTTCATTTGTAACTGAAAATCAGAACTCGATTCAGGTTAAGGAGGAAGCAAGCAAGGAGATGAGGCAGGGCTCAAATGGGCTAATAAAAATAATCAGTGATGATGACAGGGAAAAAAAGAAAAGAAAAAAAAAAACAGTACAAAATAGAATCTACATTCACTGAGGAGGCTACAGACAACCAGAAACATCTCGAGGTTCTGCAGTGAACAATCCCCCACTGGTAAAGAGCCTAACCCAAAGCCCATGGAAATCAAGGTCTTTCCACTGACTTTGTTGTTTGTGAGTGCATGACAAGCAAAACCTTTCCCACTGCAGACTGTCTGCCACAAAATCTTGTCTGTTTCTTTACACATTTTCCACTGTTCTTAATAAAGCCATTTTCTTACATTATGTTAATATTTAAAAAAAAAAAAAAGAAAAAAGAAAGGAAGAAAGAGAAGAGAAACCCTTCATAAATACACAATCAACCCTGAGGTAATTTTCCTAAAATAATTTTTTAAATAAACTGCTCTGTACAAACTTCAGTCACTTCAAAATGCACTTTGAAACTGAAGACTGTGGAAAAGTTAAAGAAGTGATTGCTGATAAATAGTTCCATATGATTTATTGAATATAATATCCTTCCCTAGATGTTTTTTCAGATCTTAAGACATGGACATTTCGCTCGCAGAGATGTGTGCTAAGGTTTAATAAGATTTTTATATGCTAAAGAACTTCCTCCAGTTCCAAAACACTCTGTACCTACTCAGCATCACCAATACTCTTAAATAGAAATATCCGTTAGGATGAAAGTGAATTAAATTGGTGGAGTTGTATAAAAATGACTTCTGTAAAACATTTGAAATGCACTTCTTCACAGTCAGAGCAGGGAGCAGGCCCATTTTTGGTTAGGTTGTGGCAACACCCAAAGGTTTATCAGATGCTCTCCTCAATTCCACCGATTTTTTTCCTGGGGTCTGAAGGAGAACAAAAGTTGTCACTGCTTCACAGCAGCATCAACTAGATACGGTGACACAAGAACAGAAGAGGGAGTGCTTTCGAGAGTAAGATCATGGAGTACTGCCCCTTGGTAGCAGCTCTGAGAAAACAGACTGCCTCCTCTTTCTCAGAAGAGGTCATGTAAGGCATTCAGTCTGTTGTACTGGCCCTTAGAAATATGTTCTCTGGCAAGACTCCGTGCATAAAGCAAATCCAGAGCCAGACACCTTTTCAGCTTTTCTCATCGCTCTGTTGCACCAGTTACCTTGCAAAGCACTCAGCAAACCTCTCTGGGCAAGCTAATGCAAGCGCTGGTTTAACACATGCAGACATATTTCACGTTGGTTATACAGAATTAGTGCTCTCTGAGAATGCATTGATGTAAGCCAGCCAGATACGATCCAGGTTTAAACAGACACAGAAGCAGCCATATGCAAAAGCCTCAGATGCAACCCCCCTCTCTCTTCTGCTGGACCTGATTGTACAGAAAACTGCTCTCGACACAACTGGAGCAGGACCTGGCCTATTGCTGACCATCGCCATACACGGGAGCATAAGGGCTCCAAACCCACTTTAT
This sequence comes from Anser cygnoides, assembly GCF_040182565.1. NCBI lineage: Eukaryota > Metazoa > Chordata > Aves > Anseriformes > Anatidae > Anser > Anser cygnoides. Next base: position 28,603,496 of record NC_089880.1, on the reverse strand, counting down.
TTAGGACACGTGCAAGTGACCACAGGCCTGCTGTCGGCTCTTTGGATGGACGGTAGCTTGGCAGGGTGAAACCACGCTTGTGCTAATCCACCTTCTTACACAGCAGTGGGTCTGGCCAGGATCCCCAGCCCTGCTCAGGCAGGAACAGGCAGATCCATCTGTATCTGACTGTGCAGATGTGGACTCAGATGTCTTGAGAGTGCTTGAAAGGACATGAAAGGTGCTCCTTTCCAAAACCCACAGCAAGGAAATGGCTGGGCTGAGCTCTCTAAAGGTATAAACAGGAAACAAGCTCTTCACTCTCAAGTGGCTCAATGAAAAATATCATCCAGAATTGGCAGTAACGCCCCATTCACATGCAGCTAGAGTATGCCAGAAGTTGAGGTGAGAACACAGGAAAGCCCTGGATGCTAAAGGCTGACCCTGAGCAAGCGAGCTCCAGGTTCCCCTGGAACCGCAGGGCCGGTACCCAGCCAACTGATCGGGCCAAAGGAGTGAAACACCATGCGTTCAGGAGGGCTTAACCAGCAAAACGGGAGGCAAAGTACTGTAAATGGTCACCCTAGGGCCTCCAGAACTAAGGACAGCATGAAAAAGTCTTCTGTAAGAAGAAAAGATAAGATAAAGATGTACTGGGTAGAGTACCGGACCACTTTGTCCCATCGTGGTGCACGTCTCTGCAAAGGCACATGAATGCCCCAGGTGTCCCAGCAGACTCCGTACTTTCCTGCCAAGCACTCCTCCAGGAGATGGACGCGGCCAGTCTGAGAGGTGAGGAAGATGCCAGTGGAGAATGAACATGTGGGACTCACTCATGTGTTTTGTGTTCTGTTTGTTATAGGAAAGAAAGGTTGTGTGTGGGTGGGCTGAGAGCCCCCCATTCACACAATGTGGAATCAATAAATCACGGGCAGCCCTGAAGAGCCACCTGTGATTTCTGAATGTGAAAAGCCCTCCTTCCCCTCTGGAACAACCTCCAGTCCTGCCCTCCAACCTTATCAAGGTTCTTGGGAAGGGTCTCACAACCCACGAGCAGCCACTGGGTCCACGAGACGACTGGTGAATCACTCAGGTCTGATCTTGCCTGGATGATGTGGTTTTAGCCTCAACTCCATGCACACTTCGTTTCCTGACTACTACACCACTAGAGCTTGCATCGGCTAGCCCAAATTCCCACCACGACTCAGGACACGCACGGACTGTCACGTCTTTCAGCACACTGGCTGTGCTTCACCGACTACGACGAGCTTCCTTAGCGCTGGCAGGCAGCTGTTGTCTCAAACCTCCTTGGCACTTTTTACCTTATTCTGTTTTTCACATTTCTCTTTCCTCCCAGGATTTCCCAGTGAGGACTTCTGAAAGCCCGTGTTGCCCAGGACTCAGGACGGAGCAGGGAGGAGAGGAAGATGGCGAAGGTCATTGGTCCCACGATGGCTAAACACACGTACACTTCAGACACTGGCTTCTGCAATTCCTCAGCCATTCCCCCATCCTCTGGAAAGGGGTCACCGTGTTGATTTATAAACTTAGGGAACCAAATGCCTCTTGCAGACCTGGTGAGTAAACACGCCAACCTCCGTAGTGGCCTTGTACAGCTCCATATGGCAAGCAGAGCTTCACAAAGGCTTTTGTCCACATTTCCCATCAGTCAGACTCTACAAAGACAAATGACTAAATCCAAACTGTGGCCGAGGTTACCTTACCAGTGACCCCCAGCCTCTGGCCTTGCTTCAGTAGGCCCTAGAGATCTCGGAGTGTCCATTCCCAGCCACACACAGATACACTCCCCTGCCAGGCCTTCTGCCCTGGTAAACATTTCGGTCCTTTTCCCTGGGAATCGGGGGCTGTGGAGCACGGAATTAACTACAGTCCTTGTCTCAGGACATCCCCAGTGTCAGCAGAGGGAGAGTATTAACCTGAAATTAGACATTTTCCACTTTTCTTTCTACTGGAGACTTTTCTAAGCCTACCTGACGTTTTGGTCCCAGTGCCCAAGGAGAACGGCATCCCACCATCTCCATCACCAAGACAAGCACGGCACAGACAAGTCATTCCAGCCTGGGACAGGCGACATCCATCTTGTGCACTGTTACCATCCGTAACAACCTTCACTTGTCTTTCCTTTCTGCCTGCCTCAGTAAATGCCCAGAGCGGGTTACTGCTGGCAGATACAACTGCACTCTCTGTTATCTTTACAGATGTGAAATATGTGCTGCTATGTTTGCAATTATGAATGCTTAAATGAAATCTTAATTGCAAGAAAAAATATTTTTAGTCATATTTACATTACCGAGAATGAGTAATGAAAATTCATATTGTCAGATGTCAGAGGTTTCGTTGTTGCTGTTGTTACTTTTTTCTTGAGAATAATAACTGAAGCAATTTATACAAAAATTCACACTACATTGTCTCTTTTGCTCCATTATTTTTGGCAATACAAAACCAACAAGCTAAGCTCAGCCTTAGCCACAAAAGAGTTAATTTAAAGAATAACAGTGGGAACCATGCTCTTCTCAAAGGGATATTTATTTGGTTTTAAAGAACTCGTTCTTCATGCAAAGAAAATGAAGGTTGGAACCAGAAGAGAAACATCTGCCTCCTCCAAAGTTATGAGAAACTGTGTTGCACATTCCTAACCTTTCTCCTGTCCTTTTGGCTAAAAATCAATTACTTTTTTTTTAAGGTATCATATACATCTGGGCAACTGGGCAACCAGCAAATAAAAATCACTCTTCAGAACTAAACACAAATAAGATTAGCTAAAAAAGAAAGGGTAGAATATATTTACTCCTCTGGGAAGAAATATTTTCAGTTACCAGACAGATTCTTTCTGATCCTTTCTGGTCTTCAAGATCTGAAGAAGGTAATGCATGACTGCAGCAGACAACTAATTGCTTTTTTTTCTTTAAAACACTTTTGACATACCTCCCCCTTCCATTTCTCTACATGAAAATACTTAGAAAAACTTTGAGATTGCCATTTATCTTATCAAAAGAAGCAAAAACAGAGATTTAAAACAATTATCCCTTTCTGATAGGTGCACACTGGAGGTGGACATGTCACCCTCAGTCCCAACAACACAGGTCTGAGTCTTGGGATATTTGGGCTGATGTGTCCAAGCAGTCAGATATGACACAAGAAACATGGAGGAAACCGGGCATGAGCTGAAATATGGGTTACTAAACTCTACGGCCCTGGAAATTTTGGCAGGGAAGAAGTAGAAAAAAAGATAGGGCAAAACTACACAATTGTCAAGAAATTCTAGTATATCCGAAATGTATTACCGAAATATTTTTATGCTTTGAATAATACAAACTGACGGATTTTTTCATTTAATGAAACTGCTTCTCCATTTTTTTTTCAGCCGCCTTTCCTAACTGTCTGCTTATTTACAGGCGGTTTTCTTGACTGGCTGAATACAACTGTAAAAACATCAGACTAAAGCACTTAAAGACACCAAATAATGCTTCTGAGCACAGGTAGCTTTACAGAGTCCAGAAGGAAATGGCTGAAAGCTAAAATGTTTGGTTTATTCTGCAGGAGTGGGGCATGATGAAAACAGATGGAAACAATTTGGATGGCAAGCTTCTCATATACATCTCAACATCTCCCTAACCTCAGCATTCACCTTGAGTACAAATTGCCCCAGCAACTTGCAGCCCCGGATTAAGAAACTATTGCTTATTTAAATACAGATTTGCTGGGGATATCCACAGGAAATTTGAGGAGCTACTTACTGAATGCAGACCATTGTTTGCATTACAGTAGCACTCAGAAGACGCCAGCAAATCAAGCACAGTGTGCACGGTACTGTACAAATTTTGGAGGTATCCTCCCTAGCTCAAATTGCCATCATTTTCCACTATTACTACATTTCTAAAGTGTTAGGAGTTCCTTTGGAGTTCCTGTTGAGTTGAAAAAGCTACTTTTTACCCTGAAGCTGTCCTAGCCCTAGGCAGCTAATACAGAAATGGGGGCTCGAGCAGCTGGGCAGCTGCGGGCACAGAGGTGAGCGTGACTGGCCCAAGGTCAGACAGGCGATCTGTGCCTGAGCCAGGAGTAAATCCACGTCTCTGGCACCAAAGCTCATGTCACAACCAAACCCAGCCTTCCTCTCTGATCTTGCTTCTCCCTTGCTCACATAAATATTTGCATGGCTAGAATGAAACCACATTGCATTTTTCCCCTTAGGAAAAACAACAAGTACTTAAAATATTTCTGTACCTTCCCCCCCTCCTTTTCAAGGAGTTGGAGGGGGGAATATATTTTTATTTTTCTTGGCAAGGAAGAAAAGAAGGAGAAGGCCCAGGTGGAGTCAGGCTCCCCCAGAGCCCTTTGTTCTCCAGCTCTGCCTGTGCTAGCATCACTGCTGGACAGCACGGGCACAACCCCAGCAGCTCGAAACCCCAGCTCAGGTGAGGGCAGCAGTATGGAGATGTTTGTAAGCGAGTCAGCTGAGCATTTCCATGGGAAAGTTGCATAATCCATGCTGGAATACCTGGGCCGGGTTGCTTGAAGTTGACCCGGGTCTGATTTCAGTGCAAGCATACACCGGGTGCCCAAAGCAGGATCACTGCAGAACATGATTAACCCAGGCCTCTCTGTCCTTCCCCGGCAGCACTGCGAACAAACTACCCCCTTCACAAACATCCCGGGTCATCTCTGGCTCTGTCAGAGGAATTTCACCCGCTTGTGCCAGCAGTGCTCTCGGCTCCAAGAAAAGCACCACAACTTGCTCGCATCCTCACCCACCAGCGAACCTCCCCCCTTGGTGCCGGGCCCAGCAGGCCCCTCGCTGGGGACAATGGCAGGCCGCTCTCTGGGGATGACAGCAGGCCGCTCTCTGGGGACGATGGCTGCTCACTGCCACAGCCACAGCTCAGTCCCCTCGCAGCATGTCGAGGCACGAGGGCAGCTTCACGCCTGCTGGCCTGCGAGGGTGCAAAACAGGGAGGGGAAGGCATGTATGTCTTCAATGTGTTTGCCCGTTTTGAGTCTTTATTCCTAACATGTGTTTCTTCTTTCATGCAAAACGTGGCTCTTCTGTTTTCTGTCTCCTTGATTTCATTTTAAAGTGCAGTATTTTTATGGCATGAGGAGATAAAGATACGAGGAGGGGAGGGAAAGTGGTACAAAAAGCAATTAAGTCTGGTGGCTGGTTATTGTAATGCATGAAGAAACAACCAAAACCATTCCTTTGAAAAAGGGGCCACTTCTTCTGCTGATATGCACTGGGTTTTCACAGCTCCCATTAACATGACTGGAAACTATCCAGGTAAAACTCTTGTCTCAGTCAAAGATTAGGCTATCGTGTCTGAGATGAATGGAAACTTTTCAAAGGAAGAACCAGCATCATTCCTGGATCACTCTACCCTTGTCAGCCATTTATTTAACCCATATTTGTGTTCCAAACTTCTTGTATTAATACAGGAAGACTCATAACTGAGGCAATAAACTGCTTTAATGAGCTTTACCAAGCACATCTATTCCAAAAGGCCGAGCAGAAACAAGTACAGGGAGAGTCTAGAAGTTCTGCTCTGGAGTGAATGGATCACATGGTTTGGCCTTTAGGAAAAAATGTTGGAGGTTTCTGAGTGCAGGAAGCTCACAACTGCCAGTTGATCCAAACCCTGTGGAAGTACTACAACACAACGCTCTGAGGATGTTCCTGTCCTCTGCTGCCCTGAGCGTCTGATCCTGCAGAAGTCCCCGCAGTTTGAATTAAACCAGTTTTGTCAGAAATAGAAAATCCCCAGCCCACAAAATATTGTATGAACCACGCATCAAACGGAGGAACTTGAACTGCAAAATGTGTTCAGCTTTTTCCAGGGAAAGCGCTGCAGCCTGGGCATGCGCGTGATATCGCATGCCTCCGCAGCACAGATTCTTCTTGCCCAGCTGCAGGCAGCTCCCCCAGAGAGCACACGCCTGTATCTGTGTTTCTAACTCTGCCTGCCCCAGCCCGTGACACCTCGACTCGCCTTCAGCACGTGCCGAGCCACCCTGCCTCCACTGGTGCAGGAGGACACCAGCCCTGCCACCAGTGCTTCCCCAAGCTGTGGCACCAAGCATCTCTTGGTGCTCCGAAATCGCCCCGAGCCAGGGGTCTGCCGGCGCAGAACTTAACACAAGCTGGGGCTATTTTCCGTACTAATTTCTGTCATAATGTTAAAACAAACTATTTCCGGACTGCAATTATTGCACCTCATAGAGAAACGGTAAGATGCTGAAATTAAGAAAATGCTCAAGTGCGTTTAATTGCTAGCAGATACCTTTAAACTTGCGGTTAGGAAACTGCCAGCCGTTCCTGAAGCGTGTGCCCCACCATTCAGTTCCACTCCGAAGCATTTGCAGAATCCGCTGATCCATAAAATGTACCATTGGAGAAGGTTTGTTTTGGCAGAGGTCTCAGTTTTGTCCAGCAAACTAATGGTGTCCGTTAACACACCATTACATACATCGTTAACATACTTGGCAACTGGGATTTCCCCTCAAGAATAAAGAAATCGTGTGTAAATCATAATTATTGTCCGCCTGGCAGTATCAATCATCACATACAAGGCACTTGTTCTCATTCTCCACCCCCAAAACGTTCTCTGCTCTGTCTTTGCACATGGCGTTTATTAGGAAATCACCAGCCAAGCCCCATGCCCCGTTAGTTTACAGGGTCCCCACCAGGAATGCAGAGCCACTGAGAAACAGTTTCCATCAGGCTAATAACAATCTACAGCATGATGAATAACAGGCAGGGATTATCTAGGGAGCGGTCCTTGCCCTTAACATGCAATTCTTCCAAACAGCCACTAAAACCTATTTCTTTCGCCCTGTAGAAGTCTTGGGAAAACAAACAAATGCAAATTAAGTAACGACTAAAAAGCCTCCTCTGTAACCTAGGGGAACAGCGGTGATGGGCATGCACTCCCCTTCCTAGTTTTTGAACACTCTTCCCTGTATTATTCCAGGTCCTGTTCGGCTGTGCAGGTATAGACCCGGCTTTGTTTTCTTTATTTAGACTGCAGGCTCTTTTGGGGTACATTTGGGGCAACCTTGCAAAGCTGGCTCTTTTTACAGCAGGGCTCAGCACCAGATTTTCAAAGGAGTTCAGCTCCCCACCGTGGCACCCAAGTTGCTAGCTGGGCTTTCAGCAGAGCTCAGGGCTGGTGCCCTAAAGCTTTACTGAGAACCCGGCCCCACGAAAGGCATCCGAGAGGTGACAGCAAAAACCGGTCCCTCTTTGGGTGTGTACGCGGGAGGTTTTGGTCCCTGCTCTCAGAACGGAGAGCTGGGACTGGTGGGTGAGATTTCATTCCTGGAGCTGACACATCTAATCACGTAACGAAGATTTTCTCGCACCCAAAATCACTCTCAAACCTGCAGTTTGAACGGTTAAAAAGCACAGTGATGATAAAATAATAATACCAACAATACCATCAGCAGATGTGACTGCGAAGCCAGATTACCTACCTCACGCTTTATGACAGACATTTGATAGAAAACACTCGCAGCAAGAGAGATTGGCACTACAGACAAGGAAAAAAATTGAACTGTGCAGCCCGTGCAAACCGGGGCCGGGAATCCCAATCGCTGCAGTTTTTCAGGAACAGGACAGAGAAGCAACGTCAGACACCTCCTAGAGCTGACACGGCGGTGGGGCTGCGATGGTCTGGCTAACCTCAAGTTCCTGTTTTCTAGGATTTGATCATTTCCACTCTCTCATAGGAAACAGCATTATTTTCAAATGGGCGAGTCACTGCCTTGCTCCTCCTTTACTCGCCAGGAGGGGACAGATCAGCATTCACAGTGTGCGATGAAACAGCGTTCACAGCATGTGCCTGCCAGTCCCTGGCCTTCGCGGAGGAAGGTGAAGGAACCTGAACTCACCATCTCTGCTGCCTGCACGTTTGCTAAAGAGAGAAGCTCCCACCCAAATTCATGCTCCCCCCCTACACCTCACCTCGCAGCGCAATGGTAGGAAGTTGGATGCAGTACCTAGTTAGGAAAACAAAACAAGGAACAGGGAATTTACACTAGAAAGATAAAATCTCTTTCACAATTGCAGCTTGAGAGTCTCATGACAGTAAAGAATATATTTTTTTCTGCGTTTGCATTTACACTTCATCTCTGATTCCTTCCCAATACTTCCACCCTGTAGTGCTTATGCAAAAAGAGACTCCAACTATATAGTCTGTAGTATTTTCAGGCCTTGCTGGAAGTCTGCAGTCTATTTTCCAAGCTCATAAATCTCAGGAGAAGTGTTTCATTATTCTGTCCAGGCAGTGTGGAATATCTGAGCCATAGATCCTCACGGATGTTTCATTTCTGGGCCATTCCATAGACAGGCAACATTTTGCATTTCAGAAGTGCCCTTAAATTCTTTCACCAGCCCATTCCTCTTCAAACAAGTTGGAACTGAAAATTACTCTTTCAAGTCCAGAACGATAAATTGCAACCTCCACATTCCTGCCTGAAAGGAGCATTTTTCGTCTTCTCTTCAAGCATTTTGACTTGTAGGTAGAGGAGGACAAAAGCCATGCCCTCCTCCAGCAAATTCAGGACACCAGAAGCTGAAGTAAACAGCTTTTACAGAGTTCTGTAGTGCTTAGGAGTACAGTGCATGGTCTTCTTCAACAAAAAGCAGCATTGCTCCTGGAACCTTCATCCATTTGTGTACAGATCTAAATTAGCCTTGTGTTTGGTAGTTCAGGACTACCTCACCTAGGCACGTGAGTCGGTGAGATCCTTTAATACTTTTATGTATGTGCAAAGAATATTACATCAGCTTTGTTATTAAGCCATCTGGAAAATGTAAGCTGCATTTTAGGAGTGACTGTATGAATTCAAGTGTCTGTCCAAATGCACTACATTTCCAAACTATGTTCACTTAAGCAAACAAAGGAGACAAGCAAAATTATACCTCCAAGAAAAAAAGCTCTTGTTCCTGACCTAAAAATCATGAGGATTGTGGCTTTGGGCAAAGAAGTCCAACAAGTTGGTGCAGAAACCAGACTCCTCACTGCACTGCCTGAAGAAAGTAGACATGCAGCAATTTACACAGTGGTCCAACACACTTTTGGATCTGCAAAGGTCTAGGCTGCCTATGTCCCTAGGCAGCTTGCAGGCTCACCAGGAAGTGCTTAGCAGTGCCATTTCGCTCAAAGAGGAAGGCAGGGAGACAAGCATCCTCTTTTATGTCCTTGCTGCAGAGCTTCTGTCAGAGGAAGCAAAGTAGGGGCAAGCCGGGTTACTCCATTAGGACAAATAATCAAGAAATAGATGAAGATGTGCCTTACCTTCTCCATGTGTCTTTGAAGAGAAAGGTAGGTCTATACTGGAAGATGAAGTCTTTGGCCTTAAGTAATGAATGAAAACATAACTGATAATTCAAACCTGCCATGAGGCAAGTTTGAAGGATGGCTGTCCCAAATGGTTTCATCATGTTCAAAAGCTACTGCCAGGAACTTGGATATTTTTTTCCTATGCTTGTTGGTTGCTCTGCATTTAAAACATCTCTGTATGTTTGTTTTTCTTCCTGTCTCTTGTGGTTGCTTTGTAAACATCTGGGCCGGTTTTTTAGTCCTTTGTACAAGAAGTGTGTGTGTGTGTTAGTTTTGCCAGCAGCTCTTATGTAATGTTTGTGGGGACGAAGGAATTGGTTAAACCAGCTCCTTAAAAAGGCCACCCCAACCCAAACCAATTATGGGAATATCTCATGAAATGTCCTCTTCCACCTTCCATAACACATCATCAGTTTTCCCAATTAGCTCAAAAACAGAGCCCTCCCTTTTGGCAGCAATTACTCATTATGACATCTATTTCTTGCAATCCCAGCTTTTTGCTGAGTTTCGTGGCAGTTTTGTGTCACCAAAGGACACCTATGCAGTTCCATTCTAAGTGAATTGATTCATTTGTAGTGCACAGAGGAGTACATTTCCCAAGAATGAGGTCCATATATATCTTCCTCTCTAGTAGGCAACACCCTAACTCAGCATAAAAATGTTAACTCCTCCTAGTAGCATAAGAGCGAAACTTTAAACAGCCAGAAAATAAATTGTTCAACCATTTTTTCCTGCAACAGCTATGAAGGGTTATTTGACAGCCAAGATCCTAATTCTTTTAAACTCCTTTGACAGTCCCTGCAGCTAGCATTTTTACATATGACTGGAAGTTGCCTCTCCCCAGTAAGTGAAGAGCTTCAGAGTTTTAAGACCAAATGAAACACTTTGTCTGTCAAAATCTACTTTCCTGTACAATTCAGACCATAGGTTTTCATCCAACAATTCCCGCTGCAAACTGAAGGATTTTGGTTGATCTGTTGCAAGTTTTCAACCAAAATCTGGTTTGACTGGGACCTCCCGTGTTGGTGCAGAGGTCCAGCCCATCGTGCCCTGCACCCCTCTGCTGATCCCTGTCCCCTGCTTGAGATGACAGCTGCATCGTTTCCTACCGAAGCTGAGAGCCAACTCTGTTGGGAGGTTAAAGTGAGCTGGAATGTTAAGCAAGACCCCTCACCTCCTTCCCCTCGTACCCCAAATGGAGCAAAAGAGGAAGAGAAGATAGGGAGGAGAAAGCCGGAGGAGACATTGGGATGCTGGGGCAGAAAACTCTGCAGGAGAAGGTAAGCTGAACACGCCAAGAGCAGAGGTGTTATGGTACTACACGGCTTATACGCTAAAATTCCTTAATGGGCTCTTCTCTTTAGGAAAAAAGAAATCTTATTTCATAGGCTTTCATGATTACAGGCAGCCCTCCCACCCCTGCACTGCCACATTTAAAAATACCCCCACAAAACTCAATCTTCTTAATTTGCTTGGTCACAAATTGGAACAAGCTGCACTTTCTAAACAAATATTGTCTGTTTTTCCCTTCCCAACAACTGAGTTCGTGTAACATATTATCTGAACCAAATGGGTTTACAGTTCCCCACTCTCATTCCCTCACCAGTAAGACTACCACAGCAGAGAGAGACCACATTCAACACCAGAAAAATACCTACAGAAAAATGTGAGTAAATGGGGTTTACTCCACTTGAAGTAAAGATCTTGGGTTACTCTACCGACATTTAATTTACAAATAGACCATTTATCAGTACCTGATATAGCCCTGCTTCTCAGGAGTTTTACATACTTCCATTTTGCACCTACGTCCTAAGCATTAGCCAGACAAGTGCACTTTTAGGGAAAGGACAGGATTTTTACATGGCCTGATCTCAGAGGACAGGTGTGGACACACAGGGCTCTGAGACAAATCAATGGTTATCCAAGCACAGCCACCATTCAGACAGCGTAGTATTTTACATCTTTGCTCTCTCCCTATGTCTGTGGTTGCAAATTTGTCTAGATACATGAAGAAGAAAGCAAAACAAGGAGAAAAAATGCTTCACCAAGAAAATGTTATATCAGGAAGGAGAATGATAGAGCATGTCGGTCCTGACCTGATCTTTCTTGAGGTCACACAACATCTTGAGCTTTGTTCTAGGTCATCATGCGATGCAAGAGATCAGTTCTGGTGCTGGCTCTCTCCGATTATGTCCATTTCTAAACCCAAAAAAACAGAGAAACAAAAGTAGGGTTATAGTTTGGACTTTGTATTCATAATACAGACATTTTAATAAAAGAAAGATGCTATTTCCACTTGAAACGTGATTACCTATCCCTTAAAAACTCCAAAAGAAGCACCCCACGGTCTTGCATAGGCTGCATCAGAAGATCCCAGAGGCTTGATTATCTCCTCTGACACTGCGTTCACAGCATACACATCTAGTATAAACTGGATCAACCCTTCATCTCAATCTCTCTCTGCACAGGGTAGTGCCTTGTGTTTCCTCCCATAACACACACAAAAGCCTGTGAGCAAAAGAATCTGTAGGAAAATAAGTCCGCTACCAATATCCTAGCCAACAAACAGGGGATGTCAATAAAAGACTACATGACTTAACTACCCGTGCTTGTCTGTGTGTGCATGAATTAAGCCTCATGTCTTCTGTCTCACTGTGTTGCAAAAGTTCAATAATGAATTTCAGGATCACCGAAAGAAAGCAAAGGTAGTGGAGTAAAAAACTTTGGTCCTATCTCACCTTAACTTTCTCTCTGTTCTTCTCTCTGACTTACAAAAGGTGAAAAGAGAACCCTTTTCAACAGCCAGCCATTTTCCCAAATTGAGAATAAAAACACATCATCTACCAAAAGGGATCTAAATGCATACTGGCAAAGACCACACAAGACTAAGACAGCAAATATTGCAAGAGAACAACCCCACCCACAATGCCCTGTCTTGTTCATACCATAGGCGTCAGCAGGTGAGAGTGACAAACATACTATTGTAACTCCGATGATGGAGATTCTCACCCTGTTTTGTAAAACCTTGGATGATAAACATAAAGGCTGGCAAACATCCCATCAGTGACCCCTGTAGAACTCCAACCCCAGGTAGCAGAAGGTTAGAAAAACATCCCTTTACAATCACTGGCTAAGGCTGATCTGATAAACAACCATTTATCCGTTCAGCAGCTTGCTCCGCAGCTCATTACTTTCCATAGTGAAGGTACATGACAAATCCAGAACCACAGACTGGTTTGATGATGACTTGATCTGGTCACAAACTGTTACATCACTTGGGAGAAAAAGAAAAAGAGAGAAAGAGAGAAAGAAAGAGAGAAAGAGAGAAAGAGAGAAAGAGAGAAAGAGAGAGAGAAAGAGAGAGAGAAAGAGAAGAAAGAGAAAAAAGAAAGAAAGAAAGAAAAAGAAAGAAAGAAAGAAAGAAAGAAAGAAAGAAAGAAAGAAAGAAAGAAAGAAAAAGAAGAAAGAAAGAAAGAAAGAAAGAAAGAAAGAAAGAAAGAAAGAAAGAAAGAAAGAAAGAAAGAAAGAAAAAGAAAGAAAGAAAGAAAGAAAGAAAGAAAGAAAGAAAGAAAGAAAGAAAGAAAGAAAGAAAGAAAGAAAAAGAAACCATCAAAAGGATTAAACAAAGCAAACAAGAAAAATGTTAAAATAATCTACAGGAGATTAAAGAGCTGCTGAAACCAAAGAATTGAGGGTTGGAGAGTGGTGGTCAAAAATGCAAAGCAATGGTCTTGCATATTGGCCACAGGGGGTCACAGCTCAGCAGTATGATGCATAAGAATCATGAGGAGGTATACAGACCAGTGCCCAGTTGCAACAGTAAAATGCCAGCTCTTCTGTTTGTGTTTCCAGATTTGACAAAATCTGGAGGAACTGTAGATTCCATTTTTGTCCACATCTGAAGCTTTCCAGAACAGAACAAACATTGCATGTTCAGAGTCTGGAGTATGTCCACAGCTCCAGAAATGAAAAGAAATCGTGTCTGGGTCCAGAGCTAAGGGAATGAGATTTCCAAGTTTGCTAGTGGGAGAAGAATTATGAAATTCCAAAATGTAATGCTTCTAAGCTTACTTTTAGGCTGAAACGTGAATTTCAATAGTTTCCCGTAACAACCAATTACAGGTTATTTTAGAAAAAAAATCTTTAATTGGATCTTTTGTACAAAAAGTCTGTTCCCACAGTAGAGCCTAGTTTGAGAGCCAAGTGACTGCTGAACTAAACACGTGGACTACGACGAGAGGTCTGACTCAATAACCTGCCAAAGCTGATCGTATTAGCACTGTTCTTTCACACGGCGCGGACCCCAGGCACGGCCTCCAATGTTCGCAAAGAGACCCAGCACCTGGGGACAGCTAACACGGAGCCATTCATACGGACACAACTTCTTTTCTCGTGATGGAGACACCAGGCCTCTGCTAATCCTCCACTATCCACCGTGGCTCTCTGAGTCACTCCTGATTTACACGGGCGCATCTTTGGCCAGCAAACATCATGACCGTGCAGTGTAATGGAATGAATCTGGCCAGAGGTAACTGAGTAAAACATGACTTCAGACAGGGTCCCTCTTGGTTTTGCACTGTCACGCAGCCAAGGCTACAGCCTGTAGCTGCATGAGGTGCATAGCTGAGACAAACAACCACTGGTGACACTTCAGGCCAGCTGAGGTAATAAATGAACATTGACCTCCATCACTATCTCAGATGAGTGGAAAATATTGGCTCAGTTGGCAACAAGTTTCCACGAGCTGACTTAGGATAACAACCCATGCCCTGCCTTTTCTGTGTTTTCCATCAGATTTTTGAATAGCTTTTTGTTCCAGAAAACCTTTAAGCCACGTAACACACACAGAGCTCCAAGCTGCCCGAACCAGAGCTTGGGTCAGGAATGCTCTGACCTTGATACAGGACAGATAAGGTGGCTGTAGATTACTATTATTTGTTCCATGCCAAAACTAATTCTTCATGCTGTGCTTGCAAGACAGGAACTCAGTGATAAGCAATGTTTACATGAAGTGCAAAACGCTTTAATGTGAGGGCACAGCCGGCGATTGGCACCTCTGCCTGATCCAGCACAGACAAGCTCCAGAGAGCTGGGAGGGACCACTGCAAGACAGCTTGCCAGGAGGGCACAATGTGCCCTCTGACTGCTGTGGAAAGCTCAGCGCGTGGATTTCCTGTTGATACCTGCTCTGGCACTCGGCAGCTGCAAAGCGATCAGTCACAGGCAAACCGCCCTCAGCCTGCAAAACAGGGGGTTAAACAGGTGGAGAGCTCAGCGAGGAGACAGGTGCACATGCACAAAAAGGGAAAAAAAACACGCTGGAGGGCAAGGAGGGGAGCTCTGTTTGCCTCCCGTCAGGAGCCTGCGTGTCTCTGGAAACCAAACCAAGCCAGGAATTACTTTTCCACGCTGCAGTCTGATCTGCCTCTTTTCCTTTTTAGCCTCTCTTCCTCAAACCAGGTACCAACTGATGAAACACCAGCTTAGCCTAGACAAGCCTCCTGAGAAGTCACGTTGTCCCCCTGCCCTAAACGCCAAGCAGGACTGTCCAGAAGGGACACGCATGCTCTGCTGACGTTCACCTGCTGCATGTATTGAGGTCTGCAAGCCAGGCCTGGCAGTGGAAGAGTAAGGCCATTCAGAAGCAGCCAGACCCAAGCTGGAGGGATAAAAAGGCAGCCCATACCAAGAGAGCTGCGAAATGGTATACCAGACACTGGAATATCAGTGGGAGTAGTCCCGTACAAAGAAGCCTTTGAGATGAAAGAACCAGGGTAGAGAATTACTCAAACCTGGACCAAAGTGTCTTTCCAATCCCCAGGCAGCCCTTCAGATATTAAAAAGGGATGGGGTTTGCCTACAGGCTTATGGATTAGATGAGAGTATCGCTACATGGATATGCTCAAGGACTACCTGGCCATAAGCTCATACCTGGTCTGTGTAAAGCATTTATGCTACAGTGGTTGCCTAAACTGGATTCTGTGCCTGCTTTTTCTAAAATCTGTCAAGGATGGGAACATATCCTGCAGATCGAGGCTTTCTTCTTGTTCTGAAACCACAGAAACACAAATGTGAGTTTTCTTGGCACAGTTCCTTGGTTTGCCTTGCAGGAGATGGAGTAACCAAAGCAAATGAATCAGGAGCAAGATGAGTAAGTACATATCTATCCAGTTGAAAGCCATCTTAGAAAGCTGTTGGAGGGCAAAAAAGTACATTCTCCTGTATTGAATCAGGACATTACAACTACAAAGTGTTCCAAGCTAAACACATCCAAAAACTGTTTGACTCATGTTTCACATTTAATTCTATATCTCCAAAAAAGTTTACAAAAGCAAAGCTTGTCTGGACTAAACAACTGAACTGAATGAGGCACGTGACATTAGCTCAGGCTTTTCTGGCCAGCTTTCTAAATGAAGTGTTTGGAAATAAGAGAAACACACAGATTTGGGAGTGGGATGGATAAGAGATTTAGTTTCGCCTTTTATAACAGAGTCCTGTGTAAATCCAAAGGAGCCTGCAAAGTTTCAACAAGACATGCATTAAAAGCAGCAGCAGCTCTGTCCACATATAATAGAATTATTAAAAGCAAGGCAAAAGAGAAAGATTCAGCTCATTGCTGGAGGGCTGCCCAAAAGCCCACAGCTGTGATGTAGTGTTTGGACTTGAATCGTGTTAACAGGGCAATATAAATCTGCAGAGAGTAAGACAAAGTCTAAAGAGAGTAGACCTAGCCAAGAAGCCCCAAAACCTGGTCAGATTCAAGTGGTAGGTAGTTCAAAAGGGAAGTACTCAAAAACCTACTTCTATATAGTATAACACTGGCTGTGCTCATAGTTTATTCCGAAGGTCACACACACTTCGTGGTACCAGGGGAGAAAAATCTGAGTGATCCAGAGAATGGCATAGCAAAGTGCACTATAAAGACTTCATTTCCCTCACAGGTTCTACAACGGGCAGTTCAGTTATTGGCAGTGATGATGTTATTTCTAATGTAAATATTTCACTTTCAGCACAGCTGAACTGGGAGGGATTATAGCAAGTAATGAATGAACCTCCAAATACCTCTCCAAGCCAAAAAAACAAGTGATGGCATGCAGAACTGAATCCTTCCAATCATGCAGACAGAGATGGAGAGGATTTTGCATGACTTTTAGTAATTGCTACTTCCAAAACTGCCAGTGATGCCTTTTCCCACCCCTCTGTGGTCAAGGCAATTATTCTTCCAGGTTCTCACTCTTGGCCTGCACCTTCATTGTCAAGTCAATGGAAGAATAACAACATCCACCAGCTGCCTGGACAATATCCAGCCTGGATTATTACAATGAGCTTGCATGAGAAACAGGATTAGAAAAGCAGTGAAGGTCTACTGATAAAGCTGCCCCATTTGTTTCGATTCAAGATATTAAGGTTGTTCAGTAAATATCTTGATACATGGGAGACTTCCCTGCACCCTGAGCAGCTCCGTGGCATTTGATCAGCTTCTGCTTTATTGCAAAATCTGATGGCTGAGGGGTGATAGCTAGGTCAGATTCAGTGAAGGTTTTCTAGGTTTAGTATTATTTGTATTATTTTCTCCTTGGTGTACAGAATATTCCTAGACATGATGGGGAAGGAAAGTTCTTTGTGTGGGATCTCACTGTTTAATTTGTGGCATATCATAATGTTCCTATTCCTTGTAACAACATAAGCTCGTATTTATACTCTCTTAAATAAGGTTGAACCAGATGGGTTTGCATATTCACAAGTCTAGCAATGAAATATTCATTGTAGTAATTGCTTATATCACATCCATTTTGGTAAAAAGCTCTCCGGAGTATTCTTACAAAAACTAAAAAGACCGCCCTGCACTGAAAATGCAGGGTATCGTTTGACTGCGCACATTAATTTCAGCTTGATGAATTTATGAATGAAATTGCGGAGTGCGACTGTTTATCCTCGAGTATGCAGAGAACAGCAGAGAACATCCCCAGTGAGCAAGGAGGTCCCTTTAGAGCCGCAGGTCTTCCCGTCCACTGAGTTCATAAAGGATCCATCCAAAAGAATAACCAATACTGACGTGCCTGCTCACTTCGGTGGAGAAGGGCACGCTAAAAGCTTTGAGACGGAAGGGCCACTTGAGGTCTCTCGGGAAGGTGACAAATGGCAGAGTAGCAGGCAATGCAGCCTTACTTGCTATCATTATCATAATATGCCTGCCTCCCTGGCCTGCTTTGATAACTTCTGTGGTTTCGCTGATATCACGCACAGGCAGACCCTCAACTTGGGAACTACTCTTGTCTGCTCTGTTCTTATGCCTTTTTCTTATTCGTTTGCATGCCCTTAGGAAAACAAATTCTGGGGAGCAAAATCTGGACAGTCGGACGTGAAGAAAAGAAGACAGGCAGGAGAAGCCAGTTTTGAAGAAAACCAAAGACGGAGCTTGGCTGACCCAAAACCCTGGGGTAGGAATCTGCCAGGGCTCACAGTTACAGGCCATTTTTGTGAGAGAGCAGGGAGATTTTCTACTGTCTTCTGAAGCAAGGAGTTTTATGATCTGGAGGATCCCGTGATTGATGTGGGCTTTGTTCCGATGGAAAAAAAAAAAGAAAAAAGAAAAAATAATCTTCGGCTTCAGCCTTGTTTTTGGACATGAGGCTGGTGAAAAACTGAAGCAGTGATCACAAACTGTTCCCTGTTCTGAGAGGAATAATGAGTGTAAAAAACACAATCCCAAGTGCCAAGCAAAATGGCTAAGGTTAACATTATTTGTCATTACAAATGCAGAAAGAATACCAGCTGCCAGAAGCTCTGTGCAAGGATGTGAAATCCATATTTCTTGTACCTTTTTCTGTTTTGACAACTAGAAATAATATTTTTTAATTGCTAGATCAACCTAAAAAGTTAAGGCAATGAAACCTTAAAGGGATCCGCAGTCAGAATGACCAGCTTAGAGGCAGGGATTTGTGTGCAGCTCCACACACCAACTTTGACCATCCCTGCAGATCCTGGGCCAGGTCCTGACCTCATTCAGATCCCTGTAAATCCAAGCCATTTCAGTGGGGCTGTGGGGACGTGAGATCAGGATTTGGCTGGTTACGCTGGCTGAGCTGTGGCAGGTGGGCACTTGCCAAAGAACTTTGTAATGGGTCGTGTAAACACCAGGACTGCTCACAACAATTATGTAACCTGCAGTAACACAGCTTTATAGAAGGATTTACAAAAGGCAATGGTCTCCATGGTTCTCCGGCTCCACCCTTGTGCCATCACACAGATCCTGTGCTAGGTCCACCCCTTCTGAACACAGGGGGTGCTGCTTTGGAAATTACAAATGAAAACTCCGTCTCCTTGCCCAAAGAGCAGTGCGACAGTAATTAGTATTATTAGTGCAATAATGAGGAGCAAGGCCGGAGTGAAGCAGCTCTCCTGATGACACACTCACTTCTCACCCTTTCCAACTCCTCACCTCACCTCTACTTCTCCCTCCTGGCCAGCAAGGAGTTGCCTGGTTTGGGAAGAGTGCTCAGCTCTGGGCTGGCTACAGTCAGCTCAGCACAGCCCAAGACAGCAACTTTCTTCTTAGGTTTATGACCCATTAAGTCATGGTGATAACCAACCCTAAGAAAGGCCAGAATTCAGACAAACAGTACTTTACTCTGAGAGAAAACTGACCACAATGCTTAAAGTTTTGTCTTGCTCCTCACCATTTGGCATACTTCAAGGAACATGACCGTCTTGTAATATACTAAAAGATTTATTTCTAATATGAAACCCATATTTAGTATTGGTTTGGCAGTGGTAGGAAGGAAACCACAGACAGCTGGCAAAGATTAAGTGTTAGTTGCTTGATAAACCTGGAGTTGCCAAGACTTCCAACTTTCCTACTGAATCTGCTGCCATCCAGAGCCAAGTGTTTGAGAAGGGTGCCTTTGGATGGGCAGCGTTTTGTTCTTCACATCTGAGCTGCATGGATACTAACAAGAGATGTATGTCTCTCTGAAAAAGATGTATTTCTATTTAAAGTAAAGAAAAAACAACCTGCCTGTAGCTTCTCAAACATTCTCATTGTCAGGCTCTTGGTAACAGATTCAGATGCATCAGACATACACTTCTTAATCCATTTAAACATAAATATTGCAAACACGGTAGCTCACTGTTTCCTGGAATGGTTTCCCTATCTTAAACTTCCACTATTTGAAAACAGAAAATTCTGACTCTTTTTTCCTTTGAATGTCAAAAGCTGTTTACTGACTAACATTCTACTACACTCTCAGGGAAGTGCAAAGAATTCAGGTTCATGATGCTGGCACCTGAATGTTTGTGGTGCAAAATTTGAATTAGATAGTCCAAATTACCAAATTCACTTCCAATGACTCACCAAAGTATTTCAGCTTTAAAATCCTATTTTCCTAATAGTTGTGCTAGTAAAATGCTGGCACCCAAATCTTTCCACAAAGCTAACATGAGAGGCTTTTGAACACAGGCCAACCCAAATTCATTGTGGAATTTGAAATAATATCCATAAGGATTTTTTCCAATTTACTCAGTTCTAGTCACCATTTCTTACTGACACATCATCTGACTTGAAGCAGAAATGAAGACTCTTTAAAATGTCTTGCAATTATTCATTTATGAAGTGTGGGACAGAACAGTGAAAATTGAGATTGCCTTAAAAATGTCACTGCAGGTGTCTTGACAATCTTCATTCTCTGCCGTGCATCCCAGGCACAGGCTTGTGCTGTCACCCCGGCTCCATGAAGAATCTCCTTCTCAGCCTTGGGAGCTCCAAGCATCCAAGCTTCAGGACACTTTCTCCTTCTACAACTCCCCAGAAAATCATTTGGTTTAAAGAATACCAAAAAAAAACAATAACAACCACATTCTTAAGTCTGGTCTTTTGTTTTATATAGCTCACAGGGCTTGTAGTTTAAGCTGTAATTTAAAAATCCCTGTAACTCTGAGAACAACAAACTTTTAATTCCAAAAGCCAAAAATGCCACGGAATCACTTGATCCCAGGAGAGGGTGCTTTAAGGAAAACAACTCCCTAAGTGGAAAAGGAGACCCAGAGCCCCAGCAATAGCACTGAAGTGTGTCCATGACATTTCATAATAGGGACTTTATGGTGCCTTTCTCCATTTAAGTGACAAAGCAGATTTACTGCATCCGAAGTCACTTTAGTAGCCGATTGCCACCAAGCAAACATGACTGAACAAAATCCATCTTAAGAGACGTGGGAGGTTCCTAACAGAGCATATTGTTTGCTTGTCATGGGAGAAACACTTCAGAAAATAGGCTTATATTTAGCAAGTAATCTTGGATTTCACAGCTCTAAATGCAATTATATGCCAGATTTTTGACATCTAACCTTCCATTAAACCTCAGACACTAATAGCATCATATGCCAAACTGCCTTTCAAACTAACCCTTGAAAAAATGACTGCCACTAAACAAACAGTTTGCTTTTCCTGGCCACGTTTCAAGTGATTCCCATGAGAATGGAGATGCTTTGGGTTCATCCACAACAGCTCATCTTCTCTGAAGGCCAGCGAGGAATTCTCCACACAGCACCAGTTTTGCACAGGAATCTGTAGAAGGAAAATGAACTGAACGTACTGCGAGTTGTAAAGCTTTCAGACCAGCTCCGGGTAGGCTCAGGAGGAAAGCAGATGTGACCAAACCCCACGGCTTAGGGATCTGGTGCCTCCGACAGTGCTAGGCACATTAGGTCCCTGCATGTTCAGCGTGCCTGATTTCAGTGAGCAGAGAAGACTTCACCACCAGCGGCTGCCAAGGCAGATGCAGCCAAATGAGGTTGGTCTGTGGGCATCCGTCGTTCAGGTGCTTTTCCAACAAAAAAAATGTTCCTGTATTCTCTTGCAAACACTTCAGCCTTTGGCTCACTTCCCCACACACACTGCTCAGATGCCACTAAATTAGAAGTGAAAAATATAACTTGGAGAGCACATATAACAGAGGTAAAGAGATTAAGGACTTTATCTGTCAACACGGGAGCCCAGATGCTTTAAAGTAGGACAAAAACCAGGAGATTGAGAGAGATGTTAATTATAAGCTCTTTTCTTCCCTTTAAAATATTTAATAATATTTGTTAAAATACCTAACTTTTCCTGTAGGTTTTGGAGAAGGTTTAAAAAAAAATACCAGCATAGATTTCAGACTAAACCTCAGTGCCTGCAGAGGCCCGAGGAGGCTGGAGGCTGCTTCTCATGGTACTCACTTTCAGAGTTTCTTTGCACACCCAGTGCTCAGAGAGCAGAATTTTACAGAAATTTCTGTGTATGACTTCACTAGTACCAAAGCTCAGTCTCAGAAATTGAATTCCACTACTTTTCATCCTTGACTCTCAATATCCATCCCTCACCCAGTTCTAGGAGAACTGAAATGATACAGACAAGTTCCCCTCTTTTCTAGCTCTAGCACTGCCTTTTACTTTACCCGTGTGCTCTACAGTTTAACAGATCTAAATAGATTTAGGCAGCCGGACCTACATCAGGTTCCCAAGACACCCATCTAGCTTCCACGGGGATGAAAATATAACTTAATCAACAAGTTAAAATGTATATATATATTTCAAAAGAGGACAAAATTCTTTCCAAAACAGGCATACCCCAATAGAGTTTAATTCAAAGAGAGACTCAATTCAGAATTACGCACATTGTAAAAAAGGGAACCAGCCCTTTCTGTTTTACCCATCTTTCATGTGGAGGATGTCTACTTTAATGTTCCTAGGGGCTGCACCGGTGTTTAATCAGTTTGTTCCGAGTTCTTATTGCCAATTTCTCCAAGAGAAAATTGTGATTAATGTCCTACATCTAATAAAGACTGTGCTCTTGTAGACCTCATATGCCCTTAAAGGGAAAATGGAAGAGAAGCACAGGACAGAACACCCTATTTTCTGGGATTTCCTTTTGGAGGTCCCTATGTCAGATGTATCATACGGCAGCTACTACCTCGCCCTTGGATATAACCCGTCCCTGCTGGACAGAAGCCACACTTCTCTCCTCTTTCCACAGTTCCTAGGAGGTAAGCTCCTTGTGCCCATCAGCATCCCTAAGCCTCAATGAAGACCAGCCACTGACATATAAACACATCACAGTTTTCACTTACAGCTCAAGTCATGAATCAACCTGATAAAAATGATGTGAAAAATTGCGCTCAACTGAGCATTTGACCATTCAGAGGAACTCATGCAGCCAGGCTGGGAGAGATCACCCTGAATAATAATAAAAGAACTCAAAACCAAGGGATCCAGCACAATAATTCAACTGAGACTAGATATTTTGATAGAGCAGTCATTAATGCTGTAACAATACGATGCTACCTTGATCATTTAATGACCAGGTACAAAACAGTTGAGATGTTAATGATTTTTTTCATTGCAATGATTTATTTTTTTTTTTAAATGAGCCCATTTTATTTCCTAACTCTAGATCTGGGTGTTAGTCTTCAAATGTGGGATGTGTAAAGAGAGATAAAAGCTGTCTTGCAGTACCACTCTGTAGAGATGGACTATGTGGAAGACAACATAAACCCCTGGCCCGCCTTCCCTATGGACCCAGGTCTAGAAAAACATTTTGTTTTTTTTTCCTACAGGATTTTCAAAAGTGTTTTGACTTGTCAAAAAGACAAGTCAAGACTGTCATCCAGTCAAGAACACTGAGATAGCTGAACATTGTCAATACAGGCTGTTGCTGATGGGATGGCCTAACACAGCACCTGTTGCACAGTTCATTGGGTCAATATTGTAACGAGGCTTCATAAACAGACTGGTTCCTGCTGCCTGTAGCCCCACTAATGGTTTATTTTATACAATTCAGCAATCATTATTAGGCAAGATCTCACCACATTCCTCCACTAAGGGATAAAAAACACTTACCTGAATTAGGGACATATTTCTTCACAAGTTTAATATAAATTCTGTTGGCTCTATTAGCTGTTACAGAAACACGTTTCATTTTAGTATGTTTTTTGGCTCAAATGACCCTTCCCTTTCCAACTTTAGTGCCTTCCTCTCCTCATTTTATCGAACTCCTAAAAATATTTCCTAAAAATATGCTATTATTGTATCTTAAAAAAATAATAAATTTTTAAAGCTATTAAAATTATTGGAAGACTTAACTGTATTCTCAGTCCTTTCCTCTTACTTTTCGATTTCCTTCCTGGTCCAATATTCTTTCCCATAATCCAGGCAACTTTACTCCTATTCTTGGGCATGGAAAGTTGCAAGATTCCGTATCATTGTCAGCACGGATCCATGCTTGATGTCCTCAGAAGCTAGTCAGCAGCAGTGATGAAAGATGTCTACAGAGACCCCCCAATGTAGAGCATCTACATTGGAAGAAGGGCCTATAAAAATGTACCTACAACTGAAGACGTCTGCAGAAAGATGTGCTCTGCAAGGATGCTCTGACAGTAAAAACACCTCTTGTTCTAGAGTATTTGTGAGTCAGCTCACATTTGGACCACACTGCTAACCTCTTACACAATGATTCCCATTAGCTGACGGTAACATTGAGACCAAAAGTACCTACCAACAAGTCATGAGTAGTTCATAGGTCTTTATGAATTCAAGATTCATCCTCCCATAGAAATGTCCCATTTATAGAAGACATCAGTTTCTCTTCTTAGTTTCAGTGGTAACCCAGAGTAACTCTGCAACATCCCTCACATGTCTCTTAATGGAGTACCTTTAACTGGGCCAAAATCCCTCTTCCTTTGCTGTAAAGACAGCTGACATCTTGAGTTCATATGAGACACACTGTGCTTTCCCTGGCATATTCCTAGGCTTTACTTCATTATTTTATATTTATGCAACAGAAAAAAAAAAAAAAAAAAAGCTTATACCATATGGACATGTTTGGTGTTGGGAAAAGCGACCAAGCTCTGTTGAAACCAACGGAGTCAAACTGGCATAAACTATTGTGTGCAAAGTTGCAGAGTAGTTATATGAACTCATAGTGAAGGCTCGGAGCTGAGCAACTAAACTGCTTTATGAGAAGTTTTGGATGGAGTACAAACACCCCTTTATGCGCTCTCATGCCTGATAAATCATTAGTTGGGGCAGCCTTTCACACGTGTACAACCGGAATAAAACTCAGTTTTTAAATCTGCTATTATTACAAAACACAACGATCCTTCTTGCCATCCCTAAACATGTCCATATGCTACAACGATTTCAAACTGAAGTGAAATAAGATCTTTGTAAAACTACCACATCTCAGCCTTGCTCACTCTGTAAACTGTGACAAGTTAAAGCCATCTCAACACGGGAAATTGCTGTGATATTGTCAGAGCAGGGGTCAAATTTACCTTTTACGTATTTGGTCTGCTGTAACTCGTTTGTTGTTTAAGGATCAGCTGTAGCCTGAGAAGATGCCAACGACCACTTAGGACATGGAATACATCCAAGCTTCTATGCACACTCCAGGCATGAAGGACAGCAGTGCAGGACCATGTCTCTAATGCCCACATGAAGGGAAAAAAGAGCCATTCTTCTCAAGAGCTGACGACAGAATGGGAAATAGGAGGATCTTTGTCTTTGAAAATGATGCCCCAAGTTCAAGTCAAATCAGTACACTGGCTCCAGCCTTTTCTACCAGATGCATTAAAACAAACAAACAACAAAAAAACCTGGAACATTGTCCCCCGGACAAAGAACATCCTGTGAGTTGGAGCCACAGCACATCTGGGGGCCTCATGTTGCTGCTGAGTAATGCATGACCTGGGGACACA
Organism: Anser cygnoides; assembly: GCF_040182565.1. Taxonomy (NCBI): domain Eukaryota; kingdom Metazoa; phylum Chordata; class Aves; order Anseriformes; family Anatidae; genus Anser; species Anser cygnoides. The sequence goes on along the minus strand of NC_089880.1, from coordinate 28,578,433 downwards.
GTCATTTTGTGCTTAACAAGTCTCCAGAGGGAAAGCTGACATTTGAAAGAGACAAAAAAGCTTCTTCATGTGATGCCAGTGCATCCTCTCCCATTTCACTGGAAAGTGTGGGAGCATGTGAACAACACAGACATGAGCTCATGTAGCTACAGTGATGTGAGCCACAGCCTCCCAGTCTCAATGCCACTATTGAAAACCATGTGCCAGGGCATGCAGCATCCCACAGCACCTTTTATTTTCTATTTCTGTTCTGCCCAGTTTTCCATCAAGATTTTGGGTTGAAAAATCAGTCAGGGTCAAGGGACAATCAGAGAAGGTTCACAATCACTGCTTGGGAAGGTGCCTGATTTGCTCACTGCTTAAGCAATAATTTCCCTATAAGCTAGTCTTTATAATCCATTCCCCAAATGGCCTACCATGCATGTAGGTCTGGAATTGAAAAGACATAAAGTCAGTAAGATTTGCTTGAAATTTCAAAGGCCAGCTACTTGCAGTTGTGTTACCCAGTGATCTAGATTTATAAGTAAGGTGTGGAGATTCCCCAACTCAGAAGCAGTTCATGTCCCTTGAAGTTGGACATGGAAAAAGAGCATGAAAAAGTACGGTGGGCAAGGTAACTACCTTCTTGATGGGAGCATAGCATGTGTGGTGAGATGAGGGCGACAGGTCTGATTGAGAAGTTTTTTGAACTCTCGATGCTGCAAGGTAACAGACAAGAATAAGCTGTCTGAGGCTCAGAACAGAACAGGACTGCCCACATGATGTGTAGGGGCAGGCACACGAATACTGTGTGGCGATGACACATTAACACTGTAATTCCCTCACATCTTTTCCTTACAATCATCTTCAGTATCTTCGGGCACATTCTAGATCACTGAAATGATTCCTTTCATCTCTGGATGGTGGAAAATTCCCAACCAATATTTTGGATCTAGACTTTGGCAGAGCCTCTTATAGTTTGTGACATCCACGTACAGTGACCTAACTTTTATACTGACCTCTTCATGAAGGCTGCCTTGGTTGGCTACTTGAGGAAGTGATAAACTTTCTGGAGGAGAAAACAGTCCTTAAACCCAGCTAAAGTTGTTTACTGTTCAGTTGTTATAGCTCCAGACAAAGTACTGGTAAGAAGAGCTTTCACTTTTTAACAGGAAACATCTTCTCAACATGGCTCTTATAAATTAAACCACACCACTCTTTCAAAAGACAACAAAGGAACTGCATGCATGATTGATGAAATATCCTAAACAGAGAGGAAAACGTAACAAACGCATGGGCAGATCATATGCAACGTGCACCAGCACAAGGCCTGACAAGTAGTACAGACATTTAGAACTCAACAGTGAATATCTGCTTACTCCTTCTATTTATTTTAATTGAAAATAAAGAAACCCGGTGATGAGTCTTAAGGTACTGATGCAGACATTTTCAAGTGTCGCACGGTCCACGACAGGCTAGTTATTACTTGGTGTAAAGCAATAGAGCTCTCCAGATCTGACTGCACACACCAGCCGAGGAAGTGAGCCATTGCTTTGGTTACAAACCTCGTTTTGAGGAGCTGATCGGGTTTCAGCAGTGCTATGCAGACTCCCTCTGGCTCACTGGGAAGCCAGCCGCCAGCCCGTGTGTCACAGTAAAAGCTGTGAGTTTGTTTTTTTCTGTGTGAGGGTGGGAGTCTGCCAATCTTAAAAAGATCGTTCTTGTTATTTGCAAACACAAAAAAATTGCTCTAGGCTCGCTGGACATGCCAAAGCCTTGATCAAAATCACGTCCCTTTCATGGGGACAAAACATGTGTTCGCATTATTGCAAAAAGAAACAAGGGGGCATGGCGGGGAAAGGGGAGGGAATCTTTTTATGTTGGTTTAGCATGAAAATGCCATGCATGGCTGCCAGTTGTTTATCAGCTTTTCCAGATCAACAATATGTTCTTTCTTAAGGTCTTTCATTAAAGAGCTTTCTGTCAATCTAACTTGTATTAAATAACGAAAACCAAATGGGAATCAGTCTCAGGCTCTGGGCCTTCACATGACTCTGCTGTTTAAAGAGGTTTTTTTTGGTCACCACCTCACAGCGAGAGTATTCTGGAGAATCCAATTCATAAATACTCTCTGCCGATGCTTTGGGACACTTCCCCCATGATGCCTTTTGGTTTTTTTGGACTGTGACAGAGGAAGGAGTGTGCTTGCTCCTGAGTCAGCCATCCCCACTTCTCCTCCGGGTGCTCCTCCTGTTGGTCCCCTCTTTGCACTGCGTGCCCATAAGAGAACAAAAACTCGAAGCAGCATAGCAGGAGGGAACTTCCAGTCATGCACAGAAAATCTGATACTGGCAGAACAGGGAGCAGGGGTCAGAGAGAGGGATCAGGGATCCTCCACTGGGACTGGGGGGGATCAGCTAAGCAAAAAACAACAAGGTGGCCTTATCTGCCAAAGAGTCTCTCTTCCTTCAGTTTTAAAAGATCTCCTGTGAACAAATGCCACAAAGGACATAGTGGTTTGCACAGGAAGAAGAGTGAATCAAAACACCTTTTCAATAACCCTCTCTCTGCTCCAGTGAGAGGGAAAAAATGCAAATACAAACACACAGGATGTATCCAAATTGGCGGCAGGGAGGAGAAAGCACACAGGGTATCAGCTGGTGTAGCTATAATTACAGGGACTCTGTCAATCATTAAGGCGAAGTAACTGGTATTCCTTCCTGCCGAGACGAATTCTCACACACATTGTGGCACGTCTTTCCAGATGGATGAGCCCTGAATTGCCACAGGCAAAGGAAATCATCCACTCTGTTAAACTAACGCTGAGATGGAGCAGGATAAGGCTGTGAGGGTTGGCATTTGGAGTGACAACAACAATCAGGAGAACAAAAAAAAAGAAAAAAAACAACAGGGAAAGTCATCAGTCATCTCTATTTCTCCCTAACATCCTCTTGAAGGTGGTCCCAAGCCTTAGGCATTTTTATAATTTACAGGTCACTAGTATGCATTCAATCCCACTAGCCAGCATTCCAGCAGGGGCTTCACCTGATAACAGCCACAGATAAGCAAGGGAAAGAACCTTTATGTCCTGACAACACCTGCTTTGCACAGGGTGATGTTAGAGATCCAGGTGGGGCTGGTGCACCAGATGCATCTCTCCACCAAACCTGCCCCAGTGTGTTCTGACTGGTCAGCCTTCCAGGAGAGCAACTACCTTTCTCATTCTTAAAGCATTTTTTGTTTATATATATAAATAATCAAAGAATCAGAGAATGGTTTGGGTTGGAAGGACCTCAAAGCCCACCTGGTTGCACCACCTGCCATGGGCAGGGACCCTTCTCAGCAGCCCAGGCTGCCCAAATCCCACCCAGCCTGGCCTTGGGCACCACCAGGGTTGGGGCACCCACAGCTCCTCTGGGCTGCCTGCTCCAGTGCCCCACTGCCCTCATAGTAAAGAATTTCTTCCAAATATCTAATCTAAATCTACCCTTTTAGTTTTTAAAGCCTGGGATATATTGCATCCCAGGACCTCAACATACTTTTATATGAGATTGGCTATGTTCACAGTCCCTTCAGGCCCATGCACTTTACCAAAATGGGTAACTAAGTCAAAGTTTCCCAGGACAAAACATCTGCAATACCTCCAAACTGAAAATGCTGGGAGTTGCCAGTGCTCAGCTAACCTGAAAGAAGCAAACGACACCGAATTTATAGTAAGTCAGGGGCTTAGTTCATGCTTTGAGTTCCTTTTATCCTTATTACCAAAGCTATAGCATTTTTGTCCTGGCAGCCATCCGACAGCAGGACCTCAACAAAGAGCATGGCCCTGAGGGCCATCCCTTGAACTTTTATTCTATAGTCTGGTTTTTGAGAGAACTTTAAACACATTATTTAAAAATAAAAACATACCCAAAGAAATATTTAGAGTGAGTGCAATCTAAATGAACTCACATATAGCAGGATGATGGAGATGCTCAATTTAGGGGCGCAGATTACTCAGGCTCAGGTTTTAGAAAGGAAGATTTACCATAGGCCTTATAAGAGTAGATGGAAGACAGAAGACCTGCAGTTCTTACTGTGTGTTATTCACAATTTTTCCTATGTGTCCATGCCCAAAGATTTGCTAGCATAAAGAACGGTTTTCTTTTGGCCATCTTCAACTCTGCACTTGGTTCTCAGTCTGCTGATGAACACGTGAGCATCATAACTTCTGCTTAGGACAGAGGCTGTAAGAACCAAAACTACAGGGAATTAGCAGAGCATATATTTCAAGCCTGTAATGCCAAACACATCTTGCACATGAGCAACATCTTCCTATGAGCTGTCAGCTTTCCAACTCTCTTCCTTCCTGTACTCTTTAAGCTGCTTCCAAGCATCCGTCTAACTGGCCAACAGCTACCAGAGAGACGAGGGCTTCTGGAGCACTGAAGCTCAATTTTTTCTCGTACTGTTTCATTGAAGTGTTTGCGTTTTAGGAGTTCCAGCTAACTTTGAACCTTTCTCCCCCAGGGAATCCCAGCAGGACAACTCGGTGCACTTCAAGCTGTTCAGCATTCAACTGCTACTCTATCAAGCTCTCGGACACAAATTAGCAAACACCCACATGGAGGGGGAGTATGAAAAATCTCCATAAGATTCAGGATGAATGGTCACTTAATAACTGTAATTTATAATCTGAAGGAATCTACAATAGATGTACTCAAGTTACTAAACTGAGGTTTTCAACCACGACAATAATCCAGCTCCTTTAAGAGCAAGTACAGATACAATTTTTATTTTTCATGGAAATCATGGAAAGAAAGGGAAGGATAAACTAATGCTTTCACTCTGTCTCTGTACAAGGCTACAAAAGCAACTATCTGAAAAGGATTAGCAATCAAGTTGTTGAGCAAAGTCAACAAAAGGTGCCCAGTTTAGCAATGTTTCTTGCCTTAGAAGTAACCTGAAATGTCAAACAGACATTATCTCATCAATTCATGAATGAGCAACACTGTGAGGATAATCATTCATAGGTCCTTTTAAATCTTTGTGGCTGTATTTCCTGCATCTTTGACCACAGCGCACATGCTATATCCGCTGCATTAAGGTATTCAGATCTCAGCCTGCAGAGAATGACAGTGCTAAGTGCAATGGAAGATTACACGTCCCCTTCCTCCCAGACCAGTCAATAGATGCTATTTTCTTACTTACTTCAGACAATCGCTGCTCCGATAGACAACTGATTAAACCCCACAAAAATGCTATATGATGGCTGACATTCTGCCCTTCGTTCCTGCAACAGTGCCTCTCCACTCCGAAGTTCTGGGCAGATCATCAGCCTTATCTTTGAGCTTCCTGCCTCATGTCACAACCCTACTGTTATTTAAACATACTTTTGTATTTAATTTAATTTCCTTGTTTTTGTTTAGCTTTGATAAAGAAAAGGAAATCTTTGCTAATCGGCTCAAAACAAGACCATTGACTCAAGACCAAGTTCAGTGAGCTATCAGGGGCAACAGGATACTAATGGCTAATGCAAAAGTCTGAGAAAGAGTCATGGGAACAAAAGTCACTGGAGGAAGAACAACTTGTTTTTTAAAACTGTAAGGAGGAAGTAGGATGCAGAGAAACCTTCTGACTTGGAAAACCTTTGCAAGAGGGACTGTGACAGAACAAGCAAAGAGACAGCATGACAAGCTGAGAGGGAGATCACAAAGGAATGAATTGAGACTTTATATGCGTGTATGCATATATACACATATATATGACAATGTTTTTATATGTACCTATAAACATATATACAGGTATCTACATATGTATGTATATGTATATGTAATAACTGCATGTACCTATATATGTAGCTATAAACAGTTTGTGGGGTTTTTTTTGCCAAGCAAGGATACTGGGAAAGAAGACTGACATACAATCACAGAACATTAAGGAATTTAAACCAAAGTATTTCTGGAGCTGGGAAATGTCTACACATCTGCTCCCGAAAGATGTAATCAGACCTTCCCAGAACAACAAGACAGTCACCTGGAGCGGCATCACTGAATGCTGATCAGACTAAATGTCAGTGTAGAATAAAAAGTTTTAACAAATGAAAAACTAGATTGACATCCAGAGTTCAAACCTAGCAGAGCAACATGAAAATCTTTGGTCCTGAGAACCAGCCATATGACAAAGCCTCATCCACAAGTCTTTCCATGAGCGTTAGAGAACTTTGTCTCATATCCTAGAACAGCTATTTTCAGGCTAGCTAAGGAGAGAAGTCCTTAAATCATTGAATGGCATGAAGAGTTAGTCCAAGTCATAAAAATGTTGTGCTAGCAGTTGAGAAGGTTAGAATACAAGAATTAAGTGAAGAAATGGTTCAAGGCCAAACTTTCATATCAGAATTATCCAAGTCTTTTGCATTTACAGCTCCTTATCTACAGCATGACACTTTTTATCTAAGAATTCACATGAAAACCAAAACACAGCTCAAAACTTGTAGAAACAACTCCAACCGTCAGAATCCTTCCAAAGATCAGTGTCCGGACTTTCAGCCAAACTGCTTTCTCTCACAGTTGTTAGTCCAACAGCTCTAACTTTTTTATATCCTCCCAAGCATTTTGGCCTGGTTTTCATATCTACATCGATGCAAAATAATTGGGTCGGATCTATCCTCCAGCCTCCTCCGTACGAAATCCTTGGTGCACTCTTACTGCATCCCATCTGCTATTACAGAAACACTGTTGTGACATCCAACTTTTAATACAGTACTAGTTACTTATTTACTAGCTCTACACACCCCAAAAATCTCTGGCTCTTTTCATGATTTGCTAAGGCTGTCAAGGACATTCCTTCTCCATCGCTACTAATAGACATTAAAGGCCCTTGGTCATGCTCAGTAATATCTGTCTCTTTGATCAGCACCCAGGTCAAATACCATGAGAACAGCCTTCCAAGAAATGCTCAGCTGTTCTGTCTTCCATCATCCCAAATGTAGGCTCTGCCAGCAAAATGGCGAGGGATCTCACTACCTTTACTATATTAGGTTCTTTATAGACTTCAAGCTCATCTTTATTAAATCTTCTCTACACATTTTGCCCCACGTTCTCCAAAAATCTATCTCAGTACTTGATCTAAGATATTTAGTTGTCATTCTTCCATCTTAAAAAAGGTCCAACTGTTGTATCTCTGCAGCTTGGTCTCTCTCCTTATTTTGGACTTAAGAGTTACCTGCAGAAAAAAAGTAACCTCGTTCCGGCTTTTAACAAGCCTTCGTTTCCTCTGAGGTGTTCAAAGCATTTAACATCAACATAATCTAGAGTATTTATTGACTCCCGGAGAGGCTTTCCCAAGATGATCTTAAGCTAACAACTGGGTTTTATTTTCTTCAAATTTAAGCACTGTTTGGAGTTTGGTTTTTTATTTGCAGTACCTTCAGGTCTCCAACTCTCTTTCGAGCTATATTTCCTCTGGTGATAGTTAACTAACCAGCATGGCCAAATAGCAAATGTAAGCCATTTAAATTCACACCAATCTGAGAATTTTGCAACGAGCATATTAATCCCTATGCAGTCACATTAAAAGTATCAGGAACGAAACATCTCTCTAGCTTAACCCTTCACTGAAGTCTAATAGAGCAGAATATGTAACCTCTGCCATTTCAACCAGTTCACATTTGCACCCTCCTGTTATTTGTTTCAAGCTACGCAAATCCTTTTTCTGCTGAGAGTCAGTTTATGAAATATACAAGGACTTTCTTAAAGCTCCATAAAAGCTACACGTACAGAGCAAACATATATGCGTACGCAGAAAGATATGTATATCTTGATCACATTCCTGCCCTCTCTTGAGCAGCTCATGGATCAAGCCTCTCCCCTCTGTGAAAAATAAGTCTCTTTACAAAGCAGATTGGACAAACTAGGCTGTACAGAGAATGAAGAATGCTGCAATATTTCTTCCATTCTGTTTTCTCCTTTTTTCAGACGTGGGCATATTCACTTGGAATTTTTTCAAGCTTCCAAACCAAATCAGTTTCTAAAGTCTTTGAGTTCATGTAGGCCCTCCTGTTTTCAATAATGCAGCAGGAACACTATCAGCCCCTGGTGCTTTATTGGTCCTGAGAATTGTAATTGTCTCTCAAAGCTCCTCAAAATGTGGTATTTCTACAAAACAGCTGAGCTGTCTGGATTACAGCCAGTATCTCTTTTTTTCCACCTCACTATTAAAGAGATCACAGTATTTTCTCTATCTTTTTATAGTTACACTATAATTTCCACTTTTGTCCTTAATCATGCTCACTCACTCCTCCACACATGGATATTCTTGTAAAATGCATTCACATTATTAATACTTTTCTTTTCTGTCATCTCTACTGTGTTTTATTATCCGGTGCGTCATTTAACTCGTCCTTCAGCTTTATTGCAATTCTCAGCATAAGGTGGCTTCTCCTTCTAAACACAAATAATTGTCTCTGCAATAGCCCTCTTGGCTTCTACACCTAAAGTTTCAGCTGCAAGTTTCCCCTCCATGTTTCTAAGAAATCTCCCAATCACTAACAACAAGTTTCTATAACCTTTTAAACCTGCTCCCAGATCTGATCAGCAGTACCTGGGTTTTCTGGATATGTCAAGTATTCTGTCTTGTCTTGTGGGCTCGTGCGTTTTATCACAGAAGGTCACAGTAGGTAAGTAAATAAATACAGTGTCAGACTGATTGCAGCTCCATTTAAGCTTACAAATTTTTTTCTAGTGGTCTCCACAACTGTGTTAGGTATTGCAAAACTAACTCACCGCTGCAGTATTTAAAGCCATGAAGTTTGGTGCCGTATTTTAGAAAGTAACCCTTTATCCTTTTACATTCCTCATAGAATGCAATTTTAATTTCATTGTGTGCTTCTAATGTAAGTTCGTACAAATCATTATGATCAAAACCGTACATTCTCCTTTTATCCTGAAAAGAAGAGATTTTCAATGATAGCTTCAAAAATAAGAACTTTTGAACACTATCACTTATAGAAAGGCTTTTCCCACTTCATGCCTTTGAGTCTTTACAACCCAGTATGTTTCTGCAGGGAATTACACAGACAGCTTTTGGAACGACACGATACTATGGAGGCCCAGTCCTTTGACTTGGTGTTCCTTTCCTATATTATAAAAATAAGTAGGAGATACTCGTTTTTCAAATAAACAAGGCTGCGTATGAGACTTTCTTACTTGTTTCATATAATTTAGAGGCTTTCTGGCTACTTCAACTCAGAAGCTGTATGCTTCCAAATTCCAGTCCTCTCTCCCTGGAGGTCCTCTATCCATATTACCCCATTGCTTTGGGGCTCAAACCAGCCCCAGGCTGGTTTGAGGCTGTTTTTCAGTATTTAACTGAGCTTTATTTCCCCTTTATCCTTCAGTATGTCTGACTTGGGAGACATTTCTGGCTTCATCATTCCTATCAACATTATCCTTGCAGTCATGGGAGCACCCTTCAGAACATCAAGGAAGGAAACTCACAGATGCCTGGGTATGAGATCTGTCATTAATCTTTAAGGATTTTGATGCTGAGTGTTTATTAAAGCCAACTTAGAAATAGTCTGAAATGGAACATGCCTGATCCAAGATTCACAAAACTTTTGAATATGAAACAGTCTGAAGCAAGTAAGTGACAAGCTTGATCCAAAGATATTTTCACATCATTCTCCTTAGATATCAGAAATCCAACAAGATTACTTTTTTCTCCACAAGTGAAAAAAGGCCAGCTTTGCTTCAATCTCCCAGAAGTAAGAGAGGGGGATGTTTCAGGCCACTTTACACATAAATCTGGGTTTAGAAACAACATTACAAAGAACAACTAGTGCATGCCTATACCATTGTGCTCAGCTGAATGGAAGCAGACCAGTTCATTTCAGTATCATAATAGATCCTTTAATGCTCATTGCTGGAGCAGTCACTTCTTTTTCAAATGACAAATTCCTACAGAGAAAGAAGTTCTATTCTGGTATTGAGAAGTTTGAAATGTTAGTTTTCAATCTCTCCATTTTCTTAGTTTGATCATGTTTTGACTGATGAAAAACATAAAATCTTACAGTTGTTTTCATTTTCTCTACAGGGTTTTTTTGCTGTCCTGGTGTTTCAACTAAGAGAGCTTCTGTGAGCCTCGCTTGGAAAGAGGCACCATGTGCTTACACACATAGGGAGTCCAAACTGCTCCAGATACGATGCTTAAGATTCCTCATTAAAACCAACTGAACACAAACAAAGTGATTTTTTTTCCCTAATGCCTGAGAGTATTTAAGTGGGAAAAGGGAAACATCTTTTTAAGATGTTAAAAATGCTTTTGGCGTTACATGCACCTGAGCAGAGAGATTCAAACTAGTTTGAATTACTTCACTTTATACTCATTTGCACCTCCTAGTCCATGAGAGTTGCAGTTTAAGAAAGCAGCACTTACTGCAGGAGGAAATTGCATCCAAATCTCCAAACCACTTCAAACCTAAAGTTCTCTGATCCTGTTAGGGTGTGGAAAAGCTCAAGAATAAGGATTTTCAATTATGTCTTTTACCCAAAAGAAACTTGGCAAGGCCCCTTGAATAATTCCATTCTTTTAATCAAGAAATTGTTATCTAACCTATTTCCATTAAATCAAATTAAAAAAAAAAAAAGGCAAAGAAGAAGAAGAAATGGAAATGGATGCAAATTTTTCCCCTCTTGCAAAAAGGCAGCATGGGATATCACCAAAGCCAATGATTAATTCGCAGTGATCTCATCAGCCTGAACTATGCTGACACTTTTCCTGCCAAGAGCAATTCTTTGCAAAGGGGCTTCCAGGACAGATAAGGGTAAAGAAGCCTACCGTGTAGTTGTTTTTTCAAAGCCTAACTGAAGAAACATATGGATATTGAGCAACTCCTGCAGACCAGCTCAGTGCATGAGGCAGCCAGAAAGAGATCATTTCAGAATTAACACCTTAAGCTTGTGTACCAAGCAGATGCAACAAACTCAAATTTTCTCCTTTGTTGTGGATTTTTTTTCCCTAACAAATCCATTTCTTTGTAACTGGAAGAGTGCTGCTACGAACAGGCTTGAGCAAGATAGGCCATGATGAAATAATTATGAAGTTTACAGTTTGGTACAATCTTTCCTATATATTTTTAAGAGCACCCAAGCAAGATTGTATAATGAAAAATTGACTTATAAAAGTGTCATTCAGCTGCTCTGTGCTCACAGTTCTGATCAGCGTTAAGCCCTTGACAAAGACAGAACTCAGATACCGTAGATACTTTGTGCCCACAGCCAGTAGTTTTCTTTAATAACCGCTTTTGTTTGTAAAAGTAGAGGCAGGGACAAAAGTGAAGGCTCTGAGCAAAGTTGCAGTAATTCCTTGAAAATAGGAGTATTTTTCTTCTAGAAAGCTCCTAAACATCTTTTTCATATAGAATTGGAGGGTCAATTAAAATTTTAACAGGACTTTATAAAGCTATTACAAAAGCCTATAAAGTTTCACTATCTGCCTAGATTTGGGGGATTCTGTGACACTTTTTGCTCTGTTCAAGGTTTCATCTGCAAGCTTGCTAAGGATGGCTTTGTCCTTCCCAAAGCCCCCTCCTTGTTAAGCAAGCCAGTCTCCATTTGCTTCTGCAAGCATCATTTTCCTATTAGAAATGATGTTTTTATTACTCTCCTATCATGCTGAGCAGTGGGGGATATTACTTCTCCAACAGCTGGAGTGCAAGGCCTCTTACCCTGTGGGGATTTGGCAGTTACCAGTTGCAAACTAAGTGGAGCAGTGAGCAAGCTCTGCAAAGAGGATGTCTTTACTGTCGGCTAATAGCACACAGATCACCCCATTCCTGCAGAACTCAAACCAGGCCACTATTTTGCTTTTTAAGAGACAATAGGTCTCTTTCTCCCCTCCTCCAAAATAAGCCAGGCACAATAGCTCCGAAATGAAAACCTTTTGTGTGCGCATATTATTTGATTTCAAGCTGCCTAGAGTATAATGATGATTTTTTTTTTCAGCTCCTTGTGGCAGCTGCCAGCTTTTCTGACAGCCTGTGCAAGGAGATGGGAGGACTGAATAGCTTTGTGTGTGCTATTTGCTATGATTAAAAAAAAAAAAAAGACTTTCAAAAGACTGTTTAAGAAATTGCTGCCAGCCCTCCTGGTAACCCTACTGCATTTTCCTTATGGAAGGAAGTTCAGTAGTGAGAGCCACCACTCCTAGCTTCAGAGAACACTAACCTATTCTGTGCTGCAACAGAAACTAGCAAAGCCTGGGGGAAACTCTGGAGATAGAATGAGGAAAAAAAAACACACAGCCTCTCAGAAACGACAGAAGGACTCTGCTCAAAGTCATATGAAAACATTATTATTGAGAAAAGATTAAAACTCATAAAGCTCATTTATTTTCCTCTCATCATTTTTCCTACCTCAGTCCTTTTATAAGAAAGAAGCTCCTAGACCTCACCTTTCATACACCCCCTGTATGTGGTTACCACCAAATGTGAGTGATCACTGGGACTTCCTCAGAGGTCTGGCCATTTAAGAAGCTCTGCAGGGTTTTACTTCTTTCTCTTTTTGTGGGGAAAGCTCTTTTGATGTCTTATACATAAGTACTAGCTAGGAAGGAAATTAAATATAGGAATTTTATGTTGCTATTGTTTACTTTTGCTTAAGCTTTTTTAAAGTTGTACCATATATGTATGAAAACTTTTCAAATAAATTAAGCTTTGCAGTAGGTTGTCCTGGTAAGAGTGTAGTGAACAACAGCTGCTGAACTACTAGATAACTATGTTCAGATAGGCCACCATGGGAATGAATCCCTATGCTTGCGGGATCGAAGACTACGCCTGAGACTTAATATGGTTTCCCTTTCTTCTCACAGGACGAGCTCTGTGTTGTATTTGTGACACTTGAGGGCTGTGAGCTTGTGAAAAAGCAATCTCAAATCTTGCTAGACCTATACATCTCACCATAAAACTTTATATTTCCTTAATGCTTTTGGACTCACGGCTAGTTTCTGTCTCATAGGAAAGGTTGGAAGTCCAGCCCAGGGGAGGTCCTGTAACTGCAGACACCTTTTCTTTCAGCAAAAAGACTGAGAGTTCTCTATTATCTTGCACTATTGAAGAGGTCTGTGGTTTCCTTGCTTGTCCTGCTCTAGCAAACTCTTTGCGTTCATGTAGGCACACTGCTTCTTTCCTTGTTAGCTAAAATACCTGTAGCAAATCCTAGTGCATTTCTCTAGGCACAGCGTGTCCCACTTTCTGAAGCTCTAAGTCACCTCGGCAGTGCAACTCCTTGCACAAAACCACCTCTCAGGCTTGGCAAAGCAGACCCTAGTTTCTCTGCAGATGATGAAACTAAAGCCCAGAAAGCTGCAGACAGGATCTAAGAAGATGACAGTAGTATGCTTCGAGGTACACGGCCCTGACTTTCAGGAACCCGGGCATCTGTACAAATGGCTTTGAATATCCATGCTTCGGTTGTCAGAAGTATTGAATATCTTGGAGTAGAGATCTGAGAGCTGTGGCATCTTTTAGTCAGCAAAAATGACCATGTTCTCAATGGCAGGACATTACAGAGGCCTGTAATGCGGTCTCTCAGCCTCTCGTAGCCAGATGAAAGATTTCACCTTTAAACTTGTACATGCTGGCACTTGCTCCTAGGAAAGCCATTCACCATAACACTTCATTCCCAGGCAGAACAGAGCAGGGACTTCACTGGTTTCACTTTTCTTCCATGTCATAAGAGTGGGACAGGATGGATTTTGGATTCTGGCACACGAATCCTTTATCAAAGATTAGACATCTGCCTTTCAAACAGATTGCTGGCCACTGAATCCAAGGGCTGCCTCTCAACTGTATTTACAAAGACTGAATTAAAGGTGTTGAATACTTGTGAATAAACTGCCTCAGTGGGCTAAAAAAAAAAAAAAAACTTTCCAGAGAAACTGAGGCCATACTTACACCGTGAAAGAGGGCTCTGTGTTCTGCTTTAACGTGTGGCTGATCCATGCAGGTGATGGAGTGCACCTCTAGAAAGCATCTTTTTTTGGCACTAGACTTAAGCTTTGCTGTTCCTAAGGCTCAAAACCCTATCACCTCAAGTTGGGCATATGAAAGCAGAACTGATTAATTCTGGGGAAAGGAAGAAGATCCTTGCAAAGGGCTTTTGGTTCTAGGTTTGTCCTGCTTGGAGAGAAGAGAGAATCCAAAGCCAGGTTGTTGCTGTGTCCCATCTTTCACAGTGAGAACAGGATTTAAGAGTGTTCCAGCTCACAGCACTGGAGCTGAACCCTTTTAGCCTTGTTGAGTCCCCGGCTCCAGTGGCTTTTAGCTCAGACCTATCTCCAGCAACAGTTCCCAGCGTTCGCAAGCTAGAGCTGCCGCTACTCACGGCATGCTGTCACAGTCCAAGCCAGGGGCCTCCTGCCTTGTGATTGCTGATTTCAGTTCATTTCTCTGATTTACAGTTTCCTGATTTGCAGGTTGTTAAAATCCTTGTAAAAAACATTGGTCTGGAAAATGTTCCTAAATAATTATGTTGATGACTAAAAATCAGCCTGAAAGGGCTTTAATTCATAGCAGCTTATACAATAAGGGAGATTTAGGGAGAGCTTTTATTCTCAACTCATATTTTTAATGTTTCATTCATGTTCATATCCTGTACTACAGACCCCAAAGTGAGTTTATATGGCTAAACTCTAATTCTACAGTCAGGAACTAGTTCGTTCTCTGGAAAACCTTTCTTAAGCAAATAAATTCTTCTATCTGAAGGTTAGTGTTGTGTTTATGTTCTGGAAACTTGTGGGGAATTAAGAGTCCTTTTCCTTTTGGAGGGGGATTGTGGGAATTGGAAGGTTACTGTTAAAACAGGCTGTCTAAGCATTGGGGAGAAACTGAGGTCAAGAGCCTGCCCTGTTTATTCACTGTACATAGAGATCGTGGCTGTCTGTGCAAGGGGATTTGTGCAGTACAGCCTGCAACGTCCTGGATTTGCAAATGAGCAAGACACATCCCTGACTACTTTCCTTGTCACCTTTGGTACTGAGAGGAGAGAAATCTGTTGTCATTAGCCCTGGCTAATGTTTGGGCCTGCAACAGTGTCATCCTAAGCCTCAAGTTTCTTATTTAACCAGTCCCAGCTGTGTCAAATCTGGCCTGCAACAGAACTGGAAGCTGGAATTAACCATTGAACCTCCCAAACGATATGACTGATTGACTCTATTGTAAGGTCTCATTAGGAACATTTTGACATGTCTTCTGCTGGAAAATGTCTTAGTTAAAACTCCACAGAAATGTGTCTATTCCTTAATGCCAAGACAAGTCAGAATATCTTAAATGAGGCCTGGCCAGGGTGGAAGATGGGCTTTACCACATCCCAGGGGAATAAGTTTAGCCTATTGTGAGCTGTTTCTGGTTTTGTAATGACTCTCAGCAGGGAAAATGCTTGAGATTCCCAGTTTTCAGGGAATGAGAGAAACATTCTCCGTTCAGCTCTGTTTGCAAGTCTCATGTTATTTAAAGGCCTCAGCTTGCAGCATAAGTTAACACAAATATCTGGCTACATTCAAGCAAGCTTTATTAAGTGGGGTGGAGCAGTTTCTGCATTAGTGTAATGGAGAATGACCGGAGCTTGTGTGTCATGATGTAATGGAGGTATCTTCATGCAGGTCAAGGCGGGGTGTTCATATGCCTCCTTGTGCATATGTGTGACAGGCACTGCCCTGGTGTCAGAGGCTCAGGTGAGATGTTACTCGTTTACAGAGAAACAGGACTTCTGGAGGTCTTGCTAATACAGCTTTCCTACAAGTCTGGATCTTGATAATAGCCTAATGTATTACTGGGAACTTTTTTTTTTTTAAAAAAAAGACCCTGACTGGTTAGTGCAGGTGTTTGCTTGGTCTGCCAAGAGGTCAGCATGAGGGATTGTAGCTGTTTTCAGCTGAAACTAATTACCTTGAAGAGTGAAGTAACTAGAGCTAGAAAAACACTGTCTCCTACTACATTAGAAAGTCAGATGTGCCCAACATTTGCATTTGTCAGGACAGATCTGTATAAGATGACCTACCACCTGCCATGACTTGCTAGACTTCTCTTTGTAGAACGGTGCATCATCCATGTCCTGCTGTCAGAAAACATCTGTCAGCCAACGTTTGCTTTGTTTCATCCTTACTTCTACTTCTCATCACACCACCTTGTGCAAAACAAGGACATGCTAACATACTACGATAGCTTCTTGGAGACTGCTGCAATAAGATGCTCCTGTAATGTGAACTTCAACAGGAAGGTAGTCTGTAGGTAAGGTATTCCTGAGCTGTGGCTGTTACAGCCCTTCTGAAATTGCAAATCCATTGTATTGTATGGTATTGAGGCAGTTTATGGGGTCAATTCTGCTGCACAGTCATCTCAGAAGGAAAGTAAGGTCTGGGTTAACTGTAAAAGAGTCTACAACCTTCATTTTTGCAGTATGTGCAGAGCCATGTAGCAGCTTTCCTTGAGGGGAGAACAGTTGAATGATCCAATCCATTACACTAGATCTAAAGAGAGTAAGAAATTAAGGAGTTACAGTCTTCATATGCTTTAAGTGCTCTGTAACTAAGCAGAGCTGCAAGCAATCAGCTTGGAAAACGGTACCTTGAAGGAATGTCCTTTGGTGCTCTCCTGAGGTTCTGAGGGGGGGGAAAAAAGACCTTATCTACTAGAGGAATTGATGAAGCAATGAAGAAACAATGTCTTGATCAAAAGTTTTTTTTCAAATTTTGACAGGAAAAACAGTTGAATGGTGGAAGACGACCTAGTTCTAGGAAGGAAGAAGGTAGGATGTTTTAAGAATTGCCAGCCATATCGTGGCTAAGAAGGTTATGATGGGCAGAATGGAAGAGGAGAGCTACAGTTTATTAGTAATCCAAGATTAATTTGGAAACTAGATGCACCTATTTCTGAGGGACAGACGTGTAAGTTATGATAGTTGTAGTGCAAGATCAATTGATCTACGTGAACACAGTGTTAAAATCAGCAAGTTCCGTCCTTTCATTCAGCAATTTCCATTGCTGGAAACAGTTTAATTTGTAGTCCTCTCCTTGTATGCAGGTGAGGATGAGACTATGGCATTAGTCAGTGTTGGATGAAGTGTGGATTTTACCACTGAAGTAGAGAAGTTTATGCTGCAGTTTGCTCTACCAGAGCTTTTGCCACTTATATCCCTTAAGGGATCCTTCAAGGAATTAGCAAGCAGGATGCAACACAGACTGAGGTTGGGAGTTTTAAAAAGCCATTTCCACTTTGTTATTAGCATGTGTGAATATTGGATTTTATGATTTCCTCTTGATTTTTATGACTATTGCAGATTATTCAAAGAAAAACTGAAAAAGTTATTTATTGCCTGGGTTAGTTTTGTTTTTTAAACCTGTAACATCTTAAAGCATCATGAAGAGTTCTGGATCATAATCACAACAGGAAGAATGGGAAAAAAGCAGTTTGTCTGCAAGTCCAAACACCACCATAAATGGAGGTGTAGGAGTCCACTTGGGGCTGTAAGGTCAGTTACGGCACTGAGAGCCCAGTGATAATGTCCTGTAACTACTGACAGAAGTACCTCAAAAGTCTGCCAGCTTTGTTAAGGCTCCCTGCCCTCTTCAGGTGACCTTCTATAACTAGACTGATGATGTCCTGATAACAGGATTTCTTGATGCACTTCCAGATGTTCCTGATACTTCAGGTCTTGCAAGAAAACAGATGTGCTTGGAGTACTTGACAATCCTTGACAATCTCACTTTGAATGAGGGACCAGGAAATGGAGAGCACAGAAATAAGAAACCTTTTTTTTATTTTTTGGTTGCACTTGATCATTCTTGAATCTTGACACTGGGGACAAAGATTTGGGCGAGGTTCCAAACTGGCTCTTCCCCTTGAATCTATTCTTATGTCCCTATGTGCACATTAAGGTGAGCATTAAGTCTAGTGTTTCAGTTTTAAATCTCAATTCCCTTGCTCAGTTTCAGGGCCAAACTCTTGCTAGGGAATAGACATGCACAGCAGATCAGTAGCCTTCTTTCAGGATACCTGTTTCCACTAAATGTGTGAAGAAGCTTAAAATTATACTAGACATTT
Organism: Anser cygnoides; assembly: GCF_040182565.1. Classification (NCBI taxonomy): domain Eukaryota; kingdom Metazoa; phylum Chordata; class Aves; order Anseriformes; family Anatidae; genus Anser; species Anser cygnoides. The sequence goes on along the minus strand of NC_089880.1, from coordinate 28,560,378 downwards.
TGGCCAAGAGACCCACTAATTAAGCAGCAATGTAACCCCACCCTGACCAAGCATATTTCTTTTTGTTCAGCACTCTTCACAAAACATTGCCACTATGACCTCAAATTATTGCCCATGCTATTTGGATTTTAGACAGCCATTTCTTCAGGTCACAGTCTAAGCCCAGCTTAGTTCCTGGAGGAGTTGCTTCACAGGATGTCTAAGATGGGAAAAGATTATGAAAGGTGGTTCAGTAAGAGTCTGCACTGAAATGGAGCACTGGCAACTCTAAATCTAAACCTAGGCTGTACCCATAGATAACTTAATTGTATTTTTTCTCCTGTGATGCCTCCCTTCCCCAAACAAAACTCTTCAGCCTACTGATCCAGAGACAGCTGCATTTGACTGTTTATCTGATGCTTGAAAACTGAAAATGCATCTTTTGTGCTATAAAGGTTCTCCAGTATAGTGGGCTGCTAAACATGCTTTTCACGGCTTCAGGGATCATCTTATCAGTGAACAATTAAAGCTGTTTAGTACACAAATCATCATAACTTATGACAATTGTAATTTGAATAACTGGGAAACTCTTATTCAGTGTAGCAAGCAGCACCTGATAAGGTTAGTACGTATTCTTAAAACAGGCTATTGTCAGCTGTACACATATTGAATATAACTGTAATGCTGCTGGACCTCTGGGCTCTCTGAAAGAAATGCGACTCCGTAGGTACTCTTATAGCTTGGCTGCTGACCAATTTAATATGAACTGAACACACCATCCAAACACAGGGCTCCTAGGTGGACCATCAGAAACACAGGCTGGTTCTGGGGCCTCTGAAAGGAAAAGCAGTGAGCTTTCGTGCTCTGAGGTTAGAGGTGAACAGCCAAGACCGTTGGAAAGTTATTCTTCTATTGTCCTGCTTAAAGCAGTGTCCTACAAATCACGTGCAGGCTACACTTATTGTGGCTTCATTTTTTTTTTCATTTTCATTATTTCACCCACCAGACTTAGCCCAGTACCACTGCAGGAGGTGTCAGGGTGACAAACCAGCTGAAGGAACTGAGCCACGTGAAGCAGAAAATAGAAAATGTAACTATTTGTGTTGGCATACCTGAGGAGCAGCGTGGAATGAGACCCCTGAAGCCTGTGTCCCGGGCAGTGGTCATCACCTGGGGGCCTTAGATTTGGCAGTCAGGTGGTGGCAGCAATATCCCGAAGTTAAAAGTGCTTCTGCTGTGTCAAGCCACCCCTGCGATGGGAATTCTGTACAAATCATGGCAGTGCTCTCCACCAAATATTCTGTAGAAATAAAAGGCAAAATAAATAGTAAGTGACTTAAGTGAGGCTACTGGCTTGCTTCAAATTATTCCATATTAAGTCATTTTTGAACTTAAAACCTTTGGTTTAAAATAAACCAGAGAGTCATCAGGGAAGAAAAACCTGAGTGCCACAAAAACTGAGCTGTGAGTTCAAGGATATGATTCATTTTCCCCTTTCCTCTCCATCCATTCGGGGGCCAGCAAAATCCATCTCTTACCCGGTCGTTCTTTACTCTGAAACTTGGAGTAATGGGAGGAACAGAGGAGTTAATTTGACAGCATGTTTGTAGAAGGCTCTGCCATGGGTGTCCTGTGAATTGTTCTTGATATTCCTCAGCTGGTGTCCTGTTTCTCTGAGTACAGACAGGCATGTTGTGGCCATACAGATCTTGTGCCTAAACAATATGCCTCTGTAGTATTAATATGAGGCTTGGGCTAAATCATGTTCCTCTGTTTCTTCTAAGCCAGTATCTGTATGGCACCCCCCAACCACACAGACACACGTGCGCACACGCGACTTCCAGAATATGGCACGAACAGCGGAAGAACGTGCGATTGCAATTTTCGTTGTTGATGCCCGTTTTCACCACGTCTAGTATGTGCTCTGAACTGACTGCTTCCAAGAACGTCACTCTCCTCAACGTGCGTGGACATTAATCTTCTAAAGAGGAATTTAAATGGCAGGGTGGACCCCTCGAGCTAATATAAGGGAGGTGATGCCCTGCCTGGTTTTAATTAGAGCTAGCTTTCTTAATGAGGTAATATTCTGTTGTGCTGGGTTATCTCCTGGAAGACAGGGCAGCAGGCGAGCTGTTGGGGAGGGACACTTGAAAAACATCACAGGCAAGCTGTTTAATGTTAGCGCTATCATTCATCACCCGGGCTCTTTGGAGAGTCTGACAGACGGAGCACGTCCTGTGGGGACTCCGTCAGCCTCTGGCGTGCTGCTTAATGCAATTTAGCCAGATGTATCAAAGCGGCAGGCAAGACCCTGCTATTTGGACAGCATTTATAGCATCCTGGGCAAATAGTCAGGAAATGTTCAATAATGTGCCTCGCACAAGTGCGGCAAGAAGCAGATTCTTAGAATGACAGGTTGCCAAGAGAAATCCTGGCAGTGCCTCATTCCAGCTTTCAGTCACATGCTGGTTTTGTTGTTATTGTTTGAGGGCTTTTTTTTTTTTTTTTTTAAGGGCTTTCTCAGTCTCAGGTTTCCAAAGACCAGATTTAAGGTGACTTGAATAGGTCCATCTGGTTCCCAATCCAGCGGATGAAAGCGCCCGGCAGAATCGCTGGCCCACGCATGCACAGCGTGGAGCTGGGCACGGGGCCCGCTGGCAGCGCCGGGGTTTTCTCTGCACAGCTCTCCGTGCGCTGGGCTGACCCCTGCAGCAGCCCCGAAAGCTCCGTTTGTGGTGCAAAAGGGGTCGGTGTTGGCTGTGCAATCAGAGCGGGGATGTCATTACAGATGAATTTAATGGAGACCCTGGCTGCACCTCTAGGCCACAAAGTGGGATCCAGCCTGACACCCTGACAGCCTCTGTGCTAGGGGATTACACGGAAGCTCTGCAGGCCACGCTCAGCAATAGGCACGTATACCTAACTGATGCTTAAGTAATACTCCCAAATTTCGCAGTCCAAATTTGTTGCAGTCCCTTTCCCCGAGAGCTCGTGGACACCCACAGATGTGGCTCTGGTTCTCCTCCTGGGCTCCAGGTGTGTGCCATCTCCCCATCAGCATTGCTCTCAGGAAAGCAGACAGCCTGGGGAAAACCGTGTTCTGCTCTTTCCTCTTGGGGTCCTGCTGCCCAGACCAGCTGCCATGGGAACCCTAGCCATAAGCCACGCAGGTGCTGAAAGCAGACAAGTCTTGCAGCACTGCTGTTTGGTGATTTACATCTCAAACTTCTTTGCCAGCAACGGGAGAAAAGAACAAGGTTACAACGCTGCCCTGTGGGCTGCTGGCAAAAAGATGTACAGCCTCCAGAGGGAAAATGCTCCAACGGGCCTGGAAAGGGAAGGGCTGCGATGTGTATTCTCAACCTAAAGGACAAAGCCTTGTTAAATTCCCCCTTATTTTTATTTTTTGCTAAACCAAAGGTAGAAGACTGAGGCAAAGCTCTCCCCAAAACCACCTTTCTCTGCTTGTCCCAGGAGGCAGCACCGCAGCCTGGGTGAGGGACAGACACACAGCCCAGGCACCTCCATCCATGCTGCGGTGTCTGCTTCACCTGCAAATCCAGCTTTGGCTCAGGGCTGGTGCACAAAGATGTAAAATCCAGCTGGGCCTTGCAGCCTTGGAAAGCTCTTTGATGATAATTCCAGCAACAGAAACGTAGCATATGCAGAGCCTTGGATCCTGTTGCTAATAAGTCTGCTTTTACACCACTCTGCTACACTTATTAACTTCCATTTACATATTTTTCCAATAATCTTTTTAACATGCGACTAGATGACCATAAATCCCGGAGGGTGAGGAGTGCAGGGTATGTTGGAAGAACAAGTGCTTGGGACTCGGTTTAACCCTTCAGGTACTGCCGGGAGGGCCGGATCCTGAGCAGCTGTGTCCTGTTATCCCACCAGAGACAGGTGGCAGGGACGGGTGAGTGCTTTGACGGGAACAGATTTTCTTCTCGTGCCGTCCCAAAACAAATACAAACTGCAGTGCCGCTGCCAAGTCCCAGAATGCAAATGAATGCAGAACGGGGCACTTGAAATGTTTTTGCTAACAAGTACATACCATGGTTCTGCGGCGATGTTTAGCTGTTGATGAAATCCCATCTGTGGATTTCGCAACCAGGTACGCTACACCAAATGGCTCTCCGCTCTTCGTGGAACGTGGTGAGGGAAAGGAAATCTGGTGTGGCTCGCTAAGGCAGGACAGAACGGGGGCAGACGGTCAGAGCATGAGAAGTGCCGCCTCCCACTGCACAGAACAAGGGCTCAGCAATATCCAGAGCCAGGGACTCCAATGCAGGAACAAGAGATTATCCTGGGGGCAAGGAGGGCGCTGAATCTGTAGTTTGGAGTTCCCTCTCCACTACCCTTGGATTTCAGACTTCCTTCTGAGAGAAATGGTGACAACTAGGAAGACTGCTCGATACATATATTTATACACATACACACATAGTTGCTTCAAATTACCCAGGAATAACAGTTTCCTCTATTGAGGCAGCTGCATAGATGACTGAACAATTTGTCTGTTCAAACATATTTCAGTCAACTTTCCCTGGCTGATTTGGCAAGAATTTTTCTTTCTACAACTGGATCTCCTCCAATAACAACTTAGACAGCCTTTTGACTTTAGGTCACGGATGTATGACACTGGAGGATTCCTTCCATTTGTCTCCCTACAAGTAATGATGCAAAAACCAGAGGACTATCATGGTACTAGTTGAGAAGGGGGGGTGAATTGTTTGTGCCACACATTCGCATGTCAGCTGGACCCACACGACAAAGCAGGATGCAGGACAGATCATCCCAAGGATCGGCTTTGAGACTGGCACTCAAGGGTTCAAATCCTCATAAATGTCCTGGATAAACACCTAGTTTTGCTTCCGACTGCATGGAGGTAACTTCTCACCCCAAAAGGCTGCTGTAAGGGCCCTATCTTGTTACGACTGGAGGGCTCTGATTAGCGATGAGCATTAAGGGAAAGGGATCTCTGTCCCAGGTGACCAAGCAAGATCTGAAATAAGATGCAAGATCTAATAACAGATGCAAGATCTGAAAAAAGATGTAAGACCTGAAATAAGATGCAAGATCTGCCAGCAGCATCAAGGGTGAGCAGAAGGGGGTAGTCTGACCATCAAGAAGCTGAGGTCCTCTCCACCTCTCCCAGTGTCACCTTTTTGTGACAACGCTACTCAGACTGCAGCCAGAAAGCCATTTTACATGTGTAAATAAATCCTGCTCTCCCTAGAATTTCAGCTAGGAATTACAACCATCTGCAAATGTTTCACATGCCCCAGCGTAGAAGCTAGAAGGAAATGTGGCCTTGATTAGTATCTGTTAATCAATTTCCATCTCAATTAAATGTTGTTGTGCCAAATACAGGGTGAGGCCACGCAGTTTGCGATGTACCAAACCTTATGTTGCTGCTCTGCGTGAGGAAACAAGACCCCGGTCTCCAAGTCCTAGCAACTTTCACAAGCAGTAAAATGGTATTTTTACAAGATCAGCACTTTACTTTTCTGCAGCCATTTCCTTAATGGCTTAGGGCAGATGACTTTGGGCAGTCTGTTGGGGCTCGGAGTTTGATAAGGACCCCTAATCTCAGGCATGCAGCTTAATCTCCAAAAGCTGGATTTCAGCACTACCTAATCGCATCAGGCTCTTTTGCCCTCGCCAGTCCATTACCCTGCTGTGGGGTTCTAAGATCTTGGTGGCGTAATGACATCTTCAGACCCGTCTTTGCTGCATTTCCAAACTCCCCCTGCAATCCCATGAGGCTCAGAGCCTGTAATATTAATTGCCAGTTCACTGCTTTAGGAGCACCTTCTTTCCTAACTTCTACCCTGCTTGTCGTGATGAGATCTCTTACAGATGCAGTTAATCAGAAAGATTACAATCACTCTAGAAACACCTGCATTGGAAATAAGTCTGGCTTTTATTAGTATGAATTCCTACTGCTGACAAGCTCTGGGAGGAGAGGATGGGGGAAAACCCAAAGATCCCTTTACACAGCTGGAATATAAATGTGAATTTTTCTTCCTATTTATTTTTCTTCTGTAAATGATTTAGCTGCTATTGATGAAGATTACCACCAAATAAGAAGCAGAATCTACTAGCTTGTGTTGTTGTGTGCAACACACCCGTAAAACAAATCTATGCCTCTACCACTGGAATAGGCCATCCTTTTTGCCATGACATGTACAGAACTGGAGGTAGCATTCATTGCCAGAACTTCAAGAGCAGCAAGGATCCCGTGTTCAGGCTCCTTGTTACATGTGGAAGACAAAACAGACATTCCAGTGCCCTGCATCCTCTTTACCCCTAGGATATTAAGAACAAACACAAAAGACTGATCTCATTAGTTGTAGCAAGTAGGTACAATAGGAAGGCGAGAAGTGCTTACTGCGGGTTAAAAAGACAATCTTAAGCCTGATGCAAGAATTTTGAATCTTATTTCTACTACTAGGAATCCCTGCTCCCTGACTGTTGGGTAAATGCTGACATTGTTTAAAAGCTAGTATTTTTTGGACACAAAGCCCTGCAGTATTAAATGTTTCGGTGTTTCAGAAACTCTGGGTTCAGGTAATAAAAGAGCTTGTAGTCCTGAAAACTGGCAAAACCCAAAATAAAATGCCATCCCTCTTGGGAAACTGAAGGACATTCAAGTCCTTCAGGACACTTGAAGGTAACGGTCCAAGAAAAAGCTCGAGGTGTTCACATTTATTAAGGAATGTTAATCTACTAAACTCTACATTTGTCCTAAGCACACATAAATAGAACCTTTTAAAATCTAAATATTACATGTAAAAACTGTGGAAATACTACTTATGCCAGTCATCTGCTAACATAAGAAAAATAAATAAATGTGTCATTGTATCATGGACCAAATTCTCAGTCCATGCAGTCAACGTGAAATGCTCCCAATTCTCTACATTGTGCTTTCTCTCACTGGTAACAACTCAAACCTAATGTATGCTCAAAGAAATGATGCAGTGGGGGATAGTCTGTCCCACTGCTGCTACAAGAGTTACAGGGAAGAATTTCTAATACAAAAGCAGAAAATATAGCCCCTATACTGACTCTTGATAATGTTTTCATCCACCTTCCCCAGATTCTTAGGCTATCTAACTTTTCAGAAACCATCAGGGACTGGGCTGGCACAATTCCTACCCGATTCTAAATGAAGGTAGTTGTCACATATCCATGCAACTCCCATTCATTTAAATAGCTTGGAGTTGGTACTAAACAAGTTAATAAAGGAATGAAGAACAGGAACCAGGGGAAACCCAAGGAATATCTTCTTCTGTGGCTACAGTAATGCTCCCTCTGGCCCTGGCGCCTTCAGCAGGAAAGCTGGAGAGTCGCCTTCCCTCATCGCAAGTTATCTTCTGATACAAAATAGAAAAGGTGCATTGGAAATCCTTTGGGCTAAAGCCTACCTCTTTAACTTCACCAGGTGCTGTAACTTGAGGTCTGCTCCACAGAAGGCTGTCACTACTGTGACCCTGTCTGGCTGTATTTTAACAAAAAACCTACCCACGGGAGCGCCTCGGCACCACCGTGCACCAGGCACTTCGGGCTGTGAAGCCCCGGTTGGTTAAATCCAGCCTGCAGGTACTCTGAGCAACCTGAAGTAATGCGAGGGGGAATATCTCAGACAACCTTTTCTCTTCGACATTTCTCTTGGCAGCCTCTCACAGCCCTCAGCAGGACGGCTGATGTCAGTGCCAGTTTTGGGTACCTAACTCTTCATTCATGCATAACTGAGTTCCTAACGCATTAGAAATGATGATGCAGGGTTTCTCACCACGTCGATAAGTTTTCAGCTGTCACTACTAACCACTCATTCACTCATAATCGAGCTCCATTTCTTCTTCCCAGAGCACTGTCAAGGCTGTTTTACTGAGGAGCATCAAGACACAGGCAGCAGTAACAGAAGGACTTTGCCTAGTAGGAGACAGGAGGTCACGGAGGTAACAGTCATTGCTGACTTCAGTGTACTTAAGTCAGACTTAGCCTGTGGTTAAATATACAGGTCCTTTGCCCTTTAAAGCTTAAAATAAATTTGTCTTAAACTACTGCATTGGCTTACATTACAAGATAAATTATGAAAAATAAGTTGGCCTCAAAGCATAGTTTTGCTTAGCTGCTCTGGGCATGAACCATTTCACTTGGACTCTGTTTTTCAGACCACCTATCTCCCTCACCAGGAGGATGAAGAGAAAATAATCAAGAGGGGCTGGAGCCTATTTAGACAACTGGCCAGCTTCTTGCAAAGGGCTCCTTCCCGGTTAGAAGAGAGAAGATCCACCACAGAGGAAAAACAAAACCTGCAAAAGGCTCAACATGGTAATGATGCAATGGTATGATGTTATTGGATGGAAAGGGCCGGCATCACTGGTTTAACAAGGAACACAGTGTAGGATCAGGAGCTACACCTTTCTTTTTCCTATCTCATCCTTTTTCTCGCTTGCTCACCTTGTCTTCTTTCTCATCTTTACTATTAAGTTAATGTAAGTGCTGAGCATGCACGCTGTATTGCATACTACAGCTTTCATCATTCCAGTTACTTGACATTGATGATCCCCATGCCCTTGATGAGACCTGTAAATGACTATAGTTGAAATAAATATGAATCCATCAATACAAGCTCTTGAACTTTACAACCAAGTCACACATCTTGAGTCTTGTCAAATAGCATGATCTGGCTGACTGAAAATGGGAACCGTGTTAAATATAATACTGGTACGGTATGTTGTATATCAACTCTAACAAAAGGGAGCTAGGAAACAAAAAGACATCCCTGTAAAGCGGCATCATTGCACTGTTACTGAGCAGCACCTTTCAACAAGTCAACCAGCTCCCTTAAACTTACTTAACTTCAGAGATACGCTATTTATAATTCCTGTTCCCAAATCTTGTGCTATCTTCCCATGTTTTATCACAACTCCGCAAAGGTGGCCCACTCCTCTTAATCTCGTCAGCAAACGTTAATTAACTTCATTGCTGCTACCTCTGTTGGCCAATACAGGCAGCTCTCTCTGAAACAATGAACGGAACTCGCTGCACCTCACTTCCATTTAATATGTACCCTATTTTGTGTTCCTGCCTAGACTTGAACGATGAAAAAAGAAAAATTAAAAAAGAATTTATGATCTCATGAACCTTGAGAGCAGAGGCCCTTGAGCATCTTGTGAATGACAGCCGCACTCTTAAGTCTGGACCCTAGCCTGAGTTTTCAATCCAAGAGGACTGAGCGATGTTTGGAATTACATAGCGAGGAATCTAAACTAAACCAGGTGTCTTCCCAGTTTTGCCAAAAAAATAGTTTGACACATACTAGCTTATAAATAGATGGTTCTGCCAGATCAAACAATGATATATTACACTGACCACTCAAACAGCCCAACAGTGAAGCAATTTTCATGAGGATGCAATATTTTTTTTTTGCTTTTTAAAATTGAAAATAATAAACAGATTGGCTTGTATTATCATGAAAAAATGTGCTAAAGGGTAAGGTCTGTGAAGAAAAATCTGACAAGTCATAGGTCATAAAAGTTTCAGTTCAAGCTTGTTCATATTATAGTGAAGTAAATTATTGCTGAAAACTTCTTTCAAAGAGTTTCTTTTTGATTGGGTCTTGTTTTTAAGATGAGCAAACGCTTTAAATGTGAGCTATTTCCATAGTTTGTGAGCAATAAACAACAGGCTGAATAGAAAAGCAGAGACCATAGGTCATTCCCACTGGTGTAAAAGAAATGCTACACCGTTTTCTTCCAGCCACAGAATATCCGTTACCCAAGTATGACTGTATACATCTCTGTCCATCCACAGGCACCTAAACAGGGACTTCTCAGTGTCATACAAAGGTTTTCTTGCTTTCACCGTTACCCATAGGCCCAGCTGGCAATTGTGAAAATCAGGCTGGCAAAGCAAAGCAGACCTGACTGACTGCCCAGCCTGGCAGCAGTGAGGCACTCTGGGGGCACGAGAGGTCTTTTTCTAAGATTTAACTCCCTTTATTGGAAGCGTTTGCCATTCAATTCTCATTCTGTTCTTTCAAAAATAAGACTGGTTTGATCATGATGGGCAGTGTCTCTCGGGACAAAATGGTTTTGAGTGCAGGCCTCATGTAGGTCGGTGTGACTGCATCGAACCACAGGACCACAGAGTGCCTTGCACTTACAATCTGTGCAGCAGAACTGCTCAGTGCAAGTGATTCACTGAGAAACCTATTTTCCCTGATACAGCTCTGGAGAGGTGCCTGAACATGGTGATAAGGAGCTGACAGGGAACCAGCCACACTCAGATGCCTTCCAGTTCATCTAAAGATGCAGAGAAAATCTCCTCCCACGTTTAATGTCTTTGGGATTCTTCCAGCCATGCCTTTCCCTTCTGACACTCTTCCAGCTCCCCGGGACTTTCTGGCCCTCCTGAACATCCCTCTCAGCCTCCTCCTCCTCTCCCAGAACAGTTTTTCTGTCCTTGCCTGTTCTGCTCCTGCCAGGAGGTTCCTGGGGAAGAGGCCGCAGGTGGCGCAGTGTGTGCGCACGGCTCAGCCTGTCACCGGGACTCACGCTGCCGTCAGCTGCACCTCTTCCTTGCTCGGACACCCGCTGGATCCTTTCAGACAAAGATTTTCCCCTATGCAGCAGCCACAGCTCTCCCTCAGTGGCTGTTTCTAACGGAGAGGCCTGCGCTCCAGCATGTGAGAGTGCTCTAACGCACAGCACATACTTTTCCAGGCTCCACCGCAGCGTCAGGCTTAATGAAACACTTAATTATCAGACCTCAAAACTCAGGATTTCCAAGCAAGACAAATGGATGTCCTGCATCAGGGCCTGGCTGTGCAATCCTTCCTCTGCTGAACACTTGCTCCTGGGGACAGATAAAACCAGCAGGCTGAGAAACAAAGAAGCTGCAGAAAGCATGCTTTCTGATAGGAATGAGGCCACGCTGGTAACATGTTCTGCTAGCATAAGGAAAACCCGGATACAGCAGCATCCAAATAACTGCTTGGCAACTGCAAGGAACCAAATCTACAAAAACCTTTTGGTTTCTAGCTTCAGTGTGTCTGGAAGCCAAAAAAGCTAGGTGCAGAGGTCATGCAGACAAAATCTTGGGAATGTCTGTCTATCAAAATTAATGGTTTGATTCATGCTAGAGCTTTAGGATCTACTAGGTACAAGTTCTTTCAGGAGGGCTCTGTAAAAGTCTCTGCCCTGTGTCTTGCAGAGGCAGGCCTAAGCATTAGTCCAAGAACTAAAATAAGAAATACTGAAATCATTGCATTCATTGATTCAAGTAGTCTCATCCAGAACAGGGAGATCTGGCTGGAAGAGATGGGTCTGGGATGACTGAACATGAGCAACATATGCAGACGAGGAGGCACCACCAAAAAGACACCACTGAAACTGTGGCTCTTGCCCCTGTTTCCACTTTCAGATCAATTCAGGGAAGCACACCAGCAGCTCTCTCCTGGCGCTGAGGCATGGGACCAAACACGTAGAGAGCACTCTGAATTCTTAGCTTCCAGGAAAAGTTGTGTATTCTGGGCCAAAGAACAAGCACTTCAAACTCTAGTAGTGATATGTAGGTTTCACCTCATCCATGTCACAGAGAAGCACAGGGATTTTGCAGTTCTGACCATTTGTATTGTACTGAATGACCTGTCCAGAAGTCAGATGCATGTTGTTTCTCCCTCCCAGCCTGCCAGCCACAAAACACTCACCAGCTTTTGTTTACATTACAAATTTAAGATCTACCTGTAAGAAATAAAAAGCCTCCAGCATGACAAGCATGCAGTATAAGAGTAGGAGAGCTTAGGGCTGTCACCACTGTCTGTAAATCTCTTTGGTAACTGGGAATTTGTGAGGTGAAAGGTTTTCAGTACTGATCTGCTGTTATCTGAAATGGATTGTATGCCTCTCCAAATTTTTTTTATCAAATCTGTAAAACCAGTAAAGCACAACATTACTCGTTAGAACTCTTTCAGGGTGGAGTGAAAAACAAAAAATGATTTCTGGAGAGTATCTGGTGTTGATCACAAAGAGAATAAGTACTACTTGCCCAGAGAAAACAAGATTTTTTCCACTAACGTCTTCTGCTTTCTCAGCAAATTTTTCTGTTTTCTCTGCAGCCCTTCTCTAGCCAGTAAATTCAATATCTTGTGAGATCTAGAGAGAACAAAGTGAGCATTAGACAGACAAACAAGGAAGGGGTCAATTATTGTATTCAAATCCGCAAGTGCATTGTTTTAGCACAAATTTCACATTTGCTTGCGCATGCTTTTAAGTGATTCCTTATTTTGTACCTTATAAATGGGCACCAGATGCCAGAGAGAATGATCGAAATTGCAGTGAAACTTGAGATCAAGTAAGTTTTGCCTTTACCTAAACCTACTTACAAAATAGCATATATTCTCCCCCTCCCCACCCGCCAAAGATTTAACAACAAAAAAAAAAAACCTTTCTCCTAATTTGTCATCTTAAGAAGCTGACAAGAAGAAGCACGCACACAACCTGCAAAACCTCAGAGACTGTCACCCCCGGTCGCTCCCCTCCCGAGGCCCTAGAGGCCTGGAATCAGCCTTGTCCTACATACAGTCACAACTTGTCTGCGCTTTCCCGAACTCAAACATCCAGCTGCTGTAAAAATGGCATCCAATCAACCACCGGCTGCCAGTTCTGCAGGGTTCCTGCTCACGTCCATCTGCTGCCTCCTGCCACGCTGCAGCGCGGCGGCGCAGCCAGGAGGTAGGGCAGAAGTTGGCTTGCAGTCCATGTGTGTGGGCCAGTAGCCAAGCGGCTCCGCTTAACAGTCTGGCCACAGATCTACCTTTCATGTCGAAACATGGAGAGAATTAGGAAACTTTTTAAATTAAATAATTCTACATCGATACTCTTCTGTCATGTTTTTTTTTTTTCTTTTCATAAAAACTTTTTTTTTCATATTTTTAATTAGAAACACTTTATTTCTCTCCTTTTACAGCCCTCCTGGACTGAGTTAGTTGGATCAAAGAACAGCGAGTTCTATACAAGTAAGATCATGTTAAGTTACTGAGTCTTTTTACGAACTATCCGGCTGCTTCCAGTGTGGCTAAAAGATTGTAGCCACCATATGAACTGAGGAGAGACTGCGAGCCTTTCATCAGACATTGCTTTCTAAGAAAAAAAAGCCTTTTAGATATAACCTGTTGCCTCACATTGACCTCAGGCTCTCTCAGAGAGTATTCCTAGCTCTGATTTTAATCGTTTAGCGTGTAGGAACCCACCTGCTCTGCCAGAGCACTGCCATGGTGCCACAGGCCCGAGCCTCACCCAAGCTAGGCCCTGCCCAGCTTTCCAGAAGGTTCTATAACTCCTGCCCGGCTGTAAAGCAAAGAGCCACTGGTCTCTCCTCTCCACAATGTCAGAGGAGTTCCGTTTTCCCAGCCTCTGGGCTGAAAAAATGTTATTTTCTGAGTTTGCCCCTTGTGGGGTGGGAACTGAGTTCCTCTTCACAGTCCACTAAATGCGACCACTGGTAACCAAGAGGCCAAGCATGCGTGTGTCTTGTTCCCTTAGGGCAACGGGACGCAGCTCATCTCCATCAGCCAGGAAAACGAAGAAATGGCATATAGGCATCAAACTTACACTTCCAGTATCGACCTTCGAATACCGTGACAGAAACTCTTTTCTGTCAGGGAAAATAGCAGTTTAAAGAAAGTAGCAGAAAAGACGAGAGAAGTTAGAGAAAGCAAGAAGCTGCTGGATCACGGAGCTGTGACACAAACGAGTGATTGCAACTACCACACACCAGCTCCTCTCAGCCCACATGCACACTCACATCCCTGGGGGACCATTTTTTAAATACAGGGTAGCTTTCCCAGGAGTTAAAGAGAAAAACACTAGCTCTAATTATTTTCCATTTATTGCGGATTGTCACAAGGTCAGGATCTACCAACAGCAAGTTATTACGGGGCAGCTGACAGATGCTGCCTTGTGTGTCAGGCCCCTCAGATCAGAAGCTAAGCTGATCCCGTGCCTTTTTAAGTCAACAGAGCCTCTCTGAGCTTTCGCTGTGACCTAAAGAACACTGCTCTTTATGGCAACCCTTAACTATGAAGCACTGGGGATTGTCTAAGTTAGACACCTGGCTTTATAATGAATTCAAGTTAATGCGGTCTGTAAATGGGGGCTGGGGGCTTAATTCGAAAAGCCAGCTCCATACTCTGTCATATACTTGGATAGCGCAGAGGCACAGGAAATAAGTTTGGGAAGTCACTTGTGTGATTTATCACTAAAACTCCAAGGTACTACTCCATTAACCATCCTTCCAGAAATGTTTGCATGCTGCTTACTAACTAGGAAAAGTTGCTTGCATCGAAGCTGGATAGGTTGGAAACTTTTCTCTTTCTGCATGAAATACATATCAGAACGACTTCCGCAACTGAGGCTGCCGAGAGCCAAGCCCTGTCAGTGGGAGCTTTGCATTTCCTTCATTTAAACCCCCATGTGGCCCTACAAGAACAACGTATATTTTACAACTGCAAGTTAAATTCTGTGTTGTTGCATAAAATATTTTCTCTCCAACTGACAGAGATGGAAAACTGTGCCCTCCACTGCACCTCTGTATTTGTGTTCTGTATGAAAGTCTTTCAGGCCATGTTCCACTGTCGGGTGGTGGGCTCAGCTTGTCAGCCTACAATTTTGCAAGTTCGAATGATGAATTTACCACTTAATCTTAACAGGCATGTGAATTCCACTCCCTGTTAAAAGATATCTTTATTCTTCTGCTTAAATTTTAGAAAGGACCCCACAGGACCAAACTCTTCCATTGCTTTGATGACTATTAATAATTTGCACCACCAGAAGCTGTTTAGCATAGAAAATGTTCTTGGATGACCCTCCAGCAACAAGTCATCGCTGTATATGCAGCTCTTAATCAAAGACTACACCTCTGATATGCCTGCAGAATTTGGCATTTCAGTCCACTGTGTAAAGTGTTTGGGCTCCCTGGAATTTAGACCATTTAACTTCAAAGTTCAGGCTCATTTGCTGGCTATGGGTAGCCTCACTGAGTCAACCAATTTGTTTACTTCTAACAAGTCTGTCCCATATCCTGTCTTCTGTGATGTTTGTAAGCACTCTTGGGATGCTCATAGCATTTCCCCCATTCAGACAGAACATCTTAAGTTCAGGTCTTACCTGAGAGGATACGCTGGAATTTGGAAACTGAAGAACATGTCATTACAGCTCTGCAGATGCACTTTAAATTACCCAATGGCCAACATGCTGTAGATTAATGCTATTTGCCAGGTATCTACTGTGGATTTTGCTGCCTTCTTAACCTCCACAATGCCACAGCTGGACTGCTACCAGCCCCCAGGCTGATCCACCTGCAGCTGCTTCCATCTCACAGCCATCATTACTGCCACAACTTGCTGCGGTTGGATCCCCCAAGACTAACACCCTGATGCAAATCAGATACTGCAAGAAAATTTATTCTCTAGTTAGCCACAGCCCCCTGAGGCCAGAGTAGATATTAACAAGTCGGCAGGTTCCTATGGCAGCAGGCTGCCAAAGGGCAGCAGAAAAGTCTGTGCCCCCTGTGGCTCAATTTTCCTGTGTGGGGCCCTGGAAAGCCAGGCTGGCTGGGAAAAGGGCAGGATACAAGTGTATCGTCACAGCATTTTGAACAGACTGAAAGAGAATGGGGTCTGAACAGCCACACGCAAGGAAGCTGCAGCACTTGGATGAGTGAGCGGATCCTGGACAAAGGTAACACTGAGAACAGTAAATAATCCATCACGCAGGGACACATCAGAGACAAGCGCTCCAACACGAAACGTGGTTCACAAAAAGCTGCAGACGTCTAACACTAAT
The DNA here is from genome assembly GCF_040182565.1 of Anser cygnoides. NCBI lineage: Eukaryota > Metazoa > Chordata > Aves > Anseriformes > Anatidae > Anser > Anser cygnoides. Next base: position 28,544,539 of record NC_089880.1, on the reverse strand, counting down.
GAAAACAAGGGCCTTGGAACCTGGATGATGGCGGAAGGAAAGGAGAGGCTGTTGTATAACTTGCTCCCCCTGCCCAGACCTGCCGATGCAGCTGGATTCAGACTTGCAGCATCATCGCTTTTCCGGTCTTGGCCTCCTGAACCTGCAAGCAGCCCCTCACAGTGACCTGCCAAACCTTTGCTATCCAAACTTTTCTGCCTTTGAACAGCCTGATAAGGGGCCAACCTGTGCAGTAGCTTCTCACCATGCCCCGGAGGGAGAATACAATGAGGCCCATAAAGCCAATTGCACTTGTTCCCCGAGGCAGCTTTTGAACTCTGCACGGAGAGGCTGGAATGCCCCCTTCCACTTAGCAGAACAAAGGCCAGCCAACCTGCAGGGTTTTAATCCTGAAAGTTAAACATGAATGTGATTAATGTGCAGCTTTGAATTTCGTGTATTATTGAATTGTATACATTACTCCAGGCTTGGAGATTTTCCCCTTTTATACTGCAACACAAATGTATGTTCCGTTTGGGAGGGGTACAGAACAGACAACACCAGGCAAAAGTATTTCCATATGTATTTCCCACATTCTCTGCCTGAAGGACTTGAGCGAGCTGGGATTTATACTGTGTTCCACTGACCCCAAAAAAACAACTTGAAACAGATTTAGAGAAGATTCACTGGAGCTCATTGCAATTGAAATGCTGGATACTTATTTGACAGCCTCTAGGAACCCTTCCAGGTTCACCCTTTCCTGTGAATCTGCTAAAGCTCCAGAAGATTATCAGAGTTAAGCTAATGTGCAGGATGCTGGGTTTGAGGAGATGGGTTGCCCCTGGTAAGAGTCATAAAAATGATTGTCTCTTGTAACCAGTGCTCTGCCTCAAAGACCGACTCCTTGATCCCGTTTCAGTCATAATCCTTGATAGGAGCCAGAAAGCTGGACCACATCACTCCTGTGTGATCTTCCTGGCTTCAGGGGGATGCTGCATGACCAGGAGAGTATCCTGCATTTTACTACTGGGGAAACGTTCAACATAATTTCAGAAATGGTTAATTAACCACATTCGTTACGTACGAGGGACACATTTAAAGTACACTTAGACACTTCCAGTCAGGACTTTCTTATCCTCTCCATGGTTTTGACTTGTCTTCTGACTTTACCACAGCATAACACAAGATCAACAAAGGTGTTGAGATCAGTCTTCAGTAAAGGTCTTCAGAGAACTGTTTGCATTTTGACTAGACCACTGGAAAGACAGCTTTGCAGTTGTATCATGTACCACCACCTGACTTGTTATGGTTAATTCTACAAGAAATTAATCAATTCGACAATCAATTAATTTCCACCATCAAAATGTCCAGACTGAGCTGGCCTTTCACGGGATGTCTCTCACTAGGCTGAACAGCGAGGATCTGGAAGAGATGAGAGATGATACAAAGATTTCTCTTTTTCCAAAGCTCAGACCTAGATGGCTTCTCACAGTTTTCCACAACAATTTCCATCTGGAACTTCATTTGCTTGCGGAATTGAGCAGGGCTATTGCAGAAGGAGAGCTCTGTCTCCAGAAACAGTTTCTGGCTCAGGAGGATGACTTGACCTTTGTTCTGAACAGGAATATGAACTCTGTCACACTGGGACACTTTTGCATCGGTGTCTCCTATGTTTTAGCCGTTACTAGCCCTGTGATTTCAGGACAGACATACGGTTCGATCCCGTCAGCATTAATGACTCTTTTGGTTTGTCAAAGCTTATTAGAGAGGAATGCTTCTTTAATTCTTTGCTTCTCAACCAAAACATCTAGACAGTGGATATGGGAACTGTAACAGCAATTCTTAGACCTGATATATGTCCAGTACCATTTTTGCTAGAATCTTGAAATATGTACAGAAAAAATACTGACCAGTTGGACCTTTCAGGGACAGGGAGGCCCAGATCATATCACTGATTCATGCATGGCCTGATATCAGCTCTGCAACTTCAACCTCACCCTGAAATCTGGCAAGTGCTGTGCATTCATACGGCCCTGAAGGAATCCAGCTGAAGCTCTGATCTCTCAACTGCAAAGACTAAACCTGCTGCATCTCCAGCTCACCTTGGTGCCGTACAGATGCAATCCAGACAAAGCATGACAAATACATTTCTATCAAATAAGTGGAAACACACAATATGAAGCTTAGCCTGGCTATAAAATTTATGCTTGGGCCGGGAGGAAAAATGAGCTTCAAGCAGAGGACGGGGCTAGAATGATCCTACAATTCTGTGATGCTAGATCTGGTTGTAACCTGAAGTGCTGCAGACACATAATTGGCTTATTAGACATGCAATCTGCCAGAATGAAGTTATTCATCCAGACAGAAAAAAAATGCTGAAATGTTGACCCAGTTGAGAAAAGAGTGTAATCTGGGACCTGTTCAGTGCTTTGCTCTGTTTGGCTATGACAGCACTGATCTGCTACAAGGTGCTCCAAATCATAGCCTAACAAAGCAGCTTTCTGAGGAATTCTTAATTCTACCCCATATCAAAGTAGCAGTCAAACGCAGCAAAAATGTAAAACACATTTTGGTCCACTGCTCTAGAAACAACAACAACAACAACAAAACTCCACAGTTCTTCTGCAAAATGATGCTTGCAACCATCACATTCTGCTCCCAAGGCCAGAGCAATGCCTGTTTGCTGGGGACATCTGCATCACTTTTGCTATTGTCTACCAGCGAGAAGGCCTGACCTGCATCTGAACTCATTCCAGAGATATTTCAATAAATCTGCAGTTTCCCAGTAAGCCCAGAAGTCCTTTGTTAGGACATCCCTTGTCCTGTGAGGACTAAACCATCTCTCCCAATTTTATTTTGGCATGGCTGCCCTTCCCCCAGTCTTGTAATTAAATGCAAGAGGAAAAAATAGAAAGTCTGACCAGACCCACTGAGTGGCCTCCTTTTCTGCGTGCTCCTGTGGCTCTATTCTTGGAGGCTGACCCAGGGCAAGGTTCTGCCCTTCTACACATATTTTCCAGTGGAAGCAGTTTTTTCCTTACGTGGATTTATTCAGACTCCAAGCTTCATATTCATCAAAACTGTCATGGACCATTTGCAGGATGGGAAGATATTGTGAGTCCAATCAGTGTGGGTGTCACAAACAATTATCCACTGCAGAATGATCCCAATTAGTAAACACCCTGCTAACAGGCCACCTCCCCAAGGATGCTGATTGCCTGTGACAGTGTTTTTTTCAGGATGTCTGCTGGAAAACTGCAACTCAAGCCTCCGCGGGCCAGCTTCTGGCAAATTCCTTGTTAACTCTACAAAAGAATCTACACATGAATAATTAAAAATAGATGGGAGTAGAAATTCAGAGTACATTTAGCTTTGTCACCCAAGCCCTTTATAACAAGACCTACTTCTCATCTGGAATAAAATGGAAATTCTACTCTCTGTCTTGGCTTGTATGAGGCACTCATGTTTTGATGCTTTGCTCTAGGCCTTTGGAACTAAATGAAGACTTCAATATAAACTCTCCCTTCCACTTTCTCATTTTCTGTTCATGCAAAACTCTTAAAGAGTTGCCTGAAGGATCATATTTAGTGAGTGATTGAAACCTAGCTGCTTACTCCTTGCTTAAAGCACGTTGCCTTTTCTACCGTATGCTACTATCTAGAAGAATAGCCTTTAACAATTACAGAGATATTTTTACAGATGGAATCAAATGCAGACAGAAAACCAAGCACTTTTTTAAAGTAACCTTTTGACCATCCAATTCTCTCCTGAAATGGACTGGAGAGTGATCAGTCACTCCTCTTCACCCTGATTTACTATCAAATCAAAAAAACAGCAAGCCCAAGTCTGGTGTAACCTAGGAATAACGTCACTACAAGTAGTAGAGCTGCACAGAGACTGCAGAGAGGAATAACAGAGCTCTGCTTTCCACCACATGAACTCAGCCTCTGCAGTGCACACAAGACGGGCCAAAGGACAACTAGGTGTAGCTAAAGCTCAGCACCTGGTAGGCAATGCCATGGGTACACAAGTTTGATGCTGCAGGATAAGATCATGCTATGAACCAACTACTTGGATCAAGAGATTTCAACTGAAAGGTTTTCACACCGAAAGAATCTCCAGTTAGCATTATTGACGCTAAAGCAAAGGTTATGGTCTGACCAGCTTTGTACATTCTTTGTCTAGCCTTCATTTTAAATGCTCTAATCCCTAAGTCATTGATTCACACCACTATCAGCAGATGCTCCAGAAGACCAGACTGCCAGACGCCACATGAAACAATATAAAAAGCCATACCTTGAGCAAAACGCACCAAAGAGTAGCAGTAAGTTGCAATTTCCTCACTGGTGGCTGCTGAGAAGGGCACAGGCAGCATTTGATGCAAACTGTGTGGAAATCAGACGAGGAAACCCTTCATCCTTCTCCAGTCCCAGAAGCAGCGAGCCAAGCTGACGGCTGCAGGATTGTTTCAGGTTTAGCCCGTCCATTCTCACAATGCTGACTGTTCTCCAGCACTGACAGTGCTGCAGGTGGAGACTCACCCAGAGTTGAGGGGAACGATGAACAAAGTACTCCTATTCTCCAGCCAGGTGGTCTGAGCTCTACTGGATGACGTTTGGACAGAGAAATACACTGGTGAGGCATGCACGGTCCTTCCTGAACTGTCCGCAGTACGTAAATGACCTGCATGGATGCGTGTCTCCAAGAACAGGAGCTTAGTATGGACTGTGCATTAATGGTAAAGTCATCAGAACTGGACTGCTCGGATCACAAGTGGTCAGCTCTGAAAGAAAATCTCGTATTGAGCCACAATTGGTTGGGCTATGCAGTATTCACATCTATTACAAGGTGGAGTAATTCCTTCTTCTGTGGGACTATTGGGCAAAATCTCACGGCCTGCCTGTAGTGAAATTTTAGCCAGAATCCACAGAGTCCAATTATACAGAGGCAGAAAGACGGATTTGGCCATCGAGGCTGCCTCCCCGGCAGCACTCTTGCTCCCGAGCAATGGGCTTTAGTGCCATACCCCATTTCCTATCAAGTGTGCCAAGTCCTCCCGTACAGCTCAGTAATCCTCCCATACCTCTGCAGTTTTGGCAGGCTCCTCTACAACCTCCCTCCTTCTCCTCTGGCCTGGGGTGAGCAGACTTTCTTCTTTAATATGTGGGGAGAAGTAAAATCATTTAACTCAACCCTCTTTCAGCTCTGATTTCAACCCAGTTGATTAGTAAATTCTCAGCAGTGAATTCTACCCCAGCCGTAACCTCAGCATGAATAAGCTGTCAGACCTCGATAGATTTCATTGGAGCTATGCTGCTCACCCCAGCTTACAGTCTGGCCCAATACTGTGACTTCAGTTACCTCTAACTTTCAGTAGCTTTCATTATTTTCACCTCTCCAAAGTTACCAAACTTCCTACTTTCTTTCTGCACTTCATGTGCAAGGTACTGGGTAAAGCTTGTGAAAACTATCACATCTAAAAACGTCATTAAAATGCTCTTTGCTGCTCTGCTAATGCACAGAAGGAGCCCTCAGCGAAGAGGATGCACCAACAACTTTCATCAGTCACACCGGTCTGAAATCTGTGTGATCAGAGTCATGTATCACTTGTCATTTCTGCTAACCCACATGACTGAGCTGCTATCCAAGACAAGCCAAACAATTTCGGACTGAGGGCAAGAGCTTGTAATACCCTGTATCAAATGCTTTACGAGGCCCCAGCTACAATATATCTAATAAAACCCTTTTGTCCAACAATTTTGCCTTTGCATGACCAAGGATGAAGTTGCCTGACTACTCCCTCCCAGCCTCCCAAGCACAACACCCTGCGGACTGGGGCAATTTGAGACTTTGTCCAAGAAATTGTCTCACTTTTCTCCCATCCTGGTGGTCCACACTAAATCCTAAATCCTAAATCCTCTTTTGTTTTGTTAGTCCTTCCCTCTTAATTTGCTGTTGCCTGGCATCCAGAGCTTTACCATTCTTTTTCTTCATCTTTAGACTGCAAAGCCATTGGGACAAAATGTGAGCAAAGACCTGCAATCCGACCACCTCGCTTTACAGAAATCATAATGGTAGCACTATTTTTCTGCTGGGAGCTTTGCTACCCACCTTCCTCTTTGCAAAGGAACTTAAGAAAGACTCTCTCAGTTCCTGTCTCAGTTGAAGAGACTATTCAGCCCTCTGTAAAACAGCACGGGATAAAGACTCTTGTTAATTTGGGTGAGAAAACAGGTTGGCTCTCTCCCACAGGAAGAGCTTAGCACATCGCGCTGAAGACAGAGAATCTGGCTTTATTTTAAAGAGGAGGGACATGGTTCTATTTCTAGCAGGGACACTGTGTGAGTAGTTCCCACTGAATCCAAAGGATTTTGCCCTCAGATATCCAAGAGCAGAAACCAGGAGTCAGAGTCAGCCTTTGTGCCAGCCAAAGCTGATGGAACAACCACCCTCCAGCTGTAAATAAACACCTCTGAACACGGGGATAAAGCTGGAGCCACTGGAAGCGTTCTTGCAGCCACAGCAAGATTTATGGCCCCAAATCCAAACAGGAATTATCACTGCAACCACTGCTGATGCCAGGAGGTGTTCGTTCCCTGCCAACCCATCCTGTTTGGCTCACGGATCCTCCTCAGGACTGCCATGCAACCCGTGTGAGAGCACTTGGCTTCAGCGGATGCCACGGATTTTCTGCCTTCCCCACTAAGCACATTCACCAATGAAGTCTTGATTTAGCCACAGTAATCTCCGCTGCCTGTTCCCAGAGAGAAATGTTTATTTTACAGGCTATGATCTCAAACGGCTGCTACTGAACAGCCTGCCTCTGCGTCAGAACCAAGGTGCTGACCCAGTGTGCTGCCCGGCAAGCACACGGGAATTCAGCCAGCTCCAGGAGTGCAGTAACAGCCAGGCCTGCCCCTGGGCACCTTGCCTTGGTAGATTGCAGGCCGAGAGAGCCTGGCCTGTGAGATTGGCTTGGGAGATGATGGGACATGAGGGGATTGTGCCCTGATGCCGCAGTGCTCCCAGGCCTGAGGACTGGGGTGAATGTCTGAGGTGGGCTGGGAGCGTCCCACCACAAACAGCCGCTCTGACACCTCCGCCTGCACGTGTACTGCAGGCTGTAGGGCTCACGGCACTTCCAGGGCCAGCAGCTTCATGCAGCCTCATGCAGAGTCAGCCGGCAGTGCGGTCACTGTGCCTTCTTCAGCAGCACTTCCATGGCCAAACGACCTCAAGGCCCTTGGGCCTCTGTGGTGCGGGCCCACGGCCTTGTTTCTGCCAGCTGAGCCAGGACACAAGCCGTGGAGTTCTCACCAGCTTGATGAGCCTACATGAGGACGGCAGTCCGCACCTGGCCCAGCATAAACCATGCCACATGGGTCTGCCAGGACGGTTCGAACCAGCAGAGAGCTTGTGCTGGACCAGCATGCTCTGTCACGCGGCTGCAGTGCTTTGGATCCAGTACTAACGGCTCTTAGGACAGATTTACGGTATCACTGGGATGAGGACTTTGCTTGAACTGTTCTGGCTTCAGCTTTGATTTAAGTTAATGCATAATTCATAATGGGGCTGATAACAGATGGCAACTTGTTAAGCCACAGGAACTCAATCAGTCCTGATCACATGACAACACCCTAAATCATTTAAATCACATCTTACTGCAAGAGCTGATCTGCTGGGGCCCAGCGGGACAGAGAGACTCCACTGCCACCCTGCAGGAGGCACCTTGCAAGGCAGTTGTCACCCGGTTTGTAAAGGGGGAAACTGAGGCACGAGAGCCTGCACTCCCATGTGCTCGCTCCGTGAAAGCAGATCGCTGGTGTCCTCCTGCTCCTCGGCACCAGATCCCAGCCACAAGGCCTGGTCTCCCCTTTCATCTATACAGAGCAGGCTTACAAGAGGTAAATTCAGACAAAAAGCATTACTTAAGAAGGAGCGGTAGGAGCTTGTTGTCTATCACCAGGCCAGCCCTATTAGCAGGTGTATGATCCTGCCAGGATCAAGGACTGATTCCGTGCATGAGGAAATCCACTGAAATCAGTGGACCCACAATTAGAACTAGATTCAGATCTCAGCCTTCCACTGGCAAAAACCCACCCTTGCTCCTGGCTTACCCTGCTATACCAGAGAGGATGCAGGGGCAGAAGAGTGCATTCAGATCACTTCTGACTCCTAATTTTCATGCTCAGCTTAGGAATCCAGTCAACCAAGGAGCTAGTGAGAGTAAAAACACACTGTAGAAAATAATTCCAAATGTGAGTAGTTCAAGCCATGGTTCTTTGAAACAGTAAACCCAGCTTTAGGACGCCTACTATCGGGTCAAAAAAGACAGAGCCCAGTGATATAAAAGTGAAGATCCAACAGAAATTCACTCTGCAGTAAAAAAGCTCACAGGTTTACCTTTTGTTTTGGCAGGCTCTGTGTTAGATCAGGACCTTGCTGTCTCCTTGCATCAAGAGCAAGATGATGAGGCTCTGGGTAATTCACCAAAAATGCAAGCATGTCCACTCTTGCCACATGTTTACTCTCTGAGTATGAGATGGCAGTGAAATGCTGGCCCCCGTTCTCATGTCAGGATACTTTTCTCCTTCAACTGTAGGAAGAACCTGTTTTTTCCAAAACTTGGCCTAAACCCGGGTGACATGAAGACCCTTCCATGCCTCCATGGGAACCAGGAAGCCCTGCCTAGCTCCTTGGCCACTTCAGGAAGCAATGTGGGATGGGAGGAAGCAAGGAGTTTTCTCTTAGGAGTTTCTGCACCTTCTTTCTCTCTCCATCAGTTCCCAGGCTACATACAAACGTGAAATCTGGGGCTCTGCAGCAAAGTGTCATTCGCAGTGAGCTGAAGCACTCTCCCAAAGAGAATACTCCTCAGGAAAGAAGGGTTCCAAGAACACTCCAACACACTCTAGATTACAGAAATGCTTCTGCTATCACAGGGGACAAGGCACCATAAAGAATATAAAACGTTAATGAATTATTGTTATCATCTCAGCGTACTTATCCCCCTTTGTGACCCCCCTTTGAGGAGTCACACTGAATTTGAGTCTCCTCTGGAATTCCAATCCATCATAATCAGCACAGTATGGCCTGGCTGAAACGCAGGCATTTGCTGCTAACTGTAAGCGTAATTAACACAGACTGCTGCCTCCCGCCTCCTGACGTATTACAAGGGAGCGCTGCCTACACTACATCCATCCTTAAACATCGCTTGACTGCCAGACCATTTTTACTCTTCACTTCGAAAATCGCCGTCCCCTTTTTTAAACACTTTAAATATAAACATGCTCGTGAGCTGACCAGTTAAATTCCCCCCCAGTAACTGTTACGGGCACCTTTTCTCCTGAACAGAAAGGAAACTGCCTCCTGTCACAGAGGTGTTTGTTAGGCCGGCCACGGTGCACGGAGCTCTCCCACACGCTAGTCCCCACCAAAGCACAAGTGTGAGCTTTCTGTCCGGTGCGGTATTAGCACTTGGTGAAGTTGTTTCCTGAAATAGTGGTGCACAAAAGAAAGCCCTGTGTGTGCAAGACGGACCAGGCTCTCAGCTGCACTAAACTTTTTGAATGCAAGGCAGCTATGCAAAATGACATGAGCAGAGATACAGCTCCGTGTTTCTTCTTAATAGGTGAGTAACATTGAAGGACATGTTGGCAGACGGTAACAACACCCCTGCCTCGATCCTCAGGCAATGCTACGGATCAGGACGTACCTTGTACCATGGAGGATCCTAAACCACAGGAGAGCTTCCCCTCCAGAAGGCCAGTCATCCCTTAACCTCTCAGAGACGAAGCAGCCTCCCATTCAGTAGAAGACCCTGCAAAATATCTCTGCGCTGCCTGGGGGCAGGGACAAACTCTCCATCACTTTGCCAAGTGACTCCAAGAGCCCACAGAAACTGAGGCCAGGGGCAGCCGGTACCCAAGCAGGCCTCAGGGAAGGTGCGAACTGTGGGTTTAACCACGGGGAATCAACCAAGATTGATTTTGTCCCGAGTCCGGACCAGGGAGGAAAGTCTCACAGGCAGGCAGGGACGTGGCCTCCAGGCCTCGCCTCAGCCCCAGCTCAGTGGCCAGCCCCGAGGGGAGGCCTTCTTTAGGCCCGAGTTGTGCGGCTTGCCTTCCTCAGAAGGAAACCTGCAGGAACCCACATCACTCATATGCCCACCTATCCAGGTTCCTTAAGGAATTTTCCTTTCCGTCTGAAAAAGCAACCTGACAACTTTTTTTTTTTAAGTTCAAGCAAGTAATGATGTTGTCTTATTGCACAAAGTATCAGGGCACTAACTTCAAAATCCATGAACCTTACACTTCCCTCTTATTATGGAAAATAAGAGATAGGACTTTTTTTTTAGCCTGAGGAACCGGGGTGGTCTGAGTCTAGACTGAACTTAATCTTCCAAACCCAAATCTCCATTCCGAGCACTCCCGAAGTTCAGGACAGGCTGTGCCTGGCTCATGCCTCTTGCCCCAAGCGCGCCAAGCGCTGCAGGTCCCTGCGGGTCCTTGCATGCTCCCGGGAAGCTGCCATACCGGCTACCTGCCTCAGGGAAGGAGAGACAGAAAGAAACCCGAGATACTGCGGTGACCTGGTATGATAAATTTGCCCGAGGAAAACGCCTCGCCGATGTTGCAGGGAACAAGGAGAAACCAAGAAACCAAGTGCCAGAGCAAGGAGTGCCAAGGACAAGGGGCTCAACAGAGGCTGGTGGACGGAGGGAGGCTGAGCCAAACCGAGAAGGCGAAGGCCAGCCCAGGGCAGGTGGTTTATAGGCGATCCTGCAGTGTCCCCTGGTGGCAGCAGCCCCAGCCTGCCGTGGCGGACAGCCTTCCCTCCCAGTCAGCCCAGACCAACACAAGCTGCATGTCTCCCCATCTTCTAATTAGGAGTGACTAATCTAAGTGGATAAACAACAGTTGCGAAGTCATTTTCACCTTGCCTGCAGCTATAGGGTCAGGGTATGTTTTCATCAAGCCGAGCCGTGAGCAAATAGTTGCCGTGCCCGCTCCCACTCCTGCTCCCGACTTCCCGGGGGTGCCCGTGGGCTTGCCCAGGCTGCTCCCCACCAGCCAGCCCCGCGCAAGCCCATGGCCAGCTGCTACGGGTCAAAGCATTTCATGCAGCTGGCTGACGGTGAGCCAAGGATGTCTTCAAAAACCGGCTTCTTGCATTGGAAAAATAAAAAATAAAACCCTTTGGCCGTTTTGCCAGCTTTTCCTTTTTATTTCGGTTCTAAGGAAAAATCTGGTTCAAAGGCCTAACCTCAGAAAGGTGTAAATCACTATAAAAATACTGATGAACGCCTTTCCCTCGAGTTAACCCAGCAAGACAGTACCAGCCCAGAGCAGCTTACTGCAGCAGCGAGGTTACAGGGCCACAGAAAGAAGGGGTGAGTCTGGGCACTGAGTCAGAAACTTTCCACTTTCAGACGGCTGGTTTGGTTTCTCACCTGGACAGGAGAGGAAAATCACAACACAGTAAGCAGACCACTGATACGTGTGAGCATTCACTGTACTCCCCAAAAAGATGCCATAAACCACGGTGGTGGCATCTACATCCCCCGAAAGAAGGGATGGAGGACCAGAGGCAGGGAGATGCAGTCAGAGAAGAGCCATCTCTTCCCATGGTGGCAAACCTGCGCTGATTTATTTTCGTGGGAAGGTCCCCCTTCCTGTCACCTGCCCTCCCACCATAATCTGACTTGTGGTGGTCCACAGGCTGAAAATGCCAGGGGTAGCCTATGGCCTGAGATAAAAAGGCAAGATCTTGAGACAGGCACAGGGCTTCTGTCCTGCCCACTGATCCCACGTGCCAGATGTGAGTTGTCAGGCTGGGGCACTGTGGAGCAGAGCTGATTTTTTTCCATTTAAAAGGAGGAACACCTGCCAGAGCACTCAGTGGGTGTCCTGCACCCCAGGACAGTGTGCTCCTAGAACTGACACACTTCCCTAGAATCTTAGCAAAAGCCTGGCTGAGAGCACAGCCCTCAAGCAAGGCACGAGGTAGGTGAGATGTTTAGGATCACAGCATCTTTTTGTTTTGTTTTGATTTTTTGACCTAGCTTTGTGGCTCCACGTGCATTTCCACAAACAAGGAGATATCCATCAACTTGTGCAGCCCCAGGACTCTCACTGTTCTGGGACGCTCTGACCCAGCACGATTTCCATCTGTTGCTCCTTCAAGAGCACGTGCAGTGGGAATGTACACTTCCAAGTCACGCTGGGTTTTCTTGCTGACAATAATCATTTGATAAAAGACAAAACAAAAAGACACAATCTCTCTGAAAAACAACTAAATTTTCTTTGTCCCCCCATCTTGCTGTAAGAAGGATTTTCACTAATCCAGAAAAGAAACAGATCAGATTAATGAGGTTCTCCAGGACATTAAGAAGGGTGAACAATGTCAGACACTGCCAGAATGAAATAATCCACACAAGCACAAGTAGCAAGAAAGTACAGATGTGAAACCATTCCATCCCATGTATTAAAATACCACATCCCATGTATTAAAATACCAGTATTGCACAGTTCAAACAAAGCTCAGCTTCACACTAAATCACTCATTCAGCAGCCAGGGACAGGTTCTGAGCTCGCATAACCCCAAAGGGCACCGCTGAGATCAAGGCAGAGATGTCTCTTTCAAGCAAGTCTCTGTTCCTAGATTTCTCCTACAACTCCATGACATCTGGAAACGTAAATTCCCTGAAACTTTTCTATCATAATGATGATTTTCCAACATTTACATCAAACTCTCATCTGCAAGAGAAACTAGAGGAAAGCCTTCCACCATGTGTTCAAGAACCCAGACAGCAGGTTTCTGCAGATGCTTACATTGCTTGTATTGCAGATAATAAAACCAGTAGCAGGTTATTTTTCTCACAATTGATTTCATGCTGAAATTCCACATAAACCCCCTCATGAGGTCCTTGGATTGCCTGCAGAGTCTGTAATGCTGCCTGACTTTGTAAATCCCATCACAAATCAGATTCCCCCACAAGGCTCCAGGAAAGACAAGCAAAGAGCGAGTTTCTCAGCTCAGATCCAGAGCCCACATAGGGCCAAAAGAGGGCAGTGTGTCCTGCAGATACAGCCAGCACGCCAGGAGCTGTCAGATAACTCCGTGAAAGAGGAAAAAAATCTCTTCCTCAGTGCAGCCACAAGGCATTAGCCTTGTTTCTACAGCAATTAGGCTCATGCTTCTCGTTTGGGGAGCATCCATGTCTGCCTCATCCTGCTTGGGTCCTTTGGTCAATCCAACACTGGGGTGCAGGCCTCAAAGGAAGCTAAATGCCCTCGGCTTCATGAAAACTGGAAGTCAGGCAGAAGAATCGTGTTCCCACTGAGGACAGGCTTAGAAGCTTGCCTGTTATTGGTCATCAGCAAATCCACGTGTGAAAGGTGACAGAGATGCTGGAAACCCAGCTACGTTAATCTTTCAGTACAAGAAACCGCATGCTTTAAAGAGCGAGGAAAATTGCACTTTGCAGGAGAAAAGTGATGAATGCAAGTAGCTGTATCTACTTGTAGAAGAACATTCAAGAAGTACAGAGGCTGATATCCATGTGTCTGGGGCTGGATTGCTCCAGGAGAGGACTCATTCCTCCGAGCAAGCGAAGGCTGAGGTTGGATGCAGCACAGAGCAGAGCAGTGTGCCTCTGCTGTGCAGAGGAAGGGGAAGATGGAAGAGGGGGCCGTGCAGCAGGACAAGTCCCTCTGCTCAGCCAGAAGCTGGGTGATCATGCTGCAACAGGCAGTGCTAACAGGGGAACAAAATGCCTCTTCTCCATTCCCACTCCCACCACCATAAATCCATCCCAACATAAAGAACATGCTGAGGCTCAGAAGAAGTAAATTATTTTCAACTCTGCCACTAAACTGCTTCGCAGTCCTGGACAAATTCTCCCCTCCCTGCAGGGATTATCCTTAAACGTGAGTACAAGCTAGAGATGTGGGATGTCTGTGCATTTATAAATAGCTCACCTACGCGTTTCACAAGAGGGCAAATGCGAGTAACTTCCAATAAAGGAATTCCCAGCAACAGCAGCGGCAGTGAAACGCCACCCTTCTGCAGGCTGCCCTCCCTTCCAGCATCCATCACACTAATAGAGACAATTAAAGTCTGGCGCAAGCCCCAGGACACGGACAGTCAGTGCCTGTAGGCCGGGCCTGGAACACAGTGAAGGATCAGTAGCTATGAGTCTGTGAAACAGGCCAGGCAAGTCTCACGAACACAGCACAAGACTAGCATCTCTAATCCCTGCCTCATTCTTCCCCGTGAGCCTGGACCACATCTCATGCGTTTGCAGCACCAGGCTGTAGCCTTTCTCCTGCCCACACACCAGACAGAGCTTTTAACTTACCAAACAGCTTTGCACAGATCACAACGTGGGAGAGAGGAGAGGTTTTAAGACATAAATAAAATGCATCCAACCTGGCCAGTGGAAGGAAAGTGATTTGCCATTATTAAACCAGATTAAGATCAGCCACCTGTGGTCAGACCCTGCAGCGTTAGGGCTGTGCCACTTGGCAGACCCCATAGGAGATAAATACGACAGCCACAGCCCTCCCTGTATTGCATGATCAAGGTGCAGCAGGGATATCCTCCACCACATAGCCCAGCAAGGCCCATCCTTGAACATACAGCTGAAACGAGCTGAATCACTGAGCCGCAGCACAACAGCAGGGACTGACTACTCCACAGGCCGTGGGGTGGCATGTGTTTCTTGTGCCAGTTTCTGCCCCAAATCCTACAGGTCAGGAAGGCTTTGCTAGGTCATCTGATCCAGCAGAAATGGCTCAGATGCTGCCACTGGTCTTCCTTACAACACTATTTGGGTTTTAGCTGATTTTAAGCGATTATGTTTTGAACTAGTGTGCTGCCTCTGTTTTTGTCACTTACTGCCCCATGCCCCAATAACTTTTTAATCCATTTGCCAGCTGCAGCCAAATTTGACACACGAATAGAGGTCTTAGAGCTACCGAGCGCTGACGGATATAATGAAAATAAGCTACCCAATATATTTTGTTGAGGTAGCCTCAAAGACGCAGTGAGGCTCCAACTGGGGCTGCAATGTGAGCTCAGCTACTGGGCACCAGAAAACCTGTGTGGAAGGAAGCCACGTGTCCGAATGAGTCAGCTTCCAGAAGAGCTCTGCTGGACGCTTGTGCTGTGTTGGGCAGCAGAGCCCCCTGTTCTCAGGAAGGGAGTCTCTCCTGTCTGGCCTCTCTGACGTCTCCAGCATCAGGCAGGATGGTCAGCTTAACAAGAAAACCACTGTACAACAGGCAAAACAAAGTTTCATCAGTCCTGCTGCACAGACAGCACCATTCTTCCCATCGAGGTCTCCAGCTCTGACGGAACCAACCTCAAATTAAACAAGATCCAGCCTGACCAGCAAAAGGAGACTTTCTGCTGCTGGGCAAGATTCATCACCGCCCAGTAACATCGGGACTTACAGACTAGTCAGGGCCCACGACACCAGCTGCTGTACGGATGGAGCAAACAGCTCCTGCCCCACGGTTTTGTAAAAGCAACAAACAGCCAGAGAAATGCATCAGGGAGAAGGAAGGGAAGAGCTAACCACATCATTATAACTCCACGTTACTTGTAGGCTACTTGGGTGTCTGGTGGAAATTGCCATCTTGTAGTAAAATGCTGCAGGAGGAGAACGGAGAGTGACTTCCACTGTGATTATCCGGGGATTGTTGGATATTGAGGAATATTATTAATATATTTGAGGATATTGAGGAAATCGACCAGAGCTGATTTCACACATGAACATACGGATCTGTTTGTGAGAACAGCGAACAGGCAGCAGAGACTGCGGCATTCCTGCAGTGCCGATGGCCTTGCACAACGTAATGCAGCATTAATAAAAATATCTTGTGGAGGGGAGGGAGTTTCTGCTGCAATATGGTAACAGATCAAAGGCTGGGAGCACCCGAGGAGTGAAAAGAGCAGCTAATAACACCGTACAGTAACCGAGCTGATACGTGGGTGCGACTCAGCCCTGAAGCACCTCGCTGGTGGAGATAAGAGAGGCTTCAAATGAGTCACCGACAGATCAAGTGCATCGTTAAAGGGACAACACGGCTGCGAGTGCCAGCAGGCAGATGAGGCAGGAGAAATCCGAGGCTTTAGGCTCTCACAGCCTTGAAGAACCTCTTGGTATTTCAGAACTTAAGCCATGTGTTTGAACCTTAACCACGTGCATGCGCTTCTCCTGCGTATCCCTAAAAGCAGCAGCAAGGCCTTCGTCCGGCCCAGAGCGGCTGCTGCCTCCCAGGCCAGAGCCCAGTTTGTGCTCCAGTTGCTCGTCAGTCTGCATTTAATAACCTGCACGTGACAGACTGCCCGAACGAGAAATCCTGTGCAAACACAACTGAAGCAATGGCAACATTAAAGAAGTTCTGGATGGGAGAGAGGTTGTCCCACCCCAGACCCTCTACATCCATACCCCAGGTTTTCCACATCACTGAGGACAGACCAGGTAGCGTTCCCGTCAGGAGGCAGAGGTTGCTCTTAAGAGCAGGAGAGGATTTGTGGACCAGTATTTAATATAAACCAGTCTTTTGTGCTGATTGAAGCCTGGCACCGCCAGGCCTGTGTTGCTGTGAAGCACTCCCTCACCTCTCAGGTCCATTTGGTGGCTCTCCCTCGGCAGACTCCTTCCTACCTGCTGTGTTTACAGCCTTGTTTCTCAAGCTTCAGCGCAGAGCTTAGACAACGAGAAACTAAAGAAGCAGGTCCTGCTTTAAAGGTCAAAGCATAATTCAAAAGGAATCTGCACCGGGCAGAGAGCCAGCAAGGAGTTCCCTGTTGCTCTGTCGCACCGCACCACATCACAGCCTGCATCAGGGAGATGCCGACTGGCTCTCAGATACACACACACCACCGAAAACAGCCTTCACCCTCAGCACTGCGTGTTACTACAAGCTCTGCTGCCACGCTGCCCTGCCCTTAGCTAGGCTGCTATGCCCTGTGAACTGAACATATCCCATGGTGTTGGATCCACCGCTTTGTTTCCTACCTGCCTAAGCAATCTCCATGCTGTTCCCTTCAGTGGTCTGTTCCTTGTTTGCACTGAATTCATGCTCCTTCCTATTCACAGCTCTACTAATGATCAGGACTGCAAAGCCTGTAAAGGATTGGATTTGTATCACAACAGCCATGGCCCTCGCACACAAGGAGTGTTATTTACCACCGCTCCCCTCCCTCCAGCAGTGTGTTAACTTCAGTGTTCCTCTATCACAGGATGGGAGGGATCATGAGAAGGGACCGGCAAGCAAGGCTGGGACGATTTGACAAAATAAAAGCACCCAAAGGCTATCGTTTAAAACTCTGTGGTAGCTCCCAGCCTTGTTCAGAGCTTCAGGAATACCTGAAGTTTCCATTCCGGATTGTTTCCACTTCCAAAATGTGACTGCGTGTGTTTGCCCCTGCACAAGCTGAGCTTACAGCCTGCCATTATGTCAAGTTTCCTCAGCTAACTTGGCTGAAGGATAGAGTCTGCATTCAAGTGCCTGCCTCTGGGTGGGTCCCTCAGGGTGCCACTGCGGCTTGACACTGAATATCCTGTTTGTATTGTTTCTCTGCACCAGCAGCAGCTCAGCTCGGGCCACTCGGCATCAGAAATAGTTCTGTCACTGCAGTTCATCTGATACTGGGCTCACACGTCAGCGTGCCATTTATCTAAAATGACAGTAAAGAATTGTAACCAATATAGGTAGAGAAATCATCTTTAAAAGTAATTTACCTGGAACCACACACATAAAAAATGGATTAGTCATAATTATAGATTTTTCCAGGGCTCTGTTCCAAATTTTACTCTACAGAATGGTTTCACTCTGCATTTCTGCATCTTAGTGCTTTCAGCTTGTTTTAAAGTTCAGCCTCAGCCTTCATTTCTTCAGGCTTGTGAAGCCTGTTTTAGGAAGAATGAACAAGCCCCTTGCAATTGGTTCCTCTTCTCAGCCCAGGGCTGTGGAGATGCATTGTAAGACCCACGGGACGGTCTGAGTTGAAGAGCTGAAAACAAACCCACGCAGTGAAGCAGAGGGGACAAATCTGATCCGACCCTGGAGTCAGCTGTTCTCTCCTTTTGGTTGTGTTGCCCTTACCATGCTGCACCACTCTTTTCACACTCACGTCATGCTGCTTCCATTCAAGAGAAACAGTATGAAACTTCAGTTTTGTATGTGGGAGACCAGCAGGTACTCAGCTGCTGAAGGAAAAACAGTCATGGTTCAGCTCCTGTTCCCTTTGGACGCCGGAATAACAACAGGGATTACTGGAGGAGGCACGTCAACACCACGAGACCTGCTCACCTCCCTGTTTGCCCTGTTAGTCCCACTACAGTTAGCAGCAGTGCAAAAACTACTATATGCTGAGGGGCCAAGGATACCAGCCCATCCCCCTGTGAGGTGTGTTAGATACCCATCTTAAAAGCACAGTAATAGAGTTAAATATTGTCATTATGATTAGTAGCATACACAAGTAATGTCGGCGTGAAACCAAGGTAAGCCGCCTCTTTGCAAACTGCTGCTGACAGCAGGCTTTGCCTTGGAGGTTATCCCAGTACAGATCTCCTTTCTAGCTGGCCAAAAGACGTGAAGGCAGCAAAAATCCCCAGTGCAGGCAAAGTCTAAAAGTATATTACATGAATCTGTCAGCTGGTGGTTGTGAATGGACTCACATGTGTTTGCTAAAATTGTTTCCTGGGATGCTGCACTCTCTCTGCAGAGTCAAGTACATTTATGCATCTACTCTGTTATCTGTATGATAACATAATTATGATTTTCAGTAATTCAGGTGAATTTGCACTAACTGATCGCTGAGGCCCTTCCTCAAATCCCACCTATTACATTTAGCTATAAATAAAGTAGAAGCGGGAAACTGGAAGAGACTGGGTGGGACGGAACAAGGAAGGAAGGAAAGATGGAAGGAAGGAAAAAAACATTTCAGAAAAGCTAAATTAGTTCTGCACAACACTATACATAAAGCTGGATTTTGCAACATCTCACATACTCACTCTTTCTTTAAGCAGTGAAGACTTCCTGTGCCATAACTGCCAGCTATACTAAAAGCAAGAAGCATCTTGTCCACCAAAAACATAAGATGGGGGAAACCTTCGTAAATATGTTCCTTTTGTTAACGCTTGGTATGTTTAGAGGTACAGAGTCAGGATATTTCTCACCAGAAAGTTACTTTCTCATCACTCACTGGGTGGTGAGATCTCCTGCAAGGCGATGCCATTTGATTTGCTGCCTTTTCTGGTACTGTAATTCAAGTCCACAAAAAATATTTACCCTGCAGCCTGTGGAGAGTGTTTCTGTTCGCTTGGCAGACAGCACAGAAGCCTCTTCTTATCACCATGAGATCCATCTATATTAGTTGCCTAATCCTAAGCCATTAACATCAGTGAGAGAAGCAGGGTTCTTCCCTTCCAAACAAATGAGCTGTGTTTCATATAGACACACACCAATTCATGCAACGACTGCAAACGAGTTTCTTCTAGCTACTGCAACTCCCATTTTCATAGTGCTCCTTCTGTGCTTATGCACCATGTAATGGTGTGGCACTGTGATTAAATTTTGTCCTGATTTCACACATTTAGTCATAAAAGATTTATGAACAGTAAGTTTTAGCTCGTACAAAGCTTCCCTTAGTAACATACTGCTTTGAAATGTCTTAACAAATGACGAGAAAGATGATCTTTCATCTTGAGTAAAACACGCGTCAAATGTAAGACCTGGTGCTAATATAACAAACTTCCCGTTCCCTTCTAGCAGAGTCTCTAAGTATGTATGTAATAATTGTGGCTGAGAAGATGCAACAAAGAGGGAAAAAGAATCAGGGTGGCAAGGGATGTTTTCCAAATAGTTCAGAGATTTTGGTCAGAATTCCCCAACAGCTGCGAACATGAGAAATCTCCAACAAGCCAGAGTTAACTTTTGGTTTGGCTGCACGTTCCACCAGAACAATACAGATGTTTCTCTTTGAGTGAAAACACTGCGTTCACCATTTAAACAGTGAGCTGTAAAACATAGGACAGGCTTTAAAACAGTTTTATGAAGAAAATCATAAAAGTATATTCAGTTAAACACAAATTAACCAAGCACTCCTACTGTAACATCTCCACAGAAATCATTGCCATGTTCCATCAAACCCTATTTTCAGGCTGCCTGGAAACTCCAGAGTCAACCCAAAAATTGTGTCTGATGTCACAGCATTGACCTTACTGAAAGTCACTTACCAAAAAAGTAGTTTCTGTTCCAGAATGTCTCTGTTGTAATACAGGGGTTATTCATGTCCAGAGGTACTTTAGGATACATAAATGATGAATTTTGTAGGAAGTCACTACCTTCTGTAAAGTAACACAGTCATAGTAAACGTGTCTTATCAAACTGGCAACTTCACAGTCGTAAACTCCAAGTTATCCAAAAGCAGATCTTGAGGGTATTGCTCCCTCCTTCAGCTTCTTTCCTTCCCTTGTCTCCTTGCACCTTGTGATGCCCCATCAGGAAAGACTCACTCTACATTTCTTGTTCTCAGTTAGAAAAGTTTGCTGTGCTTCTCGCTGAAACTTTTCTTCAAATAACAATGCATGAACAATATTTGCAGCTGGGACTTTCCGGCTGAATAACTTAGAAAAAGACGCACCCCTTCTTTCAATAAACTGGAATATACAGTCTTGTCCTTTATGCAGTCTCAAGAGAAATGCTGTCAGAGAACTCTGTGAAAACCTTAGGGTCAGTATACCTCACTGCCAAGGTTATGTTCAGCTCCTGTGTCCAAGTGCTACCATCCCATATGGGTAAATTCAAATTCCCTTCAAACTTCTTTCAGGACAGCAAAGCATTGGTAACTTAACTGTAAAGCATTCTCTTCTGTGCTCAGTCGTCTGGGATTACAAGCAGTTCCTCCATTACTTTTGGTATGTTTTCATTAATTAGCTCAGTGCAAATTTACAGCACCCCTTCCTTGAAATAAATCTGAAATCAATAATGACATCTAATAAAAGATAGTACTTTTTCCTCCAGTCTTGTCTTCCACTAGTAAAGGAAAATGATGCCAACTGACTTCATCAGCCTATGAGGATTAAATCATTACTTATGTTTCAGAAATGAGAAAGTGTAATTTAAACGTTGAGCACATGAGTAAGCAGTGAGTCAATATTCAGCATATTAACTGAATGCACTCAAAGTGATAGAGTTTTTTTCTTGAGCCTGGCGAGACTGAGCCATAACAGTTCCTTTTATAGCTGGAGATCAGCGTGACTGAAGAACCCTCCTTCAGTCCAGACGCTGAAGTTGAGTCGGGCGCGTTACCTACGTTCCACTGAATGTCGCCTACAGAAAATAAATAAATAAAAATCAGGATATGAATAAGCAAGATGAAAGAGTCGTGATTACCTTTTGGGTCAGCATACAAAGAACATGGGAGCACTGTTGGCATACTACTATCTAAAAATTAATCAAAAACCTTACCAGTCAAACAGGCAGATCTGTCAGCCTGTTTCTTTCTACAGACACCATCAGGAGCAGCGACGGACACTGAGCTCTGAAAGTTCAAATATTGTTGGTGTTCCCTAGAAAGCTTCCCTTACGCTGAATGTAAATCTGTGTCTCAGATTTCAGGCAATTATTTGTAGTTTCCTAACCCTGGTGCTCTCAGTGATGCCAGCCCCTGCTAACACAAGATACCAGCACCGATCTTCACAAATCTTTTATCGGCTTCCTCCTTTTCTGTGGCCATTAAAGCGTTTGTTAAAATGGAGCGGTGAATGCTGCCTAGATAGCCTAAGAGATTCAGATCTACTCTCTTCCATGCGGTGCCAGAGTTTGGCCAAGTACGTTTAAGAATCATATGCAAATTCAATTCATTTCTGCTTTGGGGCAGCAGCAATTTCATTATTATTATTATTTGCACTTATTTACGGGGTTTGTTCCCTGCCGGAGGAGCCACCCGCGGGGCAGCGGGCACAGGGCCGAGCCCCCCCCCTGCGACCAGGCCGCGACCAAGCCGCGACCAGCCCCGACCCCATCCCCGGCGCTGCCGTCCCCATGGCAACGCCGCTCCCGCCACGTGACCGGCGCGGCCGCTCCCGTCGCCATGACGACGCCCCGCACGCTCCATTCATCCCCCGAGCCGAGCCTCCCCCGTCACGTGACGCGGGCAGCGCCGCGCTCTCCCCCCCCCCCCCCCCGCTTTCCCCCCCCCCCCCTTCCGGGCCGAGAGGGGAGGGGCGGGGCGGGGAGGGGGGCGAGGCGCTGCCGTCAAGATGGCGGCGCGCGGGGCGGGCAGCGCCTGAGGCCGGAGCCCGGCAGCGCCCGGAGCCCCGGCGCCCGCCTCGGCCCCCGGACCGCGGCCATGGAGAGCGAGGAGGAGCAGCACATGACCACGCTGCTCTGCATGGGCTTCTCGGACGCCTCCGCCATCCGCAAGGCGCTGCGCCTGGCCAAGAACGACATCAACGAGGCGGTGGCGCTGCTCACCAACGAGCGGCCCGGCCTCCACTACGGCGGCTACGAGCCCATGGAGAGCGGGCACGGCCCGGCCGGCGGCCACGGCTCCCCCGCGGGAGGGCCGGGACCCCGCGACGGGGACGGAGGAGGCGGCGGCGGCACCGGCGGTGGCGGTGGGGGCGGCGGCAGCGGGGGCTTCGACCCGCCGCCCGCATACCACGAAGTGGTGGACACCGAGGTGAGCCCCGGGACGGCGGCTCCGGGCTGCCCCCGAGCTCTCCCGGCGGAGGGTGAAGGGTTTGGGGGGGGAGGGGGGTGCGGGGAGCCCCCCGGCAGCCCCTCGTGGTGCCCCGGCCTCTGCCCGTGTCCCTCTGCCCGTGTCCCTCTGTCTCTCTCTGGGTGTTTTTGCAAGGTGAAGAGCACCTGGTATCGTTATTTTTCTTGGCATTCACGGAATGCATCGCTGCCCCACGATCCCCCCCCCCCCCCCCCAGCCCCGTGCCTTCTTGCATAACCCCGTAGTTGACCGCAGAGCGTATTTTTTTTTAAACGCCGTTTGCTCGACGCGAAGGAAGGTGCGAATCCTGGGTTTTGTTTGGGTAGGCCACGAGTTCGCCCGTGGAAATACAACCAGTTCAAGTGTTTTTAAAACAAAGGCTTTAACTCGTTAATTATAGCTGCGTTTTAAAAAGACGCCTGAAGCAGGAGGGCTGGCAAATGTCAGCCTCGCACGCTTCTTCCCCTTCCTCCCTGTTCTGCTTTTTTCCCTCCTCTTCCACGCTTTTCCAGAACTCGGAGCTCCTTGGCCAGCAAATTCGCTGATGGCTCTTGCTGTGCTGCCTGGAACGCGCTTGCAGCACTTACCTGTAAAGCCTTCTCCGCCTCCAGCTCTGTTCTTCTCCAAAATTTCCAAGGTGCCTACGAAAAGAGCTAAGTCAGCACTCAGGAGCCCATGGGGGTGTGAGAGCAGAAGAACGGAGCAGCCCCACTGTGCGGTACCAAAGGGCCACCTTGCACGGTGTGTTTCAGTGGCCCGCAGCAGATGCCTAAGCACGTGAATAACAACAGACTCATGCACCTCAAACAGTATCCTGGGGATACTGAGCCAGAAGGGATATCTTTCTGTGCACTTACCTATAAAAACATATATGAAGAATACATGCACGTATCTACTTGTACGTAGCTACACTTGCACGGATCGTCCACGTCCAGTGTTGGTTTGTTGCCTGAAGTCCCCTCTTGCAGAACAGCGATACGCGATCCTGTTCGCTGAATTAACTGGTTTAGATCCTTCGCTGGTGTACGATAGTGATGTATGCTTGTGGAGTAAGCTGATCTGTAGGGCCGCACGTGTGCTGTGCGGAAGAGGAGTTGCTTTAAATTCCCTGACTGAAGCAGTAGGGAATGAGTTTCTGGCCTTTGCTTTGGAGGGTTGTGAGTGAATGAGAGTTCTGCTGGTTGGTGTTCAGAGCTTGTTAGCTGTGAAGAGGGTGGATTTCCGTGTCAGGTATCTCGTGGTTCCGGATGGGACTATCTGGGCTGTCAGTGTGACGTTTAAAGAGAAGCTGTCAGTGTAAGCTTCAGACGACTGCATTTTTTCCCCTTCTGTTCCTATTACAAGTGACACTGACAACTCTAAGAGTTTTTTTCTGTTATTTCAGTTTGTATGTGTGATCAAACTTACTTATACTTCAGTTTCGTTTGCCACCCGTGTTCTTGTTTGCTTTGTGCTCTTGTTAACCCCCAGGAGGGAAACCAAAACGTTTGAATATATGCAAATGACTGCAAATCCACAAAATAAGCATAGAAGGATTGAAGTATCTTACTGCATGAACCTTTATATGAATTCAGGCCTCAGTTTAGTAATTGGATCCATTTGCATATGAACATCTGTCAGCTCATGCATGTGTATGCATTACATTTTTGTCATGCAAGAGCTATCCATGTAAAAGTCTTAAGACTTGGGATTATTTCCTCTGTTTATTTGCCTAATATTGCAATGCAACCTAGCAGCTTTGACATACTTCATGAAAAGGGAAATCGTATATGATCAGTTCTTGTTCTTTTTATTCTCCAAGTGTAACGTGGAACTGTACTTAATAAACTGCATTATTATTTAGGTAGTTAATTAGTAGGAAGTTTTCCATTCTGAACGAGCTCGTGGCCTGTGAAGCCTTACAGAGAGCCCATTGCACAGACGCCCCTATTACTTGTTGTAGTCACGCACGTCATGTTGAAACCTTGTGAGTAGTACACCCGTACTATCCTGTGGCAACACAATTCGGATGTTATTTCTGTTTATCTTCCTGTCAATATCCTCTCCCCTTCTAACAGCTCTGAGAGCATGCGTTCCTCCCTCTCATCGTAATGCCAATTTTAATGCTTGCTTAATGGGGAGGCAGGGATGTTTCTTGGTTTGATTTTTAGATTGTATATATCAATAATGTGCACAAACATATAAACGAAATAGAGCACAGCCCTACTTTTCCCCTAAATAAATTTTTCTGGTCTAGTAATCTTTTTTCATCACTAAATGAACAAAAGTTAGGGTTAGATTTGTTAATTTAAAAATAACAGGACGACTTCAGCCGTGCTCCAAGATGTGTGTGTAACAGCTCTATACTTCGTACATGTTTGTTTTTTTTTTTTTTGGCTGAGTGCAATTTACTGTGCAAAGAAGGGTAGCTTTATGAATGATTAGACACTTTACATTTTCTCTAATCAGTAATGAACCCGTTATGTTTGCGTATGCTTGCTTGGTTCTGTTACATAAAGTTAGTCTGTTCCGTTCAGTAAGCACAGTGATCAAAGAAGGGTTTGTCTGTTGGTGTTCTTTGAGCATATCACAGCAACCCAGTATGTATCTTACTAACAAAAATCTTACTAATAAAATCATCTTGCCTTTGGATAGGATACTAAAGCCATCACAAATCCTGTTCCGGTGGTCCAGGCTGCTTCAGGGGCTTCTGGAGGTGTTATAGGAGGCTGAATTTGGAAGGCAGCAGCTGTGAACTGGCCCAGCATGTGCTGTGTATTTTATGAGACCTGAGATAAGGACATGCATAAACTCATTTTCACAAGGGCTGAAACTTGAGTTTCAGCAGGCTCATGTCTTCCACGGAGCGCACAACTGATTCAGTTCTGAGTTAATACCTGTGGTCTGTGGAGTTGGTGCTGCTGGCGTGACCGTGCTTAATTAATTTGGAAGTAGGAAGCGGGCTTCACATTTCTTCCTGAAATCTCAGGAAGTTCAGCTTTAGGTTTCCAGTTGGCTTGATGTTTTTGCCCTCTGCGGTGCCAAACCGCTTTGACAGGCTGAGATCACCTGCTGTTCCAAGAGGTTACTTTGCCTGTTTGACACAACTTTTATGTTTCTGTCTGTTGGCTGAAGTGAATCTGATAAGTACGTTTTGGCAAGAATCTGGGATTCTCTTGTGTTTGTTCCTTAGGCAACGTAAAGATTTTTACACTGTGATCTCTGGAGTGGGATGCAAGGTTATACTCATCTTTCATGTGACTGACGGATAAGCTCTTCTCTGAACTGCTGCTAAGTCCTTAAAATTTATGATGAAACTATAAATGAATGTGATGGCAATGTTTGTCAGTGTCCACAAACTGTCCCGAGGGCCCTAAGTGCTGACGTTCACAAGCTGGGCAGGAATAGGATGGAGAGGGGCAGGCCAGGCAAATATGAGCAGAGAGCCTGAAATTGTGTTAAGGGTGGGAACCCACTTACGCTGTTTGTATAACCCTTCCTGAAAAGAAATCTTGACTTGTTTTTAAACAGCTCCTGCGAGTCGTTACTCTGACCTTTTGGGTAAATTGTGATCAGCGGGTTGTGTTACCTTCCAGCTATTCCTGTCTCCTTCAGCACGTGCTCTTTTGATGTTGTTTTTTTTATTTTATTTTATTTTAGTTGAACGGGATCAAAAGCTCACATACACCAGATTTTACTAGATAATCTTTAACATAAAACTTGTCTGAAATTGCTCTTAGATGTTATGTTTGATTTCAGGAGAAGGGGCTGTGTGGAAGGAGCATGCCAGCAGCAGCAGCGAGTACTGGCACCGGCAGCAGCTTCTCACTCGCTGCTCACACTGCAGGACTTCGGTGTGCGAACCCTCTGCCTCCTTCTGAACCTCTCTGAGCTTCTAGGGTGTAAAATGAGGATAACGGTCCGTGCCGTGTGGGAATACTGCAGACACTGGGCTTGTGACAGTCTCTGGTCCTTGGATGGAAGGAGCTGTGTTTATTTCAAGGCAAAAATAAGCTATTTAGGAAACGCGATGGACTTTACACTGCAGCTTTGTAAATGTAAAGTCAGTCTCCTGTCCTGTAAGTAGAGTTGAGCTTCACAAAAGTGACTGCTGCTGGCACTCTCGTGTGGAAGTTTTACAGTGTGGCTTGTCTAGGAATTGGCCTTGTAAAGCAATTAAGCAATCAAATAAAGCTCTGTGCTGCGTTCTGGCGCTGGGTCCTGGCGGGCTGCCACCTCAACGTCAAGTGGAATTAGTACTTTAGCACTCCTGGGTTTCAGCATCTCTGCTCTCAAAAATGACACCTGTGGTCCTGGGGTAGCCAAAACCTGAAAGGAGGTGCAGCTTCTACATCAGTGCTTTCCTGGGTTTCGAAAGAAAAATCTCTGCTTTGTCAGTGTTTTATCCGGCACGATAGTAACAGATGCTACAGGAAGGTGGCGAGAATGGGGGTAGTACTGAGAGGGACGGCTCATTAACTTTAAGAGCAAGCTTTGTTTTGAATACTTTATGAGCCCCTTACCATGTAATATGGCTGTTGGAGGAATTTTTAGGTTGAGACCAGCACATTGCGGTTATTGGAGCATTGGTGGTGCCCGTGGAGGTAGCGGGCAGCTCTGCAGCCGGCTCCTCAGCTGGGCAGGAAGCTTCTGATAAAATGTTCTCAGGAGGCATTTGCTGGTCATCTTCCCAGTTTGAAGTGCTATTCTGTGGCAGCTGTTTAATAAGGAAGTGAAATGCTGAGGAAGAACGAGAATAAAAACAAATTAGCCAGTGTTAGAAGTTAATTCCAGCAAATCATTTGGATTGCTTTTGGGTTGAGGCACAGTAGCTCTTTGTATGAAGAGGGCGAAGATGGAAAGGAAGTGCCTGTTTCTTTTGTAAACTCTCAACTCGAAAAAAAACACGCGTTTCTGCTGCCATAGGAGTAGCCTTTGGTATGTATGTTTCAGTTATGCTTCGTGGGCCAAATTAAAGCCCCGGTGTGCTCGGTGCTTCTCGCTGCTTGCCCTTCCTGCTCGCTGCTGTGCAGCAGTTCCTGCTTCTTTGGTTCCGATGCCCGGCGGAGTGGTCTTGGGAGATGCTTAAAGGTTTTGGTCCTAGTTGTTAACCACAACTTTGCAATGAATGGTACGCTGCGGAACTTGCACTCAAGCTCATTGCCAGCTGCTTTTGTGGTACTAGTTTGTGTCTCACCACACCTCCGTGTACGCAGTGTCAGGGAACCAGCTCTCCCTTCCAGATCTTGAACACTGGTCACAAAAGCGTTGTGCTAAATCCTTTATCTCGTGCTTCTGCAGCACGGCTCTGTTAATGCCTGGTGTTCTGGCAAAGGGGAGTAGAAGTAATGGCTTAATTTTAGGCACTGAAATGCCAAACAGTTGTGATTCACTGTTTTATTGTATTAAAGCACAATGTTTATCTGATACCACACAAAGTTATTTTGAGGTATTTGGAAATCAGCAGTGTTTTTGTGCTTATGAAAACTCGAGGGCTGGGAGGAATATTGGTATCAACTCAGTGCCTGGATGTTTGTACTTACGCCAAGGGAATAAATTATTTAAATATTTCAGACAATGCTGAAAACACGTGTAAGATAAGCGTGTGTTTTCCCTTGATTTCTTACGAGTGGCTTTCTTAACAGAGCTTTCCGTGACCTTTCCCTGGCCTACAGCTTGTTTTTGAGCTTGGAAATGCACTGCTGAAAGTGCTCGTAACAAACCTCTCTGATTCCACTGAATGCTGGGGTAGTTGTAATACAAAAAGTTTCTAGTTTGTTTTAAGTTAAATGGATCTTCTAATTTAAACAGGATTTTTACAGAGCCTTGATTCTTGTTGCTGTAACGCTTAGCGCTGAGTTCATCTCTGAACGACTAGGCAAGTACATTGGGGAATATTGCATGGTAACATTGCATCACTCTGGAAAGCAGGGGTACAGTTCAAGCACTGTTTTTAGAAAATCCTGGTTCATTTCAAGCTTTATTGATTCCCCTTCCCACCATCCAGTTCACGTCGTGTTCTTCTTCCCAATTTCCTATAGTTCTTGGGGTTTGAGAGGTGGGGAGGAAGCTGTGTTTGTTGTAGATTATTTGTTATAATCCTTCACGCGTACTAAGGAGGGCTTAGTCCAACCAGGCATTCCCGACAATGCACTCTTATTACTCTCAGTTGAGGTCAGGTTCCAAAACATTGTGTGAAAACAGTCACTAAATAAATCAGATTTTTTTTGGAAGGGATTTATAGTGAGGTGAGAATC
This sequence comes from Anser cygnoides, assembly GCF_040182565.1. Classification (NCBI taxonomy): domain Eukaryota; kingdom Metazoa; phylum Chordata; class Aves; order Anseriformes; family Anatidae; genus Anser; species Anser cygnoides. Next base: position 28,515,578 of record NC_089880.1, on the reverse strand, counting down.
TGAATCAGCTCTGATTAGATGGGGTGCATAACACAGGATTTATTTTCCTTTAGTGGTAGACTAGGATCATTACTTCCTATTAACATGATTAAGTACTATTTACTAATATTAACACTTTGTGTAATGTAGTGCATAGCAGAAATATGAGCTAAATGACTTAATTTCTGTGTGAAAAGAAAAAACTGTGATATAACTAACCAGCAAGGTTACTTTCTCGTAGCAGAACATAAATAACAAATAACGTTCCTTTCTGTCATTTTACTCAAAATTTTGCATACACATGCATTTTTATCGGCAGAAAAAAATTAAGGGCAAGATACTATAACTGCTTAAGGTATAAAGCAGTTAAAGATTGTTACTGTGCTTTGAAAATAAGTAGCTGTTCCTCAATAAAATATGTAGGGATATTTTCCAGATCTGCCACTTAACCGGAGTTTAAAGAAGTTCCTGAAGCTCTGGGAGTACCGGTTTATAAAAAAAACACTTCTGTTCAAATAAGAAAATATAAGTTTAAAAATCACTGTCTACCTCATGCTGGTGTTTTCCAGCCTGAGTGCGAAGCAGTGGCTTTGATTTATTTGAAAACCTTTATGTTCGTACTCCAGTGAATCAATTCTAGGCAACAGAATATCCTCCTCCTAACAGTTAATTAAAATGAAGGGGGAAAAAATGCCATCCAGGTACAAAAGTAAAAGCTGCTTTAATCAGCAGTCTGGCAGATAGGACTGTCAAGTCATGACTTCAGGATTCATAGCTTCTCCCAGAAGTTGATGGACATAATAGATCAGGGAGTAGAGAGCTGCTCTTTCTGTTTTTATGGATATTTGATGTATTGCTTCTGTATTGCCTCCACCTGAGCATTTTGTGGTACTTTGCAAAACACCAGTGGATCGTACATCAACCTGCTGTGGCAGAGGCAAGTGTCGTTACTGCCACTCTGCTGCTGGGGAAGCTGAAGCACTCACAAATTGATTTCCTCGTTATTGGTCAGTATATCTGTGATAAAAGTGAAAGGTGGATCTAGGATTTTTTGTCTTCTAATTCTGGCCCGAAGGATTTCGTTTTTCATTGCTGCTTTTCAGAGCAATTAAACTTGATTCTGTTTGTTGGTATATAATAATAATATACAAGTGTTTTTTTAGCAATACAGTGAAACATCAAAATCCTGTTTTCTTGGCTGCAAAATGCTGAAATCGCGTGAAAATCACTTACTGGAGAAGCATGAGGGAAGGAAACAGATCTGCTGGTATCTTACAAACCCTGGTCCTACTGCTTATTGAAAGAAACACGACTTTCTGGTTCCGTTTCAGAAATTATACTAGATTCAAGAGCACCTAATGGAACTTGGCTCTAGTGACACTAGATTGCGCTGGTAGCCTTCTATCAAAATCAAATTAACAAATTTAATTTGTAACTTGACTGTAATTTCATTGCTAAGAGCGCCAATTAACATCAAAATACTCTCTTAAACTCCTTTTTATTTTATGTAAAGTGACCGACGTGGTAAGCGTCAGTGGCTTTAGTTAAACGCTGTTTGATGAGTTAATTAGCTGAATGCTACGGGAATACATCTTGAAGCTTTGAACTATGACCTTTTGGCAATTGAAGTTAATTTATATTTCACTTCCTATGTGAGGGTTAGTCTTTGTTCTGTGTTAGTCTGCCTTGGAAGGGTTTATGCTCAAACTTGGGCAACACATTGTTCATCAGGTATTTAACAATCTTTATTCAGACTTGCAAACAACTTGGGGAGGTGCCAGGCCCCCAGAGTGACAGTCGTGAATCAGCACTTGAAACTGTTTAAGTGAGAATATTTTTCTTGGGAGTCTGTGTGCATGTATGGGTATAACTGCTTTTGGGCACCTTGAAAATAAGCCAAAAATAGCCGTGTGACCCTGCTAAAATGGAGGAATCTTCATCTTCCATGCCTGTACCTCTTCCTACACAAGAGCTCTGATGTTAAAGGTTTGTCAGTAAATGCTTTTTGGTCTCGAGACTTGAGCTGCAGAAGGGAGAATTATTGCAGAGCGTGTGATGTGCAACGTGATTTTCTATCTCAGAAAACAGATGGTTCCTGAAAATTTTTGAACAATCAGTCTTTGGATGACCAGTTAACTGCCAGGACTAGTCCCACTGCTTTTGTACTGTTCTGCTGTTGGAAAGGATCCCTACCAATCCTGAACTTGTCAGGTGCCAGTTTCTCTGAAGAAAAGTGGGTGTTGGTTAGTGAGCCAATATAAAGTTGTGGAAAAGCTTATGTTGCACCTTGCAACCTTAATAAATCCTTCACTTTAAAGAGCGGTGCACAAATCGATTTAAAAGTTGGATGGGGAGCTGCTTGATTTTTGTGCAGAAAGACACTAATTATGAAAGAGCAGCAATATGTTTTTAGAGAGACTTACTCAGATAAGGTATGTTGTAAGAAACCTGCAGAAATATGCACTGAACATGGAGATAATCTCCAAGGGCATTAGCTTTATTAATGGTCTGAAGCAGAGTTCGAGTTTGACTTTTAAACTACCTGGGCATGGATTTGAGCACACTGCAGGTTTCATGCTAGCTGTGAAGCTGCTTTAATGTGTTACATTCTAAAATTAATCCATAATTAATCTTGACACTTTCTGGGAAGGATTTTAGTAGCAGAAAACTGATGTGTAAGAATGCCTTGTCATCTGTAATTAACAGAATGTGCCAAAGACGTGCTCCTTCAGTGCAGACAGTTCCCTTTGTTATTAGGGCAATATTTCCAGTACTGCACCCACTGTTATTGCTTGTGTAAAAGATCTTCTTGCTATGTTGCTGGTAGACTCAATATAGCAATAGGCCAGTTGTGTTCTTAGCCCAGCTGTTTTGGTAATGTCCGTATATGTGAGTGCACAGCGAAGAAGAGGTATTACTTCACTCCTTGCGAATTTCTGTAGTACTGCAGGCACTGGCCACGGCCTGTGGGGAGAGAAATAACGAGCAGCTCCCCTGAGATGCAGATGGGGAAGCAGAACAACAACACGTGGAGTTTTTCAGCAACAGTAGAAAGTCTGCGCTGCTGTTAGGCTGCACCTCTCCAACACTAACGTAAATAACAGATATTTTTATTTAACAGTTACCTTCCTCTAAGGATTGGAGAAACCATAGCGAAGTTAATGTCACCATTTGTTGAGATGCTTCTTTGCTGTGCCACAAGTCTAGGCTGAAATGCAATCTGTTACCTAGTGACTGGATGTGCGCGCTCCAGTCAGTCTTCCTTTATTAAACTAATTGTTGTGTTCTGTACTGATGCCATACGGGCTTTCTTTATAAATGCACGTTCATTTTCTACAGAAATTGATTCATGTTCTGGTTGGGTACCCTCTACAAAAGCTGTAGACTTAAGTGTTTGTTTAATCACTACAATGGGATATTTCTTGGAGAACTTTTGCTTTTAAATACCCTCGGTCTTTTCTTTTGGTCCTTTGGACATCTCTTCTCCAAAAGTTCATGTATTTAAACAAGGGTGATCTGCTAGATCAAACAACGAAGCTGGATATCCAGCTCTCTCAAAGGAAGTACGGCACCACGTTAGTGGCAAACTTGGGGCTGAATGTTTAGTGGAGGGTTGGGGAAGGTGGCACCTTGTTTCCCAGCCGTGTTTTCTTGCCTGAGTACGATTTGGTGTTACTCCTATAAATGTTACTGCTGCTCTCCAGAACCTGTTATTAGGTACAGCCTGTGTGCTGTTGTCACCTGAGCTAATTCCCTGTATAGGGTGTGCTCTATACAACTGCTGTTCCCTTGGTGTCACGTTCTTGAGTCATTATGAAAGTGAGTATGATGCATTTATGTCTTAATTAACAGATCTAATCCTGCAATAGCAAGTGCAGGGAGAGCTGGACGCACACTTCTCTATATAAATCTCATTCCTTGTGCACCACATCCTCCCGAGCTCAGTTGTTTCTTTGGACTTTTTCCTTTCTGTTCGCTCCGTTCGCTTTCCTGATGCTATATTTTACTCTCAGATGTGTTTCCTGCTTGTCCTTTCTCCCGGCGTGTCCCTGGCCGCTCTCCTGTTGCCACCACACGCTCGTGTTTTCCTCGGCCTCTGGCAGCCGCTGCCGGGCCTGCTCCAGCCGTGCTCCTTCCTCCCACCTGGATTCTCGGCCTTCTGGAAGCCACAGAGAGCCCATGGGATCTCTTTGACGTGTGGGATAGCCAGCATCAATGTGAAGTTAAAAAAAATAAGGCATAAATAACTTGTGTAGCATTCCGTTTGGCACTCCTGAGGCAGTTACCTCATCTGGCGCTTAACGAAGAACGGGGCTAATTCCGAGTGCTGCCTGTGCACAGAAATAGCTGCCGTTAGTGACACGGGCAACAAACCTGAAAAGCTGAGCTGCAGGCTTGTACTTGCTTCTTCCCCGTTCGCCTTCCAGAAGGCTTTCCAGTAACTTATTTTGACTTCAGGAGATGGACAACAGCAGCTTCCTTGCTGGGCAACTATATCTGAGACTTGATATTTTCTTTACATGATTAGCTACTAAAAAAAATCCTGATCAACTGGATTAGTCTAGTTTATTTTCAATGTGATTGGGTGAAGGGGTAAAATTGGCCTCCCTTAAAATAAACTATTTCATAATCTCCAGCAGTTGTTGAACAGAAGATTAATATGCACACTTCTGTGAAGATCAGGGCTTGTACTCTAAAGTCTCTCAGGGACTAGAAGCACTTAGCACATGGCTCTAGGATCTGATATGCTAAGGAAGAAAACTTGCCACTTAGAGATGATAAGCAATTAGTCATGTAAACATAGCAGTTATCACCTACACGAGATGATAAAGGTATGTAATCAATTCAGATCGAAATATTAAATTCTACTTTGAAAAACAGAAGCAGCCTAAGGGTTGCTGAGAATTTGACATGCTGCTTATAAGCACAGCCATCTCTTCTGAAGCTAGTAAATCCTTTAAAGTGTCGAGGATGGATTAAAAAATTGCTTCACTTGAACTTTTTATTCACAGAAAAATGATGAAAACGGGAATTGCTCTGGAGAAGGCATTGAGTTTCCAACCACCAACTTGTATGAGTTGGAGAGCAGAGTTCTAACAGATCACTGGTCCATACCCTACAAGCGGGAAGAATCTCTAGGCAAGTGCCTAATTGCATCCACCTATCTAGCAAGACTAGGTAAGTTCTATTTCTACACACATAAAGATAATCTGCTCGGATTTCATAGACATATGGTGCGCAGTTATGCCTTTTGTATTAATTTTGCAGTCGTTAGCACCCAGCAGAGTGATCACATCTCTGTGAAAGTGGTTACCAATGAATTATTCTATCTAATGCTGTAAAAGGAGTGTTGATCTCTTTTTCTAAAGTAATTTGTTTACTTAAGCTTTTTTGGAGGGAAAAAAATGGAGCACATGTTTCTTTATGTTCTAATGATTGTAGGAATTACTGTTTTTTCAGAGCTGAATTACCGACTCATTTTTCATTGTGCTGGTAATTTTCCATTTGTAAAAAACAAGCTGTCATCTAAATTCATGCTGTACCAAGCTTGTGTAACTGGTTGTTTTTCCCTAGTGAAGTGCTTATAGTGCATTAGACCTGAATTTGACTGTTCTGTATTCAGTACTTTGGCTGGGGTTAAGTGTTATGGAGATGACATGCCCAACTCATGGTGTAATGAGAGTACGGGGCAGTTTTTCCAATATGCCTGACAGCAGACAAAAGGGACGTTATAATATGTAGGCAGAATAAAAGTGGTTAGTGATTCTGGCTTGCTTTGTTGATTTTTAACGTGTGTTAAAAGGCTATGTGTAGATTTGTGGGGTTTTTTTTTGGCGGGGGGAGGGATCTGGAGCATCAGGAATGATCTACGCTTAGTATTAAATTTTGAAGAGAGAAATGTGTGTGGTACTAATCACGGTTGAAGAAGTTGTAAAAGATTAAACATTTGGAAACTTCTTATTTCTAAAAGGCAACTTCTTTTGGTTCACGTTCTTTTGTGACTCAGAATAGCATAATGCTTAATAATCAATTAATAGTAGCTATTTTGTTGCTGCTGGTTTTGGTTGGCGTACCGAAAAACTTGCACTGAATTTTCTGAGGTAATCTTAAAACATTTACTTCTTCCTTTCTGTAAAGGTCTTTCTGATTCTGATGAGAATTGCAAGAGGTTTATGGACAGATGCATGCCTGAAGCATTCAAAAAGGTAAGCAGGTACAGTACGGTAATTCACTGCTTGTCTTTAAGTTGTTCATGGTGAAAATAGTGTCTTGTAATCCAGACTGATACATACTTCAGAAACTGCGGTAAACAGTGAGTGTGTTGCTAAATTAAAATCATATTCTGAAGTTGCAGTTCTGCAACTCTTATATGTATTTTTTCTTTTTTTCACTACTTTTCACCTCAGTGATTAATGCCTAACCTGCCTCTCTGGCTGTTTTTCTCTGGGTTATTGTGCATCTTCTCTACGGAGCTCCCCAAACCAGTTTTCTTCCCACTATTCTGTCCATTTTGGACACTGCTGAGTTTTTAGACTACATCATGTACAAAAACATGCATACACCTCTTAAAAAAAAAATTAGTCAGTCCTAATCTTAAAATACTGAGGCATAAGTATATTTAAAGAAAATGAAGATTTAAATGAAAAAATTTTTTTCCATTTGGCTATTAGAGTAATAACCTTGCATATCATTCATTTCACTCAACACTTTCTGCACTTTAAATAAAAATGTAGTCTACAGTGTAGAATCTGTAAAAAAAAAAAAAAAAAAAAAAGAATCTAAGTTCAGAATGTGCTAAGTTACAATTTGCTGAATTTTTTGCAAGTCAGTAATTGAGCCTGATTCGATTGTTTCTTAAAATGGTACAAAAAGTAATAGTATTTAAAATATCAAGCTCTTTAACTGTAAAGACAGCTAATGCTCAGAGCTAGCAGAAATTAAATAATGTTTGCAGATGGAAGCTTCAGGTCCTCTTTAACCAGCTAGGTTAGACCAGATTTAAAGAGCGTGTTTCAGTAGGTGGGAAAGCAGCACTAATAGCTCTCTTCATGGTACATGTTCTTTGTTTTCCAACAGAAACTGCTCAAAAAGTGAGTCGGTAAATGGTTATTACAGATGAATCAGTGCAGCTCTGCGGAACGTGTACTTGAAGATCTAATAGTCATATGTTCATGCTGCAAACAGTTGCATATTGGCTGTTCTTTACAAAGGTTATAATCTTACCAGTGAGTGGAAATGGAAATCAGTTTGCTTTGATACATACTAGTTTCTGTCACAAACTGATGTAAGGCGTAAGGCATTCTTCAATTAAATTACAAATTTAACTAACTCTTAAGTCATTAATATGGAAAGAGGATACAAAATAGCGTACCACCCATTGATTATTACACTCTAAGGAAACATTTGCTCTGAAAACAGTCGGGGGGGGGGGGGGATAAATTTCTCCTGTTTTACATGACTTTGCTCAAACTTCAAGAAATTTCTTCTTTTTTTTTTTTGGTAGCTGTTGACATCCAGTGCTGTTCACAAATGGGGAACTGAAATCCATGAAGGAATATACAACATGCTTATGCTGCTAGTAGACCTGGTTGCAGAAAGAGTAAAACAAGATCCTATTCCTGTGGGCCTGCTCGGTGTGCTTACAATGGTATTTGTCCTTGATGCAGTTTTTAATAACTATGGTGTTTTGAACTTTTGGGATCTGTTTAAGTAATATGGCGAATGAGGGTATACTAGTTCATTGATGAATATCCTCAAAATGTAGAAGTCTCCATTAATAACTGTCATAAATTGTCCTGTGTTTTGTGTGCAATATTAGGGTATTTCATTTTTAAGCTGCTGCTTCTTTTTATCCTATTTAAATTGTATATTGTCAAAAATACTTCACAACTGCTGCCAAGTCAGTGTTTATTTTTTGAAAACTGGTACACTGAGTTCATCTATCCCTTTATATGGATAGCTGGCTCACATGGATATTGGATATTGTCTACATAGAACTGAAATTTTAGGATCCTTTGTACAGTAAGAACTGAGGGGCAGGAGGCAGGGGTCATTTGTTGAACTTTAGTTTTTGCTAGATCTTTAATTGTCAACTAGAAGAATGTTCAACTGAAAAAGTCAATTATTATCAGGGTAAGTTTTGAGACTGGTGTAAGCTGTGCTGTTAATTTCCACGGTGTTTTTCTTTCAAGGCATTTAACCCCGACAATGAATATCATTTCAAAAATCGAATGAAGGTGTGCCAGAGAAACTGGGCAGAAGTCTTCGGGGAGGGCAACATGCATGCTGTCTCACCCATATCCACATTTCAGAAGGTGAGCGTGGCCATGCCCTAAGCTTATTTTTAGGGTAGATGGTTTTGTTTCAGAAAAGATTGGTTAGTAGGTACTTGTAACACAACAAGGCTTAAAAGTGTGATCAAGAATTACAACAAACAGATCTTCAGTCTATGTTGGTCTGTAGAAATGAATTCCCTTTTTCCTCTCAGATTGTTCCAGTTCTCTGTTGGAAACTGGATTTAGAAATTGCTGTGCTATCCTGTCTGAAGTAACACAACAATCAGATGGGTAGATCTGTTGTATCTAAGGACTGACATCTGTTGAGTATGAAATGACCGGGATAACTCAAGGTGTATAGTTCTAGCAGAGAATTCATGCTTTTCTGTCACCCAAGTTGGGGATATCTTCATCAAACACTGGCGAGAAGCCAGTTTTTGAGGTTTGCATTGTCTTGTGGTTGCTCCAGACAGGTGGGTCTAAAAAGGGTCTAAAAAAGAGCCTCGATGTTGTTGATTGTTTCCTGAAGGAAACATGTTTGTGGCTGTAGAAAGAAAATTCTCCATCTGCTGCTTTGGAAAAGGTCCTTTAGTGATGTTCCACACAGCTAATGTGCTATAAATATAGTTGCTTGTGAGTCAGCAGCCACAGTGTGTATTGTTGCCACAGCACATGGTCAGTGATGTCAGGTAGAATCCAAAAACGGATACTGCTAATGAGAACCTCCCAGAGCTCCAGCTACACACTTAGCAAAGGAGCTGTTGTAAACACACTGCTGCGTTCTGTGAAATAACAGCTCGTGCTTTTAGAGTGTGGGTTAATGCACTGAATGTGTCTGTCCACATCTGTTCCAGAAGACAAATGTTTGTTGCAGCTGCTAATTTTTTAATGTTTTAATTTTTCAAGGAACCTCATGGGTGGCTGGTTGATCTGGTAAACAGGGTACGTAAATGCAAACCAAGCAGAAATGTTACTTGTCACTTGAATTCATTGCTCTCCGAGTAATTTCCTCCTCTCCCCACCCTTGTTTTTTCCCTTCTTTCCTCAGAGTGACAACCACAATAAATGGTTTAAAATTTTAAATCTGTCTGCATCTAGGGAAAGGACCTTGCTAAATAGATCTTGTGTTGCTGCCTTCTCCCTTGAGCACCTTTACCATAACATGATAGCTATCACTAAAAGAAATTAGAGTTCAGCTTAGGCTTCAGTGATGTTTCTCAGTCAAATGTGCCAGGCCAATCTACTATTGCTTTATAAGGTCTAGCTTTCGTCACTATATCCATTTTTAGCCAGGACGCTTACTAGCTTGATGTTTAAGCTGGGACCACATATAATTGCATTGCATTCCCACTGTGTCCCTGAATTCTCATGAAAATGTAAAGCTTATGTTGCATGTGTTGTTATATGGTGAAGGATACTCGTTGTCACCCCAGGAACTTTTAGTGGAGTATTTTCTATAATAGCGTATTTGAAAGATAAAATACTGTAGTTTGCTAATATAATATTGATTATTTTATTTCAGTTTGCAGAGTTGGGTGGATTTTCAGCAATTCAGTCCAAACTCAATTCAGAAGATATTGAGCTTGGGGTAAGTTCATTGTTTGTCACTAGGCTGCTTCTCTCTTTCCATTACTCACTTCATATAGAACCAGTAACATCACTTTTGGCAGTGCTGTTACCTTTACTTTGGTACAAGAGCAATACTCCCACATAGCCCTGGAGAAATGCTGTCACACTGGAGGTCAGATGAGGCTGTGTGTAAGAGTCCTGACTAAAGAGACCTTTTGAGACTTCAGAGGAAAGAGGGAAGGGTTAGCATGCTTTTCTAATGTTCAGCCTTCCAGTTAGACATCGATCAGTCTAGTTTCACTGTATATTCACCAGTAGGTCGCTGGTTTTCGGTTTTCTTCAGCTTTATCTGCATTTAGCTGGAAGTGAATTAACTTCCGTTGTGCATTATAGAAATCATTTTTAAGAAAAAATCCTTAGGAAGACAGATACTGTCTAATCTTAAGCAACTTTTCAAGAGCTGTGTTTAAAACCAGTCTTAACGGTTCTAAACTATTTTTTGTTGGCAAAGCCTAACTTATTTGTTTTCAGCTTCCTAACTTGACTTTGTGTCTTTTTTTAAGCTGTGAAGAACAAGGAGGCCAAGGGAAAACAATGTAACCTAGAATCTTGTCTCCAAGTATAAAATTAGTCTGTTTTCAATGAGCTGTCATATTGGGAGAATTGAATTTCTTTTCATTAAGCAGCAAGTATTAATACTCTAAGAAAAGATAAGTTCTTATATAAGCGTGGAAGAAGAGTAAGAAAATTCAATTTAAATCCTGATAGTCCAATAGGAACTTTGACTTTGTTTAATGAGTAATGACTGCTTGTTTAGGGAGTCTTGTTCAGCATCACTAAACTTAGGCCTTTGATTGCAGTGGGGCATATTCAATTTCATTCATAATTTTTGACCCGCTCTTAGAAGAAGCTAGTTTTGATATTCTTCATTAGCAAATGTCTTTTACACACTTAATTTCCTGATGATGGATATCAGTTGAAAACTTTGGGTTGAAGGGAGCTTGACATGTATATGACACATTTGCAAAAGCTTTCTGCCACTCCTTTCTTTGGAAATGAAATTCACCATATGGCTTTAAACTTAAATCTTGTCTTCACACTTCTCATTGCTGTTAAGCAACCAAAATGTGATGTGTCCTTTTCATGTCTGATTATTTCTCTGGCAGAAACAGGATTAGACAGAGAAGACTGGACAGAATGATGAGAGGACTGATACTAATGAAAAATGGGAAGGTGTTTTTAATTTCAGGCGAAAATATGTATTATATTCTACAGCATACAGTAATGTCTATTTCCTGAACCATGTATTGTTGTAAAGGAGTTGCATGCTAAAATCAGTTTATATGTACTGTTGTTTTTTTCTTCAGGCAATCTCTGCTTTAGTTCAACCATTTGGAGTTTGTGCAGAATATCTTAACTCTTCTGTAGTACAGGTAAAATGTGTGTTACAAATTCTTTTCAGCAAATATAAAAGCCTTGAAAAATGTGACTGGTCATTTGCTCAGATTTAGATAGATCTATTTTAACACAGAAATCCCAGGCAGTATAGTGTCAGAAATGCAAGTATGTGAGAATCTGTTTTTTCATCATAGCAATTTGAAAAATAAGAGGACTGAAAACTAGTTTGACTGTTGCTGTGAAACTGGTGACCAATTCTAAGAAGCCTCCCAAATTCACTTTGAGTAAAGTACAAGAACCATTTTAAGAATCCTGAAGGTGATGAATAGAGGGCTCAGACAACATTCAAATTCTTTTTCCAAGCACAGTGATCTTTAATTGTCTATCAACATTTGCAATGGTGAGAAATTTTGGGACTGCTCTTAATAACTTTCATCAGTGTAAAGCATGCAGGGAAAGAATATAACATGATGGATAGATTTTTGTTTTTAATTTCTTTTTCTGGCAGAGATAGAGCGCACAGTTATGAGAGTTTAGACTGGAAAAAGTGTGGTACAGAGATCATGGTGGTTTTTTTGTAAACTTGCAAATGTGCTCTAGGTTTCACATCTGCATTCACTAACAAAAAGTACTGGTTTAATAAATGACAAAGCCTTTATTTGAAAAGGATATATTTTAGGAGTTAATGAGGGTCAAAGGGGCATATGCATCTAATAATTGATGCACTTTGAAATGGGTTTGGGGCAGGTTGGGGTCATCTGTAAACCTATTGTGGTCTCAAGTAGCTTCTTAGTCTAGTTGCTTCTTTTTCTGGACTTACCTAGCAGGATAGTTTTGTATATGTTGCATGTGTTGCTTTATGTCTAAGGTAACTGGACTTTCAGCTAAGTATTTCATTTTGCTGCAGCCAGATATGCTGAGTAATGTAATTGTTTTCAGGAAACATAAAATGATCATCATGCCTTCTTCTCTCATTCTTTTTAGCCCATGCTTGACCCAGTCATTCATAAAATGATTAAATATGTACAGAATGTAGAAGAGAAGGACTTGAAAGACAAGGTAATGATTTATAAATTAAATACTTAAGAACTTTTCCGTATGTTGTGGAAATGGTGTCTGTGTAGACTAGAACATAATCTTATTCTCACTTACAAAAATACAGCCTGTTCTGAATTATGAGTGACTTAGCCCAAAATATTGAAAAGTAGCTAGTCTGCATTTAACCAATTTTTCATAAATCCATTTTAATTAGATACTTAATGTTTTCACCCTTTTAAAAATATCTTCCCAATGTTACTATCAAATACATCTTTGGTCCCCTTCTGCAGTGTACTGATTGCTCACTTTTCTGATTTGCTTGAAGATGCATTCTGTTAAATTCTTACAACTTCTGTGCATACAACTGTTGTGTTATCTGTTTGCTTCTAAAAATCTGGTAATTGTTGTTTAAAATGGTGTCCCTGCCCACAGCAGGGAGGTTGGAACTACATGATCTTTAAGGTCCCTTTCAACCAAAACCATATAATTCTCTGAAAATATCCATGTAACTTGTGACTGCCTCATATTGCACTGAATTTGGCATCCGGCTGTAATAAATTTGAGTACTGACTTTTTACTTAGACTTACTTTTGTTAATTACATACTGGAAATTGTGCATAACAGAAGAGCAATTCAGTGCACCAAACTGTAGCAGGAGAGGTCACTGAACGAAAGGTTTTGTTGTCTTAGAATTCCCGATGTATAAGTAATACTTTCAGATATCTAGCTTAAACAGTCTGTACTGGATCACTAAACCTACTCTTTGTGTATCATTGAAGTCTGAAACAGAATACTAAAACCAGCACTGCCTTTATTTGTCCTTTTTTGTTGTTTGTTTCATTTTCAACAGAGACTGGTCAGTATCCCTGAGCTCTTGTCTGGCATCAAACTGCTGTGTATGCGCTTCCAACCCGATTTAGTAACTGCAGTGGATGACTTACGGCTGGACATTCTGTTGCGCATGTTAAAATCTCCTCACTTCAGTGCAAAAATGAATTCCCTCAAAGAAGTAGGTTTGCCACATGTGGGTGTGTTTGTGTGCGCACATGCATGTGCGTGGGTGGGATGGGTTGTTAGTAAGTTGCTGAAGCCACAACCTTAAAAAGAGGGTGCAACATCTTACAAATTATGTTGCCTTAGCAAAAGCTTATAAATACCAAAACAAATTCGAGTGACAGGAATTGCTTGTAATATTAGTAGCTACTGAAAGGACTGTGGTCTCCCAGTTAGAAAACAACTACACATAATTTGAACCTTTTCTAAGAATGACAGTTTAAAATTCGTTTATAAGTAACAGTGTATATCATTCCTTCAGTACTCTGAGATCATGCTCATAATTCTGAGGTATTGCTTTTCTCTTTTTCCCATTGTGAGGAAAAGGGAGAAAAAAAGGGTAGGGAGAGGCAACTTAATCCTAGATTGCTGTTCTCAGGCCAGATGTATCAGATCATTATACTATGTAGCTGTATTTTTTATTATGGTTGTGTATGGGCATTGTAGTAGTGTCTAGGAGCTGGAGTTTATGCAACAGGGCTCTTTCTGCTAGGCTCTTAGATAAAAGTAAGAGAAGAAAACATTTTATTTGTCTTGGAACCTGTGGTTTAAGTATAGAGTTGTTCATTCACTTCTTCCTTCCAGAAATTGTTCAACTTCGGTGTCTCAAGAAAGACCTTTTTTAGTATGCAGACATTCTAAGGTGTTTTAGGTTACCTCTTCTGGGCTTTTTGCTTCTCTACTTAAGGGAAAATTGAGATACTAAGCCTCACTGCTCTGTGGTTCTTAATCTTAAGCACTGTGTATCCTTGGTGAAGTTATAAAAGCACAGCTTTTGAAGGCTCTAGCATAAATGTACTTTTTGCACCTTTTCCCTAGAGTGATGAGCCTGTATTGGTTCTGTGTTTGATAAAAATAGGACACTAATTTGAGTATCACAGGCAGAAGCCTGAGATAACCCACTTCTGTTATATCTGTAGCAATATGCAGCACAGGCGAGCTTTTCTGTGTCAGATTGGGAACAAGAATCTGCTGCATCAGACCGATTCCTAGGAGGTGGGTTAGGAATTTACCTTTAAACAGTTTACTTAAAAAATAAAAAATAATTGAAAGAAAAATTCTCCTGTGCTCGAAATATTTCAGGATTCACACTTAAGCTTCATAGAAAGCTTTTTTGAATAGATTTCAGTATAAGCACTTATGATGCATGTGTATCATTAGAATCTCACATTTTGCAATTTCTAGGTAACCAAATTAATAGAAGACAGCACTGTGTCCAAGTCGGTGAAGAATGCAATAGATACAGACCGCTTACTAAACTGGCTAGTAGAAAATTCTGTCCTGTCGATTGCTCTAGAAGGTAAGCGCTTTCACAGAGATCTTTGGCATGTGCTTTGAATGTCTTAAACTTAAAAATTTGGTCCGTCCTTTTTAATACATTTTAGTGAAGCATTACTATCAAAGGAGTTCAAGGATTTTGTCACTGTCAAAACAGAGTGAGGAAACCCAGCAGATTTCTGCTACTATCATCTAGATTTCTCTTTGACATTTGTGCAAACGTCTTCTGCTGTACCTGAGGTTTTTACTCTCAGCTTACCTATATTTTTAAACCTGTAGAAGAGTGAGAAAAGAGTTATTTTTTCCAAGCAGTAAGGCCATGTAGGAGTAGATTGCTATCAGATGTATGAAGTAAAACAAGAATAGAAGGAAGCTTGTTCTTTTTCCTTCTTTAGACTGGATTTTTCTGTAGCAATAGATTGAGAATTTTAGAATAAAGATAACTTTATTCTTGTCCCCTTTAATGTAATGTGTTTATTCGTATGCATTTAATGTGTCTAATGATTTAAATAAATTAATTCAATTGCCATTCTTTATTTCATAGGTAATATAGACCAAGCGCAATACTGTGACCGTATAAAGGGAATTATTGAACTGCTGGGCAGTAAATTATCTTTAGATGAGCTTACTAAAATTTGGAGAATACAGGTAAGCAATCAAGGTTAGGCCGATGCTTTTAGGCTGCCTTGGAAAAATAAGTACTTTTTGTTACCAAGTTCTTTAGCTGGTGGAATGTTAGCTGTTCATTTGTCTGCTTTATCATATTTGCTTGGCTCCTTCCATGAGAGACATAAGAGGTTGTCAATGTGCCGGAACATCAGTATAAATCTGTATCTTAAAGAATCGGTGAAACAAGACTTAATGTTTTCAAGCCTTGAGTCTGCTCTAAGTCTTACAGGCTTGACCTTCCTCCCTTTTTGCAAGGAAGCTATTTTTTTGCTCCTGCTGCGGGGCCATGGTGGACCAGGTTGGACCATTGTTCTTTCCTGCTTTTGAGTTGCTTCTAATGAATGACCTCTGTGCCAACGGAACAAGGAGCAGAGTCAGTTATTCCTGGCTTGTGTTTCTAACATGTCCAAAGCTGTTATCCTTTCTCATTAATAGAAATAGTAGAATAACACTTACATTGAAGACTTTTCACTACCTCACTTGGGATTAAAACCTACCTTCTTGTGTTTTCCGTCTTCATTCCAGTCAGGACAATCCTCCACTGTGATTGAAAACATACATACCATTATTGCTGCAGCTGCTGTGAAGTTTAGCTCTGACCAGCTTAATCATTTATTTGTTCTAATTCAAAAGGTAAGTTCTAACATAAATTTGCGTTCCTTAGTGGAAGTACTTAAAAATGCTTCTACATCCAGCCTACCAAAAGGCAAGTGCCTTGCATACATTTATATCTTAGATATAAATGTAAAGTAAAATATATTTGTGTGTGTATATTTAAAAAAAAAGTTGGCTGTAGAACAACACTTACAATACTGATTTTTTTAACCCAAAAACATGGTTGCTACTATATTACTAATTGACTTAGATTTTAATTATGTTATATATTCAGTGCAAAAACACTTAAAAAATGAGATTTTATTATATCTGATCTCTTACAGCGTGTATTTGAAAAAACAATTGGGCAAAATAGTACTGTAATTGCCAGTAACAAAAATGAGGAAATACACGTGGTAGAAACATACTTGTTTTACTGCAGGACAATCAAAACACAAAACAATTGTAAACTATATTTTGCATCCACTTGAGACTTAACAGACTGACAGTTTTTGCTGCTGTAATAGTAAACATTATCTCTTTGCTGTGCAGAGCTGGGAAACGGAGAGTGATAGAGTGCGACAGAAGCTCTTGAGCCTGATAGGGCGCATTGGTCGAGAAGCGCGGGTGGAGACAACCACTGGAAAGGCACGTGGATGTGACTTTTTTTTTTTTTTTTTTTTTCCTTTATTAAACATAGGGTTTGTAGTCTTTGCACTTTTCAGGTCCTGATCGATTCTGGATTTGTTCCTGTAGGTTCTGGAGGTCCTTTGGGAGCTGGCTCATCTTCCAACATTACCATGTAGTCTTATACAGCAGGCCTTGGAGGAACACCTGACAATCCTCAGTGATGCCTATGCAGTGAAAGAGGCGATCAAAAGAAGTTACATCATTAAATGCATAGAGGATATTAAAAGGGTTGGTTTATTATTTTCTCTCTTCCAAAATGAAACATTATTTAGCCTTGATGTTGCCCTCTTCTTTCAGGATGTACAAATTGTGTCCCATCTGTAAGTTCTTACCTTGGGGAGTCCATGAGAGGGGTAGGCTTTGTGTGAGCCAGTTTGACCTTGAGACTTGTAGTAAGTCTCTTGCCTTTGTTTTAAACAAATTTTCAGCACAAGGAATGATCAGTTTATGGGAAACTACCAGGATGGGCCCAAGGTTAGAATTTGCAAATGGAACCACTATAAAGGTATGTCAGTATTTTAACTGTCCCGTTCATGTGAAAGCTTGAATTAGTTTCCTTTGAGATAAGCATGCATTTCTGGCATGTCCCCTAAGTCTCAAAATACAAATCAATATTTAAATAAATCAATATTTAAATCATAGGAATTTTGTATTTCAATTTTAAAAATAGCTTTTCATCTAACATGGAAGAAGCCATTCTTGGGCATGCCTGTGCTAAGATGGGTCTGGCAGCAGCAGACACATGCATGGCTTAATAGACTGTACCTTCTCTGTCCTGCACTGTTCATATTTTCTGAGATTTGCAAGAATTCTATCTTCTGTTATTTGTTTTTTTTATTTCTTTTTTAATTGGAAATATGCCCATAAAACAAAAGGTTTTTACTTTTTTCATGTACTTCTTTCATGGTAAATTAGGTTTTGTCTGTCAAGCAGCATCTGTAGAGGATGTTAGTTCTTTAGGAAGCATAGTATGTTGTTTCTTGATATTGATCACTTTTTTTTCTTTTTTGCCTGTGTTTGTGAATACAGACTTCGAAGTTTGGGTTCTTAATGTCTGCAAAATTGCAGTCTTCTCTGATCTTATGCTTTCCTGTTCTTCCATTCTTTTTAATTGCATTCTGCCAAGGGCCTTAACAAAGGTGCTGCAGTGGGGAACACTAACGGAAAGCTGTAACTATAGGCTGGAAAAAAAATGGGGCAAACATACAATACGCTTTTTAAAATACAGTACATCATTTGCTTATTTCCCTGTGTTAGGGGAAATGGAGACAAATTGGGAGGGAATGTAATATTAAGACAGCATTCTCAGCTACGTGAGGGAGTCTTCAGTAGAGCGCTGTTACAGGCAGGGTACGTTAGTGTCTCTAAGTGAGCAGGTGGTATTGGTTGTTGTCGATATTTAAACCAGACATCACTTATCTGAACAAAAAACTTCAGTACT
Source organism: Anser cygnoides (assembly GCF_040182565.1). Lineage (NCBI taxonomy): Eukaryota > Metazoa > Chordata > Aves > Anseriformes > Anatidae > Anser > Anser cygnoides. The sequence goes on along the minus strand of NC_089880.1, from coordinate 28,497,593 downwards.
GGTTTGTGTGATCAAACTTTACAGAACATGAAGCCTCCCAGAAAAGTGATGAGCAGTTCTAACAATGAGGTAGGATCCTTTGTAGGATCTCTTTCAAAATGCAGCTTAAATAGCCTTTGCTTCCTATCAGAGGGCTCCTTGCAGCACCAAATCAGAAATTTCTTCTCATCTCTTAACCCTCAGTAGTACTTCAGATTTTTTTCTTCTGTTATTCTCACCTTAACAATAAGTAACCTCATTTGACTGTATTTGCCCTTTAAAGCCCTAACTGGCCCGCTTTATCTCCTGTAATTGAGGAAGGTGGTGGTTATTATCCCTCTGGTGCAACTGAGTTTTTGTGTACTAAATTTGCATGTTCTCTAGCAAGGAGGTGGTACTTTGGGCTTAATAATCATAGCAAAATGTTTCAAAGGACGTCTTCAAGAGGGCAAAGGGGCATCTTCGGTGTTTGGAAGGGAACCAGGAACAAGTCACTGAACCCTTCTGAGCTAGTAACTGTTGTTTTGAAACAGGGATATTAATGGAAATCATTACTCTTTAGGAGTCTAAGAGGAGAGTTAATACATTGCTGAGCATGTACACATGCGTAATTCTTTTTTACCTTTCTTACTACTAGTCATCCCAGCACAACAATCCTCAGTTTGTGTGGGTGGTGCCAGCATTACGTCAGCTTCATGAAATCACGCGTTCATTTATTAAGCAAACTTATCAAAAACAAGACAAGGTAAGAATATGTGCTGAGATTATTTTGACACCCTTGTTATGTCTGTATGGCTCTGCTTCTCTAGAGTTTAGAAAAGAGAAAAAAAAAAACACTGATAAGTACAGCTTACAGATATAGCATAAAGTAAATATACAAGTAGGGAGGTTGTGTTGTGTGCTGTCCATTTGTGTGTGTGTGCGTATGCGTATAAATAAAATCTGTTGGCTGTGTCAGGACTGGTTTATTTTATTCTCAGCTTTTTGTAAAATAATTAATGAGTATGTCTCTGTTAAGAAGTTACCATGGCTAATGTTTAGAGCAGCTAATTCGTAATTGTATTGACATTGACAGTTGGAGAACAGACTGAAATACCAGCAACTCATGTGTGCTATTCTGTGGCTAAGTGGAGGTGTGGGACTTTGTTTGCAATCTGCAGCACACACATTTCAGCACATGCTGAAAATGGTATTGCCAGAGGGCTTTGGATATTTGGAATGGGTACAGCTGACTTTGGTGAGAGGGGATCGTTATCCTTTCCATAAAAAACACTTCTCTGTAAAAGACCAGACTGCTGAATGCATGTGTCTGCTTATATATTTTCTTTAAAAACCTCTTTTATTGATGTTTGTTTTTTTACCAAGAGCATTATTCAAGATCTAAAGAAAAACTTTGAAATAGTGAAGTTGGTGACAGGAAGCTTAATATCATGCCACCGTTTGGCTGCGTCTGTGGCAGGTCCTGGAGGGCTTGTTGGAGGAACGTTGGTGGATGGCCGATACACATACCGGGAGGTATTGAACCCTGCATTTCTTACTGCCTTAGGGGCTTGAAAACATGATGTAGTGTATCACTGACCAAGTCTCATAAAATTAGTTGATGTTTCATTTTGGGAATTCACTGGAATATGTTCTGTCTGGAGAATAATTGCATTAGTTCTTATTCATAATTCTGACACTCATCTGTTGGGAATTATTACAGCCTTTTTATATTATGTAGCAAGGGTGATGGAACATCACACTCTACAAGTTTCGTTGCAGAGTCTCTAATGCGTTGAGAACATGATCTCCTTATTCCAGGAGCTCCTGTCTCCAAGCTTGTGCAGCTTTCAGCTTCTATGCAAGCTTCAGCTTGAAGCCTTTTTAGAAAGATAATTAAAAGACAGTACTTTTAACAACTGTATGAAATAGAAACAAAGCTCATTTCAGAGAGTTTCTAGTCCTTGGGCTTTGTTAAGTGTACTCTTATCACTAAGTTTGTCAAAACTAAAAAGAATGTTCAGAGTTCTTGTTATGGGAAGAAAAATCTTAAAACTGCGTTTGTTTCCTTTTCCAGTATTTGGAAGCACATCTAAAATTTTTGGCATTTTTTCTGCAAGAAGCCACTCTTTATTTGGGCTGGAATCGTGCCAGGGAGATCTGGGAATGCCTTGTAACTGGCCAGGATGTTTGCGAGTTAGATCGAGAGGTAAGAAATACTCAAAGTTGTTGTCTGTGGTTGCAGAGTGAATCTTACATGTGCTATTCATGAACCTTTATTTGTGGAGATACATGGAACTTAAGTAGTAAATGTGAAGTAATAAGGCATTATATGCTTGCTGTGTAAGCTAGTGAAACTACTGTTATGTTTGCTTATGACTAGGATGCTCTTTGAACATTAAACTTGACTGGAAGAGAAATGCTGGTGAGGAGATTAGTTGCAGGTTTATGGATGCTAGCTAGAAAATTACTGCCTGAAAGCTTGCAGAGTTGTAAAAGAGATGTTCAGTGATATTTGGGTGCGAGATGACTGTCAAGATTAAGTACCCCAATGCTGCAGTACAGCTGGTATAATAAAGTTACTGTGAGATTTTGAACTTCTTGCTGCAGATCAAACTTTTGTGTGATAAGTTACTATAATATCTGACGTAGTTTTATACAGCAATGACAATCTAAAATACTTGCAATGACAATGGGGTAAAAATATATCTGCTTTTCATTCACAGATGTGCTTTGAGTGGTTTACCAAAGGACAACATGATCTAGAGAGTGATGTACAGCAACAGCTCTTCAAAGAGAAAATTCTTAAACTGGAGTCGTATGAAATTACTATGAATGGTATGAAAATTATGTTGGTCAACAGAACTGTTTTTTAAATAAATACCAGCACTTTGCTTTCTAAGTCTTCAAATTAAATATCAAGCAGCTCTATAAATAAAGGGGTCTTTTTCTATCACTCTGAGTTTTAATAGTTACAGAAGAAAAAAGTCATCTCTTGCATTTGATATCCCTTTTAAAAAAGGATAGAAACTTGTCCTGACCTGAATAAAAAGCTTGCATCACTTTTCACTTTCAGGTTTTAGTTTATTTAAGACTTTCTTTGAAAATGTGAACCTGTGTGACCATCGACTGAAGAGGCAAGGGACTCAGTTGGTGAGTGTTCTGTCAAGTTCATTCTTGTGTACTACTTGTGGCATCTTGAGGCAGGGAGGAGGTTGGACAAGGCTTCTGTATCAGCTGTTTGATATGGTCGTGTTTGTATTAGTATGCAGATTGTCCTTCTAGCATTAATGTTGTTAAATTCTGAAGCTAAAACATTGAAATAACTATAGGAGAAATTCGGCCATTGATAACAAGAAGCTGGTATGTAGCTTCTAAAATTCTGCACAGGTCTAGTAACAATCATGAATTCTAGTGTGAATTTCTCTTGCTTCTCCTTGGCAGGAAAATGTGGGTTTTTTTTTTATTCTTTACAAGGGACTTAGTCTTATCATAGTCAAGGTCTAGCCTACAGCTCTTTTTTAACTTTGTGATCCTTGACTGGCTTTGTTAAATTAATGGTTTTATGTTAAGTAGTTTTCCGTAGGCATTCTAGATCTCTATCACAGAGTTAATTTACTTCAACTGCAGATTTTTTTTGCCAAGTATTGTAGTAGGTTTTATGATGGTTTATTATGTGGTTAGTTACCACATTGACCTCTATGAAACAAATTCCATTCCCAATTACATTTCTCAGTGGTTTTGTACTGTAAAATTCTTCACATGGCTTGACTGGAAGTGCTCTTTGGAACTTCACCTGTAAACAAGTGTTTTGTTTCTAGTATAAATATGTAAGGTTGCAGCTATTGATGTCACTTTGCAATGTGGCAAAACTTGGCAACATGTTGGGAAAGAAAATTGTTAAGATTTAATCAAAAGGTACTTTCCCAGCAGATGAAAAATTGTTTAATTCCCCTGTTTGAACTCATTTTTACTTAAGAAATCCAGTCATGTTTTACTGTTGTTCTTTTTTGCATAGAGTGTAGAAAAACTGGAATTAATAGGAATGGATTTCATTTGGAAGATTGCAATGGAATCACCTGATGAAGAAATTGCAAATGAAGCTATTCAACTGATAATAAATTACAGCTATATTAACCTAACTCCTAGATTGAAAAAGGTAAGCATATTTGTATATGAAAATGCTTTGTCATTCAGAGCAATTTGACACTCTGCATGTTAAAATGTATAGTTTGTTGGGTTCTTTCAGTTTATAAGTAATTCCTATGTTTTTGTATTAAGTTCTAAATCATTTGCCCGTTGTATCTGCAGGATTCAGTATCACTGCACAAGAAGTTCATTGCTGATTGCTACACACGATTGGAGGTAAAAGACAAATTTTAATTGTTCTTGTACCTATGTCCTCTTTCATTTTTTTATGTTAGGATTAGAATAATTGACTATGGTAATTCTATTTAAAGAAAAAAATTCCACAGGTATTTCTTGTCCTTGTAGCTCTCTGGCACATACTAATGGTCCGTTTAAACAACCACTTATATTCCGCTTTGTATTCTAGGCTGCCAGTTCAGCACTCGGTGGTCCAACATTAACACATGCTGTTACAAGAGCTACAAAAATGCTTACGGCAACTGCTATGCCTACAGTAGCAACATCAGTTCAATCTCCTTACAGGTAAGCTTGTATTCAAAAAGGCAAATATGGCCATATATGTTTGCTCCCAGCAACTTCCTGACTGATTTTGAGTGATAATCAAAATTGCTGAGTTATTGTTGGCCAGTAATATTTTGTTCAGCATTCATTTCTCATTACTGGTAGTTGTGTATTCTGTCACAATGTAATTGGAGTTCCAAAAAGATTTTAACAAAACCTGTTTTAAAAAAATAGTATTTAAAAAATAACATATAAATAAAAAGACTGAAAGCCTGAGTGCTGAAGTTCTCAAAATTGCCGTCCTACTGGTCTTGTTTCTGGGGCAACGTGTTGTTTTTTATTTGGGAGAGAAAAGGAGGTTTTTTCATCCTTCCCCTTAATTTATGCTTGCTTAAATGTCTATAGCTTAAATATATGAGCACAGAGGTGACCTCTGGAAACATGAAGCTGCTTCTGAAGTTCAGTATGTCTCAAGCAGCATAATGCAAGATTCTTGACCTATTTTCCTAGTTTGTTACAACTGAATTATTCCCAATGTTAAGGAGTTGCATTTGAAAACAGTTAATTCATGATTGCTATACATGGGCATTGAAAATTAATCTCCGAGACAAGTAACTTATTTTGGATGTTTATCCCTAGGTCAACTAAACTTGTAATAATTGAGAGACTGCTGCTATTGGCAGAGCGTTATGTGATAACAATAGAGGTAAGATAAAAATTTCTTCCTAGGCAAGAATGCAACTTTCAATATTATTAAAAACAGTGAAAGTAATTTAAACCTATGTAACTGTAGTAAATTTGTTACATGTCATCATAAAAATGTCTTTGTTCTCAAGGATGGTATTCACCATTGTCCTTCTCTTCCGGCAGGACCTTTACTCTGTTCCCCGAACTATTCTACCTCATGGTGCCTCTTTTCATGGACATATTTTAACTCTTAATGTTACATATGAATCTACCAAAGATACCTTCACCATAGAGGTATGTGTGTACAGGTTGTGTGTTTCATGCCATGTTGATCTTGTAGCTACTTGGTTCTTTTTGATACTTGGTCTTAATACAAGATACTTGGTCTTAATACAAGCAGCTGTTTTTAAGGACTCGGTCAGCTTGCGAAATCTATCTAAAAATGCTAAATGTGTGCATAAGCTTACAGTAATGGAAGTGTCTGTAGCATAAATGGTTTTGATCATCACTGTAAGGAGGAAAAGTTGTTTCCTTGCTGTTAATGATAGAGTATTTCTAGTACTGTCCTACCCCAGTAGTCTCTTTTATACCTTAATACCTTTACCATCCTATGCAGGGAAGCAGGAGAACTTTCTTGAAAGGTTTCTTTTTTGCTCTCAGGATTGAGTTCTTGAGCAGGCATACTAAACAAATGCCATTTAATTTTACAGGCTCATAGCAATGAAACTGTAGGGAGCGTCAGGTGGAAGATAGCAAAGATGTTGAATTCTCCTGTGGATAATATACAGATATTTGCCAATGACAGCCTGGTACGTTAACTAGAATTCTCATTATGTATAAAAATTGAATCTCTCTTTCAGAACTAAATCATAGATATTTTTTTGCAGCTAACAGTAAATAAAGATCAGAAACTACTCCACCAGTTGGGCTTCTCTGATGAACAAGTCCTTACAGTAAAAACATCAGGAAGCGGGACGCCATCAGGGAGCTCAGCAGATTCCTCAACCACTTCCAGCAACAGCAGTGGTGTATTTAGTTCATCCTATGCAATGGAACAGGTACAGTGTAGTAGCCTGAAAACTGCCCTTGGATTTGAAGGGGATGAGGTAGCAAGGGGGTAGTAGGGCAGTACACAGCTTGGGTGGTGGAACAGATACAGGAAGTTGGAACAGAAGCTTTTTACATCAGCTTCAGTATCCAGTCCTTAGAAGCCTAGGTTTCCTTTCCAACAGCAATTGAAACAAAGCTTTTAAATGCACAATTGTCTTACACATTTGGATTTGACTTTAAAAACTATTTCATCACTTAGGTACCGAGCAGGCTACACTAATCTCTACAGAGTCTTTTGTTAAATCCTGGAACAAGCGACTCTTGACTTAATTTTGAGGTTAGATACTTGACTGGAGCAGATATTTCCAGACTTTCACCATTAATAAAGCTGCAGTATGAAAATAAACTAGAAAGTATCAACTAGCCTATTCAGACCACTCCTAGTCTGCTTTATATATGGACATTAAATAATAGTTGATGTCAAAATTTGCTTATTAAAAGGGAAATGGGGTAATAGCAAAATACAGATAGTCTCAATCTGGAAGGTAGGTGGGATTTCACAGAGCCAGGTTGACATCTGGGTCAGTTGCTTCAATGAAGAGCTCTATTAAATTACTTAAACAGAGTGGGCAGGACAAAAATAACACCATTGTATTTTTGCTTAATTCTCAGGAGAAATCCCTCCCTGGAGTAGTCATGGCTCTCGTGTGTAATGTGTTTGATATGCTTTACCAGCTTGCCAATCTAGAGGAGCCAAGGTAAGCAAGCAAAGTGGTTATCAAATATTGAAGAAATGCTCATGTTGCAAAGCTCAAATAGCTGCTTATTTTATAGTGTATAAGTATTCACCTGGCCACGGTGTGGCTGAGCCCTCTTTTGCCTAAGTAATTTCTGATAACTTTTCAGAATAACGCTGCGAGTGAGAAAACTTCTGCTTTTAATTCCTACTGACCCAGCTATTCAAGAGGCACTTGATCAGCTTGATTCCCTGGGAAGGAAGGTATGGATTAAACAATACCAAATGCTGGTGAGCTTAACAAAAAGGGTTTTACTAGCAGATTTCTTAAGTTATCTGTAAAATGACAATCTTTGGGTTTGAAGCTACTGCAAAACAATGCTTATCTTAAGGATTAATGACATGTTTCTGAGCATTTGGAGATGAAAGGGTTATTATAGGGATTATATGAGATAATATAACGTTGCCAATTATAACAAACTGCAGTAGTCTAAAAATATTTTTTTTTCTGTGACTTATTCCTCCTAGAAAACACTGCTCTCAGAATCTAGTTCTCAGTCTTCAAAATCCCCCTCCTTGTCTTCAAAACACCAACATCAGCCCAGTGCTAGTTCAATACTAGAAAGTCTTTTCAGATCTTTTGCTCCAGGCATGTCCACCTTTAGAGTACTCTACAATTTAGAGGTAAGAAAACAAATTTTCTTCTTTCATACTTGTGTTTCTGAGTGCTAACGTTTAAGTAGATCAAACTTTCTTGGGCAGGAAGCCTCAAGTTCACCATGACGTTATGGAAAATGCACATGTCGAGTCATAGCCTGTTTTTCTGTATACAATAAATTCCCCGTAACAGAAGGGGTAAAAAGTTCCATTTTAGAGACTTTACTGTGAAGCCACGCCTCTCTTGTCATTGTAAGGTGGAAAGAGTATTTTAATTTATGTGGAGAGAAGCAGAGAAATGTTGAAATCCTTACCGTTTAGGTACAATTCCTGCCTGAATCTCCAGATACTTAATGAATTTTTTTGTCATATAAAAATGTTGGTCCTTTTAAAAATGAAAGGGAGTAGCTGTTTAGTTTAATTGTTTCTACTCAAATCCTTTTGAAAGGTTGATTATTTTAAGGGAGAATAATACTAGAGATTCAGAGGGAGCTGGCAAAAAGAATGCTAATTTTCCTTCTACATAAGTCTACCATATTCTGTCTGTAGAGGCTAAGGAGGAATATTTCTTGAAGCATTCAGCTGTGAAGAATTTTCACTATCCAAATGCGCAGGGCTTTTACCCAGGAGCTTCTGGCCTGTTTTAACTGTGCATGCAAAGTGAGTGGAATGCATACAATTTTTTTTAACCCTAAGTATTCTCCTCCGTAAGTTCTTTATCCAGAAGTCTGAAAGACTGGGTTGGACACTGTAAAAAGGTTCTTTCCAAGTGCTCAGTGCATGGATTTTAAAGAGAATGAGAGGGTTCAGTTGGTGGTGTTCTTACGTTACATTAATCTGCACACTCTAGGAAACTGGGCAGTGTCTACTTCTGCTCACAGATCCCACTGTTAATAAGGACGAGTTACAAATGCAGTCTGAACAATATGAAGTTGCAGGACCATTGCTAGCAGCTTCAAAAACAGTGGACAAAGTAACTGTTCTGTCCTTCTCAGCGTGTGCCAAGATTGCTGTAGGAATTTTGTTATAGTTGCCTTCCTTTGGACTTCTGCAGTCTTAACATTCACTCTTGATCATCCTACGCTCTGACATCCCATTGCAGTGGTAGGGTTCCTCCTTTTTCTGTCAAGCTGGAATGAAGTATATTTGTCTCTAAAATGTGTTGACAAGTTCTACAACTGAAAGCAAATGGCTTACCATATCACAGCAAGGATATTTTGTTGAACTGGCAGGTTATCTTACAGTGTGACAAGATGGCTATCTACTTCTATGCCAGAGAAAATAATGAAAGCAAGCAATAAATTGTTTGTTTTTCTGGCAAGGAATAAGTAGTAGTAAATTGGATTAGATGCATAGATTTTATGAGTGGACTTGCTCTCCAAATCCAGTCAAGCCAGTTGGAAGATGCGTATTGTCAGAAAAAGATGGCATGGTGTTCTATTCCCCCAGTTGGTAACCTGTTCAAACACTAGGAAACCAGTCTGGAACATTGGGGTAACTGCTTTCTGAAGAATGTGCACAGCAAATTTTAGAGCATGTGAAAGATGAAAATTATCTGTTTCAGAGGTTCAATGTTATATTATGCAGTGTTGTAATAAGATTTCATACCTGGAACTCTGTAAGCCATGCAGCTGTTATGTGAGCATGGAAATGATATATTTTGTTTTTCCATATGCAGCATTGTTGGCTGTACATGCTGAAGGGACTTCTCAAGAAAGCAAATAACTCCTATATTTTTTCTATTTATTTTGGTTTTAAAAAAAGTGAAATTGATTATAAATGTGCCAACAGAGACTGCAGAATTCTACGTCCATATTTCCGAGTGTAAGTGGATTCTGTGAAGTTCAGTGCTGACTTAAAACAAGAGGGATAATGCAGAGGTGAAGTTCACAAGGGCTGTAGAATTATCTGGACAATCTCTTAAAAAAAAAAAAGAAAATAGTAATTAATACAATTGTGTTTCAGAAGACATGAATTAATAAAATACCCTAAAAATGGCTTACTTATGGCCTGCTGTCAACTGAAAGTCTAGAAAGGAGAAGGATTTGTGCTCTTAAGGAGTTCCTTCTGAGCCTGAAGACGCATTTCACAGGCTAGAGTATGTACTTAGTAAATAAACAGCAGTGAAGATAAAAATGCCCTTTGATACAGGATAAATATCTGTAGTAGTCTTTGCTGTCCTGGATATTTTTAGTGTGATTTCTTTACATACTAGAGCTTCATAGAGCTGTATTGTTAATTCCATTAGTAGTGGATTTTTTCTGCTATAGTTTTGACCTTCAGCAGTAAAGGAATACTAAGATTTATGCGTGGATACTTTATTTTAGGTACTGAGCTCCAAGCTGATGCCAACTGCAGATGACGAAATGGCAAGAAACTGTGCCAAGTCTTTCTGTGAAAATTTCCTCAGAGCAGGAGGTTTGAGGTTAGATTTCAAAATCTTGACTCTATTTGTAACACTTCATTTAGTTAGCTGTTCTCTGTGGTTCTGCTTTCCATGCTGTAGCACACTTGTACGGTTTTGAGCTGCTTTTTTTAGAGGAAAAGTCCATCCAAAGCTATCCTTTCATTTACCAGTGTCTGGAAAGATACCATAGCTACCATAGTAATGTAACTGAGTATATCATGTTAACACCAACATAAAGATAGGCACAGATAAGCCTATGAAGTGTAGCTTACACAGAGGTAGTTACATGCTAACTATTGAAATATCCATTATTTTAGTTCAAATTTGTAAGTGGCTGCATTACACATGCTATATCCTGCATATACACCAGCAGACAGTTTTTAGCAGTCAAAAACGTAGATTGTGTATTGGGAACCAAATTAAATTTGACCATCTCCAAAATCCAGACCCTTCAGATAAGGTACAGGCATTTGGAAGACCGGGCAACATTGCTTATAATTGTGTCAAAATGGTCAAGTATGTGTTGCTCTTAAACTTCTGTACCCCATAGATCCTGAAGCATTTACCAGCGGGAACAGAAATCTCCAGTCTGTAAATGCAGGAGGGGAAAATAGGGATGTTAGTCTCCAAAGCTGCCAGTTTGGCAGTTTTAATTGGCATTCAACTGAGTGAATAAGAGGAGGGAAGGATGGAGATAAATTAATTGCACCTCTTTCCTAAGTGAAATGCTTTGAAACAGAGCCTGTATTATTGATTTGTTTTTAAGTTTGGTGGTGAATGTGATGCAGAGAGATTCCATCCCATCAGAAGTAGACTATGAAACCAGACAGGGAGTCTATTCCATCTGCCTGCAACTTGCAAGGTAAGTAATTGCTTCTCATCAGATTGAGTGCTACTTCCTTGGCTTTTGGATTGTCCCTTGTAATATTTAAGTTTGAAATAGAACTCAAAGTATCAGTTATTCACTTGCTGTGAACATTCAAAAATAAGCTTGACATTTCTGCTCTGTGAATGTAGGTTCTTGCTTGTTGGCCAGACAATGCCTACCTTACTGGATGAGGATTTTATTAAAGATGGGGTAGAAGCATTGTCCTCACGCCCCTTCCGTAACGTCAGCCGGCAAGGAAGTAGGCAGATGTCCATTTGTGGAACACCTGAGAAGTCATCCTACCGACAGCTCTCTGTGTCTGATAGATCCTCCATTAGGGTAGAAGAAATCATACCAGCAGCAAGAGTTGCCATACAAGTAAGGAAGCGTTTGATAATTTATGGTGATGTAGCAGTGTGATCTCTGGTGGCAGCTGTATAACTCCTGGAATTTTCAGTCAAAAGTCTACCTTCTATACTAGTTCTTGCCCAGGCCCTATTTAAAAGCCTCTGAAAATCCATGTTATCAGTCCCTCTTCCCTACCTTTATCTGGATTTTAACATCTAACTTAAGGCATCCTTAAGTCTGGTTAGAGAAGAGAGAAGAACAAATCCAAATGTGAATTTGACATGATCCAGAAGATACGTTCCTCTTATCCCTATGATTAACAAAGGCTGTCGACCATCACAGAATTAACACTTTCTTGTTCCTTCAGACTATGGAGGTGAATGATTTCACTTCCACAGTGGCTTGCTTCATGCGACTTTCGTGGGCGGCTGCTGCAGGACGACTGGACCTCGTAGGAAGTAGTCAGCCAATAAAAGAAAGCAACACTTTATTTCCTGCAGGGATTCGAAACAGACTTAGCAGCTCAGGTAGGTTACTGTGCCTAACATCTTTTAAAACGTCTTTATTGAAGAAAGCATTTGGAAGCCATCTTTAGGGATGAAAGTACTTGGTTTATTCTTAATTTAACACCTGTGAAGTGTGAAGCTGAATTACACAAATCTGAGAAAAATGTTGTATGTTCATGTCTCTTTTAGAGAAGACTTAAGTTGCAGGTAACTGACCAGGGGCTGAAGATATCTGAAAAATGTAATGGATTATAGCACTTGTTCGTTTCTTAATACAGGAAGTAATTGCAGTTCAGGAAGTGAAGGCGAGCCAACAGCCCTGCATGCTGGTATCTGTGTGAGACAGCAGTCTGTATCTACCAAAGATGCTTTGATTGCTGGAGAAGCCCTGTCTCTGTTAGTAACCTGCCTTCAGCTACGCAGTCAACAGCTAGGTATGAAATACAATTGGATTGCTTGGTATTTGGAGTATAAGTAGGGGGGGGGCTTTTGAAGATCGTTTTAAAAAAAAACAAAAAACATAGAAACTCCTAAATTTATAAGTTACCTTCTCAGCTCAAGTGAGAAACACACAATTTCATTTAAAAAATGCAATTTTTTTTATACCCAGGACTGAACGGTAGGTGGCATGAAACAAGGCATGTGGTGCTGTGCCTTAGTGAAATGCACTGGGAAAACTAACTTACTGCCAGTATATAAATATTTGTACTGGCTCTGAAGGACATAATTCTGCACGTGCTGCTGTTTGCACAGCTAATGTTTAGTACTTGAACCTTTGTGTACAAGAAATGTAAATGGTGGTGGAAGGAGAAGGAAAATGCTGTTATGAGGTAGTGCCCATCTCTGACAGCAGGAGATAGAGAAACATGCAAATACCCGTTCTTGCTTTTTGGTATTGATAGGAGGGTATTTCATATAAGTCCTATATGGTATTTTAATGTAAGACTGAGTGATTTTAAATGCTTATTCTAGAAAAGATAACCTCGTATTCTTCTGTTCTAGGATCTTTTTACAATTTGCCTTGTGTTGCTGATTTTATCATTGACATACTGCTTGGATCACCAAGTGCTGAGGTAAGGGTCTTTGAAAACATCTTAAATATTTCGGTGAAATATGTACACTTTGTTCATTTCATGTGGTCTGAAGATAAAATTGTTCATTACAAGTATTCCAATATTGTTTGCATAAATAACCTCTGTGTAATGGCTAGTGATTCCAGTACTTAGTGCTGTATTGATAACAAATGTTGAAGTATTGCATTCCTTAGGCTTGTATAATCCATGAGGCACAGAGCTGTGCTTTGAATAGTCTGAAAAAACTTCCATTTTGGTAAGACAGAAGCTATAATACTAGTACCTTTACCTTCTCAACAAGGGGAAGTCGTGAAGGAATATTGTCTCAAAAGATTTGGGTAAGATCTAATGGACTCTTCTGGACTTCTGAAAAAATCTTCCAAATGTCAGAACCCTACTAAAATTTATTTTTTCTGATTTGAGATTTTTCTGGATATTCAAAAATTCAGAGATTTTTTTTCAGGCCACACACTTCATTTCGTTGCATCCCACCTATTTTGTATGAAGTTGTTGCATCTTTTCACCCTTTATCTGAATTGATAGTCTGTGTTTAATAAAGCATCAGAGCTGTTAGCAGAGGGATGAAAGTGGTTTGCTACATCCCTATAAATAGAGAAGCCCTGGTTGGTGGGTGTGGAGCTCATGCTCTAGTTTCCACAAGATTTTCGGTGTCTGGGTTTTGTCAGATTTCTAACCAAACAAGTGTATTTTTGGCAGCCTTTGAGTAAGGTCTTGTGCTTGACAATGATACTTTTTCAGATTCGTCGTGTTGCCTGTGACCAGTTGTACACCCTTAGTCAGACTGACACGTCAACTCACCCAGACGTACAGAAGCCAAACCAGTTTCTCCTGAGCGTGATTCTCAGTGCCCAGCTGCCTCTTTGGTCACCAACCAGCATCATGAGAGGAATTAACCAGAGGTAAGGCAGATGTGTGTTTACTAAGGAAGGAAACCTATTGCTTTTTTAAATCAGTAGTGCTTTGGAAGCTCTGAGGTGTGAGTAGGACTTTGTTTTTGCAATTCTCTGAAAAGTAGACATGCCTGTCATACCCCAGAAAGTTCAGGAAGTATGTAAATTGGAGGGAAGTAAAGCTGGATTTTTAATGTACAGCTCTTCCTCTGTGAACTCATACAGTTTGTTTTTTAACTTCCCGGAGGCTATAGTTGCTAAATAGGCATTCTCTTTCTAGGATTTTCTTGTGGTAGTCAAAATGAGGCCAGAGTCCTGAATGAGGTGAAGAGGTGATGGGATGTATGACAGTAACACTGAATTTTTTCGATAGCGTTGTATAGATCCAGAACAGAAATTGATGCGGAAGGGCCCAGCTTTTTCAATAATGTCTGAACAACCAACCTCACCTGTTTTCTTGTTTGTTAACCATTACACCTGCAAAGACTCAAGTCCTGTTGACATGTCCCTGACTGGCCAAAAATTACTGAATATACTTGTCTAGAAGAATTTCTAGAAGAATCTGAGTAGAGGAGTAACTGTGAAGCTGAAATATGTTGGTGTTACCATTTGATATCTAACTGTTATGAGGTGAGGAAAGAAAGCAATGTTAAATGTTACTCCAAAAATAAATAAATAAATCAGAAGCAATTGTTTTAAAGCTGCAGCACATGCATAAAGAAGCACTACTGAGACAGGTACAATGCTTGGATTAGATGGACAGAGCACGTGGGCCTTAAAAGTAACTGCTTAAACTAAAATTAGAAACTTTTCTCTAAAATATTCTTTTATTTGTATCTTTTCTAGACTTTTGTCCCAGTGTACAGAATACTTTGACCTGAGATGTCAGTTATTGGATGACCTGACATGTAAGTACATTCATGTTACTGCCCAGACAAACATGCTATTCAGATTGCAAGTTCTAGACATGTCTTCCTTCTGTTGACAAGATGCAGAATGCAGACATTGAGGATTAACTCGTTGTGACTTGCCAGTGTGCTGGCCATTCTGTGTTGTTAATGCCTGACATGGGCAATTCTCGGTGTTTGGTAACTGCAAGGCAGTTACTCCTCTTGGAAAGTGAAATGAGTTCCTTTGCAGAAGGTGCGCTTTTTACATATTGTGAGGGGAAATTAGACCATCTGTTAGGCCTTCAGATGGAAGTTCAGAGATGAAAAATTATAGTAAGATAATCAAGAGCCTTAAGTTAGATAGTATGTGTATGTCAGTTTCCCCCATGAGGAGCTATGAAATACCTACCTGTATCCTCCTGTATCCTCAGTTTGCAGAGTAAATCTCTGCAGCGCCTTCCCCATAAGGAGGATATACATATAAACATATTACCACTCCACACTGCCTGTACCTTCTCAGAATTCAGTTGGACCTAATTCAAGAAACCTTTCCAAGAATCTATTCCCTTTCCTGGGAAATTCTCTCATTGACTTTTTCCTAGTCAGTAACATAACAGCACATGAGTGGAAGTCCAGTTCAAAAGCTTTCTACTCTTGTTTGAGACCTTTGTATTTAAATTCTACACTTATAC
Organism: Anser cygnoides; assembly: GCF_040182565.1. Taxonomy (NCBI): domain Eukaryota; kingdom Metazoa; phylum Chordata; class Aves; order Anseriformes; family Anatidae; genus Anser; species Anser cygnoides. The sequence continues at coordinate 28,482,160 of NC_089880.1, read as the reverse complement.
ATACATAGAACTGCTGATCTTTTTGTGGGGATGTCCCTTTTTATCTTGTAGCATCAGAAATGGAACAGCTAAAGATAAGCCCAGCTGCCATGTTAGAAGATGAGATCACCTGGCTAGACAACTTTGAACCCAATCGCACAGCTGAGTGTGAGACCAGTGAAGCTGATAACATCTTGTTAGCAGGACACTTAAGGCTCATCAAGACTCTCCTTTCACTTTGTGGAGCAGAGAAGGAAATGGTTGGTAAGTATTCCTTTTTCATTCTAAAGTGGCTAGACCAGCATGAATTCTGCACAGTGTTAAAAATTACGTAGAAAACGTGTTGAAGATAGAAGATATATAATTATATCATTAGGAGTGACAGAGCTGAAAGGAATAGCATTGGCAGTTCAGTATGTAATGTGTTCAACAGTAGATGTGGATTACTGTGTTACAGGTTCATCTTTGATTAAGCCGTTGTTGGATGACTTCCTCTTCAGAGCGTCCAGGATTATTCTGAACAGCCATTCCCCGGCAGGCAGTGCTGCAATCAGTCAACAAGACTTTCATCCAAAGTAAAAATTGCTTTTTTTGTTTGCCATGGGTTTTGTCCAAGTACTCATGAATGTAAATGTCACACTGGGGCTATAGATACACGGAGTTCATACCAATGTTGGAGCTTTCTCCAGAGCATACCTTCCCAATTTATACATTTCCTACATAAGTGTCCAAATAGTGTTTTTTGTAAGTTGCATGTTCTTGGCATCTTTAATAGGCTTTTAAAGTTTCATGTAAGTAACTGGCATTTTTATTAACTTTAACTACATTTTATTAACTACACCTTAATGTATTGTTCCATTGCTGTTCATCTCAAGCATTCTCTCATTTGCTTAAATAAAGCCTTTTCTTTGGCCTTCAGAAGAAAGGGCTAGTGTGCTTGATCTGTTGAAGAGTTAAGTAAAAGTGTTTTCTACTGGTTTGGCACACTGTAGGTCTAAGGTCGCCACTTCCAAGCAAGGAAGCTGTCTGGTCTAGCTCTTCCAAAGCTCATCTCAGTGTACGTGAGTCATTTTGTCTCCACCAGTGTTACAGTAACAGAGAGAATCTGATTGTTAGTCCTCAGAGGTGGAACAAACTGTCGTCTTTTTTGGGCACCTTGCTTCCTTGCTACTGAATGTTAAGCACAGATATCTCCATGTCAGTGAGAAAGGCTTATTTAAAGGAGTGTTTCTGGGGCTGCTCATCCTCTGATTGCTTTCCTTCCCCTCTGCCTCCCCAAGAAAGAAGATAAAAAAAACACTCTGCAGTCTCTCAGGAGTTTTTTTAGCATTTAAACTAGTCCTTTTGAACAATTGTCACTTGTTCTGAGTAATATGGCTTTCTAGAATTAGAAATAATTGAGTAATCCTTAAAAATAGATCTCAACTGTGGTTTGCTTTTTAGGTGCAGTACAGCAGATAGCCGATTAGCTGCCTATGAAGTGTTGGTAATGCTGGCTGATAGCTCACCTTCCAATCTTCAGCTTATTACAAAAGAGCTGCTTTCTATGCATCACCAGTGTGACCCTGCACTTACCAAGGAGTTTGACGTAAGCAAGAAGCCTTTTTTTAATTTGCATTAGTGCGATAGCATTAGTACTGTATGATCTACTGAACATGGTCTTTAATTTAAAATTACAAAAAAGCAGACGAGTAAATGAAGACCCAGTTGATCTTTCTGAGAAGCAAATACTCTTGTGAGTCTTTGTCAATTATCTGTGTAAGAAAGAAGTGTTGCCTAACTATCACCAATTTCATTTAGATACGTTTTAGGCTGCTTTTTCAGTTTTATGCTGGATGTTAACTGTATAAATGAGCAAATACAGCTCTTGTGATATTTCAGAATTAGTTTTCCTGGTTTTCCATAAAATAGCACAAGTTTTTTATAAAGGTGATTATAAGAGATAATGTTGGAGTCTCACGTGTTCTATAATTTATTAAGACAAAATATTTCTCATTGTAGTATCTTCCCCCAGTGGATAGTCGCTCCATTTCAGGATTTGTGGGACTAAAGAATGGTGGTGCTACTTGTTACATGAATGCTGTCTTCCAGCAGCTATATATGCAACCTGGTCTCCCAGAGGTAATTGGTTCAGTGTCCTGTAAAGTCCTTTTTTCAAAATTAACTGTCAACTGAGCTGCAAGTTCATCTCACATTACTTGTAACATGAATTCTTGTTTTTCTTTAAAGAAAAAAGTGTGTATATACATAGTGTCTATGTATAAATATATATAGTGCATATACATAGAACATATACACTCACACAAATGATTACTTTTAACTTGTCATGCTGTGTCATGAAAACCTAGTATTGGTATTATTAGTAGAATATTAGTACAAGAAGGAGTAGAATATTAGGAGTATTAGTTCTTGGCAAAGTTAGTGAAGTTATTTGTTTCTTCCCAGGCCCTGCTTTCCATTGATGATGATACAGACAATCCAGATGACAATGTGTTCTATCAAGTTCAGTCTCTTTTTGGTCACTTGATGGAAAGCAAGCTACAGTATTATGTACCTGAGAACTTCTGGAAGGTATTATTTTTGTTTAGAATATATACTTTTCTACTTAACCTTTTTTTACCTTTTTCTCTTTGCAGAATTTCTAGGGATAAAGTTTTACCTCAAAAAGTCAAAATGTGTAGAAATAATGCTTATCGGTGAAGTTTTTTTAATATTTATATGGAACTGCTACCTCTTTATACTTTATATAGATCTTCAAGATGTGGAATAAGGAACTTTATGTTCGAGAGCAACAGGATGCTTACGAGTTCTTTACCAGTCTTATAGATCAAATGGATGAGTACCTCAAGGTAAAAACCTCAGGTTTCTTTCCTTGTTTACATGTTTCTCTTGGTAGTCAAGTCTATTCATTTCTGTCAGTCATTCTTTTTTTCTTTGGAAAAGAAGGCAGAGAACCACTTAACTATTTTGTGATCTAAGTAATATTCAGAGGCTTAAATTTCATGCTACATACTTGGTCTTTCAGTCTGAATAGATATATATATATATAACTGATGTCTAATTTTTTTTATTTTCAACAGAAAATAGGAAGAGACCAAATATTTAAGAATACTTTTCAAGGTATCTTTTCTGATCAGAAGATCTGCAAGGACTGTCCTCACAGGTAATGTTAATTTTACTGCATTAGGTAACTTGTTGTGTGCTGCCATAACTATTACAATATGTAGGTCAAAATAGCACAAAAAGTAATATGCCTTTGACTGTAAGCATCATTGCTGTTGATAGCTACTGGGCAAACGCAGTATTTCCTACGCATGTCTTGTTAATGCACTTCACATAGGCTCTTCTCTGTCAATGTCTTTACCATTTTTCTTCTTTACTTTAGGTATGAGCGTGAGGAAGCCTTCATGGCTCTCAACTTAGGTGTGACTTCATGTCAAAGTTTGGAAATATCATTGGATCAATTTGTTAGAGGAGAAGTTTTGGAAGGAAGTAATGCATACTACTGTGAAAAATGCAAAGAAAAGGTATTGTTTTTAATGTATGTAAGAGTATTCAGCTGTAGCTTGATATTTTAAGCATTGCATGGTCACATGAAGCCGCATTTAAATACAACTTACTCTTTTTAATTAAAAAGTTAAATCCAAATTCCATGTAAATAGCTTTCTTCGTTTCTTGTAACTCATATTGTGGACTAAACATTTAGAGGGATGGCAGGATGGTACAATGTTCTGTAACATGCCAGCCCACTGCACAAACATAACTGCCACAGTACCCTGTCTGTAGGTGTTAACAGTCATCCTATGGTCATCCTACCTTCAGTAGCTGTATTGTGCATCAGTTCAAGATGGTTGGAATCAGGCTTCTATAGAAAAATGGTAGCTTGCTTGAGCTATATAGATAGAGGTGATATTCTTTTGTCTTTTTAAGAGAACTACAGTGAAGCGCACATGCATCAAGGTCTTACCAAGCCTTTTGGTGATTCACCTCATGAGATTTGGCTTTGACTGGGAGAGCGGTCGTTCTATTAAATATGATGAACAAATAAGGGTAAGAAGACTATTGGTTATGCTCCCCATTCCCACCATCCCTTCCACTCGGTGGAGTGCGGTGCACTCACCCTTCCTATTCATACTCCCTTCTTTCCTCCACATTTCAGTGCTGGACTCTTGAATATGTAGAAAGCTTACAATGTGATCACGGTACAGAAAATAAGTACTTCTACAAACTTTGCCTGCAGCATTCTCAGAGTACTTTCAGAAAGCAAAAGCCTCTGCAAAGACATCTTATTTAACTTCTGTGTCATAAGGATTAAAAGTTGTACTAGCATGCTTTCCTTTAGCACTTCCAATATGGGAGTATTAATACAACTCTTAAAAAAAAATTACATTAAGCAAGTGCATGTCAAGATCTCTCAATCTAAAATATCTCTTCACAGTTTCCCTGGATGCTGAACATGGAGCCTTACACTGTGTCAGGGATGGCTCGTCAGGATTCGTCCTCGGAAGTGGGGGACAATGGTAGAAATGCAGATCAAGGAAGTGGAGGCTCCCCAAGGAAGAAAGTTGCACCTACAGAAAACTATGAGCTTGTTGGTGTGATTGTTCACAGTGGCCAGGCACATGCAGGGCATTACTACTCTTTTATAAAGGACAGGAGGTAATGTCCAAGAAGACTCGCATAATGGCTTTGAGAGCAGTCTAAAGACTACTTGTTTTGGGAGGGTATAGTGAGCCATTCAGAGCTCTTTTGGAAGCACTGGTCTTTCTTAACACCTAGCAGAGTTGTCCACATTATCAAAATATCAGGAATTCTTACGTGCCTTGTATTGCAATGAGGACTTCCTGTGATACTTACTTCTCAGTGATGTGCTTCTGTTGTTTTTTTTTAATCAATTGGTTTTTGGAATCCAATTTTATCGAGTTAAGCTTTCTCTTTCTTGTCAAAACAAATGTGAGTTCAAGGTTTTCATTGCTAGGGTATTTGGGGTGGTTTGTTTTTTGCTAGACAATCAAATAATATTGCTTCTGTTCTGTTTCTGTTCTTTTTTTATTACAGAGGATGTGGAAAAGGAAAGTGGTATAAATTCAATGACACCGTTGTTGAAGAATTTGAGTTAACTGATGAAACCTTGGAATATGAATGTTTTGGTGGAGAGTACAGACCTAAAGTCTATGATCAATGTAAGCAGAAGTGAAGATGAATTTACAGTAGCTTTGTTTCATGTTAGTTCTCAATAGAGCTAAGTCCATTATATTTACTTAGAGTGACATGATCTAATAATCCTTTCCAAACATTTTTTTTCTGATTCTGATTTACTGAAGGACATCACTTGTTATATCCTAATATGTTCTGCTATGGCCTAAAATATTGAACCATATTCACTGTTGTACAGCTATTTGCGAACTGAATAGCAGAGGAGATCCAGAAGTAAAATGGCATGTTATTAAAAATGGTTTAAAGAAAACACAAAACAGGCCTTATTTTAGGCTAGTCAAAATGTGTGTAGAACATGGTGTGGGATCGTATAGTTGAACTTTGCAGTGCTTTAAGGAATTAATTCCAAACATATTTCCACCATTATTCACTTACTTTGTAATTCTAATGGTTATCTTTTTAAAATACATATGCTGTTTGTGTGTGCACTGTTTTTTATTATTCACTAACGTAGACTGATGCTTTGATCTGAGAAATAACTTCGTACGGCACAGTCTATTGCTTGCACACCCAGTTTCATTCCCATGTAGGAGTGAAGAGGGTGCTAAACCCTCAAAGGCTTTTGTTGAATGCCTTTTCTCTCATCAGCTAATCCTTACCCTGATGTACGTCGGCGGTACTGGAACGCCTATATGCTGTTTTACCAGAGAGTGTCTGATCAGAACTCTCCGGTCTTACCAAAGAAAAGTCGAGTGAGTGTTGTGCGTCAGGAAGCTGAGGACCTCTCCTTGTAAGTTTCTCTTGTGTCTGTAAAGACTTACCCTATATTGATGTCTAGACCCTATCTGCAGAACTAAGGAATTGAATAATTCTTGTTCAACACAGCAGTGTACCAATCCTTCTGGTTTTCTTTAAGCTGTTTAATTGAATATTCTTTTATTGGTTTTATAAATTCCTCTTCCATACTCCTGTCACCATTGGAATAAGAAATTCAGGCTGACTGACAGCCTCATAAATTACTTAGACTGTCATCTGAACTTGCTTTAAGATAATACTGGCTCTATTGTTATTTTAAAATTTGAACTGCAGATTTGTCATAGAATTTCATTATTGACCTTGAGCTTCTATATATTTTAGATCTGCTCCATCTTCACCAGAAATTTCACCCCAGTCATCACCTCGACCTCACAGGCCCAACAGTGATCGCCTATCCATCTTAACCAAGCTGGTTCGGAAAGGAGAAAAAAAGGGGCTTTTTGTAGAGAAAATGCCTGTACGGATATATCAGGTAGAGAACTCTGCAAGTTGCAAATAAATGCTATTCATACAAAATTTAAGCTCATAGGAAGAAGACGACAATTTTGAAGGTGACCTTGAAGTAATTCAGTTATTGAGAACAAAGCTAGAAAGTAACTCTAGATTCTAATATGAAGTTCTTAACAAGCTGTGCAGTGATACATTACTGTACGTTTTGCTGTCCCTTTTCACAATATTGACCCATCATTCCTTGCTTTGAAAAAACTGCAGGCAAAGTAGTCAAACGAGATGCAGCAGCAGTCAGCATGCAAACAGGGAGAGATGAGAGCAGAGAAGATGCTTCATTTAAAGTACGTTTGAAGAAGAATGGAGAATTCACAAATGAGTTATCCTCTAGTTCTCAAGTTTCACAACAATGTAAAAGGGAGGAAAACTAAGAGAAACCGCAGCCAGCTAATTCTGTCTGTTAGCTTACATAATCTTCTGTGTTCTCCAATGGGAGAACAAAGATGTTGAAGGCAGCACTACAAGTCAGAGCTGGTAACGGAGGTGTGATGGCACTAGCAGAGCAGTGAGAGGGTGGTAGACTCAGTATTCATTCTCTGTCATAAGAGGAAGGTCTGTCTGCAGGCCTGCAGGTGTGGTGGGGGCACAATCTTGCATGTATTTGGCCTTCTGAGCACACACCACCCTGCTGATCTGTGTGTGTGCAGGAATGCCAACATTACACAGTAAACTGTGCCGGCTATATACGGCCCTCCACCTGTACCAGGGCACTGGTACTCACTTTAGGCATTCCGGTATCTGGGGTTATGCTACTACAATAAACATAATGTGGCTCAAATTTATTGAGAGTCTTTCAGCAAAATCTTGTTTGATAAAGGGGGTCTTGGCATGTTAGCACATCACTGGCATACCATGGTACGTGTAAATTTGCTAAGCAAGGCTTTCAGATTTGAAGGATTTTTTTGGGATATTCTGTTAAAAGCAAGCAAAAAATGGAATTTAGCAGCAGCTTCTTCCTTTTCCTTTTTCATAATGGTCCAGTGATTAAGTCTGTCAGTTATCCTGTGTCTTGCAATGTCCTTTGAAGAAAATCACTGGTTTATACGAATCTAAGCTTCCCATGTGGTTTTGCCCTCCACCGAAGGAGTGATAACAGAACAGTAGTATTAACAGAATAGGTCTGATACTGGTTTTTAAACACCACACACAGGTAAGATGAAGCATTAGAGAAGTGTTCTTTGGCAATGTTTTAACTTCTTTTTTTTGCGTTCTTTTACTTCAAAAAAAAATCTACAGATGGTGAGAGACGAAAACCTGAAATTTATGAAGAATAGAGATGTATACAGTAGTGACTACTTCAGTTTTGTTCTATCATTAGCTTCACTGAATGCTGTAAGTAACTAGATTTTAATCTTGGAGTACTTGGGAAAATATTGGGTAAACAGGGCCACAGAAGAGCCATGACAAGAAAACTACAAGAGAAATTTTTTATGTGACTTTGCTTTTCCAGCTGAGAAATTCCTTAATACCTATAATTCTTCACGTTGATAGCATCTGTCTCAAAGCTGACTCCAGCCTCTTGTTACGGAAGTGGGAAAATACCATTGTGTAAATGCATAGTAAAATTTATGAAATAATACTTTTTTAAATTGATGCAAACTAAGCTCTAGAGGGACAGAAATTCCCCTCTCTATTGAATATCCAAAAACCAGTGTTAGTCACCTCAAAGTTGATAGACCTTCATTTGTTTCAATACAGTTTAGTCTACTAAAGTTTTTCTGAATATAGTTACTGATTAATAAACAAACCAGCATTTATTAAATTTATGAAATCTACGGACTTAGTGGGCCTTACAGTAAGTTTGTTCCTGTTTTAGCATATTTGTCAGACTAGCATAGTCAGCACTGGAGACCGGTTTTAGCACAGAAGAATATGGTTTGCTTTGTTTTCCAAATGAAGCCAATTACTTGAATAGAACATGTTCATATATATATAGGAGGCAGCATAAGTGCTGCAGGCATAGTTATGCTCTGGAGTAAATTTAATGTTTCTTTCAGACTAAGGTAAAACATCCTTATTATCCATGCATGGCAAAGGTGAGCTTACAGCTGGCAGTCCAATTCCTCTTCCAAACCTATCTCCGAACCAAGAAGAAACTCAGGTAAGAGCTGACTGTGGCAAAGCCACTTATGGTTTACCAAAAAGGAAGACGTGATATGAAACATTGCTTAGGTTTTGGAGGTGATATTCATTACTACCCCTGGTTTTGTTCCTCCCTTTTTTTTTTAAAGGGCTGATACGGAAGAGTGGATTGCAACCATAGATGCACTGCTCTCCAAAAGCATTGATGCATGTCAGTGGTTAGTTGAATATTTCGTTGGGCCAGAAGGACGAGAGCTTGTAAAGTAAGTACTGGTAATTCAGACTTTTGTGTGGTGTTTTGTGTCTTCTGTATGGATGAAGCTTCATAATAACATGATCTGGCCTACACTGGTGCATTGCCAAGGAGTTGACTATGCGCATTCTTTAAACAGGCACTCTAAATTATCGCTTAGGTTTTTACTTCTAGTATTTTCCTCTGTCCAGCTTTTTCAGTGATTCTGAAAATCTAATAAAATGGTGCAGTGTATGTGAAGGATGCAGGTGTTTAATTCAGAGGAGTGCCTTGGAGTGTGTTTGTCTAGTCACTCCTGCAAATAGAGGGAAAGGAGAATGTGGTGAATTGGGGTAAGATAAGTTAAATACATATCTGACATATCACAGAAACTACAACATTTTTCTCACCACCAAGATCAGCTAATAGGTGTTTTCAAAACTCCTGTGTCAAACTCTTGGAAAACTGATAAAAGAGAGGGATGTGTCAATCTAAAGAAAAGTATCTCTGAAGTTTCACTGAAAGACAGGATCATATGGTACCTCTTAGAAATGGTACCTCTTAGTTTCAGATTTTTTGTTCTTTGAAAGTAATTATATAGTAGTATTATAGGTTTTAGTTGTGACAAACGGGAATGTAGGAAGATAAGTTAAAGCTTATCTACAGAAGTATGATCCAAGAGTATTTGAACTGTTATCCTTTTTAAATGATAAATACCATGCTTAACCATAGCAATTGTGTGTACACGTTGATTCCAGTTCTCTTTGCAGCTTCACCTTTTATCTTCCAGAACTTTCCTCCTGGAATGCAGTGTGAGAGAGGTGCGAGTTGCTGTAGCCACTGTTCTTGAAAAAACCCTCGACAGTGCCTTGCTTTATCAAGAGAAGGTTAGTGACACCTCCCCACCAATGATGCTGTTGATTGTCTCTACCTCAGCTCTTGCTTCCAATTGAAGGCAATGTTACATGATTTTGTAAATGACAAGGTGGAAGGCTCACACACTTTACAGGCTTGTAGCTCTTTCTTGAATAAATTAATTCTTGTTTCTCCCTACCCTGTAAGGTAATATGCTGCTGTAATTCTTAGAATTTAAGTTTGAAGGTGTAAACAATTCTGCCTCACTTCAGCTTGTTTTATAAACTGACATCACATTCTTTTTGAAAGTTTGGAAACTGTTTTCATGAAATTTATTCTTTTTCTGTAACTGAGAGATCCTAGAAATCAGCTTTAGTTTTTAACTTCTTCCTCACTCAGTCAGAAGCCCATAGCAGTAGTAACTGGGCATCTTGTTCAAGGAGAGATTAGAACTATGGTTATTATTCAAAGGTTTAATTTTCTATTACAAAATCTTGGCAAGTAAGTTTGGGAAGTGTAGCATTGTTCTGTTTGGCTCATTGTAGGAAAACCCAGCAGGAAACATGTGAAAAGGGGTCGCTTGTAAAAATGCTTGAGATTCATCTGTTGCCCTTGGGAGACCTGACCATTTGTATAAAGAACGCAAAGAAATATGGTAGATGACAGAAAACATTACTGACTGAGGTCTCAGTGGGGGCTTTTGAGTGTCAAGTCTTGTTTAGTCTGAAGTAATTTTCTTGCATCAGATTTTAGGCACTGCTGTTGTATAGGCTGCAATAAAATTTTCCTTATTTAGAGCTTTAAGGAAAGATTGCTATGAAGTCCTCCAAGTTGAGTAGGATAGTAGGGAGATGAACACTTACAGTATAGCTTGAGAGCTTTTCGTTACTTCCTCTTGGCTGTTAGTTGCTATCTGTTAAGTAAGATGTAATATCCTAATGCCTTTCATGTGCTTTGATGTAAAGTAAACACTAAAATTGCTTTCTGCATACGTGAATGTGGTGCTATGTTAGCCTGAGATTCTGAGTTATGATTTACTTCTAATCCGGTTTATTTTATATTACTATAATGACAGGAACATTTAAACATCAGTTACCACTTGACTGATGAGTAATTTGAATCGCTTTAAGAATATTGCAAACTTATGTAACTGCTGAGTTCCACTTCTTTAAGCAAGTTACCTGCATGCTAATGCTTTCCTTACTTTCCTGTTTAATATATGCACGTTAACTCAGAGTTAAAAATGGTAAGGTTGCAGTCCTATGTTAACTATTAATATTAATCACAGCAAGCATATTTGATGATACATACGGTTTTGTTAATCAAACCCAAAATTTAAAATGTAGGAATTCTTGTATTTTAAGCAGGAGACAAACATTTGAATTCAAGTTAATTGTTTTCACAGTTAAAAAGTCTACATCAGTTACTGGAGGTGCTACTTGCTCTACTGGATAAAGATGTTCCTGAAAACTGCAAAAACTGTGCTCAGTACTTTTTGCTATTCAACAATTTTGTGCAGAAGGTAAGCAACCATTTATATTTTTTTCATGTTACTTTAATTTTAAAGAACTGTAGTAAAACAGCTAGTCATCCATCTTCGTAGAAGTTTTCAACAGCACAGTGGAATTCCTCCAGAAGAGTATTTGATTTTCGTTTCAGGGTTGCTTTTTTCTCTTCTTAATAAGTGGCTTTGAACACTGATTTAGGATAAAATCATCCAAAAATATACAAGCAGTGTATACTTATTGAAGATGTCCAGATTCTGAATGTTGGGGGTTTTTTTTCTTGGTGATTTTTTCGTTGTTTGGTTTTTGTCTCCTCTAAAACATATTAATGGTCTGGGATAGTTTTTGTCAGATAGGAAGCAGAATGAATGACTGAACTGTGCTGTTTACCCCAGTATGAGTTCTCTCTATCTCCCTATTCTTTTTTTCTTTTATATGACAGTTATTTTGCATGTGGCAATTCTGGTCTAGTTTACATAATGTGCTGTATATAACGAGACACCTTTTTAAGGGAAGGTGCAGTGTTTAGCACTGTTTTCTTTTGTGCCTTACAGCACTAGTTCTTCACCTGGATGGGAATGTAACTTTTTATTATTGTCTAAACAGCAGGGCATAAGGGCTAGCAGTCTTCTTCTCAGACACTCTGCTTTGAGGCACATGATCAACTTTCTCCTTGGTCCTAATCGTCAGAGTAATCAGGTAAAGCTTATGTAGTCATTCAGGGTTTAAGATGCTTACATTATGGGCAAATACTTTTCATGTGATAAAATAGACTCTTCCGTGGATTATTCTGCAAACTTCATGCAAGTCTTAAAGACTGCGTGTGTGCATAGTAGTTAACATAGAAAACATAGTAGTTAACGTGGAGAAATGTCTGTATGGACAGAAGTGAGTGTCATTCTTGGGATAATAAAATTTTCAATGCATTCAAAGTCTTGAAACACAGAGGTGGGCTGTTAAGGATGTTGCTTTGTTTTGACTTAACAGGAGTTGACTAAATCAATCAATTGAAACTTGATTAAATGAAACTTAATTAAATCTCTCCTTTGGCTCAAACAGAACCGCAGATGGAGTTCAGCACAAGCACGTGAGTTTGGATATCTTCACAACACTGTGGCGCTACTTGTTTTGCACTCTGACGTCTCCTCACAAAGAAATGTTGGTAAGAATTGCATTTTTGCCTTCTGTGCCATTTCACTTTGGTTACTTTAAATGGGAGTAACTTAGGCATCAGTGAGGAAAAATAAAATCACTTCGAATTTTAAGACACTGGTTTGCAGGTACCTTTGATTACTCTTTATTTTTCTGTACAAGTACTGAGAGGCTGTAGCAAACAGCGTTTACAGGCATTGGGTGGGGAAAAAAAATCTTGAGATGAACATTATTATGCCCTTCCCTCCAACACACATAGCCCCATTTGCCTAAAAGGTCTTCCTTCATGTGGATGAATCAACTCGTCTGGGGAAGACTTGCAGCCTGCCAGGCTGTACTTTGCCTGCATTTGTTATGTCTTTTGCTAGTCTTAAGGGGAATATTTGGACCAAGCTACTGAATAATAAGAAATAGAATGCTCTCCTGGATATTTCTTACAAGAGACAGATAGCTAAATAAGCATAATAAAGAAATGAGTTCAGATCTTCAGTGCCCTGAAGGAAGCATTTGAAGTTTTCTTTTTGAAAGAATAATTTGATGTCTGTCAAAGGTTAAAAGTTTCTGGAGTTGGGGGCAGTCAAAAACTGTAAAGTAACAGGAGAATGATAAACATTTTGAATGTGCAACAATGGGAATGAAATTAAGACTCAAAGTCCTGATAGTCCTAATCAGGACTAATGTAATGAATCCTAATGTAATGAACGTCCTGCTTTTGCTTTTTTGTGGTTCAACCCCTGATGTTGTCACTAATGTAAATGGCATGTCAGTACAGAAGTCTGGAGTGGTACCATACAGGCTAGTTGAGGTGACCATCGTTAGACATGACAGGATGCCAGATGAGCAGAAGTGTCTTCAAGGTGTATAGAACAGTCTGATTTATTGCTGGATTGTTTTTCTATTTGCTGTTACAGCTCCTGGTCTCTTTAAGCAGCGTCCACCTCTAAGCATAACTACTTCAGGTCCACTTTTGACGCTCCATGGAGAAGTGGAAGCCTTGTTATTCCTGTCTGAAGGAAAACCTTACTTAATGGAGGTATCTGTTATAAATTCTACCCTGCTTGAACCTAAAGGCTTGTCTGCCATTAGTTCTTTGAAGTATCTTTATGTGAAAAGCACTAAATGTTAAAAAGCAGTCAGCTGGGAGTATGTGGGTTTTACCTTGAGCCTAAAGAAGAAAGCACCTTTGGTTTCTGTTTCTTCTTGACACCTTACTCTAGTAAATCCCTAAGCTTTAAGGTCTAGTATGAGTGTTTACAAAGTTAGCAAAGAACATATTTTACAAGTGTCTATGCAATCAGTTACCATATGTTAGTTGGAGGTGCTAACTTGGATCGCTGTGACTTAATGGGTCATGCTTGACTCAGACCCTTAGAGGTGGGGAGCAGGAGCTGAGTGGAGTGCTGTGCGTGAAGAGGTTCAGCTCACTGGGCCATGCAGGTGCTGGGAAGAAAAGAAAAAGCAACCATTTCTGGAAAAACCTAACATTCTGTTAGAAACATGATCCATCTCTTGAAAATAATTGTATGGCTGTGTCTGAAATTGTTTATCTTTTTGTTAGGTGATGTATGCGTTACGAGAGCTAACTGGATCCCTGTCAGTTGTCATTGAGATGGTGGTGTACTGCTGCTTTTGTAATGAGCACTTCTCCTTTACTGTGCTACACTTCATCAAGGTAGAGATGATAGAGATTGTTTCTTCTAGGCTTTGGTCATACTGTGTCTTAGGTGTTAAAATGGTGCTAGGATCTGCAGAACAGTACAAATCACTGGATTTGAGAGGTGTTTTTTTGTGGTTGTTTAACTTCTGCTGTTTAAAGTAACTAATTTTCAGAAAGTCTGGTAATTCTGTCGTCCACACGTTTTACTATCTAAGTAATTTTATATTTCTTACTTGCAGACTCAGCTGGAAACTGCTCCACCTCATGAATTGAAAAATATATTCCAGTTACTCCATGAGATACTGGTAGGTGAATGGTAAAGACTTGCACATTTAAGTACAGGACCTAATTTTTATCGATGTATTATGGAAAAAAAACAGGACTGCATTGATAATTTTAACATCCAGGTATCTTTGATCCTTCAGTTTGAGGTCTTTATTACTTTTTAAATTGTTCTCTTGATAATCTGGTGTTATATGAAACTTCATAAGTCTCCTGTTTTTCATGTTGAGGTGATTAAAAGCATTTCATAGTATAGATTCTCAGGTATCAAGCATAACTTCTATTGACCTTTCTCTTTCTTGCCAGGTTATTGAAGACCCCTTACAAGTAGAACGCATCAAATTTGCTTTTGAAACAGAAAATGGATTAATAGGCAAGTAAGCCAGTGTGTGAATGTTACTGTCTCTCCTACTGACCTGTATGTTGATAATTCATACTGATTGGTTACTTATTAAAAGCGTTGCATCTCCATTTGACCTTACTGAAGCAAAGTTACCAAAGCATTTAAAAGTGATAAAGAAGGCCCAGAATGATGAGAGCTTATTTCATGTGAATCAGAAGAGGCTTTGTGTGTAACAAATGTAGATTAGCCACACAGAGCTCAAAGAGCACATGTAATCAACGAGTGCAGCTTGGGTATCTCTTTCATAGCTGTCTGGATGAGGAGCTGCTTCAGACTGTGGCTTTTACCTTAATTTATTTTGGATTCTGGTTTAGTGAGAAACGATACCTAGCTTTTTTTCTCTTACACTTCAGTGCTCTTCTGTTTACTCATTTCCATGTATGACTGATAGAAGAGAGGGTAACATGAAGTAGTGTCAGGGATTAAGTGGTTATCTATTTTTCTAAGTGGTCCCACTTGAACTGATCCTATTCTGTAATTTGGGCAATATGTGACCTTTTGTTCTTCCTCTGCAGAGGAGAGATGCAATTATTCAATTAGGTTATGTTGAAGGCTTATTGTGTTTTGGTATTAAATCATACATATTTTACAAGAACTGCTGTGAGTTTGGGGAGTGAATGTTGTAGTTTTACCTTGGAGTCTCCTAGCAACAGCACTGAACAGCTTCCAGTTTCACTGCACGTGGCCCAAGACCTATCAGTCACGCTGACTGGTCTTACTCCAAGGAAAGAAACCAGCAGATAGTTTTCTGTGGCCCTCAAGGGTGTTTGTGCTTAATTTGCAGTATGCCAGTACTGAGATGTTAATTATCTGCTGTGCTTTGAGGGTAAAACATGGCAATTTTCAGGTCCCTGGCAATTGTTTGCCTTCTTTAGAGGTTTCACTGCAGTATCCTTTGATGTGGAGTGAAATGGACAGAGCAAGTTCTGAGTGGGAAATCTGGTTGTGGCAGCTCCATGGAAATCTGCCTCTCAGCCAAAGAATTTTGTTACATGGGAATTCATCGTATAGAAAAACTCCTGACTAGGAACATTGTTGTTTTGCATGGATCTCCCATAGAAGAGTCTCATGACTGAATTTTGCTATGCTTGTTTGTGTGAAGAAGCTCCAAACATTCTTCTAGCTTAGCAAGTTTTGATCCAGGAGAAGCTGGTGGTCTGATCTGTTTATAGTGGTTTTGAACGGTTTGTTTTGTTTTTTTCAACTTCAGATACATGTTACCATAGCAATTATCTAACATAGAATGGATTATAGGGGAGGAAAACTGCATTAGGAGAGGGCTATTTAAAATTCAGGTACCATGTTTGAAAGAATTACTGCGTTTTCACTTTGATCTATTTTTAATCCAATAGAGTTCCAGAAATAGTCAAAACTGCCAGCAGTACAGTAGTGCGTTTAACGCATACTCATGCTAACATCTGTAAAAAATAACTTTCCCTACCTAAGCTAAAATGTTAGCTTCGTCTTCATTATGTTTTCAGCTTGGTTGGTACACAGAAATCTGATTTTTATTTTTTTAATCCACTTGTTTCTCCTTACAGCCTTGATGCACCACAGCAACCATGTGGACAGCAGTCGGTGTTACCAGTGTGTCAAGTTCCTTGTTACTTTGGCTCAGAAGTGAGTACTAAGGTTTTCAGAGTTTAACTTCGATCCCTACCTTAGAGCCCTCTGTTACTATTTAGGCTGCTGCTTTTTCCACTTTTGATCAGCTTTAGCTTCTGTTATTGTGATGAAAGTGGTGCTCAGAGGTCTTGATATTGTGTGCCTCAGTGTGAAGTGAAATCTGTACCAAGTAGTATCTGAAATGGATTTCTTATATAAAACCAATAATTGCTGTTTTTAAAGGCAGTGGTCAGCTACATTCCATGGAGTAGATGCCTAGTACTAAGACCAAGATAAATATAAGAGAACTGTCCCAGCTTTCTTGAAATACTGTGACTGTTAAATTCTGTTTGGTTGGAACTTGGCACATGTGTTGCTAAAGCATAGTTCTGCAATAAGTATATCTGTGTAGTAGACTACTTTGAGTAAACTTTACTAAACATTATTGTTCTTGCTAGTCTGGTTAATAACAGAGCTATTTAGTTTAAGTCATCATTTGCAATGATAACAGTGCATGCAGAAGACAGCAGCATAAAGAAAGAGAAACCTTTAGATTATTCTTTTTTTAACTTTGCCAGAATAGTTTGTCCAGTAATAATGAATATAATTTCAACGTCCTAGGTGCCCTACCGCAAAAGATTATTTCAAGGAGAATTCCCACCACTGGAGCTGGGCTGTGCAGTGGCTACAGAAAAAGGTAGTTTGTCTAACTTCACAGGAAAATTGACACCTTATTCACAATGAGAATTATGAAACCTCCATTCTCTCTACTGCTCCTTGAGAGGAGGCTTAAGACAAAAATACAAGCTACATTATTTTTAACAAGGACAGTTTGAATGAAGTTTAATCTGGTGCATTCGAGAACTTTAGTAAGCCACCAAGTGTTTCAGTAAATATAACCAAATGTGAATAGTTATAATGATTACCTTTCCTTTGCACATGGGAAACTTTCAGTGTCACTGTATTCATGTTAGAAGGTTACACTGCTTTTTGCTCATGTGTTGGTGCAAGGGAGCACCTTGCAAGGTGAATTTCTTATGGAATCGTCACAGCTTTGCACAAAACACAGCTGTTGAGACACAGCTTTTTCTTCCCACATACGTATTTTTTGGTTCTTCCCTCTAAACTTAACGTAGGCTGGCCAATACATCCCTTAATAAATATCCAAGAACACTTATAAAACCTAAAGCTCAGCAGAAGCAGCCCAGGTCTGCTGACAGGCAGGGCCATGCTTGTTCTCTCTATGCTTGTCTGAGAAATCATTTCAGATCTAGGCTGTCTTTCTGTCCTGACAGCTGCTGCCAGGCAATAAGATACCAGATGCATAAACTAGCACTGTACTGAATACTGGAAGCAGCGTTATTGGGATTCTTGCAGTGCAGCTGGCACTTGTTGTCATTCTTCTCTTGAAATACAGTGAGCTGACAGGTGTGGATAGCCCTGCTGTACCTGTTTTTACTTTGTACTAGCTCATATACAGCCTTGTTGAAAAATTGAATCTGCCACTCTTCAGCTGGCTTCCAGTAACTTGTACAGGTGCCAAAAAGGGAGCTGGTTACTAGGTTTTAGCTGAAGGGCAGTAGTTTCTGAAACTACATCCCAAAATGCCTGCCTGTCAATGCCCAAGATCTCCAGCTTTTGCCAAATGATTCAGGAGGCTAGTTCAAGACTTGTAGTTTGCCTACCAGCACAAGTGGATGAGGTTTTACACGTGTAAAACTCATACTACGTTTTTGTGGCTTTCTTGGCTTTTTATGCAGATGTCTGAACATTACTGGGCTCCACAGAGTAACGTATCCAATGAAACATCAACTGCAAAAACCTTCCAGCGCACTATTTCAGCACAGGTAAGTGTGTCAGTGCTGGGAGGTGGTGTTACACTTGTGGGTATTTTCTCCTCTCACTTTTCAGTTAGTGGCTTTGTTTGTGGCAACTTTACTATATTCCAGTGCACTTAATGCCATTCTTCCCTGACAAGCCTAGATCCTGTGTTTTTTCTCTGTAAAAACTAACCTTTAAAGGCTATTAGTCAATACCATACAATTACCTGTGGTGAATTGGTTATCTCACTACAGCAGCTATATTGCTTTAGAATAAGCTTGGGAAAAAAAAGTGATTGTGAAATAAAAGTATCAGCAGGGCTTCTGACACTGAATGATGAACTGTTTCCAAATCAGGACACGCTGGCCTATGCCACAGCCTTGCTGAATGAGAAAGATCAGTCTGGAAGCAGTAACGGGTCAGAAAGTAGTCCAGCTAACGAGAACGGAGACAGACATCTACAGCAGGTAACTATAAAATAAGGGCATGTTTATCTTCTGGTGCCTTCTGTTAGACAACTTGTGCCTGGGGTTTGGGTCAGGACCATCGCTGAATGGAGACACAATAATTGTGTGCCGTACAAAAAATAATGTACCGTATCTTTCTCCCCCACCCCTTGTGTGTATTGGAAGGGCTCAGAGTCTCCTATGATGATTGGTGAGTCTAAAAGTGACCTTGATGATGTTGACCCGTAAAGGATACCAATGAACACGAGAGCAGATCAACTCAAACATTTAATGCCTGGTACCTATTGAAACTGGAGTCCCATTGCTTAAGCCATTAGAAAAGTCTGGAAGAGAAATGGCTTTACAGGATCGGTGGCAACGCTGGAGGAGGAGGCTGTTTCCCTGAAAGCTAAAAGCATTTTTAGCCACGAAGGCTTCAGATTGATAAACGCTCTAGAAAACTGCATCTTCACCTGCAGTAGCTTATGACAGTCCAGACACCGAAAACAGTTTGTCAAGAAGATTTTATCAAATACACAAACGCTAGTGGTTGAATTTTTATGTGAACATTAAATGAGTGAATGTAAAACTGTTGCTTTTCTGTGATGCTGCAAAAAAAAATCTTTTGGTTTTTATACAGAGAAAAACCAGACTGCCCTTATGTATGGAGGGCAAATTTTTAATCTTTCTGATAATATTGAATAGGAATATTCAAATTTCTGTAAAGATGTGTGATGACTTACATTTCATTGTAAAATATTAGTTAAAGAATCGGTTTACATAAGGACTTCTGTATTTAATATGTCTCCTTGCTCATTTATAAAGCTCTTTATTAGAAGAATCAGTAAGATTGCTCTGCGAGGAGAGTGACTCCTTACAGAAAGGTTTGGTCAATGAGCTCTGGAATGGGTTGTCTCTTTGGTACCCTTCCTAAAACCACAGACACCTGGGAAGGGCAATAAAAGAAAAGCTTTGTTCTCTAGGTATGCAAGTGTTTATTAAAGGATATTGGTGGATTTAACAAAA
Organism: Anser cygnoides; assembly: GCF_040182565.1. NCBI lineage: Eukaryota > Metazoa > Chordata > Aves > Anseriformes > Anatidae > Anser > Anser cygnoides. The sequence continues at coordinate 28,462,635 of NC_089880.1, read as the reverse complement.
AAAGTTAATGAGTAGTTTTAAAAGAAAAGCACTTTAAAATGGAATTCTGTTGCAGTTTTACTCATTAAATTTTTTACCTTTTGGAGACATATTGAATCAAATGTAGTCTCAATCATGTGATCTGCAATCACTTGCTTATGCTTTGAAATTACTGAGAAAGTTGGTATTGGTTGTATATGATAATTCCTTGCGTGAGGTGGGGACACTGTTGTGCAGATTTTATAGCAATTTTAACACGGGGAAAGAATGATTTGGCTTTGTTTGTATTTTCACTTGACCAGGCAACATTTGAAATACCACGGCTCTTTTGATTTGCTCATAAACAACTGGAAACCAGTTGGGATAACTTGAGCACAGCTTTGTTTTCCATGTCAAATTTAGTTCAGTGACTTCTGGTTCTGGATGCTAGCTTCTTTTGTGCCAACTAACTTCATATTTTGTACATTTTACGTTTGTCACATTTTCTGCACTGCTTTTTGCCTTTATTTATAGATTCTGCCTTACTTTAAAAATTATGTAAACAAACATGCACAGAAATGGGGGGCATCTTAAGGAGTGCCTGGGTACCTCCAGAATAGACAAATTTGCCAAGTTAAAGGCACAACCAGCCAGAAAGTGCCTTTTTTCTTTCTACATGCTGCTGCTGAACCAAGAGGCAGCAGCCAGCTTTTCACTGTTGTGCACTAATATTGAAATTAACCAGTCATTTCACTGTTGGAAGTAAACATCCGATATGATTTCAGCTGTACAGCTTTATAACTTATTGCGGGTTAAGAGAACTGTTGTCATAAATTGCAAAGAAGCAAGGGTGGCATTGTAGTGAATCTCTCGCTTTCTTTTCCAAACAATGTCTTCATAGACACATGGCAGAGTTAGCATTTTATAAATGTTTCTGATAATGTGCTGGGACATTTTAAATGTGATGTTTTAAATTAATTTTGAATGAGTCATTTCTTACAGATACCCCTTCTTCCTTCCCCCACCCCTAATACTTTGTAATGGGTCATAAAACATCACGAGTAGTCAGTACACAGCGGTGATGGTGATGGAAGAAGCTGGTACCCTTCCTATGGGTTGGCACCACTTGTCACTTCAGGTTCCTGTTATTTCCTATGGAAACAACATCCTCGATTACTGCAGGCCCAGAGAAGCATTGCTAGGAGAACAACATCAGGATGGCTCATCACCACTGTATACTTGAAACCAATACAAACTTTTTCATGGTTCTGCTCATGCTTGTACAAAGTCAATGGTTATAATTTGCAATAAGATGATACTTGGTCAATTCTTTTGGTTTCCAGCTGCTGTCATTTGAACCTGCTGAAGATTATTTTTTGGAAAATAGAGTTCAACAAAACTAGTTTTTGTGTAAATTGTGATGCATTTCTATGTTGTAATTTTTACTGCCAATCTTTTTGGATGAAAATGTTTTTATACAGCTTACACAATGTTCAGTGAGGAGCAGCCGCAGCCTGCCTGTGAGCAGTCGGGGAGATACTGTCTGATTAATACATAGACATTTGGCACTGGAAAAATTAGGCAGTCTTGATGAACAGTCTTGGGATTCCTGGTCAATGGAATAAAGTTATTCCTTTCACAGAAAACTAGTGTAATCTTTAGACTGCACGTACACTACACCACTGTCTTGTTGATCCTCTTATCTCGGAACTTCTTAAGCTGCTCCTCCCGATAAGGAGCTCTGAGGGGTTACCCCGCTTACTGTTTCGGCGCCTGCCCAGAGGAAAGCAAAGCAGCTGCGTGGTCTCCAGTGCTGCGCTGCTGCACAGCCTTATGCTACGGCATGTTTTGATGCACCATCAGATTTGTTACCGTGTGTGATTTCTTCTCCTGACATTCTTAGCAGAAAGACTTACCCTGGCTGCGCTTGCAGTCAGGGATTAGACCAGCTTTTGTGTGTCAGATAGCAAGATTAGCAGGAGAGCTGGGCTCGCAGTAGTACTGCCTTGTCTGTTGGCAGAGCTGCTGTGCTGGTATCCCTCGGTCACCTTTCTCCCTCCCTTTGTGAGCAGAACTAGAGGCTGCAGCCCCAGCTCTGCCCTCCTGGCAGCTGCCTTTGTCCTCCAGTCTAAGCACAAGGGCTTGTATTTGAAGCATCCCCCAGCTTGTAATCTTCCCCGGCAGTGCCTGTCCTGGGAGCAGGGGCTGGGGCTTGCAAGCAACATGTGCCGCTGCTCCTGCTGGCGGGACTGCCCACAGCTTGCTGGGGATCCATGTTGCTTTCTCCTGCGTGACAGGAGACAGAAAAGTGCTGTTATGTTTTAACAGAGAGCTCCATCCTGGAGCAGAAGGTGGCCTTTGCATGCTACCAGCTGCTAACCACAGCATGGGCTGTTATGGGGGCTGAGGAAGGGGCACTGGGAGGCACAGCCCACACAAGGTCCTCTAACCCCAGTACATGAACGTTTTGTGCTGGTCGTGAGAGGTAGGCCAGGACCTGAGAGCTGTCACTGGGAGAGCATCAGGACAGCAGCCAGCGCAAATTTTGGGGGTAAGTCATGGCCACGGGTAAACGCAGTGAGGTGCATCTGTGTTCTGAAGTGCCCTTTCCTAGCACCTTCCTTTGTGGTCCGTTGCTTTCCCCTCCATAAAAAGCATTTTCAGGCCTCTGGCCTTGTGTGAGCAGTGAAGGGGAAAGGCTGCCTGCTTATCCCTCCGCAGGAGCTCAGGATCCTTCAGCTTTGCTTTGCTTTTTTAAAGCTCGATCTCCAGAACAAATAAGAACAATCTTTCTGCTTACCCACACACGGGGGGGTCCTAAGCAAGAGCTAATCTTGTTCGATATTGCTTCTCTTCACTGGGTTTACGTGAGCGGACTTGACCTGAGCCGTGAAAGCTGCATCTGGCGTACAGCTGTGTGAGCATCCTCACCCCCTGCGGGGAGCAGGACCTGCCCTCCTGGGGAAGCCAGCACTGGTGAAGAAGCTGATGTGTGTTTTTAAGTGGCTCGTACCTCTCATCTGAGCAGTGCAGGCTCTGTCAGAGCTCCTCTTAGGCTAACAGCCCTCTCTTTTTGTCCCCCTGCGTGAAAGTGAGGCTAGAGCTGATAAAATTACGGGTTGTAATTATATACACGTGTTGCGTAATTGCATGTTTACATGAGGTATCTTTGCCATCTTTAGGTAAAGAGTTAGAAGGTGTTTAAGCCTTTCAAAGCGGTGCTTCCTGCCGGGCCTCTGCCTGCTATGGCCTATTAAAGCTGGAGTAACGGCTCCTCTCTGTAAGGGGCCTCTTAACGGGGGAAAACACACCCAAAGCTTGACAGCTTAATCTGAGGCTTGTGCTGGCGAGCTCTATTTTTTCATCTTTCCTCAGGTAACGCCACACAAATTAGGTATTGAGGTAACAGGAGGCTGCTAATCACCCCAAACAGCGCGATGCTGCTTTGGTGGCTCCTGGCACTTCTGCCCACTGCTGTCCCTTTCCAAGCACCTCCCCTTCACCTTCCCACCCGGGCTTCAGGCCTCACCCAGGGAAGCCCGGTGTTTATACCGGCAGCAGAAAGCTCAAGGGCACGTTCCCCGAAGCTGGGCGATGCTTTGTTTCCATAACTGGAGCCTCTTGTTCCACCGCTGTTTTGAAAACAAACTTGTGCAGTTCCTGCATCTGCACAGGACACCGACCGGCCCCTGGTTGCCGCAGCTCGGGCTAGCCAGGGGCAAGGCGAGGGTGCCCACGCTGTCTGCGCTGGCCTCGGAGGATGCCAGCCATCCTTTAGTGGATGTCCAGGGATGATCAAGCCCCAGGTGCTGTCTCACTAACGAAGCAGAGCTCGTTTGGGGGAGCAATGCAGGTGTCCAGGCACCCCTGTCCCACGGGATGGGTGCCGGCTCCCCCATCCAGGTGGGCAGCCCCGCGTCCCGCGGCCCCGTGGGGATGTACGTGAAGGCAGACCGTGGACTGTATCTACTAAGCACTGGTCTCTGAGTTTGATTTTTAGAAGACACTTTATAAATGTTTATTTATAAAACTCTGAATAAATATATAAGGTACAAAGGTAAAAACTGAAGTACTGTGAAGGATTTTCTTCTTTCATTTTTCTTTAAAAAAAAAAAAAATGCAGCCAGTTCTGTATGACTTGGGAAGCCCTGAAAGGGAAACCACTAAAGCAACACGTAGCACCAGCGGGTCATCAACTCTGACTTCAACATCAACAAAAAGCCACACTAACAAAGCAGTAGCTGATTCTGTAGCAATGCAGATTAAAATCTAATTAAACAGACTTTTTAAACTAGAACCCTTACACTTGGCTGAAAAGTAAAGAGGTCTCCCAAATACCTGAGTACACAATTTTAAAACCACCCTAAATGGCTGGACGATGATTCACCGAGTGCAAAGCTGTGTTAGCTGAAACCTAAGGAGCAACCAGCCAGGAGAGAAAGGAGCAATCCTCACTTTTATATATATATATATATATATATAAAGGTGGGGATTTTGTCATACGCTGTGTGACAACACAAACAAATAGCCTCAAGACAGCTTATACAGTCAGTATAGGTATAGGAATGTGTAGAAATGTGGCAGGGAAAGGGCGGCAGGGCTTTGGATGCATGGTGGCTGCTTGGAGAGCTGCCCCATGGCTTGTACCGGGAGGCTTGGCTGGGCCTCCACCGCCACACGGTTGTGCTCCCCGTGTCATTGCCTTCCTTCATGCCCTGCACTAGCAGGAGCCTGTCCTGTCACCAAACAAGTGACAGGCTGGCGCCCGCAAGCAGCCAGGTATCGCAGCATGGCACAGCCGCCCTGGTGGCAGCTCGGCCTGTCCCTACTGCCGGCTCCGGCAGCAAATGGCGACGGCCGCGGCCGCCCAGCTGCCGGCGGCGCTCACCGCCACGCAGGTGTCGTCCACGGCGTAGGACCCCAAGGTGCCGGGGCCCTGGGAGTAGGCGTTGCAGCCCGTCAGCGTCCAGCCGTCGTCACAGGACACCGTCACCTAGCCGGGGAAGGATGTCACCCTCCGTGGGTCACCAACAGGGGTGCGTCTGCCCGTCCCCGATGGTCCCTGGGGCTTGGGGTGAGGTGGCCGGCGTGACACCCTCCCTACCTTCTCGGCAGAGCCCTGAGGCGCGTGCTCCTTCACCCGGCACTCCAGCGCGGCAGCAGGGCAGCAGGACGCGTGTGCCATCACCTCCGTTCCCCCGGCACAGCGGCCAGGCCCAGCCCCTGGCCCCGGCACGGGTCTGCTGCCATCACCCAGGGTGGCAGAGGGGGAGTGGAAGCTGCAGCCTGCCAAGGGCAGAGGGGATGTCAGAGGGGATGTCCCCGCTGAGACCCATGCCCACAGCCCCAAGGGTCTGTGAGCCGCGTTGTCGGGCCTTACCGGTCAGCACGTGGTCCTGCGGGGAGCAGCCAGCCCCCTCGGCCGCCTGCGAGCTGGCGTTGATCCGGCACTCAGCCTTGGGCCACGTGCAGCACCTGGCGATGGCATAGACGCCTTGGCCCCAGAAAGCGTTGTGGGCCACGCACTGCTTCCTCCCCTCCTTGTCCTGCGGCCGAGAGAGCACATAGCATCACCGGGGTGCACCCCACGGGCAGCGTTTTTGGGGTGCCACGCACCACACCTCACCTCCATGTGCTCGCCGAGCCGCCGGCCGCTGTGGGAGAAGCTGGAGCAGCTGAGCATCTCCTCGTCGCCGGCGCAGCGAGCCACGGCCGTGGCGTGCCGGGTGAGCCCCGAGCGTGCCGACCACACCGAGCGGCAGTACAGCTGCTCATCTGCAACGGGGCAGGCGGTGTCAGCCCTTAGTGGCACCTGGAGCCATGCTCAGGCCCTAGGACACCTCGGGGTCTTTACCTGCACCCAGCCGGTTGGGGAGCCCCGCCACGCTGTTGGGCGTCTGGAGCCGCTGCTCCTCGGGGAACCACGCCGCGTTGATGGCGTTCTTGGTGGCGAAGTGCAGGAGGCGCTGCCGGAGCTCGGCGAGGCTCAGGCTGGGCTCGGCGCTGAGCAGCATGGCTGCGATGCCTGCAGGGAGCCGAGGGGCCGCGGTGAGAACCGGGGGGACATGCAGTGTGACTGCAGAGAGATGCTGGCACACTGGGGCGGTAGGAGCGTGGGCATGAGCATGGCGCTGCTGACCAACGGGGGTCAGGGCTGGGGCCCCCAGGGACCTGATGGGTGCCCAGCTGGGAGCCAGAGAGGGGACAACAGGACCACGGGAGGTGACATGCGAGAAGAACTTGCTGCAGCCCACCATCTGCACACACGGGGCATCGGAGGTCCATGTGGGCCCCAGCACCCAAACGAGCCAAATACGCCAAAACCTTGGCTGGCAAATAAATGCCCCCAACCCAACTGGCCCACCCCCCCAGCGCCCCACTCGCCTGCCACGTGCGCGGCCGCCTGCGACGTGCCGCTCTGCGCCGTGAAGCACGTGCTGCAGTCGCTGGAGGCGCCGATGATGTCGTCCCCCGGGGCGAACAGGTCCACGCAGCGGCCGAAGTTGGTGCCCAGGGTGCCGATGGAGGCGGGCTGGTCCTCGCTGTTGGTCGCCCCGACCGCGATGACCTGCCGGGGGGGCGACAGAGGGGGATGCAGGCTGGCAGCACATCCCCACGTGTCCCCATGCCTCGGGGAACCCACCCAGCCCCTACCTCTGGCTCAGACGCTGGCGAGTACAGGCAGGCATCATCCTTGTAGTTACCGGCGGCCGCAACCATCACCACCCCCATCTGCACCAGCCGGCGGCAGCCGGCGTTCAGCGCGCGGCTGTAGGCACCGGCGAAGGGCAGCAGCACCACCAGCGGCGCGTAGGGCTGAGCCTCCAGCGTCGTCTTGATGAACTCCAGGCCTGGGGGACGGGACGAGGGACGGAACAATGACAGGACAGGCCTTCAGGTAGCGCTGTCCTGTCCCGGCCGGGGCACTCACCGCTGAGGGTCCCGCTGACGGTGCCCTTCCCCTGGCAGTTCAGCACGCGCAGGCTGTGGATGTTGGCACCCGTGGCCACGCCGGCGTCGCGCCCGCTCAGCACCCCGGCCGTGTGGGTCCCATGGCTGTCACACTTGCTGGCCTGGTGCAGGCAAGGTTTTACGCTCCAACCCATTGCCTCAGAGCGTGTTTGTAACACCCCAGTGCCCTCCCCAGCCCTCCCCTTGTGCTTTGCTTTTTCCCCATGGCAATGACAGCTCGACACCGCAGTGCCTCAGTCCAGTGGGTGCCCGGGGACCTCGCCAGGCTGCAGCACGCAGCACCCGCAGGCTCACCTGCCTGTGGAAGCGGGTGCCGTCCTCCTCGGGGACGTTCTCAAAGTCGGTCACAAGCACCCTGCCCTCGATCTCCCGGTGGGTGCTCTGCACGCTGGTGTCCAGCAGGTAAATCTCCACCTGGTCGCCTTTATCTGCCACGGATGGGGTCAGGGGAAAAGGCAACAACCAGCACGGTCAGCCCGGGCCTTCTGGGATGCTCCCAAAATCGGGACGGGAGCAGACAGCTCAGCATCCTTCCCCAGAGCCCCACGGCCCTGCCCGTGCCCCAACACTTACTGGGAGGGCTGTAGGCACCCGAGCTGGGCTGCGGCGGCACGATCCTGCCCAGGTTCCAGGGGATGCTCTGCGCAAAGACGTAGGCGTCCTCCTCCACGTACTCCACGTGCGGCAGCTTCAGGGCCTGCGGGGAGGCACAGCACCCTCCCTCACCACCCGGCTTACGCCTTGAAGGCTTCATGAAGGTGGCAAAAGCCCGGGCAAAGCCGGGTCCTTTTGGAAAAGCTCCAGGGCTGGGGGTGGAGGTGGGTGCCCATCGCCTCAGCACCCACACACCCAGCAGATGGGTGCTGCTGCGTACCATGTCCAGGACGTCGCTGCTCATCTTCACCAGGAAGGCGGGCAGGAGGTGGAAGACGTGCAGCAGCTCGGTGAGGTAGCCGTGCCGTGCCGCCCGGGCCTGCAGCCTCCGCGCCGTGCCCCGCACCTCGGCCTCGCCGCTGCCCTCCCGCAGCACCACCACGTAGCGCCCGGGCAGCCGCCACGACGCCTGCGGGGACACAACAGCGCTCGGCGTCGGGAGGGTGAAGGGGACAGAGGACACACACGACCACCACCCCGACCACCCCGCTCCTCACCTTGGCAGCACGATGGAAGGCAGCGTGCCCCGACGGGGCGGCCCCGACGGCTGCCACCACCTCATCGGCGGCCCCGAGGGCCAGCACCAGCTCCTCCGCCAGCTCCTCCACCGCCACCGCCTTCGCCGCCAGCAGCAGCAGCACCAGCGGCAGCACCAGCACCATGGCCTCGACGGCCCCGACGGCTCCGACCCAGCCGGGAACCTCAGCACCGGGCAGCCCGGAGCCCCTCGGAGCCGGTGCCTCCCGCTGGGTGCGCGGTCGCTGCCGGTGCGACGGGGCGGGCGCGGTGAGGATCACGCCACCGCCAGCCCCATCGGGCCACCGGGGCGAGTTAACCAGTAACGGGGCCACAGCCCGCGGAGGGCAGCGACACGGCGGCGCTGGGGAGAGGCGCTGAGCCGGTAAATCCGTCAGGCTCAGCCCTTTTTAGCAGAGAAATCCCCCCCCCCTCCCAGATCCCCCCGCTGCAGCAAGCCGAGCGCTGAGGCTGGAGGGCTGTGCGGGGAAGGGGCTGGCAGCTTTTATGTGCCTCTCGCTGGCGGAGGTCGGAGGTGGATGTCTGAGAAAGCTGCTAATCCTGTTTAGGCATTTTTTACAGAGCCATCACAGCAGCACGCATATGTATATATATATATATATATTTATTTATGTGTGTGTGTAATATACATGCGTGTGTAATATATGTAATGTATATGCATGTGTGGGTAATATTAATATATGTGTGTGTGTGTGTGTCCTTCAGCACAGCCCTTCCCCGCCCCTGCATCATCAGTTTCCGAAAGATGGGTTTTTGTTTAAAAAAAAATAAATCACTTAGAAACAGCCAAAAAAAAAAAAAAAAAAAGTTGCAGGGGTCTGATCTTGGTTCCCAGGATGCAAAAGGCACCCCAGAACCCCCCTCACTGGGGACAGGGTCTGTAGAGCTGCAGGAACCCCGTGCACCAGCCGGGAATCGAACCCGGGTCGCAAGAATGGGAATCTTGCATGATACCACTACACCACTGGTGCTGCGGGGTCCGGGGCTGGGCCTGCCACAAGGTGCACAGCCACAGCGCCAGGGGATAAAAAAGGTCCGTGTAGCAGGGGAAAGATGTCTGCACTGCGACGGACAGCGTTAACTGCGTGCAGTGCAGGGGATGCGTATGGGGAAACTGAGGCATGTGCCGTGCGGCCACAGTCGGTGCGGGGCTCAGGGAGCGAACCCCGCTGAGCAGTGCCGCCACCAAGCTGGGGTGTCCCCGTCCCCTCTGTGCCCTCTGTGCCCTCCCCACGTCCCCACCACGCCGGGCTCCCCAGCCGCAGCCGTGCAGGTCCCGCAGCCTGTAATGCCATGCAGGAATGTCCCGCGTCTCGCAATGTTTAACCGCGGCCAGGCTCCGAGGGCGCAGCCTTCGGCTCCGGCCACCCCGGTGCCCACAGGGTTCCCTCACGGGGTTCTTTGCTGGTGGGTGCAGGGACCCAGATCCCCCCCCCTTCGGGGCAGGGGCTTTCAAAGGTGAAGTTTTCAAAGGTGAAGGCGGTGGTGAGCCCTGCGACGTGAGATGGGGAAGGGCCCTCAACTGAATGTGAGCCACCCCACAGAGCCAGGAGGGACGGGCAGGAGCGGATCATGTATAAACACCTGGGCAGCGAACACGTCCTCTTGGAGGGCTGCTGGTGCTCCTGCCGGCAATATTTAGCAAACAGCAGCTTCTCCACTCCCACCCCACACACGCCTGCCCTTTTTCACCTTGCTGCTGCCTGGCGTCAGAGTGGCAAAGGGCAGCAACGCACCAGGGTGGGGTTTGGGGGTCTGCCAGCCCTCCTGCTGGCCCCGTGCAGGAGGGACGGGGATGCCCCATTGCCCCCCTCTGGCTCCCACGCGACCAGGAGAGAATTTCCAGGGCACAAACAGGAACGCCGCCGGCTGTCGGAGTCTCAGAATCTGGCTTTAATTTTGGGGGGAGGGTTTGGTAAGTGGGGAAAAGGCTCTGCTGACATCCCCGCCTCGCAAAGCCCACCTGGGGTGAATGCGCCGCTGCCCACCTAACCGCTGCGCCTGCTTCAAGCAGCGAAGCCGGGTTCCTTTCCCCTTCCTAAGCGCGTTCCTCAGCCCGGATCCTGCCCAGGCTGCCATTCACACCTCCCCGCGCCCACCCCGCAGCCCCCCCCGAGCAGCTGGGTGGGTGCTGGGGCTCCCCCACACCACTGGAGCTGCATTTTTGGGGTCAGCCCCAGCCCCTCTCCTCAGCGCTGCGTCCCCTCCACGCGATGGATCCGTGCCAAGCGGCCGTCCCCCCCCCCCCCGGGACATCAGTTCTCGGGCTCAAAAAGGTGATCGCTGTCCTCGTGCAGAGCGTCCGGCCCTTCCCTCAGCCCGTAGTAGAGGTCGTCCTCCTGCCCGGTGGCTTTTCGGGGGGAGCCGGGGGTCCGGCCCCGCGGCACGGGGCTGCCGGGCACAGAGCCCTCCAGCGACGCCGTGTCCATGTCCTCCAGGAGGGACGCCAGCGGCGCAGTCCCCGGGGGTGGCCGGGGGGGGCTGTGGGGACAGAGCAGGCTGAAGGCCGGTGGTGGGGGTTACGCTAATTTTTGGGTTCCCCCACCCCAGGCGGGCCCCGCGGTGTTGGTCTCCGCATCACTCAACCAGCCCCTTTTCCTCCTGATTTCTCCATGGTGAATAATTTGGCGCTGAGGTCCCCCCTCCCAGCACGTCTGCACCCCCCCCACACTGGTTTTACTGGTGCGTGTGGGCACCCTGCATCCCACCCCAAGCCCACCACCGTCACGTACCAGCTGCTGGTCTCCAGACGAGGTTGTGGCTCCTGGGGGGGATCCTGGCCGCCCCCCAGCTCCCGGTGCACCTCTGCTTTTGCTTGCACGGCCGGCTGGGAGCAGCTGCGGGGCCGGGGCTGCGCCGACGCCTGCCTCTGGACCTGCTCGTAGGAGGGCAGGCTCTTCTCGTAGGCACTGCTGTAGGGAGCCTGCGGGCTGGGGGCGAAGGAGGAGAGGGTGTAGGGCAGGATCCGGCCCCACGGAGCTGCGGCACGATGGGGCTGCCCCCAGTGCTGTGGCCAACACCCGGCTAGAGCATCCTCGGGGGGGGATGCCCATGGGGATCCAGCTGGAAGCGTTGCACCAGTGGCCACGGGAAGGTCCTGCCCAGCATTAAGTAGGGGTCCTGCCCCCCCCTCACCACTTTCCCTGCTGTTTTTTTGGTTTGTGCCCCAAAACGTGTGCCTGTCCCCTGTGCCGGCGTGCTCAGCCCCTGCCGTTGCCGCTGGTGGCAGGCAGACAGCCCTGAGCACAGCTGGAAACCCTCACCAAAAGCAATGCCGGGACGTACCAGAGCTTCCCCGGGCTGTCCCTCTGCGGCGGCAGCGTGGGTTTGTCAGCCAGGAACCACTCGGCCTCGGGGTGCACGGGGACGAACGTTACCTGGAGGGGGGAGAGAGGCAGAGCCTGGGGAGCTGCGCAGGGCGCGGGGGCTCTGCGGGGATGCGGCCGGCAGCACCCCGGTGCCGGGGATCCCCGCTGGGGTCCTGGGAGCCCCCCAGCCCCTCACTGCAGCCCTGATGTAGAACAGCTCTGCACCTCCCAGAGCAGCAACAGCGCTTGGAAAAAAAGCTTTTCGTGCCAGGTCTGTGTCCCCGGGGAGGGACGCGTGGCTGCCCCGCTGTGCTGGCCGTGCCCTCTGCCAAGGAGACTCCGTAGGTCGGGGGGGGGCAGCTTTTCCCAGGCTACCAAACCCCAATGCCCCCCACCCCCACAAGTGCTGGGGCTTCTGAAAAGCTCCCCCAAAGCACCCAGAACCCCCTGAGCTTTTCCCCTCCCTGCGGCCAAGCTCAGCACCTAGCAGCCCGCAGCCTCCCCGGCCCTCGCGCCCTACCCTCGGGTAGCACTGGCACATGCTCCAGGTGATGCCCACGGCGACGAGCAGCACGCCCACGGCGCAGAAGGTGATGTAGATCTGGGGCTTCTCCACGCTCATGATGAACATGCCCGTCATCACCAGGAAGAAGCCCAGCATGATGAACCCGTAGCGAAACGTCTTCTCCTCGGCCATGGGCGGCGGCGGGGCGGGGGGCCGGGAAGCCCTTGTTCGCCCCGGCCGCGCTGAGCACGGCTCTGGGGCAGGGCGAGGAGTGGTTTCTTCCTCCTCCAGAGGCTGCCAGGGGCTGAGGAGTCGCCGCACATGGGGCTGGTCCTGCCCAGGGCTGAGCCAGCCAGTTTTTAATGGGTTTGTGATGAATGCAAACACCGGCCCGCCGGTCACACTCCAGCGAAGCTGCCCGGCACGTGCCCGGATAACCTTCCCTGGGGGCACACGGCCGTGGGGAGGGGACCCGGCGCTGCTGGCAGCGTGGGGGCTCAACCACCGTGGGCACTTGCACAGCCCAGGGTAAACAACGGGGCTGCTCAGCGGGCTCAGCCCCTGCGGACTCAGCACTGGGGTGTCCTCAGCCCCAAAGGGCTGTATTACATTATATATATATGTGTGTGTGTGTGTGCATGTATTGGTGCTGGGCACAGAGGCAAAGCTGCTCGTTGAGGGCAGGGGGGCTGAGCAGCCCTGGATGTCTTTTTGTTTTACAGGGCGCTGGCTGAAACAGCAAATGTACACGGATGCCCCGAGCGCACGCACGAGCCACTGAGCATCTCCAAGCAGGATGAAGCGAGGCATGGGATGTCAATGCGCAGGGAAAGCGGGGTGGAAGAGACAGAGATACGGGTGGAAGGGCACTGAGAAGGCTGAGGGGGCACGGAGCAGGGCAGCGTGGGCACGGGATGTGTGCTTCTTCCCCAGCACCATCGCTCCACGGGGACGTGGCCGGCTGATGGGGACGTGCAAAGCAAAACGAGGAGGGGAAAGAAGCAGAGGGGAGGCAGCAGGCACTGCACGCTCCACGTCCCTCTGCCCCTGGTCTCCCTGAAACAGCCCAGACCTCGGGTCCTGGCCTGCCTTCGGTCCCAGCTGCTGGCTGCATTTTCTCCAGCCAGCCCCCTTGTTCTCTGCTGCAGTTTTTATTGCAGAGCTCTTGCTTTGAGAGGGCAGCCCCCAGAGTGGATCGGTGCTGGTGGGTGCCCGAGCGATGCGTGGCACAGCGACGGGCACAGGCTTGGAGCCACCATCACCCTTCGGTGTCACAAACACGCGCCGCCAAAAACCGCTAAGAGCTCCCCAGGGCTTTTATTAAAAATACAAAGGCTTCCCAGCACGCCGCTGCCCAAACGCATCACCCGCAGGACCCGCAGCCCCGGGCCGATCGCTCGGAAATCGGGACAGCCCCCGCGCCTCCACCCAGAGTCCGGCCCCGCGCCGCCACCCTCTCAGACGCCGCGGCCGCTGATGTTCTCGTAGCTGGGTGGTGGCGTTGCCCGCGGCTCCCCAGGGCGCTGGGCCTCCAGCCAGGAGGGGCTGGGGCGGAACAGGGCGCTGTCGGAGGAGCTGCGGCGGCGGCCGCCCTGCCAGCGCTCGTCCTCCTGCAGGTAGTGGTACAGCAGCGGCGGCGTCCGCTCCTCCTTCCTCGCCGCCGGCTGCACCAAGGCTGGGGCGCCGTGGGCAGGTCTGCAGGTCAGGGCTTCTTCGTAGGTGGGGATGGCGCTGGAGTCCCAGGAGCTGGGAGGGAAGGAGAAGACACCCGGCAGTGCATCCCGTCGGCTGGAGCATCCCTGCACCCATCAGCTGGAGCACCCCAGTGCCCACCAGTCGGAGCGCCCCAGCTCCCTGTCGCCTGGAGCATCCCCCTGCCCCGACAGACAAGCCCTGAGCACGGGGGGTGTGTGCCGGTGGTGGCACACGGGCGGGTTCTGCACGCTTGGAGGCAAGCGGAGACCGTGCCAGGTGCTGCCTGGCACCAGGAGGGCAGGAAGCCACGCAGCAGGAGCCATGCAGGAGGAACCATCGATGAGACCTTGCGACGAGGCAGCGTCACCCCGTTCCCACTGAGCTCTCACCCAAGAAGAGGAAAGGCAGCCAGGCAAGCTGCCACCTCTGGCGCAAGGGCTATGACCGCACGTGAGGCTGGCCGTGAGGCAGCGGAGGGGCTGGCTTTCAGCCCCCGTTCCGCACCCACGGGCAGAAGAGCAGCCCCACCACCTGCCTAACCCCACCTGCAGCCCCAAAACCACCCCCAAAAAGCACAGAGGCTGCCGGGAGCCGGGCAGCACGTTGCCACGAGCGGCGGGGCGAGGGCCGGGCGTGCTGGCTCAGTGCAGTCCCACCCCGCCCCGTGCCCTCCCGAGCCCTCCACGCACCAGCCCCGCTGCTGCCGCTTCCAGCCGCTCTGTGCTGAGCAAACACGGCGTGTGTACAGGGAAAACCTCCGCTCAACCTTTGCCCTGCGCAGCACCGGCGGTTTGGAGGGGGCTGACTCTCCCCGTGCAGGATGCCAAGGCATTCGCCGCAGTGTTTTCTGCTGGCTCCAGCTCTCACAGCACCAGCAGTGCCGGGGCGATGCCACCCCACCAGCACAGGAATCAAACTGGGAACAAACTGGTGCGAAGCCTGACAGAGCACCCAGAGCAGCTCCCCATCTCACCCCTGGGGTCAGATGGGCACCGAAAGCCCCAGAGAAGCAGGAATGCAATGCTGCCTCCCGCCCCGACAGAACATTCGTGGCTTTATGGTTTTAGTTTCTTTTAGTCTTTTTTTTTCTTTTTTTTTTCCGATTTAACCCAGAGCACCCACCTGCAGTGCCACTTCTCCAGGGGCTCCGCGGTGAAGTACTGCAGGTCCCGGGGGAAGTGGTACTGGTAGCGCCGGGACACCACCCTGGCGTTGGCCTTGACAGACCAGAGCAGCCCGAAGAGGAGGAGGATGCCGCCGATGCCGCAGCAGAAGAAGCTGACAGAGCGCAGCAGCGCGTTGGAGGAGCTGGGCACCGCCTGGGCCTCGCGGGGAGGCAGGAGGCGAGCCCCGGCGCCGGCCGAGGAGCCCACCTCGCCGTCGCTCCACCAGGCGAAGCACAGCGTCCCCGTCACCAGCAGCACGGCCCCGGTGATGGTCACGCCGTAGCGCAGCGAGGCGGCTGCCATCCTTCGGGATTCAGCAAGGCCGGGAGGGGAGAAGAGCGAGGCAGCGCATGAGACGCCGCGTCCTGCAACACAGGGAAGGGTTGGAGAGGGGCAAGGCGGTGCGTCCTCCTCAGCTGCTCACCACCGACCGCCAGAAGGGGCTTTTCCACCGTCCCCGATGGGAACCCCTCGTGCAGAGCGAAGACAGCCGCCCCCTTGGACCAAAAAACCTTCCCCATAAAAATGTTTTTAAGGCATGACCCAGCGCTCCCATCCCGGCAGACGAAAATCCCAGCCGGGGGAGCTCAGGAGGCAGCCCCGGGGACGTGCATAGCTCTTGCCTTTGGTTTTTCTTCCAGCCTTCCTCACAGACTCGGAAAAACGCCAGCTGGGTCTCTGATCAAAGCAAGGCTTATGAGAGGGGTTAGGGGAGGGACATAAATTTCAGATGTCACCACTCCAGAATTATCAGCGCATGTTTTCTCATCTCAGGCTGGACGCAAACCAGCCCTGCGGTGCCAGGAGGTGCCTGGCATCGCTGCTCAAAAGCCCCTAGTCCTGGAGACCGGGGGCTGCGCTGCCTCCTGCATCCTCAGGGTCCTCAGGGAAGGTGGCCAAGGGCCACCCCTGGAAGCCAAAGAGCCCTGGCAAACCAGGCGAGCTCACGTAGGTCTGGTCCCGAGGCACCACGTGAGCGGGGACCCCAAGGAGCTGTCCCGTGGGAGCCCCCAGGAGCTGCTCCCCTCTGCCACCCGGCGCGGGGCAGGGGTGGGAGCAGGAATCAGTCCCCGTCTGCGTTAAAAGCCAGGAATCTGCTGGACACGAGCTCAGCCCTCGCAGAGGGCACGGCCTGCCGCTGACGTGGGTGCTTCTGCTATGCCAGGCAGCGGGGCCGAGGCCACAAAGCACTGAGAAAACGAAGCTCCGGGTGACCCCGTTTATCAGATGGGCTCGCTCCATGGAAAGCTGAATTACTTGGTAGTGAAAGAAACCCCGTCTGATCTGATCTACCTCTAATGAAGAGATCCAGGGAGAAGGGGGAGCTTGGAAATTCGCAGGACTGCACGGGACTGGGGGCACAAGGACGCCCCTGACCTGTGAGTGCCTTTGAGAACACTGCATTTTCCTGGAAATTTGTCACCCAATGTCATTTGGAAAAAAATAAGAATAAAAAGCCCCTGAACCCCCCCCCCACTGAAGCTCCTGATCCAACTGCGTGGAAATTACAGGTCCCTCCGAGCCAGAAGCCTGGACTGGAGCATCACCAAGCGCGGAAATGCTCCTGCAGTCAGCACCCTCCCCGCGCTTGGGGTCGGTGTGGGGAGCTTTGGGGGATGCTGCAGCTCCCCACCCGGCTGCGGGGAATTTTCTGGCCCCCGCACCGCACACATCTGGGAGCGAGGGGGAGGCAGAGGAAGGCGGAGGGAGAGCCTCTGGAAGGTGGCAGAGTGACAGCTGGAGAATAAACCCTTCTGACACAAGCAGCGCAGCGCGGGGAGCAGCGCTGAGAGCTCCCCCAGCCCACCCGGCACGTGCTCCCGCAGTGCCCGTGCGGGGGCAGCTCCTCCGTGCTGCCATCGCCAGCGTCCCCTTGCCAAACCCCTTCCTGGCCCCTGTGGGGCTGGCATGGCTCTCCCGGGCATCTTCCAAAGCCCTTCGAAGACGTGAGGTTTTTTTCTTCTGCAGGAAGAGGCCAGAGGAGCGTGGGTGGGTGCGAGGGGTGCGCCGGGGCAGGAGGCAGCACCCGGCACATCGGGTCTCCCGCTGCACATCTCCTGCCCGGGCTTCCAGGAGGGGCTGCCCCTCCGAAAACAGCGAGGGTCTCCTTCCAAGCCCACGTCCCCACCTGCCAAGCTGCGTTTTGCTCTGCCCCATCCCGCTCCGCAGCAGGCTTTCCTGGGAAAAAAAGGTCTGCACATTTGGCTTCCAGGCAGATAGGAAGGTTAATAGTTTGCATAGTTGCAGGGAGATGCTGAGAATAGCAGCCCCCATATAAAGTTATGCAGACGGTGATTCATAGGGGCTACTAAGCATTACTCAGAAAAACACTCTTCTCCGGAGACGCAAGAAATGAGAAGAGTTTTGAATCTCTCCCAGCTCCCGCAGGCAGAAATCCACCTCCACGGCGCTCCCAGCCACCTTTACACCCGCAGACCTGCAGCCACACGCGGACGTGCCAGGAGGAACACCACGGAGACGCACTGAGGCACGGGCGTGTAATTAAGACTGCTTTCTGCCTCTCTCGGACTTTGCTGTGCTGCCGCTAGCATTAGTTAGGGGTTGGACTGCCCCAAAACCTTGTGCTAAATGAGTTTTTAAGAGCATCTGCACGGTCCTGATGTTATCCCACGGGCAGTGCAGGTGGGGATGGGGATGGGGATGGGGATGGGGATGGGGATGGGGATGGGGATGGGGATGGGGATGGGGATGGGGATGGGGATGGGGATGGGGATGGGATGGGGATGGGGATGGGGATGGGGATGGGGATGGGGATGGGGATGGGATGGGGATGGGGATGGGGATGGGATGGGGGTGGGGATTGGGATGGGGATGGGGATTGGGATGGGGATGGGGATGGGGATGGAGATGGGGACAGGACGGGATGCCCCGTCCCTACCCGCAGCTCCCCGGAGCACCGCACGCCTCCATCTCCCGGCTTCCCGAGCCCAGCCCGCCCCGCAGCACGGGGACCGCGGGCACCCCGCCGCCCCCCCCGCCTGCCCCCCCCGGTCCCCCCGGACTCACCCCGCCGCCGCCAGCCCCGCTCCGGCCGCCCGGCGGCTCCCGCGGAGCACGGCCCCAGGGCGGGCGGGGCGGCGGGCGGGGCGCTGCCGGGACCCCCCCGGGGCTGCTCCGCTGCCGGGTTAGGAGAGGAGGAAGGCGTGGGAATGAAAGGGAAAGAGGGAAGGGGAAAGGAGAAAGGGGGAAAGGAAGGGAAAAGGGGAAAAAAAAAAGAAAGAAAGAAAAAGGAAAAAAGGAAAAAAGAAAAAAGGAAAAAAGGAAAAAAGGAAAAAAAAAAAGGAAAAAAGGAAAAAAGGAAAAAAGGAAAAAAGGAAAAAAGGAAAAAAGGAAAAAAGGAAAAAAGGAAAGGCACACCCCCCCCGAAAAAAAAAAAAAAATAAAAAAAATAAAAATAAATAAAAGGAAAGAAAAGAAAAAGAGGAAAAAGGGAAAGCAAAAGCAGAAAAGAGGGGAAGAGTAAAAGAAAAAGAAAAAAGGAAAAGCAAAAGCAAAAAAAAAAAGGAAAAGGAAAAAGAAAAGGCAAAGGAAACAAAAGCAAAAGCAAAAAAAAATGAAAGATGAAAAAAGGAAAAGAAAAAGAAGGAAAAAAGGAAAAGCAAAAGCACAAAAGAAAGAGGAACAAAGGAAAAGGAAAAAAAAAGGAAAAAATGAAAAGCAAAAGCAAAGAAAAAAGAAAGGAACAAATGAAAAGAAAAAAAAGGAAAAAAGTAAAGGAAAAAAAAGAAAAAAAGAAAAAAGAAAAAAATGAAAAAAGAAAAAGAAAAAAAAGGAAAAGGAAAAGCAAAAGATAAAAAGGAAAAAAGGAGAAAAAAGGAAAAGGAAAAGCAAAAAAAAGAAAAAGGGAAAGAAAAAAAGGAAAAAAGGAAAAGGAAAGAAAAAGAAAAGGAAAGAAACAGAAAAGGAAAAGGAAAAGCAAAAGATAAAAAGGAAAAAAGGAGAAAAAAGGAAAAGGGAAAGAAAAAAAGGAAAAAAGGAAAAGGAAAGAAAAACATAAGAAAAGGTAAAGGAAAAAAGGAAAAGGAAAAAAAAAGAAAGGGAAAAAAAAGGAAACATCTGTTCAAATGCAGAGTATTGTGGTTTTTATGGCAGACACCTGAGGGGCCAATGTCATGGTCTGCTGGGGGGTGCTGGGGTTGAGGGCCGGTAAGGCCGGGGCTGTGAGTGTGCTCGCCTCTGTGGGTTTTGGGTGGGTTTGCACCGTGCTGCGTGTGCGTCTAAGAGACAGCGCGGTGAGCACACAGACACCGCTGGTCCCCGGGGCGCAGGAGTCGGGGAACCTGGAAAGAGAGCATCAGGCTGCGGAGAGGAGTATTATACATTACTTATATAATAATACTTATCAGTATCACTTTTCTCCTATATCCAAAACACAGCACATACCAGTACCTATGAAGAAAATCAACTTTATCCCAGCTGAAACCAGTACAGTGGGACACCCACGCCGCGGCACAGGGGATCCCCATCGCTTTGTGACCTCTTCAGTTCTCATCTCCCTGTCAGATGCCAATACTTCCCCTCTCCCCTGTTCCAGCTGGATCTTTTTGCCCTGCAGCAATCATGAGTATATCTGGATTTTAAACAAGCCAAGAGTGCTCTGATCTAAGGTTCAGGATGAGCTGTGTGACTGGCAGCTGGGTTTGTGCACGCTTCCTAATCACCCAGGTGGAGGTAGATTTCATTAGCAGCTGTCACACCGCTCCGTGCTATTGCCGTGCGCCCTCACAGATCCATTGTGCTGCTCTCGAGCTACAGCTGCACCTCACTGGCAGATGAAGACATTTCTATGGATACATCTGCACCGGGCTGCTGTTCCTGCGCTGCCTGCAGCTCCTCTTGCTGGTTCAAAAGCAGCTCTGGGTTTACCTGCACGGGCTGTAGGGGCTGTTGCAAAGCCCCATCACGTAATTCACATCTTTTGGTAGCCGCTCTGGCTGGCTGAACACGTGTGGGTACATGACCCTGTTTGCTTGCAGACACAGAGGAGTTCTCCAAGTGGTGCCAGAGAAACAGAGGGACTGGGTGGTCCCCAAAGCCGTGCCCCAACACAGCCTCACCCCCCAGGCTGGGATGCAGCAAGAGCCTCGAACCCCGAGGCCCAGTCCCCCCAGTAGCAGACCCCAGTCCTTCTCCACACACTGCGGTCCTCACTCCCTGACAGGACATAGCTCAGCCTCGGAGGACACCTGGATTCCTCTGCCGCCGGCACCTGTATCAGCGCCTGCCGTCGGTGAGCAACGCGGGCACCGTGAATCACCAGCTCCCCTATCAAAGGACAATGACACATGTTCTTCTGCTTGTCACCTGCTCAGTATTATTTTTAACTGAGATTTGGTTAACAGGTTTCTGAAGCACTCCCAGGCAGCTGTTGCACAGGGCTCTGCGTGCACGGGACTGCAGGGAGACATGGTAAGAGAGGCCCCTCCATGCCAAAACACTGCTCCTCCAGCCCCACAACCAGCTGGGATCTTCCCTCGTTCCCTGAGAGCTGCCCTACAGGCAGACACAAACCCAAAGCACACACTTTGCAAGAGGTTAGAGGCTGTAAGTGCTGAGTGTGCCAGTGACACAAGCGGCAGAGAGCTGGCGGCTCTTGGATGGCCTTGGCCCCTTGACATCTTTCCTCTCCTCCCTGCTGGTGCATGAGGTGCTGCAGCACAGCTGGGGTAAGGGCACAAAGGGATTCTCCGTGATAAAGGCAGAATCTCTGGGCAATATATGCAAAACATCCCGCGCACGGTGAGAACACGGTGGAGAAAACAAGAAGATATAAAAGACAGCTTCAGCCCCTGCAAGAACAGGAACAAAGAGGAACAGAGAAAGCGAGATTGTTCCCGTAATTGCCTCCCCCAGGTAAGGCTGCTGAGCCCGATCCTCGTGCTGCTTCAGCAGCGCAGCTCTCCCTCCCGCTGCTTGGGGAAAGTGCTGCTGCTTGATTCTCCATTCACCGCATTTTGCTGCTGCAGCAAATCGAATGTAAAACAGTGTATTTTGCTGTACAGTCAGGCTAAATAAGCCAGAATTTTCCATACATTTCAGTTGTCAGCCCTGTGGGCTGGGGTGAGGCTGCCAGGCCCTCGTACCAGGCCAGGAGCGTCCACAGCGCGGGCCAGGCCGCAGGCCTCCACCAGCGACATGGCACCCGTGCCATGCACCCACATGCCCGGTGCCTGTACAGGGAGGGAGGTCTGGGCTCTCTACATGCAAGAACTGCTCAACAGGACACTGCTTTCCTGTAGAGGGGCCACTGAAAGCCGCTGGCGAGGCCTCGGGGGACGCGCGAGGTGCCCATAGGTGGCCCAGCAGAGCGGGGTGCAGCCTGTCGAGCCGCTGCGCCCTACAGTGCGCAGATGGGAAGGCGTTCCTACACCCAGCACCTGTACAGCAAGGGAGAAACCTCCTGCTGTTTATCTCTGCCTTAATTTGCATCTCCTTAAAATGCCTGATTAGATGTGATTGTAGATATACTGGCTCAGGCACTCCCACTTAATCCAGTAAGTAAATCCTAGCACGGAAAATATTTGTCCTACTTCTTCAAATGATGCAATTTTTACCTGCGACCTTAGGTTTACTTGGGATTGAACTTGCAACTGTCCACAGCTCTCTCTTTGGTGGTTCTGCTGTACTGGAAACCAGAGGATTTGGGACCATGCACCCTCGCTCTCCATTAGGAAAAGCCTAGCATTTGGCTGTAAAAGGGGATCGATCCTACAGCCACAAAATGGTGTTTGCTTGTTGTGGGCATTTCCAGTTTCACCAACAAGTATTCTTTCTGTGGAGAGCTTTTTTTTTTTTTTTTTTTCTTTGCCTTGGGACTTTACTGACTCCAAAAGCCCATTTTTTACATGACACATTCTATTTTTAATTCCAATGGCTTTTACTGGATTTGAATTACAATAGAAGAACAAGATGTGTATAAACATCTTATGATATGTTCAGCTCCATCACTTCTTAAAGTTCAGTTTCTGAAGTGGTTTCTGCACTAGCAATGCCCATCATCTAGCAAGACTCTGGCCCCAAAACCTGTGTGTTTTGAAGCCTGTAGCGCACTAACAGGACTGCAGTGGTCCTAACCAGAGGTTTGTAAAGCTGCACCACTCTGAGGAACATGGCTGTGGTGGGAAGTCCTAGAAAAGGAGAAGTACTGATAATTTCATCCACAGAAGGATTTATGGATGAGCAATGGCCTGAAATTCCTTCCGCTCTTCATTCAGGACTTGAATTAGCACAGCAGCACCAGGCCTGCGTGCGGCCCTCTGCTGGTGCTGTGGTAGGTAAGTGGGCATGTCAAAGCTGGGGGATTCCTGTAAGGGAAATTTCCATTTTGCAAACATGGTAAGATGGTAAGAGCTTCCTAGGAGCGTTTCTTTCCACCAAGAAATGGTGGAAAAATCTACAAATCTAGAAAGGATTTTAAATTTGCCGTAAAAAGGGGTAGGGAAGAGAGGAATCCTCATGTCCCTGCCTAATTCTTAGTCAGGCATAGCTTTTCTTGAGCTGCTGGAATTTTTTCCCAGGCCCCACACACTCTGCACATTTCAGGTCTGAGCTCCTTTTTCTGGGAAGAGGCACAGCAGTTGGGCTAACACACATGTGCCCCACCACCCGGCGTGCTTTACATGCTGCAGATGTTGCAGCTCTGATGGAGTATCAGCTGATATTGGGCTCGTGGTGAAAAAAACACCAATTTGCAGCCCTGGAGACCCCACAGCCATGCCTGAGGCTGGCCATGAGCACGGCTATCCCACCTGAGCAGAGAGGGCATCAAAGGTCTGCACTGGCTGCTAAATCACGTCAACTTTGTGTCACGTGGTGAATAAATGAGGCTGAAGCTTCTCTGCTTCCTTGATTAAAATGCTAATGTTCAACATAGCAGCAAACACATACAGCCATAGACAAAACCGGCTAACTTTGCTTTCAGCGGCGCTCCAGCAAATGCAGCACTACACAAGGGATGAGCTCCAGCTACACGGACATTCCCAAGAGCCCCGTGAAGTCTGAATGTCTCCCAGCACTCAGCCATTACAGCGGACTCCAGGGAGCCAGTAATAGGCTTTTTCTTTTCTTTTTTCTTTTTTATATTTTTTTTTCTGCACAGAAATGCAAAAGAGAAGCTTAAAAGCAGCATTAATTACAATTTTTAGAAAATCTATAAAGCAGCCATCTAGCTCTTCTGGTTGCCACAGTGTGTGAAGACCTCAGCACCCAGTAAAACCAGTCCCAGATGCTCCACAGCTGCTTTCCTTGCCCGGTGCCTCCTGCACCACCTCACCTTCTGGCCTGGTGTCGGGCTGCCTACAAGCACTGCTGGCGCTGGTGTGATGAGCTGTGTGGTTGCAGAGGGATATCACACCACCAGTGAATGCTGAAAAACTTGTGTTTTAGCCGTGGTGGCCTGAGGAGATAAGCAAAGTATGGCTGAAAGGAGAGGGAGCACCTTTTATCAGTGTGAGGAATATACAGCTGGGAAAAAAAACAAACACACTTTCAGATAGGGAAGCCCTTCTGCAGGTCAGAGTTTTTTGGTCAGCACCTGGTAGTCTGCAGGCTACAGGGTTCGAGACCTCTGGGAAAGGTGCTGTTTCTTCCACGAGTGTAGGCAGTAGATGCTTCGTTTGGCTCTCTTTTCTTCACATCGCGTGGTCTCTTGCAAACAGCAAAGATCACCCTCTTCCATCCAGCAGCAGTGATGCTGCTCCAGCTGTACTGCTGTGCCCAGGAGTTTGTCTGCTGCCTTCAAAGCCTGCTCTCAGCCTTGTCTCTTGGCCTAGTAAAAGCTGTAATTTCTCCCTGCACACCTTGCCTCGCTTTTTACCTGGAGCATTTACATCTTCTTAACCGTATTTCTAGGTAACTGCAGACAATTTTTAAATCCTGCAAAAACGATAGCTTGGGAAATAAAGAGCTGAAACTTCTCCATAATGGCATTAAATGTGTCAGAGCCAGACTGAGCGAGGGAAAGTCCCCCCAGAAAGTGGCATCCCTGAGCCGGAGATGTGCCATCCCTGATGGAGCCCAGGGGCTTCCCTGCTCCATCTCCATATGAAGCCTTCCAGGACTCTGAGAGTTAACCTCCCTCCCCAAAACGTACCCTGTCCTTTCCTTAGCTAGGAGCGAGTCTGGCTGTTCATCTTGTTTAAAAGAGTGTAGTTTCACTTCCCCGGAGGTGTAAATACCGCTGTGCCAGGAAACTGTCAGCTCTCTCTGGACGGAAGGCTCTCCTCCTCCGGTGATTCACTGTGCCACCCCCAGCACAACCTGCCTCGAGCCAGCCCTGCCATCAGCATTCGTGTGGATGCGGTCGGACACCTGAGTACAATGAGGTTCAGAGCTTACTACAGGCTCTTGGTTGGTATTAGGGGCTGATTGGCTTTTCTTAAGTGTTTTGCAAAAATAAATGGGCCTCGCTGTGGATGGAGAGGGCAGAAAGAGACAGAAAACGGCTGTGTGAGTCTGCAGCTCAGTACGCAAGACTTGAGAAGTGAGCCCAGGCTTTAACACGGGCTGGAGACAGGATCCATGTGCTCACCCGTCCTCAGAGCTGTTTCGAGAGTCACAAAATTTGAGTGTGGGTATAGAAAAGGCACTGTTTTGTGGCCATCACATTTGTGCGCTTGATAAAGGTATGAAAATATTGTTTTGGATCGTGTTGGGAGGTACTGGGATTGCTGTCTTGCTTTAGTAGGTAGTGCTATAACCAAGAATTATACAGGAAGCTCTTGTATTAAGAGACCGATCAGCCACACCCTCATCACCTTCCCACGCACGGACCTTTGCCGATCATTTGTTTGCAGGGGTGAGGACCGGCCTGTTTATCCAGTCCTCAGTCTGAGTTCTGGATCCCTGTGAGATGATGTGCACACAGGAGAGTGTCCTACCACTTGATAGAAAGGGGCATAACCCTCTTCCCAAAGCCTCCTGCTTCCTCCTGCTCAGCTTCACAGCCCTGGGAGCTGCTTCACAACGTGGGCTGTGACAAAAGCACATCTGCAATTGAAAGAAGATGAGCAACTGAGAGGGAAGTGAAATGACTTAACAGATACCAGTAATCAGCTTCTGGCCCGGTTCTGTCCTGAGCTCTCTAGTGAAAAAAGGGCTTTTGTGGTCCATCAGCACAACGCTGAACCGTACTAAATATGCCTCCATTTATCCTTGATAAGACTAATACAGTTCCTTATCATTGGAACAATGGTATATTTTTGTCACCCTTAATTATTAACTTACCTGGCTGTGATGGCTTCACTTATAAAAAGGATATGCGAGGTAACTATAATAGTTATGCAATCCTTATATATTCAACTGTTGGTTTCAGCTTTCTTTTCCATTTTTTGCTTTCCATAAAACATTTCCATTTTTCTTTCGCCTAGGTAAGTAAACCCAAAGGTCTAGATCCTACACTGAGTTGCAGTTTGATGTTTTTGGAGCGTGGCCTGGAGTTTTAGCACTTTACATCATCTGGGAGTGGGCCCGTAAAATGTTTAAAATGTTGAAATAAATGAAAGCAGACAGGTGACTGAGTGACAGCACCAGACGGGGAGAACAGCAACAGCCAAGGCAGCAAAAGTCGTAGCTTTATTTGGAGGAAAAGGGCCCACAAGTACATCCGGCACTAGGAGGCTAAACACACGTGCTAGGAGCTGAGAACAAGAGAAAAATTTGGCCTTAACAGTAAAATATCTTGCAGTGTTTTCCTCTGGAAGCCTTCGTCATCACATTAGCCCTGAATGCTTTCTGCATGTTCCCACAGCGCTTGCCCCTGCAGGCAGGAGGAGGCTGGAGGCCAGCGGTGGAAGAGGCTCCCCCAAACCTGCTGCCCGCCAGCTGTGGTCCACAACTGCCTTCACAGAAAGTTCACCTTGGGCATCTTGGAGGCCACGGGCACACGTGTCCGCTATATCATGAGCTTCTCCAGCCGCTGCCCCTGCTCACCCTCTGGCACCCGCGTGCCCAGTGGGCCACGAAGCCAGCTCGAGGTTCACCAGCACTGCCTGACAGCCGCCTCTCCTCCACCGCTCACACCCAAGGTCTCGTGGTGGCCCACCCCAGCTTGCAATTCCAGAGCTGGATCCCCAGCTCCTTCACCAACCACCACCACCACGCAGCCACCTTGTCACAGCCCTTTCGGTTTTGTCGCTGAGGACACCGGCCCCAGTGACAATGAAGGCAGGGCTGAATTCCTTTCCCAGCCCAGCTCCCTGTTTTGCTAAGTGATTCTTTTTATAAATCCCAGGCAGAGTATCTTTTCACAGGCAGCCGTAAAGCTGGATTTAATGCATGTCAGAGGCAATACACGAGAGCTCTCGCAAGTTCTGTGGCACATTTTTTCGGCAGCTCCGTGAACGCGCTGGCCAGTAGCTGACCTTGCTTCCTACCACAGCGCACGGCCACCAAAGGCTGGGCCCCGTTGCTTATGTCCCAGACTTCTCATCCTACGTCTGATTCCTCCCAGGACGACTGCCGGGATCCCACCAGCCATCCCCGGTAACTCGTTGCTGGAGGAGCACAGCCAATACATAGGCACACAGGGTACAGCCCAGGCATCTCTGGTTCCTTGTCCCGCCTTGCAGCACCAGCGATATTCCTTCTTTTGGTGAAGCCCTTCCCGGTGCAAACAGGGTGAGTGCAGCCCTCACAGGACAAGGGGAACGCGAGGAAGGAGGAGCAACGTCAACCTGAGGTCTAGGTGTGCAGAGCAGGCTGGGCTACAGCCACCTGAAGACCCTATCCCAGTTCTTCCATCGCCATCACAGGTGTCAGACAAGATCTTCCATGTTGCATTCAACCCACCTACACCTCAAATAGCCTAATCACCCTGAAGGTCCTTGTCTAAGCCTTCACATGAGATTTCACTTTCCCTGAGATGTACTCAGCAGTTCATAAAGCAACTACAATCCCATTGTCCCTTTCTGATGGGCTTTCCAACAGCCACCACAGTTGCTGTCCTCCTCCTCCTCAAGTCGTCGAGCATCTCTTCTCCCTCACCTGAAGTATGAGTGAAATGTAAGATAAATCACGTTCTTCACATAGACTCTCTAAAGAGAAGGTTTTCTAAGGTGCAGCATGTAGGTTTGATGAACCAAACATCAATAGAAAATGGGTCCTTATGTCTCCTTATATTTTGAAATCTCCTGTGCCCTACTGGGCCTCCCAAATGTGCATCCAGGTGTAGGAGGTTCACACGGAGCCACTCCGGTTCCTAAGTCCCTGCTCTTTAGACAGGCTGGCCCCTCACACCGGCTCTTTTCCATTTACACCTACTCTGTCTAAAGGGTTTAGTGCTCTTTGCCCTGGAAAGTGCCCCCAGCCCTGCATGTGGCTGTCAGGTGTAAGGTGGGGTTCACGCCTCCCTGCCCGGACAGCCCTGAGAAAGACACGTTCCCCGCACACAGCACTCCCCAGACCAGGCTGGCTTTGAATTTTGCTTTAAAAAAGTGCCATAAAGTGATTTTGTTCTTTCAGAAGTCATGCAGCACTGCGAGTCATCCCTCTGGAATATTCTGGCATTTGTTCTGCTATCGTCAGTCTATAAAACAGCTGATAATTTTCCCCTGTATTTTTTTCCTTAAAGCCCTGAGGCTGAAATTTTACATTTTTCTCCATTTGCAGGATGAAAGCAAGCTGCTCAGGATTCATTCAGCCCATAGCCCAAACAGCACGTGTCAGCCTGCCGGTGTCACACAGAAAGCCCCACTGCAGCTACGGCCTCCGACAGACTTTTTATTCAAGGCGACTGAAAATACTTTGGTTTTCTCAGTAGAGGGAGCTTCTCACGTACCAGTTTGAGCGCCGCAGTGGTCGAACCCTCTGAAACCATGTCCCATTTCTGACTGTACCAACCCCGTGCCAAACAAACAAGCATGCAGGAAATGTGGTGGTAGGTGATTAGGGAAATGTACTCCTAGCCCCTAGTACCCATGGGCTAGTTTATTTATTGAATTAAGAAGGCTTGCAGCCTTTCCAAAATTCTCGTTCTGTTTTCATGGTAGTTGCTGTTAAAATGCCCATCCTTTCGATGTCCTGGTGCCACCCAACAGCAGCTCCGTGGCAGCCAGTACCAGGGCTAAGTGAGATCGCATGAAAAAAGGGCTTTCTCACTGTTTTCAATGCCTTTCTCTGCTACCACTGAATGCCTCTTGATACTTTTCTTACGGAGACAGAAGTTATCAGCCTACTTTTTTTCTGCAGCTCCAATGCTCTGTACGCTATTACCATGTCCCTTTAGCTGTCTCCTTCGAAAAATAGCTGCGTCTTTTAATTCTTTGTCCAAAAGCCTTTGCACAGTTATTGCTAAGACCTGCTTTTGTAGCGAACAAAGTCCTGCCAGAGCGATCTGTGATGAGCTCTCACCGAGGAGATGGGTGACCCCACGCAGCCGGTGAGAAGCCCCTGCTCTGCTCCCTGCGCTCCACCCTCACAAGTGTGTGCGCGGGCTGAACTCCGTCAGAGAGCTGGTCCGGGCAGGAAAAGATTAATTTCAAAAACAGTTTAATTCTTCAGTCAGATGGGTTCTCCAACCCGTTGTACAGAGTGACAGCAGAAGCATTTGTACTGCACAGCATGCCCAGAACAGCACGAGTGGGCGGAAGGGATGGCAGGCGAGGGAGGGCGGGGAGGAAGGGAAGAGGACTGCTTTTTTAAGAAGCAGCAACAGCTTAAGCACACATAAAATGGTAATTGAAGAGAATTGGGGTTTTAGTCTTACAGAAGATACCAGGGGAATCTCAGCTTTTCAGACCATATTTGTAGATGATGTTTTGCTAAGCCTACATGGGTTGTTGGATGATGTTTTGCTCACGCCTAAAATAACTAAAACTGAAAAATACCAGCCTTAAAAAAAATCTCCCTCCCCTTCCCTCATCCCCTCCCGATTCCTGTATCTTCTGTGCTTGGCATCGGTATGTACATAGGCAATTTCACTGTGATCTTAACAATGATTCATTTCTCTATTTCAAAGCACGTTTTCGCACTGCAGTCTTTAAGCTCACCTGCTCCCTTCCCGCTGCCTAGGGCCTTACAAAAACAAGAGCAGAGCATGGAAAACGTTATAAACGCTTTTAATGGATCTTCATAAAAAAACAATTTCAAAGTAGTATTTACACCAAAGGTATAAATATCTCCTTATGAATAAATGATGTTGTTACCCAATAAGCCCTGCACTTGATCACTCTCAGATCAAGCACAATTATTTAGCTCCTTCAGAGAGGTTAAAATAACCTCTCCTGGAGCACGGGAAACTTCTTTGTCCTGCATAATTCCAGCCAGCAGGCAAATTGGTAAACAAAAGCAGATAACATCGATTCAGATACAAGAAGGAAAAGCACCAATGTACAGCCTGGCCGCAAATGCAATAAATGCAATTTGTCTGTGAATGAAGTTAGCCTGGAAATCGGGACGCCATTTCAAGACGTCGGAGCAGCGAAGTTGCAGATCGGTTTTTTGATAAAATCAGGGGGACAGAAGGACAAACAAGGCTGAGAACAGCGGCTCCACGTTTTCCGAAGGAGACGACGAGGTGCGGCTGCCTGCTGCAGCTGAGCTTTGAACCGTGATGCACCAACCCCTCCCTGTCTGGTGCTGCTCGGTACCTCCTGCGGCAGCCAAATGTGCCGATCCTGCTGTCAGAGCGGGAGAGGCACCACGGGGCACACCAGCACGCCATGTCATGGGGTGGCATCGTCGGTGTCCTGGTGGCATCCTCATGCAACACCTCAGTGCTGTGTTTCTGCGCCGGGGGGCCACGGGGCACCTCCGTGGCTGGGCTCTGCACCCCGCAGCGTTGTGACGGGGTTGTCCCCGTGCCACTGGGGCTGCTCCCTGGCACGGAGGCTGATGGGCCTGGGCTCCTGTCTGTCCCCCGATGGACCTGGGCTGTTTGCAGCCCGATGGACCTGGGCTGTTTGCTACCCGATGGACCTGGGCTCTTGTCCCCCGATGGCACCAGCCCCTGACCCGGGGGGGGTCCCAGGACCTCAGGCCTCGTCCCCATCCCCATCTCCCCACGGGTGCCCCCACCTGGAGCCCCCACCCCAGCCTCGCCCCCCTGGGGGTGCCCCCGCCTTGCCCCCTCCCCATTCCTGGTCTCCCAAGGGTGCCCCCACTTGGGGCCCTCTCCCCATCCCCGTGCCCTGGGGGTGCCCCCCCCTCGCCCCCTCCCCACCCCTGCCCCCCCAGGCCCCCCCCCCTTGTGCCCCCTCCCCAGACCCCGCCCCCTCCCCCAGACCCCGCCCCCAGCCCCGCCCCTCCCCGCTCCCCCCCCCCCCCCCCCGGGGTGCTCCCGGTCCCGCCTCGCCGAGCGCCGAGCGGGGCCCGCCCCCTCCCAGCCAATCACCGCCCCCCGCGCCTGGTCCGATCTCCCCGCAGCGCCCTCATTGGCCGCTCCCCTCCCCTCGCCTCAGGGCGGCGGCCAATGGCGGCGCGGGGCGCGCGGGGCGCGCGGGGGCGGCTCCGGCGCGCGGGTCCTAGCGCCGGGGCGCGAGGAACCGGAGGGAGCGGGGGGAGCGGGTCGCGATCGCGGCCGGTGGCCAGGCGGGGGTCGGGCGGGCGGGCGGGCGCCATGTCGGCGCTGTGGTCGCTGTGCGCCGGGCTGCTGCTGCTGCTGCTGTGGGTGCGGCACCGGGGGCTGGAGGCCGTGCTGGTGCACCACCGCTGGGTCTTCGTCTGCCTCTTCCTCCTGCCGCTCTCCATCCTCTTCGACGTGTACTACCAGCTGCGCGCCTGGGCCGTGCGGCGCCTGCACAGCGCCCCGCGGCTGCACGCCCAGCGCGTCCGGCACATCCAGGGGCAGGTGGGGCCGGGGGGCGGCACCGGGCCCCTCAGCGCCCCGGGGCTGACGGGGCGGGCACGGCGCCCGCGGGGCTTGGGGGGGGCGGGGGGGGCGTGAAACGGGCTGCGCGCCCCGTGCCGGGGGCCCTGGGGGGGCTCAAAACGGGTCCGTGGCTCGATTTTGGGGCTCCGGCAGAAAACCCCAAAGCTGTAGGGCTTTAGAAACTCTCCCCCTTCGTAGCTGCCCCCCTCCGGCGGTATTTCGCTTGTAAGTTTCTGGGGTTGCGGGGGGACCTCACCGCTCTGAGGCAGCCGGGGTCGGTCACCCGCCCGTTGGGGGAATGGCAATGCTCATGGACGTTTTTTTCACGCCGAAGGAAAAATACGCTGTTGGAGGCGTCTGAGTTCTCAAAGCGTTGCTGTGGTGTTGCTGCTTGCAGGTGCGGGAGTGGAAAAATGAAGGCAGCAAGAGATACATGTGCACCGGCCGGCCCGGCTGGCTGACCGTGTCGCTCCGTGTGGGGAAGTACAAGAAGGTCCACAAGAACATCATGATCAACCTCATGGACGTCCTGGAAGTGGACAGCGAAAGACGGGTAACGTTCCTCGCAACGCTTCCGTAAAACTGAAGCCTACAGCGTTTTCTACCGTGTTTGTAGCTCAAGAGCAGGATCCCCTAAAGAACAAAGGATTTTTGTGGCAGTAGGTTTTGTAGACCCACCGATATTCGGGTTTTACAACGTGCGCTTGGATCACTCTGTCCAAAAAAACAGCATATGGGATTGCTTAGTTTTATGTGCTGAAGTCTAAAAGCCCAGATTGATTTATGGGCTTGGGGACTGAGCAACAAGATGTTGAGGCAGAGGAGGAATCACTAAACAGTTTCAACTATTTTTAGTAGCGCTCTTGGGGAAGTAAGTCTCTGAATTCTGATAACAGATGGGTGTACAATCCAGTTAGCCGTGGTTTGTCATCATTAATGCCAAACACTTAGCTTATGCCTGATGGGAGGATTGGTTTTTTTGGCTTTTCAGGTTGTTCGTGTGGAACCTTTGGTCACCATGGGCCAGTTGACTGCGTACCTGAATCCTATGGGCTGGACTATTCCTGTGGTGCCAGAGCTCGATGACCTTACAGTAGGTAAGGGTTGTTGTGTTGACAAGAAACTGATTGATTTTGCTGCATTTTCATTTGCTTTTATGCAGTAACGCCTTGCGTTATTTAAAAGTTTCCTGAAATACTCTGTTGAACTCTGTTCTGTTAAGGCATTTGTGTT
Source organism: Anser cygnoides (assembly GCF_040182565.1). Classification (NCBI taxonomy): domain Eukaryota; kingdom Metazoa; phylum Chordata; class Aves; order Anseriformes; family Anatidae; genus Anser; species Anser cygnoides. The sequence continues at coordinate 28,430,781 of NC_089880.1, read as the reverse complement.
ACAAGCACTTATTTTTTCCTTTTTCCAAATAATCTTAAAAACCACACCCAGAGCTTAAAAGCAGAGCTTTGTTCTCGTAAATCACGTTCATTTTGAAGTGTGTTTCATTTGATTTGTTATGTGCTCTCTCAACAAGGTGGTTTGATCATGGGAACCGGCATTGAGTCTTCATCCCACATCTATGGACTTTTTCAACATACCTGTGTGGCCTATGAACTTGTTCTTGCTGATGGAAGCCTTGTGAGATGTTCACCAGTAAGACAAAATGTTATTTTGCTATCATTTACAATGTCATTGACCGTTGTCAGTATGGATATATGATTTAGTATGACATACTTTTTGCAGACTGAAAATTCAGACCTATTTTATGCAGTGCCTTGGTCTTGTGGTACTCTGGGTTTCCTGGTTGCAGCAGAAATAAAAATGATTCCTGCCAAGAAATACGTCAAAATCCATTATAAGCCTGTAAGAGGACTGCAGAATATTTGTGAAAAGTTTACTGAAGAGTCTAAGAAAAAGGAGAATAATTTTGTGGAAGGACTTGTATATTCTTTGGACGAAGCAGTCATCATGACAGGAGTCCTGACTGATGAAGCTGAACAAAGCAAGGTAACTAAAGGGAAGTTACTCACAATGAAAACAATGCCCCCAAGGTTTAATTGGAGCTACACTACCATATGACATTATAAAACTAGAATCATTATAAGATTAGAACAATCTCTTAATATGGGATGAAAACTTAGATCTGTCCGCCAGGATGTTTTAAATTGCAGCTCTTTGTTATTACAACAGAGTCTGTACTCCGAATCTCTTCAATTGATGGGAAGCGACCCATTGATTTCCTTTATTACTGCAAATAATTTAATCTGCCTTTGCTTTGCAGTACCCAGGGAGGAAGAGAAGTATCTTTTTACATATACTCTGTTTCAACCTGCAGTAATTCAGGGTAACTCTTTCCCCAGCACGCTCTTAATGCAGTTAATACTACTAGTAAGACAAATCAGGCATGTTTATAGAATGGATGTGCCGTCTGCTCACTGCATCGCTCAACCTGGATGTTTCTCCTCTGCCATAATGGGGCTTTGGGTTAATGATGGGTTGAGAGGTCAGTGTCTTAGGAATCTGGTTCTGTCACATTCATGGTCTCTTACTACCCTCTCATAACATGCAAGCCTCGTTTAAATTCTCCATCATGAGAAGAATGGTAAGAGGGAGCCATGCATGCGGCTGGAAGAAGGAGAAAGGAAGGCTTTCTAGATTTCTTGAGACAGTCTCATTTGAACTGTCACAGAAGATATAACATTGATCCTTCATGGTAAAGGAATTTCGGGAACGTACTTAATGTTGTCTGGTAAGGTGACACTGTCTTTCTGTGTTGGGATTTGCTAATGAGTGTATGTTTCCTCATAGATAAACAGAATTGGCAACTACTACAAGCCATGGTTCTTCAAGCATGTGGAGAAGTATTTGAAAGCTGACAGGACTGGAATTGAATACATTCCCTCGAGACATTATTACCATAGACATACACGTAGCATCTTCTGGGAACTCCAGGTGAGACCACTTCCAAAATTAAAATAACATCTACGGAAAGCTACTCTGCTCTTTCTCCGTGTAGGTACAACGTGCCTTCTTCCCCTTGGCAACACTTCTGTCTTGAATGGCAGAAAAAAAACGAATGAAGTCCGTGGCAAATGTAAAGTCCTGTATTTGGGCAAAACAAATCCAAAGTCACTACTTTATATTTAAGGCATTGTATCATAACTTCCTAATTTCGGTTTTAGTGCTTTTCTGAATTTAAAATGTAAATACATACTTAAGTATTAAGATTTTATGCCTACTAAGTGATTTCCAAAGACAAACGGTGGAAAAAACATGAATGTGTCGATTGTGGCTGAAAATGTGCCCTGCCTAAACTCATAATGATCATTATTTAGTTGCATCATTAATTTCAATTACATGAATGCATTTGTAGTGATGTGCATTTATGCAAAACTTTTATTTGGCATGCTGGAAGATTACTATTGCTACATTTTGAATCTTCGGAGTGAGATACCAAATCCTTTCAGCTGCTGGAGAAGTTAAGCAGGAGTTTGCTATGCAGAAAGTACTTCACATTTTACAGCTGTAACATTCTTTGAAGACCTGATCTTGTACGTGTCAGCTCTTGCAGGAGTTTTGCAAGTTTAGCTTCTTATGAGCTCCTTCCACCCATTTTTAAGATAATAGCCTACTTCTCTTGGAACTTCATTTTCTGAAAGTATTTGGGGCTGACTGTGTACTGGGATTCATATGGCTCTGAAAATCATTCGTCATAAGCAGAAGAGGCTTAGGAATGGGCTGTATAGCTAAATTCAGTCCAGACCTCTCTTAGTTCCTGTTTGTATTATAATAGCTCAGCAAAAGTATCAGCAGTTAAATTTATTGAAAATCTCATTTAACGTTGCTCTGAGGATTCTTAGGCATTGTCTTTTGCTTCACTTACACGTTCCTAAGTCAAACTTTTCTTCTTTCCTCTTTAAAGGATATCATTCCTTTTGGCAATAACCCCGTTTTCCGTTACCTGTTTGGTTGGATGGTTCCTCCAAAAATCTCTTTGTTAAAACTCACCCAAGGAGAAGCGATCCGAAAGCTGTACGAGCAGCATCACGTTGTACAAGACATGCTGGTCCCGATGAAGAGCCTTGAAAAATCTATCCAAACCTTCCACGTTGACCTTAATGTAAGAACACCCATTTTTAAACTGCAGCGAATTTCAAATTGCGCATCACAAGGACTGTGGCTATTGGTTTTAAAGCATAATAGTCTGCTTGTGGGAAAGGTCATTATCTTATCAGGGTGGTACTGTTCTTTCCAAGTCCATGACACAAGGCTGCAGAAGGAGTGAACGTAGCTTTCTGAGGAATATAAACATGACATTCAAATTCTAGTAGAAGGCCAGCACTTCTAAAAGATTTCATCACTTAATAAGACTTGAATTGATTTTTTTTTCACGTAAATCACTGGCAGTCATGCTAAAATCATATTGTGGAAATTATTTTCCCTTTCTTGTTTTTATTTCTGGATTTATTTTAGTTTGTATAAGAAGTACAAATTTGGCTATTTCAATTTTAGACTGACCTGATAAAGAAAACACTTCGTTCCCTTTTTATTCAGAATGTATTCAGCTTTTGCTTTAGGATCGGGGTGGGGGGGTCATTTCTATTTTAAAGGTACATTCTGGTCTTTAAGGATTTGGGGGGGCGAGGGGCGGATGTAATTCCTGGAGCACACTGCACATATTCTGAGCATCTTAATTAGTTTGTGTTACTGTCATTAGAAAGTGGATCTAAAAACCACAGCTAGAGAACGGGAAAGGAAGAGCTGTGTAAGATCTGCTCCCAAACTGGGACAATGTCCTCTTAATTCTTTCTTCATTTTGTCACCTTTATTAAGAGATCTTTTCGACAAAACAGTCATTTAAGCTACTTGACAGGATGTTTTCTTACCTCCGCAGGTATACCCTCTTTGGTTATGCCCTTTCATATTGCCCAATAATCCTGGTATGGTCCACCCAAAAGGGAACGAAACAGAGCTCTACGTGGATATCGGAGCTTATGGAGAGCCCAAAAGGAAACAGTTTGAAGCCAGGGCTTCAATGAGGCAAATGGAAAAGTTTGTAAGAAGCGTGCATGGGTAAGGTTCCCACTCGTTAGCGTGGTAATAGTGCCATATAACTTACAGCCGTGGAGTTTAATCGCATTTATTTCACAGTACGGCACTTTGATATCGCAATAATTAAACAACCACAATAATGAAAAGCTAACTTTAATTACTAGGTTTGATGTTACAATTTTTAAATACAATTGCGACTTCACTGATTTGATTGCAAAGCCAAGCTAATAAACGGGCTCGCTGGCTGAAGTTCTTGGCAGTGTGTTTGGGAGCTAGATAGCTTCCAAACGGGTCACCCATGCATCCTTGCAGCTCTGGACTGCTCTGGGAGTAAAATGTGCTGCAACAAAATATATCCACGCAAGCAGAAAGACCTCAGCAGGTCTGCGCTGACGGGCATGTAAACCAGTTGTAAACCAGCTGAACGGGTGCTAGCGTGGGTTGGTGACCGCTCAGCAAGGCTAGCCAGCCCCGTCCTTGGGAAGGCAGCCGCTGAGCTTGCACACTGAGGCTGACTGGTTTGGAGGCCGGCTCAGAGCAGGGGCAGCACAAGTGCTGTGCTGGCCGCAGCTGGCCACAGGCCCTTCAGGAATCCCGCAGGCTGTTAGAGCTTGGACAGCTTCCCGGCCTGCCCTTGGGGCTGTCCCGCTCCCTGCGGTGCTGGCAGCGCGTGTGGCAGCTCTGTCCTGTCCTTGGCTGGTGCGCCCTCGTGCAGGGAGCTGAGCCTTGACTGTTCCCCCTCATCCCTAGGCGGCGGTGGGAGCCCTTCCTCTCACAAGTGGCGCTTTCAGAGCCTCCTTTTCCGTGCCCCACTCCTCGTTACACAGGACCACAGTGAGACATGCACCCACCATCTGTCAGCGGCTCGTGCCAGCCTAATTTGCTGTAGTAGTGTCAGTAGAGAAGCAGTTACTTGTTTTTCAGGAGCAAAAAACCAACTACGTGGTATTTTTACACCATCAGGATAAGTTAACTCCACTTCTGTTTTGACCTATTTCTCAGTCTAACAGTGATTCTGTCCCATGTGTCTGAGTAACAGTGGTGAGTCTGCTTCTAGGTGATTTGGAGAATGTAAATGACTTTTACCTATAATAAGTCATCTGCCAGAGAACAAAGCAACCAAAAGTTAATTTTAAGCTTTTTTAATTAACTTGAAATTAAGCTTTTAATTTAATTCTCTTTACTAACCGAGTTTAGTGTCTTCTGTACCTGTCACTGGAAAATAAACAATGTATAAAAGCTTGATCTCACAGTTCATAACCACAACAGAGCTTTTATGTACCTGTATTTTACTGCCGTACTCTGATGGTAGCTGCATTTTGGAGAGAAAAGTGAGTAAGAATGAATCCACAGCTAAATAATGATTCCATTTGTTTTTGTAAATGGAATTCTGTTACACCGTGCCTCATTTACCCTATAAACTTATAGTCTTGCCCTAGTCTAATTTGGCAGGCTTCTTCCTTCACAGTTTTAGTCTCGGTGTTGAGTTCAAAGAAATCTTTAAAAACAAAAAGGACACACCACTGTCTCGAATGCGTTTTGTAATGCTGGCTGGTATGAGATGCCATGACTGTATCTCCATGGATCATAAGAAAGCATGCAGGAAAAAAAAAAAAACTTTTTTTTTGAAGCTGAAATTAAAAAGCTTTCAACAGAAGAAAAAGGAATGCGGGCTTTCCAAAGCAGATAGAAAAGTATTTGTTAGAGATCATTTAGGTCATGTGTGGTTTTCGGTGCTGGGGGCCAGACTCCTGGTTTGGGGCAACTTCTGAAGTTCTCTCCAGACTTGTGTCTCTGCGAGCACAAGCTGTGAGAATACACAGTTTTGGAAGATTTGGCTGCAGATAGTTAGGAGGTCTAAACACGAACCACTGTTTTATATACATTTTTTAGTTCCTCTCCTTTTCTCTTTGTAGTAGCAAAACTAATAAAAGTGGCGGTGCACTGATGGCTGAAGACATTTTCTGAACCAAAATATTAAAAGCAGCAGTAATTTCGGTTGCTTTCTTTTCCCATCTTTACCAAAATGACTGTATCAGTATTCTGCTGTTTACACCATCAAATGTTATTTACTCTTGGAAGAGAAACCATGATAACATTAAATCTGCAAAATATAATTGGCTGAGTGTCCCAGCACAATCCATGTGAGCAATTAGATTTGCTTGGTTTTAAAAAGCTTTTTTTTTTTTTTGAATGTTTTGCTCTTCATAGCTTGCCCTGTTTTCTTTTTGATTCTGTTTCAAACCCTGCGGCACAATTAATACTGAATCTGTCTCTTTCTTCCCTTTTTTTTTTAAATTTCAGTTTCCAGATGCTGTATGCAGATTGCTATATGACCCGTGAGGAGTTCTGGGATATGTTTGATGGCTCGTTATACCACAAGCTGAGGGAGCAAATGAATTGCAAGGATGCCTTTCCAGAAGTGTATGACAAAATCTGCAAAGCTGCCAGGCACTGAGCCTGAATGACCTAATTAAGCAATCAGGGAAAGATGAATTTACCTATAGCTAGCTAGTCAGTATATCCTTTTTAAAGAAAAGCTTTATTGCCTCCAAATAAGCTCATTCTTGTTGATGTTTAAAGATATGAATTCATGCTTTATAAACTTGCGTTTAGTATTTCTTAGGATGCTTTAAAACCATTTTTCCAAACTCGAAGTGATTGTTTTTAAGAGATCTGAAGTGCTAGCCTTTGTATCTTGGATCTAATTTAGTAACATGGGTGAATTCACCCAGTTCCAAACACGAGAAAAATAACTGGGAAAGATGACACCGAAGCAACACCGGCTATACACTATAGCTATTTTTAAAATTACTTTTGAAAATGGTAAGGAGGTGACAGAAATAGGTGCCAAAGCTGAATTAATTGTCAAATTAATCATGATGTTGGAAACATTTTCCCCCGGTCAGTAACCTGTAGGACAGCTTAGTAACAGTACCGTGACCTGGCTGTGCAGCGCCGCATGATGCTGCGTGGTTCTGGGTTGCTTGGGTTATCCCGTGCTGCAGTCTCAGTTAAACTCGCCAACAGTTGGTTCTGTTCCAAAACTGAGCGTTGAGGTGTGAAGCAAATGCTTTTTACTTGTGCCTGTCAGATTTGTGCTGAATTTGATTATAAAATGTAAGTGGATATAGGGTTACTTCTTTAATGGTTAATAGTATATTGTTTTTTTTGCCTCAAACTGTCATTGTTCTGGCTTTGTACAGCTGAAAAAAATGCTGCTATTTCATATAGGCAAGTATTAATTTCAGTTTTTTACTTGTTGTGGATCAGTTTATTTGGATTTTTTTGGTTTTGCCTTTTGTTGGTTGTTTTTTTGGTTTGGTTTTGTTGGTGTTTTTTTTTGCTTTTGCTTAATTTTAGTGCCTTATAAATACTCAGTTGGAGGAGGGCACGGGTCACTTGAGACCATTCTGTCCTGTCCAGCAGGAAAAGGAAGCGTGTCCTCACAATTTAAGGCTTTATTTTTACAAGGTTTGTTAGAGCAAGTGGCTGTGGGTAAGAAGAAAGCTTGCTGTGGAAGCTCGGTATACACAGGCATTGGTTCTGACTCGAAGAACGTTTTTGCTTTGAATTTTAGCTAGATTAGGCTGATAGGCTTTGTAAAAGGACTGTTTCAGTCACCTGGGGAGGAAATCGATAGTAAGTACTGTTGGATTTCCCCTTTTGATGCATGCTGGTGGAAACAGCATAGATGTGCACTTCGTGCGGTCAGGTGCAGAGGCGTGGAAGTGCTTTGACTCCATAGCTGGAAACGTGGTGCCAAACTAAGCCCCTGTCTTGTCCAAGCAGTACCTAAATTTGTTATCCTAAACCCTGCTGAGCTTGAGGGAGTAATTTTTTTTGAGGGTGGCACAGAGGGGAACGCGAAGACCTCTTTAAATGGTTTGCAGTGGGAAACTTTGTAATTTTTATTTGAGTGCTAAACCAATGATTTTATTTATTGATAGATGGATGTTTATGGTCCAGATGAAACCAATGATAAAGCAGTAACGAGATTAAGCTCGGCCTGTTACTCAGTGATGCATGCCGGGCAAATTCGGTGCGAATAAGGTACCCCTGAAAGCCCTGCCGGGGGGCCGGTAGCAGGAGCGGCCCGCCAAGGGGAGACACAGCCAGCGCAGCGCCTGCGGTGCTGCCCACACCACGGAGCTGGCCAGGCAGGAGGCAGAGCTGTGTCAGTGATCCAGGAGCGTCCGCTACACCGCTCCAGGCTTTGGGGTACCCGGGAAGGCAAACGCTGATCCTCAGACTTGTGATCTCTTTCCCATCCCTGCAAGGGAACGGCACAAGAGCAACTTCTTTGTTCCTGTGCGAAGCTATGATTTAGCCCGGCGCTTGTAAGATGATCTGTGCAGAGCAAGAGTTGGTTTGGTTAGTTCTTAAAGGGCAACGTTAAAGCAGCTAGAGAATATGCAAATACTTCTACTTAAGCTGTGTTTCTCTCACTTATGTACTGATGACCTTTAGGTATGCACTGTACTTGTTTTTTCATTCCTTTATTTATTGGCAAACTTGGTATGGTGTGATTCGGTACTGCAACCGTACCAGTCCCGCACATGCATAATTGCTGCTGGTCTTGATTTTTGGCTGTAAAAGCTGTTTAAAATAAAAATGTAGCCCGTGTACTGTCCAAAGTGGTGTCTTTTAATGAATTATAGCTTTCTTTTTAACAGTTTTGTCTATTCTTTCTTGTGCTTATTGTATTGTTACAAGTGCTCAGCAATTACAGAGAAAAGCTGCTGTCATGGTCAGAGAGCAGAGGTGTTGTGAGGCTGTTAGTTGGGCAGCCTAACGCTGCAAACAGCTTTGGAGGAATGTCGTTGAAGACCCCTTATCTCTGCCCCAAGACACGCCTCGTAGCTGAGCCTTAACCCTTTGATTATGTCACATTAACTTTGAATGTTTCTAAGATCCTCATGATGCTGAGTGGCTTTTTCCCCCTTGCCTCACCCTTTGCCTGTGACTTTGTGGCACAGGAGAACAAAACTACATTTTGGATTTAGCTGTAGCACCTATCTCATTCTTCTCGCTGTTAAAACTGATCCCTGGTTTGAAGGACCAGCCGCAGAGGTGAGGATGAAGACACAGTGCCCTCTTCAGCCTGAGGAGTTTTACATCCACATCTTCCGTTTCTTTGAAAAACGCCTTTACGGCAACTCTGTAAGCGTGGATGGAGGTATTCCTCTCCTGCTACACCTTGCTCACAGCTTTCACATCTTCTTCCTCTGCTCCTTCCAGGCAGAAGTGCATGTGCTTTCTCCTGAAAATCCAGGCTGCCAAACGCCTAAACTCCCCTGAAACGTCAATCTAGGTGCTAAAGTCCTATGTTCCTTTAACCAACTAAATGTTTAGCCCTGACCTATGCTGTGTTTTGCAATCCTCTGTTTTTCTACCCCAGCAGGATTGCTATAGCCTGTACTCACCCACATCACTGCTCAGGCATTTCCCTTCAGAGGCCTCCTTTTTCCTTTGCTTGCCTTTCTCTTACAATAATCACAATTTCTTTAAATTACTATAGTTTTACCTGTGTTCAATTCTCTCTCCCACCAAAGGGTAATCGCAGATTAATTAGCATACTTAATCAGCCACAACTAACATGTAACTACACCTAAATTTAATTATTCCAGTCCGGTCTAAACACTAGTATGAGACTTCATAAAGGTTAACTCTAAGTGAACCAGCGTACTCATGGTATACTTTTATGGCCATCCTTTGTTACAACCGACAAAACTTTCTGTTCGTTTCACTTTGTTCATTGCCTCCAGGTCTTAATACCCTACAAAAGTTGGAGTGATTACACCGAATTCCCCCTAATGCCCTCCAGCTGCTTATAAGCAGTTGAGCTGTTAATTGAAGTGGAGCTGTGCGTTACATCTTGTAGCGAAGGTGCTCGCACCTAACTGCTTCAGAGGTAGCACCGGACAGGTACGCAGACAGTAGGAGAAAGCCCGACCCCTCCCAGCTGCCGTGGCATTGTTTTCTCAGACCCAGCTCTCTGAGTTGCAGCAGTAGACCTTGGGGTGTTCATCTGCGTGCTGTGATCAGTGCTGCATGCACGTAACACGTAGGTACCACTTCTTTGAGCAGTGCGACCTGAGGGGGAAGGAAATGCTACATATTGAATGACCCGTGTGTGCCAGCAAACCTTCCTTTCATTGACTTACGCTATCTGACATCCTCTTCTCAACTGTGTCAAGTTGAAAATTAAAAATAATAATAATAATAATTACTCAACAGACAAGTTAGAGTGATGATTGTCTAAAGAGTGTTTTATTACCACAGCACAAGAGTTGTTTCATACCTCCTGTTGCGAGTATTCTCATCTACACCGTCCCTTCTACTGGCGTGTCTGTGATTTATTTGCCGATCCGAGCTTCCCAGCACCACCTTACACGTGGAAAGCAGGAGTGATTTCTTCACAAATGTCTGGGCAGCGTGGAGCAGAAATCAGATCTCTCCGATTGTTTTTCGCAACAGGCCTGAGCCGCTCACTGTGAAAAGAGGATGTGATTCAGTGGACTCAAATTATTGGCCGGATTAATCTCATTAGTCTTAATGAGCGTGGAGGTGAACAGAGCTCGTAAAAGCCCGCCTATTCCCTTGAAGGTACAGCTGTAGCTTGAAAAGTGATTTTGGAGCTAGCGCTGTTTGATCATTGAGCAATTCGGTGCATTTGAACATCCTGCTCACTGTTCAGATTCTTCATTTTTTTTATTCCTAATGGAACTGCACACTTAACAAAGCTGGGCGATATTGAAAGCTCGATTTCATTGTGCCTCCTTCATCACAGGATAGCTAACGGAGCTGCCCCACTGAAAGCTGTCAAGTTATATTCAGCTAAGGCACGTTTCTAACTACTCTCTGGAGATCAAGACAGCCTTTGCAGAGCTGCAGCCCGTAGTGCCACCGCAGCAGTTTGCTAATCTTGGCCACAAGCAAAGGTGAAAGCGGAGGGCTGTCCTGAGGTCCCTCATTAGCACAGTTCCTAACTGCTTCACGGGGCTTCTCACCCTGGCGATTTCAAAGCCCTTTGCGATGGAGCTGAGCCTTGTTATCTTCCTTCTTCAAATGGGTAAACCAAGGCACAGGCTGAGAACGCGATTTTTGTTCAAGGCCATTGATCAACCGGTGCTGGGAGTGGATCGAGGAAGCCTGGTCACCCATCCCCTGTCCAGTTCCTTCCCAGGCTGCCTCCTCTAACTGAGAGGGAAACTTTATCCGTACCTCCATGGCACACAAGCTGCATTTCACGGGGTGGAAGAACAACCACCGTAGTATCCTGGAAGTGCCTGGGTAGCCAGTACTTCTCTAACCTCCCGCTGCCCTTGCACGGCAGGGAAGCTCTGAGGTCTCCTCGCTTTTTCACAGACATTAACGTGCTCATTCACAGAGCAAACCTGCAGTGGGGCCAGCAAGTGTTCCTTAGTCTCGCAGCAGCCCTTTAACTCCACAGCCACCCCTTCTGCTATTTAGCCTCTCACGTCGGTTGTAAAGCATCAGCAACGTGCCCTTGGCCTCAGGAGCTGCTCTAGCCAAATGGTTTTCCTGCAGGCCAGTGTGAAACTGCCTAGATTCCCCATCGTACGTCAGACTTACAGCAGGTAGGCGTCCTGCTTCAGGTTGCTCAGGTACCGCTGAGCGTCGTGCAGGTACAGGGACTGGTACCTGAGCTTCTGAGGGTAGTTTTCATGCTTGGTGACATTGTAGCGGCCAACACCTACGGGATTCTGGAAGCAGAAGGTCACACATGGTTTCCCATCCCATCGTTGCAGAGGCAAAACCAGGCAGTGGCTTTCTGTGGCTAGGCCTTCAATTGCAAAAATCCAACAATATGTGGAATATCTTAACCAAGAAGGTCTGTATTGCAGGGGAGGGAGGAGGAGACATGCTGATTGATGTTAGCCCAGCCAGGCCCCTTCACAAGCAGTTCCTCTCGTCTCACTGACCCTCAAAGTAGCTGGGCCTGATTAGCTCGGCTGGCTCAAGCGTGCTCCCCGGTTGCCTACTGCTAGCAATAGCCACGGGCGGCTTTATCGCAGCCTTGCCACTGAAAAGTAATCTGTCAGGTTCCCCAGCAATTACGAAGATGTCTTGACCTCTTGCAAGTTGCCTGCTCCCCACGCAGCTGCACAAAGGAGAGAGCGAGCCGTGTGGAAGTCTGCTCCTCGTCCCTAGCCAAGGTGGGCTGTTTGAAACCAAAGCTTTCCTTGCCTGCTTTGAGCCCTTCAGGCTTTGTTCTGGCTCTCCGTGGGGAAGCTGCACAGCTGAATACAGCTCTGGGAACAGGTACTAAGGGAAGGGCTCGTAGCTGCGTTGGCTCTTCAACGTGCTGCTGATGCTGCTAGAGGGAAAGCTGGCTTTTAAGCAGCAGAATACGACTTTCTGGGAGGATACAAGGAGCTCCTGGCACCTAAAAGGACTCAGAGCAGCAGGCAGTCCAGCTTCTTTCATCCATGAAACACTTCCCTTGCCTGCAAATGACGCAGAGCAAACCTGATGGGAAGGGGGCGTCTGAGCGTCCACAGGGGAGGGCAGAGGCCTGAGGATGGGCAGGGGGGCCGTGGTTGCTGCTGGGCTCCTGCCCTGCTGTCAGCCGGGCTGCACTGCCCGAGGGCAGCACAACCTCTGCCATGGGTGCCCACAGCTGGCGCAGGAGCACAAGTTCCCGTTGACCTGGCAGGAGTTTGGGCCGTGTGCTTTATTCACCATTCATCCTTTAGCAACACGTGCTGGGCAAGGACGGCACCCGGAGAGGGGCTCACCTCCCGTGCGGAGGACGGGCATCTGGCCACCTCCCCCAGGTTTCCTTGATAGTCAGGGGGGAGAAAAATGCTCCTGCTGAGGTCAGCCTGCCCTTCCCTCAGAGACACACCTGACCTCCAGCTGGTGAGGCCTGTCCTCTCGCCCTCACGGCGTGCCCTCAAGGGATCAGGGACGGCGATGGAGGGAGCTTCCAGCCTGACACCTCCCGTGTCCCTGTCCTGCTGTGTTCCCTGCTCGCTCACCTCGTTCTCTGCTCGCTCACCTCGTTCCCACTGAAGAGGCGGTCGGACTTTCTGTCAAACCTCTTGGCAGACGACCAGAACGGGGGCTGGTTGAAGTCTGCTGATCCCCCAACGGGCTTTGGATCGTACGAGCCGGGCCCCACCACATGCTGTGCGAAAGGAAACCTCTTACACTTCATCCTGCGTGCGGAAAGCTGCACGGCTGCCCCAGGGCCCCGGCACCCCCAGGTGGGCTCGGTGGCTCCAGCAGGACAGGCAGGTCCCACGGGGACGTGGTGGGGACACCCCGCTCCCACTGACCGCGTCCCTCGGGCACTGGCTGAGCGTGGCCCAGAAGATCCTCTCCGAGGGGCAGCCCGGGTTCCTCGGCAGGGTGCTGAAGCATCCTTTGTTCTTGTTTTCCTTCGACACCAGCTCATCCAGGAAACTCTTGGCAGTGCCAGCGCTCAGCTCGGCGCCTTTCCTCTGCCGGGGCAAGGGAGCGGCGTGAGGGGCTCGGCTGCTGGTGGTCTCTGCAGCCACCCCATCCGTCTCTCGAGAGCTGAGCCTTGCCACTGCTCGTGGGCACAATCCTGCTCCCCTGTGCTCTGCCTGTTTCACCCGGCCGCTCAGATCCAAAGGAAGCAAAAGAGCGAAACTCAAACGGGGTCTGGCATAAAGCAGCTCTCCACCATACTCTGCCCCGTTTTGTGGGGGCAGTGCCACCTTGCTGAGAAACCCCATCCAGGCGCGTGGTCCCAGGGCTACGCACCTCCCAGTCGTGCCGCCGGCCACCGCTGGGCTTCACCTTGTCCCCCGAGACCTGGCAGGGGATGCGGCCGCCCGCCCGCCGCAGCCCCTCCTCGATGCTGCTGGGCAGGGAGTAGGTGCCGGGCCCCGGGCCGCTGCCCTGCAGGCACAGGGGGGAAGGCAATGGGGCCGTGCTCAGCGGGGGGACAGGGCCACCGCATGGACGTGTCCCCGGGGCGAGGGGCAGGACGTGCCATGGCTGATGGTAGGGCGCACTTCTCCGTCCTGCTGTCCATCAGCCCTCGCGTGCTGGCGGAGCGCTTGTCCCTCTCCTCCAGCGGGGTGTAGGGGTTCCCCCGGGGGCCGTAGGTGCCAGGGCCGGGGAAGCAGTCCTGGGGGAGAGACGGGATGGTGTGGGCAGCCCCTGACCAGCCCTAGAAGGGGGGATGATGCCCGCAGTGATGCCGGCAGCTCCCGAGTCAGGCTGAGACGTACCCGCCGGCCACCCCCGAACCTCGGCTCCCGTGTGTCGCAGATGCCCCGGAGGCTGGAGGGCCGCGTCTCCTGCAGGAAGCCCCTGATGTTGTACGTCCCCGGGCCCAGCCTCTCCTCCTGGAGGAGAGAGGAGAGCGTGAGGATGAGCCAGGCGCTGCTGGCAGCGCTGCCTGTGTCACTTGGCCCCCAGGAAATGTGCATGGAGGGTGGATCGACCCCAGCTCCTACCTGGCGTTTGCGTTTCTTCTTCATCACCTTGAAGTGGAAATGGGGCAGCTGGATCTGCCGTGAGCCCGTCTCTGCTCCGGCCCAGCCGGAGGCTGGCGTTCTCCCCTGCAAGGCAGAGCCGGAGCACTGCTGTGCATACACCGCGGCCGCACGTCCCGCTGCTCGTCCCGGCTCTGTCGCTCATCCCGGTGTAAGGCACCAAGAAAGGTGTTTGCTCATGGGTGGCTCGGGACTTGGCAGCCTGCATGTGGCCTGGAAGGCAGCTCCCAGGGAAAGCTGGCCTTTGCTTTGGGTCCTCACTGCCCGCAGACCACAGGAGCAGCTGCTCTGCTGAGCTGCACGCTCCCGAGCCCGGGGTGTGAGCAGCTTGCATCCACGCCGACACCCCAGGGTGCTCCCGAGCCCGAGCTAGGTGTCCCCAGCTGTTGTGTGCAAAACGGTCACAGCTGATGTGGGAGCTGCACTGGTAATTCTGGCTGTCCCCCCATGTACGCACGGCCTCACCTGGCTGCCCATGTCTCATGCAGGTGGCTCTGTGGCGGCAGCCCACGCCATGGCAGCCCTCGCCATGGTACCCACGTTCTGTGGGGCCGAGCTGAGGACCCTGGCTGGAACGGGGGCCTGGCAGCCTGCAGCCCCGCCACCCTGCCTGTAGCAGGTCCCTCGAGCCCTCTGGGATGGCTCTGAGCGGGCACCTGAGGGCAGTTTGGCTGCAGAAGTGCACAGCCCACGCCTGGCTCCCAAAAGGGACCCGGTATTGCTCTCCCAGCACCTGCATTCCCCTGTGTCACACGAACCGGTTCAGCCCAAGTGCCGCGAGGATGCAGGGGATGGTGTCACCACCCGGTGTCCCCTAGCGGGGTACCCATCTGTGTAAAACCCATCTCTGCTCCCTACAAAGGTGTGACCCATGATGTAGGGCACCCAACACTGGCAGATGCTGTATGCACCTAAATCGTAGGCAGCCCTGAGCCCCAGATTATGATATGCATTCTTCTGTTTGATTAATTACTGTGTTTGTACCAGTGTGGTTTATTTTCAACGTGTCATCTGCTCAGGAGGAGCTGTCTGAAAGCTCCCAGGGGTTGCTCAGCAGAGCCTGCACCTTGGGTAGCTGCCAGGGGGCAGGGGACGTGTGGTGCTGTTATATCGCCCAGGAACTTCCCGAGGGCTGGCTCTAGGACAAGCGCTGAGATTACTGCCTTACTGGGCATAAAAACATCATCCTAGAGCTGTGCGGTTACAGTAACATCACTGGAGGGAATGGAAGCTCTCAGGAAATTTAGCTGATGAGGTATGTGAGGCAGCGCTGTGGGCTCGCGGACCCTCCAAACTGTGTAAGACCATGCCCAGGGTCAGCCAGGATGCTGAACCCCAGGCCCAAACTGCAAATCCTCCACAGAACGGAGAGAGGTTTGGCTGCTGAACGACTTCACCTCTCACCTGCCCTGCTGGCAAGGAAAGAAACATTTTCCACCACCCAGTAAGGATCCAGGACTCTGGCTTCTCCAATACCAACCTCCTGCCCTGCTTTGGCAAGGTCCTGTAGCCAGTGTGGCTGGGCCAGGGCTGACACCTTTATTTGCCCCCCACCCAGCACAGCAGGAAAAAATAGAGCAGAGACAGGCTTTCAGGCACAAAGCCCCAGGCTTAGCTCCTCATCCAGTGCTGCCTGCTGGTTTAATAAGACATATCAGCTTTCCCTGCAGACCATGTCTCCTGTATAGCCTCAAACCCTCACAGTTAAAACACCGCCCCGGCAAATCAATCCAAGATGGTTTTGTCTCTTTGATCAGCACAGCAGGCAGTAAGTCACTGAAGGAAGGAGGAAAAGTGTTTCACTTCTGCGGCTGGAACAAGCGATAGAAACAGTGAAGGACAACTCTCCGGCCCTGAACCGCCTGGTGAAAACCTTCCACTTGCTGAGCAAGCAGGAGATGGCCATGGGGATATCCACCGTGGTACCAGGCATCCTGCAGGACCTGCAGCTCAACCACTGCATGTCTCCCCAACAGCGTCTCCATTGCTCGCTTAATTGCGGTGAGAAACACCTAGGAAGAAGTAATTACCTGGCAAAACCAGTGGAGGCAGTTTGGGAGTGAAGTTGTTATTTGGGAGCCTGGAAGCCACAGCCAGATCCTGGCTTGGGCACTGAGCTGCTGAGAGACCTGTCCCTCTGGGCAGTGCTTTACAGGATGCTGAGTCCTCTTGCAGGGCCGTCTCAAGTATTTAGTGGCTTCAGTGCTCCTAAATCACTCAGG
Source organism: Anser cygnoides (assembly GCF_040182565.1). Classification (NCBI taxonomy): domain Eukaryota; kingdom Metazoa; phylum Chordata; class Aves; order Anseriformes; family Anatidae; genus Anser; species Anser cygnoides. The sequence continues at coordinate 28,414,406 of NC_089880.1, read as the reverse complement.
AGCATTAAAAATGGCCCCTTTAATCCCTTGATTTTCCCATTTCCACACCTTTATAAATGGGAGTGCATCTCAGTGTTTATTCCCTGTTATAGAATAATCATGAAGATTTCCTCAAATCCCTTTTCTGAATAAAATAAGGGTTCACTCTTACTTCCTTATATTTTAAAATGATAATTCAATTCCTGGTAAAATGAGGGTCAGTGAAGTGAAATCTCCTCCCCTAGTGGAGTACTTTTATATGTGCTTACAACTGCTCTTCAGAGATTTTTAATTTCCACTGAGCTCCAGCTCCAGGCAGGAGGCTGAGAAGTGCAGCAAGGAGGCGGTCACTGGGCATGGGGGGATGTCCACCCGTTCAGTTTGACTTGAGGAATCTGGAATGACACAGGACAAAGGCTTTTGGTCTCCCGTCCTTTATTCAGGCACACTCCCATGGATGGCCAAGCAGCCCAACCTCTGAGGATGCTCTCCCCTCGTCCCTGGCCCTGAGCGGGGAAGGGGAGCAGATGAGCACGGAGGACACTGCAGGCACATGACAGCACAACATTCCTCTGGACCAGCTGCTTTCAAGGATCGCCAGGAACCAAAATTACACCCAAGGCCAACAGGACGATGTCCCTGGGGCCTGCACAGCTTCCCTAGCGCTGCTAACCGTGGGTGTCAGCCATCACACTCCCGTCACGGGGCGCTGCCCTGCGCCAGGAGCTGGCCTGAGGTGTGGTGTTTTAATGTCTCTGTCACCACACTACAGCCAGGCACGAAATGTGCCTTGTGAAGGCATTATCCACAGTGCCTGGAGTGCGCTGAGACGGGTCAGGGCTCGCTGCCTGCCAGCACAAAACAGCAGCCGAGGGGCCTCGAGGTTTGCCCGCGGGGCCAAACCGGGGCACCTCGCACCCCTCGGGATGCTGCCCTCAGCCACCACGGCCTCCCCTCAGCGCCTCGCGGCCTCCGCACGGCAGACGGCGCCCTCGTTCCCTTTCCCTTCCCGTCCCTCCCCGCCGCCGCCATGACGGAGCCTCCCCCCGGCGGCCATTCCCGCTTCCGCCCGCCGCCGCCATTTTGTGGGCTGCGCCCCCAGCCCCTGCCCGCGGCGGCTCCCGGGGCCGGCCGCCGCCATGTCGGGAGGGCTCCGCGGGTGGCGAGCGGCGGCCGGCCCGCTGCTGCAAGCCTCCGGGGCCCCGCACGGAGCGAGGCGGCGGCGGCTGCTGCTCTCTCAGCTCTTCCAGCCCCTAAACCTGCAGGGCGAGGGAGGCGAGGCGGGCTGGGAGGCGGGGAGCCGCAGCCACAGGCTGATGGTGCAGGGGGGGCTCATCCACCCCGGCAGCACCGGCTGCTACTGCTACCTGCCGCCCGCCGTCCGCGCCATGGAGAAGCTCGTCCGCCTCATCGACGGCGAGATGGAGGCCGTCGGCGGGCAGAAGGTGAACATGCCCAGCCTGAGCTCGGCAGAGCTGTGGCGTGCCAGCGGGCGCTGGGAGAATATGGGGCCGGAGCTGTTCCGCCTGGCTGACCGGCACGGCAAGGACTATTGCCTGGGCCCTACACACGAAGAGGCGGTCACGGAGCTGGTGGCCGCTCAAAGCAACCTGTCCTACAAGCAGCTGCCGCTGCGCCTCTACCAGGTGACGAGGAAGTTTCGGGATGAGCCCAAGCCCCGCTTCGGCTTGCTGCGCAGCCGGGAGTTCTACATGAAGGACATGTACACCTTCGACGCCTCCGAGGAGGCGGCTCGGCAGACCTACGAGCTGGTGTGCGGCGCCTACCGCGGCCTCTTCGAGCGCCTGGGGCTCCGCTGCGTCCAGGTGCGGGCGGCCACGGGCAACATCGGGGGCACCACGTCCCACGAGTTCCAGTTGCCGGCGGACATCGGCGAGGACAGGCTGGTGCTGTGCCCCGACGGACACTTTGCGGCCAATGTGGAGATGCTCAACGGGGAGCAAACTTCATGCCCCACGTGTGGAGAAAAACTCACCCAGACTAGAGGGATCGAAGTGGGGCACACGTTTTATCTGGGTACCAAGTACTCCGCTGTCTACAATGCCATCTACTACTCCCCAGACAACAAGCCCCACCTGGCAGAAATGGGTTGTTACGGGCTGGGTGTCACTCGCATCCTGGCAGCGGCCATCGAGGTGCTGTCAACGGAGGACAGCATCCGTTGGCCGAGCCTCATCACGCCCTACCAGGTGTGCTTCATTCCCCCCAAGAAAGGCAGCAAGGAGGAGCAGGGAGCAGCGCTGCTGGAGCGCATCTATGATGACTTTGTTGAGGCCCATCCGCACCTCGCGGGTGATGCGGTGCTGGATGACAGGACACAGATGACAATCGGCAAAAGGCTGAAAGATGCCAAAAAGCTGGGGTATCCCTACGTGGTCATAGCTGGGAAGAGGGTTTGTGAGGACCCCCCGGTCTTTGAGGTTTGGGATCAAAACTCTGGTGAGGTTTTGTACCTCACCAAGGAAGGTGTCATTGAGTTACTGAGTAAAGTGCAAGTCCCTTAAAGTCCCTGTCTCCTAATCTGTCATTTTTGCTGCACTGAGTAGGCCTGAACAGTTCCTTTTTAAGGAGCTGTGGGCTGTCAGCGATGGCTCTGGGTGAGCAGAGCCATATCCAGTTCACATCAGAGCCACCCGCAGCATCTTGCAGCAGCGCCAGGAGATGGGTTGAGTAGGGTCAGGCTATATTCCCCCGTGGGCTGTCCCTGTGGTTTCATGGGCTTTGCTTTTGTTCGAACAACATTCCTCCCTCTGGCTACAGCCCACGCAAGCCCCAGCAGAGGCTGCAACAGGGGGAGTCAGAAAGCCCTTCCTTCACCCTTTTCAGGTACTGAATTCTTTAAGTGTAGTGTTTTCAGAGGGTGAGAAAGCAAAGTGCCTTTCCCTGGCTTGCCTGTTCTCTTTGGAGACACCCAAGTTCTGTGAATGTGGAGTTTAATTTGCACATAATTTTATGTGTAAATTAATTTATGTGTTTGCACAGAGAGATCATTCCCAGCCTTGTTCCTGCAAGCATTTGATGGTGATAAATGCTGAGCATGCACCCATCCCTGTGACACTGCTGTCATCTCCCCATGAACCCTTACGTGACTGCCATCCAGCCCTGGACAGGGAGATCTTTGGAGAGAATTGCCATGCCCCATGCTGCAGCTTCTGGATCTGCCTACATGGCCACTGCCATGTAGGACTTCAGGGTAGAGCTGCTGCTCTCCTTGTGTTCCCAGAATTGAGGAGGTCGTCTAATCCTTCCCCCCATTTGAGGCAGGATCAGCTCTGTCTGCCATCTTCGTGGGAGACAAACCAGCTGCTGAAAGCCTCTGCATGAGTGCAGCATGCATCGTAACCCTGTGGTGCAGTGTAGGGCCTGTCCCATCAGTGTGGTCTACCATTGCCCTCAAGACCTGCTTGATACTGCAGTTACACGCAGGCGCACAAGCAGCGTAAGGTCACAGCAATGGCCTTACTTGTTGAGGTAAAGTTATCAACTCAGCAAAAGCTGTTATGATTCATAGGGGTGCAAGCTTTGGCTCTTTTCCCGGCATATCACCATCTGCTTTGCTGGACAAGGGAGTGGGGGGAAGCTGGGGGGCTCTTACTGACACCAGGGAAATTCCAGCAAATTGCACCTGACTCAGGGAGCCAAGTTCCAGAGGGGCTGCGCACACAGGGGCCCTGCTTGCTCCTGCTCGAGAGTAAAGAAACTGTCTTGGATGCACTTTCTCTGTACAAAATGGCTTATTCCTGCTGGTAGGCTCATGCAGTTCCCCTCCTGCTCTAAACCAGCTTGTGCTTGCAGTCCCAGCTCAGCCATCGGGCTGTTCCTTGTCCGTGCTAAGAGGATGCTCGTCTGCACAGCCGATGTGCACATGGGAGGTCTGTGTGTGTGTAAGAGACGTAATTAGCTGTCATCACGTGTGCTGGAGCCTTCACAGCAATCTGTGCAGCAGTCTGATGCTTACCCAAAGTATCCAGCCAAAGAATTAGCTGTTTCCTATCTTGCTATTGACTTGCTTATTCGTTTGTTTTTTTTCTTTAAGCTCTGCCGTAAGCCAGAGGTAAGGCAGCTCTCACGTGAATATTGACTTGCCTTGTGAGGAGCTTTGCAGATCCTAACAGTGTTATCTCAGGACTGATAACCATTGCAAAGCAGCTGTACAAGGTGAAGCCTGCTCGTTTCCCTGCCTCAGAAAAGCTGTTTCTGTCCCTCCCGAGGGTCCAGCGATGCTCTGGTTTCCCCCTTGCCGCTCCCACCGCCCTGCACACCTGCTGCTGACAGACCCAAAGCAGACCCTGTGCTGCCAGCACGGAGCTAAAAGCAGGACAAGGAGCAGCCGAGACCCTTCCAAACCATCGGGATGGGCTGGCACAGCCTTTATTTAAAGCCATCCTGCTAAGAGAGAAATACCCGCACCCCACAGGCGAGCAGCGCTTGCCTCAGCACCCACAAAACCAGCACGCACACCGCGTTTGCCCATCTTCCGCCTGGCACGGAGCGGGGCGGAGGCTTTTGGGGCTGCATAAGGAAACAGGGCATGGTGTGAGGGGCTGCCCCCGAGGAGCAGCCGGCCGGGAGCTGCCATCTCCAGCCGCGGCACCCCCTCCCCGGCCCCGCAGCCCCTCAGCCGCTGGGCGGCCAAAATGGCGGCCGGGGGGGGGCCGGGCTGAGGCGGCGCCGCGCTGAGGGGATGGGGCCGGGCCGTGAGGAGCGGGGCGGGCTCAGGAGCACCATGGCGGAGCCCGAGGAGAGCGGCGAGGCTCGGAGGTACCGGGGCGGCTTCAACCCGGACACCTGGGAGCAGGTGAGGCGGCGGGGGAGCGGGAGGGAGGCGGGGGGAGCAGCGAAATGGCGGCGCGGGCTGAGGCGAGGCGTGTGCCCCGCAGGAGCTGGAGGCCATCCCCATGTTCATGAAGCGGTGCCCGGCCGAGATCGACGCGGCGCGGCAGCCCGACCTGGCCTGCCTGCAGTCCCTGCTCTTCGACGAGGAGCAGGACCCCGCAGGTTTGGGGCCGGGAGCCGGCGGGGGCCGCCCCTCAGCGCTGGGGGTGCCCCGGGGGGCGGCGGGGCTGCGCGGCCCCCCCTGAGGCCGCTGCCCTGGTGCCGCCTTGCAGAGCTGGCCAAGATGTACAAAAACGAGGGCAACGAGTACTTCAGGGAGAAGGACTACGGGAGGGCCGTCGTCTCCTACAGCGAGGGGCTGAAGAAGAAGTGCGAGGACGCGGAGCTGAACGCCGTGCTGCACACCAACAGGGGGGCCGCACACTTCTACCTGGGTGAGGGGTCCGGAGCTGCTTTCCCTCTATGTTCTCCTCCTTTTCTTGTAATACAGCATGATAAATAGCTTATTTGTGGTAAAAAGACGTCTGGAACCCTGAAAACCTGGCTCACGCTGGAGCCCAGCTGTGTGCAGGGCCTGCACTGATCTCAAGCATCTCTTGGAGCAACAGATTCTGCCACTCTGTGTCCTCCCAAAGCTACCACCCGTCCTACCAACACCACTGCTACAGCAAAGAGGCTGTTCTTGGCCTTTTAGTGCTGTTGCATGTTGCTGTTGGTAGATCATCTGCCCAGTCACGTTGCTTATCTTTCACCTGTCTGATTCCTGTCCTTGCACTTCTTGCTCTAGGTTTGCTCCTTCTTCCCCCACTTGTTTCCTTGTGACTGTAGAAGTGGTGAATTAGTCTCCACATAAGCTATTTTGTTGCTTAGGGATCTGCTTGGATTTGAAGTGTAAATCAAAGTTTCTAAGCAGTTCTGCTTCGTTTATAGGTAACTACCGTTCTGCTCTCAATGATGCAATCCAAGCAAAAAAGCTGAAGCCCACCCATCTCAAAGCAATCGTAAGAGGTCAGTGTTAAAGCGCGTGTTCCTGCATGGAGTGCAATGAACATCCTCTCAAAACAGCTTTAAGTATGTTGTGTTTACTTGTTACTCTTGTAGTTACAAACCTCAGAGTAGACTTTTGTTGCTTTTTTTCACTGCATGTTTCTGTGGTTTAAGTAACAGTGTTTATAAACCTTAAATTACTCTGAGTGTGCATCATGCTTTCTTTCAGGACTGCATTCATTTCAGAAAAGTAAAGCAGTTACGGTACTAGATCTCTTCTCTTGTTCTGCTGTTGCTGTTTCTCTCCAGTACATAGCTTTGTGTTTTGTATTGGATTTTCAATCAAAGTGCTGTCTTTTTGCTCTTCAGTTTCCCTATTTGTAAAAGATGCATTCACCGGACCTTTTTCTGTAGAAGATAGCATAACTTTTGCTGCTTTCTACAATATTTGCTTTTGGTGCGGGGTTGTGTTTTTTTCCGTATTCCTCATTCCATGTAAATTACTGCTTTATTTTTCCTGTTGAGACATACTAAAATGTTAATTCTGATGATGAAATTTTGCTCATAACAGACACTGCTAGCATCCTTCACAGACTTGTGACTAGACTAGCGAGTGGTGCTATAGCTGCTAAGATGTCTTAGATGTTCTTCTCGGCTTACCACACCTGCTGGAAGTCTGTGATTGAACATGACCCCGCAAAACAATAGCATGTGTTGCTGTATATGCCTTTGGAAGGCACTAGGCCTAAAGCTGTCTTTATAACCACTTTGTATAGTAGTTATATACTGACTCCAATACCAGACACTTAAAGTCTTAATCCTTCCAGGAGCTCTCTGTCACATGGAGCTAAAGAATTTCACTGAAGCAATAGCATGGTGTGAGGAGGGCTTGCGAATAGATTCAAAAGAGAAAAAGCTTGTGGAAATGAGAGCTAAAGCTGACAAATTAAAGGTAAATATTATGGCAGTCTAGCATCTACTGTGCTTATTTCGGGATGGGTTCTGCCTGCTTTCCGTCTAGAAACTCTTTGGCCAAAGAGTACTCTGCAAGTTTCTCCGTAGTGTAATTTCTTCCCAAAACAGAACTGAGAGGTGGTTCTGCATAGCATGTGTTGTTGAGATGTGGAGGGAAAAGAGCTGGAGCCTTTCTGGAGATTCAGGCTGATTTCTCCACTCAGCAGCAGAGTAATGATGGGCAGTGACTTGCTGTGTTTGAACGTGGTGCAATCTTCTCTTACACGCAGCGAGCTGAGGAGCGGGACGCAAGGAAAGCAAAAGTGATGGAGAAGAAAGAACAAGGTCAAAAGGAAATTCTGCTTGCAGCAATAAAGGTGGGTCAGTGAGGGGATTTGTGTGTTTTAGTTTTTTTTTTTTTTTTTCCCTTAAGAACTCTCTTGTTTGCCTCTAAGGATTTGTTTTCCTGTGCAGATTTGAGGGCTAGTGCCAAAAATACCGAGATAAAGCCATGGTTCTCCTCACATGCTTGGCTCTAGCCCCAGCTCCCAGGACTGTTACCACATTTTAGGTAACAACTAATGCAAAATACAAACCTAGTGTTAGGAGATGGACCAACTATCCAAGAGGAGCACTCAGGAGCTGCTGCATGTCGTTGCACCCTGAAGTTATGCTTGCTAGGTCCCAAAGAACAGAACTTCAGCTGCATCCCTTTCCCCATGTTTTCCCAGGCCTTTTGTCTCAGCACGCTAACTCCTCTGGATTCCTACCTCTCATCATTCATGTAATGAGCAGTCTGGGTGCCTGGATGAGGTTCTGGAGTCTATGGGGAAGACCAGTCACCCAAGTCTGATACTGTAGGAAGGTTTTTGGTGGTATGCTTAAGAGCAGACTCATTAACAAGAGTGACACAACTTGTTCTTTTACTTACTGCTAATTTTTCTGATCTTATCTCCATGCATACACTTTTTTTTTTTAATTTCCTTCCTCCCCCCTAGGAAAGAAATATCAAGCTGGTTCTTGAACCTTCGAATGATGAAGAGGAAATATCGGATGGTCTGGCTGAGATATCTTTAGATGGGTTCCACTCCGACAATGCCACGGGGGCCAAGGTGCACTTAGATGCTGATGGCAACCTGAACTGGCCTGTCCTCTTTCTGTATCCTGAGCACGAGCAGACAGACTTCATTGAGGCTTTCCATGAGAACTCCAGGTAAATGAACCGTCAGCAGCATTCTGGCATGAAGGAAAAGTTTGAGTAAATGTCAACGGCCCGTAAGTGAAACAGTGTCATACCACTGAAGTAGCTCCAGAGCTTGAATCTCGTAGCTCACCCTGCTTTTGAGCAGGAGGTTGTGCTGGATGACCTCCTGAGAATAATTCAGGTTGGAAGGGATCTGTGATTTACAAATGCTGCTTTAAAATATATGAGGGCCAAAACCTAGATATTGCATACGTTCATAGTTCAGAGAAACACATCATACATGTCTAGTGAGTGTGATTAAAGGGGCGTACACTGCCAGCCTACACCACTAGGCAGCGGTGTTTGTGACCCATCTGCATGCATGGATTTCAGAGGTTCACTACTGTGCTGTTTTGAAACCCTCCAAATATGTGGGTCTTGACAAGAGGATTAAACTAAAAAAAATTGTAAAATGCTTCCATAAAGGAGCCTCTCATGATCACTAATGAGCCATTAGGCTTTTCTTAGGGCTAGCTGAAGTGCTGTAGACCTTACAGACTATAAGCAAGTGACTGGCAAGGGACTTCCACTTTCCTGACATAAACTTCAGTTTCTGGTCTGGCAAGTTTAAACAAACTCAGAATTTGTAACATTTTGTTGTAGGACATATGCATCCCTCAGATCCGCTAACAACATTGCAGCTTGAAAATACAGTGCAAACAGATTAGTAAAGCTGTAGTTCTTACACAGTACTCTTTTCATGACCAAAGAAAGTGAAAATGGGTTCTTGGAACAAATTCCAAGAGCTGGTGCTTCCAGTTCTCCCGACGTACCAAAATAAACAAGTGACTGACACATGAGCATATTCTGAGCGCTGATCTGGTGAAGCACGGTGCTGATGGGACCAAGGAAAATCAGTTGTAGATTAAAAAATCACAGTGTTTATTTTTACACCTTTTTCAGTGTGAAAACGAAAATTAAAAATAACTTGCTCTTGCACTGCTCAAGCTTGAAGCCAATAGTGTGAGTTAAACCAGGGCCTTGGTCTCATGGTGAAAGCAATGAGTTTCAAAGGAAGAAGCTATTAAACTTGTAGACATCTAAACTTATTTTCAGTCTGTAGACTGATTTGTTAACGTATTTTTACCATTATTCACATGCCAATTGTACAAATTAAACCGAACACTAAGCTAACAAGTCCATTTGGTTTTTTTTTTAGATTTATTGATCATTTAGCGGTGATGTTTGCTGAGTTACCTCCTTGGGATTTAGAAAGAAAATACTTTCCCGGCAATCTTGAGGTGAGAAATTTGACTTTCCTTCTATTTGAGTTTGTTTGTGATATTAAGCATCTTTGTGTGTATGAAAGCAATGGTTCCATTATCTGTTTACCATACGTGGCTGTGAAATAAGGATTTGGAGATCTGCGTTCACTTGTGAACTCGAACATTTTCCAAAGTACTTTTTTTTATTGCACTTACATTGTATTTGGTCGAAGGTATTTATAGATATTGCCTAGATTCTCATTTTTATAACAATAATTGAGATTTAGACCATCGAGTGGGTAAGCTGCTTGCTTTTTCGCTTTTTCACTTCATTGTGGTGAAATTGTTCAATACAAATGATAAAATACTTTTAAAAAAAAAAAGATACTACTTTCAGATCTAATTGGTGTGAGTTAAACACCCACCCAGTTAAACCCATCAAGTCAGTGTGATTTTGTTGTGGCTACAGCAGGTTTGGAGAACTTTTCAGGAGCTGTACCTAGAAAGCTGTTGATGTTTGTCTCATTTTCCACTTGACACGTGCCAGGCAGCAGGGCAGCCGGTGGTGCGGTGGGCAGGCAGGTCCAAAAGGACAACATCTGTGTACCTTACCAGATTAGAAACTTGGATTGTAGCTGTGTGCGTGTACCTACAATCTAAGGCACAGCCAGATCTGAATCTCTTCTATTTAAACAAATCGAATGGATTTCTTTAAAACCTACTCAGTTTAATTCCTCCCGTTGCTACATTTAACCTGTTAAAAGGTGAAATCCCAGAAGGCTGGGATTGCTCTGCTGTAAAGCACAGGAGCAGCCCCTGTATTTTGTGTTCCTGCTGCCACTGCCATAAGAGGCTAAGCTGGTCTGTACCTGGAAGACTTTGAATTTACACGAAGCGGTATGCATGGCTGAAAACAGCGTGTGACGCAGCCAGTTCAAGGTACGGAAGCTTGATAAACCTCTAGTAGATCTGTGGTGTGCTGCTCCTGGGCTTTCAACAGCGTAGTAGTTTGCCTTCTTGTATCTGAAGTCTGTAATAACCCTCCCAAATTTCTTCAGCTCTACTTTGAAGACGAAGAAAGGGCAGAAATGTATGAGCTGAACCCAGAGCAGACGTTGCTACAGGCGCTGCAGCACCAAAGGTGAGGCTGTACCTGTTCGCTTCCAGCGGGAGCACAAAGGCACAAGGTACAAGCTTTGTGCTTTAAGGGCAGTTTTCTCCTCTGATTTAACAGTCCTAACTCGTGGCCGTCTCAAAGCGGGGAAGATGTAAAACACCAGGACCACGTGACCTTGTGGCCGGCTTTAGTGACTTGTTTTTTGTTTTTTCCCTCCAAAAAAATGCACAGCTCTCTCCAGGGCTGCACAGAGTTGGGAAGGGCGAGCTGGACTACACACGAGCAGCAGCGTATAAAGAGAGCGTGTTGAAGGTTAACAATGCTCTTACTGTTCACAACGCTGTGCGAGCAGGTCCCCACCCAGCATGCAGCACAGTTTCACTCTCAGGAATTGACTTTCAAGTGTTGTGCGGTTATTTAGAGAAAAGAATCGGCTGTTTGTGAAATTGAAAAAAAAAAAACACGTTGTAAAGCTCGTGCTGTTAGCTTGCACCGTCTTGTAGCTAGCTGGGGAAGGCCTGCGGCACGGCAGCAGTGCCTTGGTCTGTCCTGGGGAGCAGAGCTCTGGTCCTGCTGCTGCAGACCGTGTCTGAACTGGCACTCCATAAAACAGCAGCATGCACAAGCCCTCAGATTTCAGGCCGTACGGGCAGATGCAGAAGCCTCCTTCCAGGGACAGAATAACAGCTCTCTTTTAATTAGGAGTAGTTGTTGGGAGAAGCGTTGTTTTATAAGATTCTCCTCCTCGGATGTGTGTAGTCCCAGCTATGAAAGGCTCTGCCAATCAGCCAAAAGCTTTTCGTCAGCATTTATTGAGCTGGGCAGAAGTCTCCTGCTTTGCAGAATGCTTTGCCAGACACAGGAAAACCAAAGGGGACTCTCTTTAATCTTTGCAGGTATTTTGTGAAGGCTGGGACGCCGACAGTTTTGGCATTGGTGAAGCGTTCTCCTTTCTCCAAGAAGTACTTCACTGGCAGGAAGGTGCATCGACTGTAACAGTGGGAATGAAACAAGGAATCTGGTGCAAGAAACAGTTGTTTCTGTTCTATCTCAGCTACAGAATGCAAACTTCTGCTTGCACAAAAATACCTCGTGCACTTCAGGGGAGAAATAATCTTGGCACGTGGGGAAACTTCCAGCAAAGAAGCATAGAAGGAGAGTGAAGGGCTTACAAGAGGGGATTATTTGTTTAAATAGAAACCCAGCTGGCTTGCAGAAGGTCTCCTCTCTGACAGGCTGCATGGGGTTTTGAAACAAACCTGAAACGGTGCCAAACATTGGCTGCAGCTGAAGCAACAGCAGCTGGGAATGTACTTAGCTGTGAAAAATCACGGATTTCCTTCTGAGGTGGGTTGTAGTTGCCGGGGTTTAACAGCAGTGGTCTGGGGTGAGTACCTGCCTGCTGCCACGAGCTGAACGCGGTCGGGCTCCTGCATGGGCCGTTCTAGCTCTGAGGATTAAGCAGCAGCTGCTTTTTTCACCGCTCAGCTCTGCTGCCAGCCTGAGTAAATCAGAGCTCTTTGTCTGGAGCGGTGTGTTTTACCGACTTTTGCTACCTACACGAAATGGAAATAAAGGCGTCTATTTTAAGCAGATTGACTCCTGCCTAATAAATGCGGTGATCATTTTTTCTCCCTGTATGAAATACTAAAAGCAAATGACAAACGGTAATTCTAAACCCCAACCCAACAGCCTCATCCATCACGTTAACTGGTAGTGGCAACGCAGCCTTCTGTGCTTCTGTAGGAGCTTCCACTTTTAATTACAATTAATTCCGAATCTCAAATTTCTCTATCGCTAAGCTACCTTGGTGAATAGTGGCTGCAGTTTTAGACACATCAAGCTCAGAGGGCGTCAAAGAGCTCTTCAGCCATAAAAGCTTCTGCTCAGGTCACAGAGGACTTTTCTCTTTCCAGTTCTGGCTTCTGACAGCTCGAACGAAAGTAAACAGTCGGGCGTTGTGTTTAGTTATTTCTAAATTGCTGCGCTATGCACAAATTGAGTAGAGGCATCTCTGAGGATGGCGAAACTCCGAAACTCGGGGTCACTTCACAGCGGCGCTCACAAGGCGGAGAGGTGGGCGGCCAGGTAGTACAGGCTGAAGCCGTTGCAGGCGATGCAGCAGAGGTTGCAGAGGGCGGACGCGGCGCGGTAGAGGGCGAGCTGCCGGGCCAGCTGCCCGTAGCTGGGGTCGGAGGCGCGCAGCTCCCTGCAGGCCTCGCCGGCGAACAGCCCGACCTCCTGCCCCAGGCCGCGGCCGCGCTCGATGCGGTGCATGTCTGCCGCGATGTCGGAGGTGGCCTGCCCGAACCACTGCGCGTTCAGCGCGGAGACGGCCACGCAGACGAAGAAGACGACGATCTGCAAGGGGAGCAACGCCCGCTGTGAAACGCGGCGGATTAAACTTCTCCCGTGCCCCTCTTAACCAGGCTCGCTGAAAGCTGGAGGGTAACTTTCTTTTAACCAAAGCCACGTGTGGGCCTCGTCACCGTCCCCAGAGCAGCCCCAGCAGAGCGGAATGAAGCGGGCCCCCGCAGGGGCAGGGCTTCGGGCTGCAGCCAGCTGGCCTTTTAAAGCAAGAGGCTACTACCTGGGTAGTTTCTTCCTCGCTGAGCAGCTCGCTGGGGTGGTACATGGCAAATAGGGTCAGGTTGAGGAACGCGCAGGTGGAGCCGATGTGGAAGTAGTAGGGGCAGAGCTCTCTCTGGATGAAGCCGTAGGTGTGGCGGGGGAGGCGGCTGCGCATCACCAGCCCTGCCGGGGGGGGGGGAGAGCAAATGGGTCCCGGGCACAGAGGCACGGCGAGGAGCGTGCGGGGACCCCAACCTACCCGCCACGAAGGTCACCCAGATCTGCATTCCCCAGAAGGTGGAGAGGAAAAGCAGGTGCAGCAGTTTCACCGCGTTGGTGGGCTCCGCGTTGGTCGGCGTCGTGCCCTGGCTGGGGCCGGGTCCCTCCATGTCAGCCAAGCCACCCCACCCGGGCTGCAAACCCGATCTCCAAACCCCTTATATCGGAGGTGGGGCACTGCGTCAGCACCCGGCCGCTGCCTGGTTTGGGTGGACTTTCAGCAAAGTCCAGCCAAAGCCCGCTCTGACCCCTGGCAGCAAGCAGAGTCAATAGAAGGGGGAAAGAAAAAGCCTGGACGGATATCGGATACCTGCCCACGCTGCGGGTATTAAAGAGGTACCTTCCTCGGGGAGAAGTCCCTGCTGGGGGAATCCTGCCCCAGCTCCCCTCCAGCACCCCAAAACCCTACGCTGGCACCCGGTGAGGAAGGTGGCAGTGAAGGAGCCACTGGGAACATTTGGGGACGAGCTGGAAATGCCACCCCCCCGGCACCCCAGGCCAAGGCTGATGGTGACCTCGCAGCAGTAAAAGCGCAGTGCTTCAGGAGGAGGAGAGGTGAGTTAAAGTTTAATGCTGTGGCAGAAGCATCGCTCCCTGCTCTTAATCCACCAGCAGCAATCCCTAGCGATAAGCAGAGCGGGTGGCTCGCATCCCGCTGATAAAGGGGCAGGATCGCCCTGAGTTGGGGGAGATAAGGACTCTCTGTAAAAATTGAATGTCTGGTGCCACGGCCGGCTCGAAACGCCTTTATCTCGTGTGATAACAGGGCGGGGGGAGGCGGCAGCCCGGCGGAGGCCCTGCAGGGGATGGCCATGGGCTGAGATACGGCAGCGATAGGGCTGCGAGCACCTGGCCGGCGCCCGCGGGTTTATCTGGGGGCAAAGCACCCTCCTGGGAACCGCCTACAGAGGCGATGGGGGGGAGCAGCCGGGCACGAGCCCCCCCGGCCCCATCCCCTGCGAGCAGCAGCGTGGAGCAGCCCCGTGGCCCTGTGTCCGTGACCTGCTCCCCACGCCCCACGCTCGATGGCTGGGCAGCAGCACCGCCACCCCCGAGCAGATGCACAGGTCATTATTTTTTTTTTTTTTCCCTTTTAATGCACTTTTATTGCCGCTCCTTCCACGTGCCCCCGCGGCCCCGGTTGGCAGCGGGACCGCAGGGCAGCCTGATGGAATCGGGATTTCAGCTCGGCGCAGGCGTCCTGTCAGCATCTTGGGTGGAAAACACGGGTGTTTGGATGTGGGAGAGGCACAGCTCCAGCACGGAGGCACGGTGGCAGCCCAGCCTCTGCTTCCGGCTTGCCCAGAGCTGAGAAAAACTCAAAACCCTGCAAGAACATCCCATTTTCCACCCAATGTGTCCATCGCCCTCTGCTCTGAGCAGGGAGCCGAGGGGCAGCAGGGCCCCAGAGCCTTGTCTTGGCCCGGGATGTGCTGGGGGCAGCGGCACCTCCGTGTCTGTGCCCGCCCTGCCACTGTGAGAACATTTCCCCATAAAGAAAGAGTTAAAAAAAAAAATCAGTTTGGGGAAGAGTTCGGATCCTACAAAGATTCAAGTAGCGTTAATCAAACTAGAAAATCGAGTCCTGTACAGCAGCTTATAAAATTAGAAAGAAACAGAAAGAGAAAAAAAAGGCCAGGTGTGTGACATGTCGGTGCGAGGGCGACGCGTTCCCGTGACGCCCCTCCGTCCTCGTCCCTCCGACCTCGCTCGGGCCAAACTCCACGGGGAGGCAGGGCCCGAGTGCCCCGTCCCACCACCGAGGTGCCCCTTCCTCCTTGCCAGCCCCCTGTCCGTCCGTCCGTCCATCAGCAGCCTCCAAGCCCCCCCGGGCGGCCTAGAGGTCCCTGAGGCGCGCGATCAGGTCGTCCTTGTTCTTCAGCAGGAACCGCTCGCAGGCCTCGAAGGTGGCGCAGAAGCTGGAGGAGAGCCCCGCCACGTTGGTGGTGACGTAGGCGAGGTACCCCGGCGTCGCCTGGTTGTAGTAGGCCACCTGCGGCGTGCGGGAGGTGGAGAATTAGGGCCGGGCACCGGGACGGGGCCGGCGTGCGCGGGGCAGGGCCGCAGCGGCTCACCTTGCTCGCCTCCTCCGACTCGGGCCACACGCAGAAGCCGGAGCAGAGCGTCTCGCCCCGCGTGAAGCTGGCGCAGGCCGGGTGGGTGGGCAGCGTCACCGACCGAAAGGCCACCACGTAGGGGTCCCTGGGGAGGAGGGCAGGAGGTGAGACGGGCCACAGGGACGGGGACGGGGATGCAAACGGCCGCCGCTCACCCTTTGTCGCAGGGTTTCCGCCGCGACGCCAGGATGACGAAGTCCTGGGGCTTGTTCTCGTGGCTGAGCGTCTGGCTCACCACGTGGTAGATGGCGTCGTCCTCGTCCACCTGCTGGACCAGCTCGGCGCTCCTGCGGGGCAGGAGGGCGCCGGTCACACGTGGAGAGGCGCTGACGGGCTGCGCACCGACAGCCAGCCACGGGGGGACCCCAAATCCACGTTTCCTACGTGCAGCCGCCAGCCCCGGGGATGGGGACGTGCGGTTCGAGGAGGGAGCAGAGCTCCCACGTGAAACACGTGCTCCCAGGGAAACCCAAAGGGACATTCAGCCTCGAGGATGTGCTTTTGGGAAGGGGTCCCTTCCCGCCCCGCAGCACTCACGCGTAGTGGCTGTCCCACTCGTGCCGGCGCCGCAGGTCGGAGAGCAGGGAGAAGGCCTGGCCGGCGGCGATGCGGACGGACATCTCGATGCGGAAGGACAGGAACTTGTCCTCCTCCAGCGTGTATATCCGCACCTGGGGGCACAGGGCAGGGCTGGGACGCGCCCATGGCACATCCCCATTTTGGGGGCAGCTCGAGGGGCCAGGGCAGGGGCCGGTACCTTTTCCTTTTCCCTGGCAAGCGCCCAGTTTGCTTTGGCTACGAGCGTCTTCAGCGCGGAGACGTTGTTGTAGCTCAGATAAACCTGCGGCAGGGCAGCACGTCAGGGGCTGGAGGTGCCCCAGGCAGGAGGCAGCACTGCCCGCAGGCTCCCTACCTTGTTGCTTTGGTCCCAGGGCACGGACAGAGGCACCTCGGTCTGCTTGCAGGACACGACGTATTTCCTGCAGGAGGGGAACCGTTCTCCTTACGGCGGGGCACAAACTGTGCCCGTGCTCTCCAGTGCTGGGGGTGGCATCTCCCAGCTCCCCGCTCTCCCCCCTCCGTCCCCACTTGTTTTTTCCACTCACCGGTCCAGCCGAATCTTTTTCCTGGCGCTGGCTTCCCTGTACCTCCTCTCTCCGTCCTGATCAATGGGAAACGCACAGCAGGGTAAGAGGAAAGGGGGTAAAAATACAGCTTTTGGGGAAAACATTCGGTGGGGTGAAGCCCCACGCCTGCCGGAGGCTAACCGAGAACCATTTTGGTGTGTTTGGAACCGTTTTTGGAGCCCACCAGCTCATGTCCCTGCAGCCCCAGCAGCAGGGGTTTGGGAAATCCCGCCACTCCCTGCCCTGACCTGCGATGTGTTGGGTTGGTGGAAGCAGGACAGAGAGAAATCCTGGCTTTAAGGCCCCAAAACCAGGTGCGCGGACACGGCTCAGCCCAGCACAAGGCTGTAGCTGTGTTGCTCACGCTGCGATTCACCCTGAGACGCACGGATGTCTGCTTTGCTGCCGTGTTTGTGTGACATCCATTCGGAAATATTTGGATCCGAGCAAATTATGGATTAGAATGCTTTGAAAGGTGAAAACAACCTGATAGGTTTTCATTCTTTCCCTGAAATTGCGGGAACATTGAGCTCAAACTTGCAGGCAACGTTCTGTGAAGCCTTGCATGGCTAACGCGTTTCCACCTCTGCTCGGGCAGGCCTGCTACTCTATTAGCAGTTACACGGAGCGATCGATTTAATTCACTGCCGCTGAGCAATCTGATTTCCATCCCAACAAAACGCCGTTTGTTTTGCAGCAGATCAGAGCACACAAAACCATCGGAGCCTTTCAGGGCTCGGCAGCTGCCTGCCACTTCCCCGGGGCCCGGAGGCGCCGTGGTGGGGACAAAGTTGGGGACAAATTGGGGGCTTTGGTCCTTACCCCCGGCTGGGGCACAACCATGGGCAGGGTGCGGGGCCGGCCCTCCTCGTCCAGCACCACGAAGGTCATGAAGGCGCTGTTGATGTGTCTTCTGCTGACGGACATCTCCTGGCCGTACGCCTCGGCGCAGACCCCCACCTCCATGCTGGGCAGGGGGCGGAGAAAGGGTGAGGCACAGGGGGCCATGGGAGGGGGCCCGGGGGTCCCGCTGTGGGCACCCACCTGTTTTTGAAGGCACCCACCTGTTTTTGAAGGCACCCACCTGTTTTTGAAGGCACCCACCTGTTTTTGAAGGCGTTGTTGACGATGGCTTTGAGCACCAGGCGGTCCCCAACCTGCGACGGTCCGCGGAAGTGGAACATCTCGATGGCGCGCAGCGTGGGGTGGGCATGGCACAGCCGGCTGCGGGGCGGGCGTTATCCCATGGGACCCGTGCCCCAGAACCCCAAACGCCCCTTCCCAGCGTGGTCAGCGCCGGGGGACCTGCACGTGCCATGAGCTCGCCCTTCCCCGCTGTGCTGCGCCCCGTGTGCCGACCCCGCCGGCGCTGTGCCCGGCCCCGGCCCTGCCACCCTGCCGGCTCCCAAGGGTCCCCAGCACCCAGCTGCAGCCCCCCCCCCCGGCTGCCCACCCCGTGCGGGCACCTGGCCGCGATGGTGGCCACGTTCTCCATCCAGGCCATGATCTGCCCGCCGAAGGTGTTGCCCTGGTGGTTGGCGTGCGGGGGCAGCACCAGCTCCACGCTCTCCACCCGCGTCTTCTCGGCCGGCACCACCACGCTGCCGTCCCGCGTCTCCAGCTCTGCCGGGGGGGCACCAGGGGGCTCAGCACCACGGCTGCCCCCGCACCCAGCACCCCAATTCCCTCTGCTCCGCCCCGGGGGGGGGACGCACGGTACCGGTCTCGCGGGGGCTGCGGGTGAGGAGGTCCTTGAGGGTGTCCTTGTGGACCAGCCGCATGCGGCGGCGCTCGGCGGCGATGCTGTGCTCGATCTTCTCCTCCTCTGTCTGCGGGGCCAGCGGCTTCAGCTTGACCTGGGCACGGGCGATGGATGGGGTGGGTGCCCTGTGCGGGGCAGCACCCCTGCGACATCCCAAACCAAGCGCAGAGGAGCTGGGCAAACTCCTGCCAGCGTGGCCGGGCTGTGCTGTAGCTGGAGGAGCCGGAGGGAAACGTGGAGGACGCGCCATTGCTGCTGCCTCCAAGGCAGGCGCCCTCCGTGCCATAGCCCCAGCACCCCAACGTGTACCCAAAACCACCGTGGATACGGGAGCAGCCCCGGTCCCTGCCGCAGAGGCTGGTTCCCTGCTGGCCGGGCGCGGGGGCTCGCTGAGCAGCGCTTACCTTGGTGCCGGGGGGTCCCTGGGCCACGAAGGTGGCGTAAGCCTTGCAGATGCTGCAGTGCTTCCCGCTGCACAGGTCCTCGTAGCTCACCTGGATGCCCACCTGGCAGGGGGCACAGCACAAGGGCCCCTGAGCCGCGGGGGCGAGCGGCTGGGGGGTGAGCACGCATGCACAGCACCGCCGACACGGGGCAGGGGGGTTGCAGAAGCACCCACGGGGGTTCCTCACCCCAAATATCCCCCCCATGGAAGGATGGGGGAGCCTGCATTTAAAGCAGGGCGTGAAGCACAGAGGTTTCCAGGATGTTTGGGATCCTGAAGCTGGGCAGGGAGGAGGAGGAGCGGTTTGGTGCCCGAGCATCAGCGGGTGTTTATCAAAAAGCTGCGTGGGATGAGGGGTAGAGCTGGAGCCCGGGGGGATGTGCGGGTATGGTGCACGCGGCTGCAGTGCTCATGAGGGTGCAGCTGTGGGGACAGCGAGGGTGCACAGGGCAGGCGGGGGGGGAAAACAGGGTTTGTGCCATACAAACCTCCATGCTGGAGTTGAAGGCTCGGTTCACTTTGGCTTTGATGTTAACGACCTGCCCCACGCTGGAAAAGACAGAGAGGGGAAGGAACACAGAGGTGAGCAGAGGATGACGCCCCACGGATGTACAGCACCGAGCATCTCCCCGCCGAGGCGTGTGAGTGCCAGTGGGCACGGGGACACCCCGCTGAGCTGAGGGACCCCCCCAGCCTGCTGGTGTTCAGCCCGGCGGGGAGATGTCGCGCCCCCAAACAGCCACGTGCAAACAGGTGCCCGGGTTTGGGCACTCCCGAGGGGCTGCAGAGCCACCCAAGGGTGTTGGCGAGGGGGGGACCATGCACCCCCTGCCTCGCGGGCACGCGCGCTCCCGCCAGAGCAAACGGCTCCCTGTCCTCCTCCTGCCCCTGGTGTCCTCCTGTTTGGGGTCACGCGTGGGGACCCCCTCAGCTGGCAGCAGCCAGAGCGGCCCCGAAGCCGTGCGCACCCCGAGCGCTCGCAGGGCCTGCAGCGACGGACGCGCTGCGGTGCCGGGAGGTGGCAGAGGGCAGGATCCGTCCAGGGGCGTTTTGCCCTGTCTCGTGCCTGAAACACCTGCTGGCAGCAAGCTGCTGGAGCAACCCTCCCAGCCCTCAGTAGGCTTCAGGGTAAACACAGGAACAGCTGCAGCCTAACGCACGCCAGGCTGGGACTAAGCAAATAAGCAAATGCAGCTCGCTGGCAACAGCAAGAGGAAGAAGTCTTTAATAAGTGTGTGACTAGGTCGGGAATGCTCCTCATCCTCTAAAAGAGACCGATGCTGGAAAACGAAGTGGAACAATGAGCCCTGTTACTGCCTCCGTATGTTTGCACCATCAAGGGCTCAAAACCAGAAACGGGGAGATCCTCTCCACCTCCGCCGTCCCCACGCATGACTCCTGGCTGCCAGCAGCCCCGGGGGGCAGCCCCGGCCCCCGAAGCTCTGCGAGGTCACTCTGGCCGGAGCGGGCGCCGGCCGCGGCGTGCCCGGGCGTTAGCGGGGTTAGGCCAGCAGCCCCGAGGCCGTGTCAGTGGGGTTAATGCTCCCAACTCACGGCAGCGCTGCGTTATGCCGGCCGCTCCGGCTACTCTAGGGCTGCGAACGTCCGTACCAGACACCGCTCCTCGCGCGCTGCTGCCCGGGGGTGTTTATATACGTCTGGCTGGTGCGGAAAGAAAGAGCAAGATACGGGGCGGTTAGGGACGGAGGCAGGAACACAGGGCAGGGCTGGGGGATGCGGAGCACTCGGCATGCAGCTGGTTAGTGTTTAAGCGACAGACCCAGGCGCGGAGGAGGACAGATAACAGAGGCAACCTGCAGCTCCCCAAAGGTCTCTCAGGCTTCACGCGGCCCCACGTTACATCCCTGCCAGTATAACGCGGTGTTATGCCGCACCGTGGGGCATGGGGCCTCATCCAGTCTGGCCACAAGGTCCCTTTGCTGCCTCCTCCCTGCTCGGCAGCGCGAGCACCCTGCCCAGCTCCATCCATCCTGCACGGCAGCACCCTGCCGTGCCGCGTCCCCACGCCACAGTGCCACGGCAGCACACGGTCATGGCACGGGGCGGCTCGTCCTCACCCGTGCCAGCTGCCAGCAGTGGCTGTGAGGTGACAAAAGTGGGGGGTTAAAGCTTCCTGGGGCTGACGGTGAGACCCGGAGCAGGTTTCCCAGGTTTGGCCGGGTTCATGGTTGCTTTATCACACTGCTTGCTCACATCCAACCCTGCCACCGGC
Organism: Anser cygnoides; assembly: GCF_040182565.1. Taxonomy (NCBI): domain Eukaryota; kingdom Metazoa; phylum Chordata; class Aves; order Anseriformes; family Anatidae; genus Anser; species Anser cygnoides. The sequence goes on along the minus strand of NC_089880.1, from coordinate 28,393,530 downwards.
CAGGGGACGGAGGTGCCGAGAACCTGGCACCGTGCGTCTCCGCTCCGGCACAGCCATGGATGTGGCAGCAGGGTGCTGTAACACACCCAGGTGGGAAGCTCTCGGCACGGCGAGGCTCTGCCCAGCCCGGCCCCGGCTCGCCCGGCCGCGCTGCGGCATCAGGAGCACGCCCCGGCCACGGGAGCGGGCAGAAAGCAGCGCATTTACCTAATCGTGTGCTCAAAATAGATATCGTCCATCGAGGCGGTGACGCACGGGCAGCCGGCGTGTCTCTCGGCTGGAAAGGAAAAACAAACGGCGTCAGCAACCCGCAGCGGCGTGCCTCGCTCCTCTGCCTCGTGTCTGGGGGGGGCGGGCACCTCCAAAGCCCTGCTCCTGCCTCTGCCCCTTTCCCCGCCGGCAGGCTGCCCAGCCGCTGGCAGCCTTTGGGGATTTGTGAATGTTTCGCCCAGGGTTTGCCCCGCGGGGTGGGCGTGCTGCAGCTCCCAGCCACGTCGCTCTGCCTCGCTGGTGGTTTGGCCCCGGCCGCAGAGATGCGCGGCAGCTGATGGCAGCAGCACAAACATTTTAAAGCCACCCTGCCGGCTCGGCTTGCCCTCAGGACCGCAGAACCACCCCCGAACTGCAAAACTGCCCCACTGCCCTGGCAGCCCTTGTGCTGCCCTGGCTCTGGCTGCACCCCGACTATGGAGAAGCGGGAGGTGTCTGGGGGGGAAGCAGCTGCTGCATTTGATGTGGCCCCACGAAGCCGCGTGCGCTGCAGAGCCAGCCTCCTCCCCCTCCGTCCTGCTCCTGGCCGCTCTCATTACTCAGCTCACTGGCACCGTGCCCGGCCCGGCTGGCGTCAGCGCCGCCGTGGGCAGCGGGGCAGGGACGGGCACGCTGCCGCCTGCACGCAGCCCCACGTCTCCCAGCACCAGGAGCCTGCCCTCCGGCCCCGCTCACCCCGCAGGAGGATGCATCCGCTTGTCCCTTCTGCTCTCCATCACCCCGTGCTGCTCCAAGCGTCCTGGAACAGCCCCCTTTGCCTCCCCACCCGGGGTGCCAGGGGCAAGCCAAGCTCTCCAAAACCCACCCGTGGGTTAAACGTGCCTGGGCACCTTACCCGAGAGGCAGGCGGCCGTGTCGATCCACTTGAGCAGCTGCCCAGCGCTGAGCTCGCCGCGGTGGTTGGTGTGGCAGGGCAGCACCAGCTGGCTCATCTGCACCTCCGTGGGGCTGCGGCCGCCCATGGCCCCCGGCGCCTCCTCGCGCTCCCCCGGGTCCCGGCTGCACGGCGGCGGCGGCGAGGTCGAGCCCTGCGGCGGAGGGGCGAGACGCTGGCACGGGGCTGGGGGTCGTTAGCCCGGCCTCGTTAGGAACCGGGCGTTACGGGGGCGCTGAGCCTTGGGAGGGTGACCCTCAAACCCTGCTGTTTGCCTTTCGCGTCCCAGATTTTGGCTGCATGAGGAGATCTTCGCCTTGGCTCCCTTTGCACAAACGGGAGAAAACCCCCCGGGACCGAGGACGCGTGCAAGCCCCTGCCCGGCGGAGCGGGATGCTTTGGGCACCAGGGACACCCAGCAGGGGATCGCTGGGGAGAAACGGATAAAAATGTTCTGAATGCAACAGGGAGCAGGGCAACCAGGAGGAATTTTACAGACCTCAGCAAAAAGGAGAATAAAAAAAAAGAGCTCTTTGGCTGCTTGGAGCGAGCTTCCAGGCCGTTCATCAGCACTGGTGCAGCGCAGGAGCTGACCCAGTCGCTTCCCCCCCCCAAAAAAAAACCCCAAGCCCACCAGCCGGGATCCTGGCCACCCAGATGGAGCTGTGTTATCGGGGGAAAGGCGCCTTTGTTCGGGGTGGTGGAGGGCCAGGTCTGCTCCCCAGCAGCCTCCAGGCTCGCCCGGCACAGGGCTCGGCGCAGGGCGGTTTTGGAGAGCCTGGGATGGCCGCGGGGCCGTCAGGGGGGCGGATCAGCCCTCGATGGGCTGTGTTACACCGAGTGGGCCGTGTTACACAAGGGATGAACTCAGTTAGCCCCGTGAGCAACCGAGGAGACACGAGAGCCGTCTGGGCTTCATTACGCCGCTTCCTTCCTCTTTGTGCTCCAACCACGTCCCCCCCATTTATCGCCCCCGTTGCAAGATCCCAACGGCGGCAGCTCCTTCTCCCCTCGGCTCTCCCCCGCCGCCTTTGTGAGCGTCTCGGAGCGAAGCCTTCCCTCCCATCCCGGGCTCGCCTCTCAGAATAGCATTTTTCCGCAGCCGCTCTAGCAGGAGACCTCTGTTTCCATAGCTACTGGTCCAAGACATCCCAGAAACGGCACAAAACCTCGGCTCAGCGGGGACGGCAGCGAAGGCGGCGAGCGAACCCTACGGGGAGGGCGCCCCGTCCCGCGGGGACGTCGGCAGCCCCCGAACCCCCTCGTGAGCCCCCCCCCCACCCCGGGCTGGTTTGCAGCATGCCAGGGCGCCCACCCGGGCAGCACGCAAGGACACGGCTATTTCTGGAAGCCGGCAGGCGCTGGGGAGCCAGCCAGCAAAGAGCTCCAAAGATTCCTGCAGCGAAGTGAGCAGCAAGCCTGGCCAGAGCGCCCTGCGTTTGTTTCCTCCATGCTGGTCGCTTGGAAGATTTTGGGGAGAAGCTGCCATGCTGTGTTATCCCCCCGGCCCCGTACCGCAGCTGGGGATGCTCACGGGGACGGGTGTCGTGGGGGGGGGAGCGGTGGCCACGGCGGGCAGGGAGCGTGCGGGGTGCTCGGCACAGCCACGCCGGGGGCGCCGGGGTTACGGGCACGGCACGCGGGGTACCTGGAGGCCATTGCAACAGAAGCTCAAGATGTCTTCAGGGACTATGTTCCCCTTGACCATTTTTAAAAGACACCTGGAAAGGAGAAGAGCGGGCTGGGGTTAAAAGAGGAACAGCAACCCGGGGGCTGGGGGCGCTGCCATAAAGGGGCTCCGGGGGCACCCCCAGCAGTGCTGGAGCGCTCTTGGGGGGGATATGGGCACGGCTCAGCCGCTTCGCATCGCCTAAATTCCCTGTTAGCCACAGCACGGGGGCTCAGCCCTGCTGAGGACCTGCCGGCGGCTCCCCGCGGGGCTGGAGCAGGGCTCGGCCGGCGGCGGGGCTGTTTGCTCTCGGGGCTGGGCACTTTGTTTGGAAGGAGCCGGCTACATCCGCAAGCGGGAGCAGAGGAGCAGAGCGGCGTGGGCAGGACGGAGGCTGCTGCCAGCAGCTTGTAAACAGACAAAAGGTGACGGAGGGGCTTGGCACCGGGATCGGCACAGGGGTCAGCACTGGGCTTGGCATGGGGCTTGGCCGCACCGGCTCACCCAGGCAGCAGGGATGCTCGCAGGGTGGTCCTGGCCTCACCCACGGCCACCAAGGAGGGATGGGGGAAGCTGGAGCCCAGCCCCGAACAGAAAATACGACATCCAGCAAGAGCAGAGAGGGCTCGGCCACCCTCACCCACCTGGTCCGGCCGTGTAGGGTCCGTCCCCGGCCAGCAGCGCGGGGACAAGACACGGGTGCGCGTTGGATGCTCGCAGCGGGGTGTCCCCCCCTCTCCCCTGCGCCCCACACCGACGTCCCTCCCTCCGCAGGCCGCCAGCCCCCCGCGATGCCCCAGCCGGGGGCTGCGGGACTTAAAACCGACAAGGGCAGAGCCTGGGCTCGCACCTGCCATTCCCCAAGGGTCAGGCCCGGCGCTCGCGGGTTTGCTGGAAAGCCTCCCGGCTATTTTGGGGCGCTGGACTGAGCCCAGGGGCGGTGCCGGGCCGATCCCACAGCCGGTGACGCTCCGCTAATACTTTCCGTGTGTCTCGCTGCCACAGTCACAAGACGGCCGAGGTGTCCTTGGCAGCGGGACGGGCTCACACCGACAGCAGGGCAGCAAATGGGATGCTCCCGTCCCCGGCCACACTGCTGCTCCCGGCACAGAGCCCAGGGGCACGCCGAGCCCCGCTCCCACCAAGGGCTCCCGGGGGTGGTTTACTGCAGGCAGAGGCGGTGGCAGTGGCCGGGGGTGGCCCCGACCCGCCCCACGGCCGCACCGTGCCTTGGAAACCCAAAGCTGCTCCTGGCCCCGATCGCACCCTTCGTGTCACCTTGCTCGTTCCAGCGCCAGCAGGAAGGGGACCAAAAAATAAAAGAGCCACCTGCTCTGCATCCCCCGGCTGTTTGGGGCGCGGGCACACGCCTGCCTTCCACGTACAGGGGAGGGAAGCGCACGGCCGCAGCGCTCCCGAGACCCGGAGCCGCTCGGACCGAGGGCATTTACAGGGTGGGAGGTTATCGAGAGTAAGCTCGCAAGTGTCTGTCCTCATTAAAACCTTCCGTCTTGCTCAGCTGTCAGGTGGGGAAGGCCACTGAGTGATGCAGCCCCCGGCTCACCATGGCAACGGGATGCATCGCCCCGGCGGTGCCGCTCTTCCTCTGTCACCCCTCGCGTGACCCACTTCTACCAAAAAAAATAAAGTTTGCCTTGGAAAAAAAAAAAAAAAAAAGCTTTCAAGCGGAATATTTCTCCTGCCACGCTCAATTCCTGAGCCGCCGAAGAGGGGGGAGAGGCGCAGAGGCACGAATGGCCCCACAGATTTGGGGTGTGGGGCTGGGGAGAGGGGGGTGCCAGGCGCTGTGTGTCCACGAAGCCAGTCTGAGTTGAATAGTAGGGAAAAATAGCAGGGAGCAGTTGATAGTAGGGAAAATGGGGATGTTTGTTCATTTTCCCCTCGCACAGAGGTTCCCAAGTCCTTGAGCCCCCAGGAGCACGGGTGAGCCACCCCCAAACAGTCGGGGGGTCCCCGGCGCTGTCCCCCTTGGGGTCTGAACGGGGCACGGTGCACCCGACGGACACATCTGTCCTCCCACCGGCTCAGAAACATCTTCCCCAGCTCCTAACCGAGACGTCCCTCGTCCGCCTTCGCTCTCCCACCTCCCCTCCGTCCCCGCGGTGCGCCCTTACCCGTCCCTGGGAATGCTTAAAGAAAAAAACGGGGGGAAGGAAAGTGGCGACACAAGTCCTCGGGGCGGGGGGGTGGATTATCGGTGTGTAATTGAACAATATCCATGGTAACGAGCAAATCTGCACGCCTTAAAAAAAATTAACCTGACCTACTTAGGGAAATCCTGCCGCCTCGACTGGGCAGCGAGGGCCCCGTGCCGGAGAGGTGAGCTCCTGGCACGCTGCGAGAGCTTTTTTGGGACCGCATGTCATGCCTTCCCCGGGGGTTTCGTGGAGCAAAGCGAGGCGTCGGGCCAGGAAAGAGCAACCTGAGGGCCACACGCGGTGGGGGCCGCGAGGACAGGTCTGTTTGCTGTAGGTTGTACATCAGCAGCCCGTGGAAAGCCTTCGCTGCTGCCAGAGCAGCTGGGGTCCCTCCATCCTCCTCCTCCCTCTGCTCCACTCCCAGGGGTGTCCGCAGCCCCCAGCCCCGTCCCTGCCCGTCCCCAGCCGTGGGGGCAATGGGGCCGCAGCTGCCCCGGCAGGGGGCCAAAGTCCCCTGGGTGCTTTGCAGGGGACAAAGGTCCCCAGCACCACTGCCGCCAGCCCCAGGAGGGAGCAGAGCTGCACATGAACCCTTGTAGGTGCCGCCAACACGGACAGGGACAAACGGCACGAGTGTGGGGACGCCCGACAGCACTGCCCGGCACGTGGCTGCTGCCCACCTCCCTGCTCCCCACGGCTCTCCTGGGGAGGGGACCACCATGGTCGGGACCACCATGGCCAGGACCACCACGGCCGGGACCACCACGGTCGGGACCATGATGATTGGGACCACCACGGTTGGGACCACCACGGTCAAGAGCACCACGGTGTCATGCAGCCGCCCTATCCGTCTGCCCACGCTACCCCAGCCGGCCCCGTAGCGGCCCCATGCCCACGCTTCCCAAATATTTGCCCCCTTTGAAGCACAAGGAGTCCGATTCACCCCCGGTGCCCCCACATCCCTGCCCGCACCCCCGGACAGCCCTGGGGCTGTTGGAAGCGGGTGGCTCGGGCTCGTGCAGCGCCTCCCTGCCAGCGTCCCCCTCCCCGCGCCCCACGGCACGGCTTGGTGCAAAGCCCCGACACCGGCAGCCTGAAGGGCAAGGGGGCATCCCCTGGGCAAGCGGGGCAAGGAGGGACTCCCCCCCCAGGCCCTCTCCCCGCAGCACTGGCACTGCAGGCACTGCTCCAACGCCCGCCGTGAAAACTCCTTTGGGTGGCACAGGGCATCTCGCCCCGCTCGCGTGCCACCGTCCCTCGTGTCCCCGTGTCCCCCCCTGCCCCGGGTGTCCCCTCTGCCCTCACCTCAGCCAGAAGAAGCTGAGCATTTGCAGCGCGGCGGAGCGGCGTGAGGAGGAAGAGGAAGACGAGGAGGAGGAGAAAGAGGAGGAGGAGAGCGAGGAGGAGGAGGAGAGGCGTCCGGACACCTGCGTGCGGCGCTGGGCTCGGCCAGCACCCGGGGTGCGGGTGTCGAGGCCAGTTCTACGCTGCTTTTGGGACGCAGCCAGCGCACACCCCCTGCTTCCTTTTAAATAAGCGCTCAACTTTTCTTAAGGTAGCGCTTCACAAAGCTTCCCTACCCAGGGAGGTGCCGGGGAGCGCCGTGCTCCGGCACGGGGTGCTGCAGGGCACGGCACCCGTCTCCCCGCGTCCTCCTTCCCCACGGCACCGCGTCCGAGCGGGCACGGGCACGGCACGCACCTGGAAGGACTCCTGCCCGCTGGCTTTCCCCCGCAGCCCCCGCAGCTTCTCCAATTTCCTCGGTCGCTCCCTGGCCCCGCTGCATTTGAGGCAGATCTGGCTGGGATCATAAAAAAAAAAAAAAAAAAGTTTCCAGAAAAAAGGAAAGAAAATGCAAATTGCCGTGCTGCTGCGGTAGCCGCGCAGCCTGTTAGCTTTTCGGGAGGTGTTGTTGTGTTTGCATTTTATTTACGTGCTTTGATAAGCAAACCTTTGGCCGTCAGCGTACATGAGTTCGATCAAAGCCCCTCACAGGCACACCCAGCACTGGAAAGCCAGCGGTGAAATAAACAAACTCAACAGGAAACAAGGCCTCGCTTTTTTTGGTAAATAAAAATCACGAGGCTTCGGAGCGGCCACCCCGGGGACAGCACGGGTGGTCCCAGCGGGTACCCAGCATCTGGACCTGATGCTGCGGGACGCGGCGGGGCCAAATTTAGGCTGGAGGTGGGAAATGCTGGAGGGCGCTGCAGACACTTCAGGTGCTCGACGTGTGCTCCCAACAAAAGTTTCGAGGCCAGGCTCGGTGTTTTTTCGGGGCAATTAGGGCGCTGCCGTAATTACGGCCTGCAGCCATCGCACCGACCAGGTGCGTCCCCGCCGTGGCTCCCACCTCCGAGCCCGCACGCGCGCGAGCTTCTCACTCCCCGTCCACCACCGCGTGCCCGTCTTTTACAGTTCTTCGGTGCGTGATGCTCACGGAGCGGATAATTAGCTAAATGAATTAATTGACATCCATACGTGTAATTAGCAAACGGTTGCGAGCAGCTATTCTCCTTGGGATGACTGAAATTTCTCAGGGACTGGGGTTAAAAGACTGTGGCAGCCCTTCGGAGTAAGTAACGAGGGACGGTCCCCGGCTCCGCGAGGCCGGCAGAGGGGCAGGAGCCGCGGTCGGGCTGGGGACGGCGCTGGGGAGGCTGCAGGAGAGGCCGGGGATCCTCAGCCCAGCCTCGTGTCGGGCTGAGCCTGCTCGAGCAACCGGGACAGCGATTATTAATTACACCCTTAATTACTCCGGAGCAATAAAAAAAAAAAAAAAAAAAAAGCTGACCTATTCGCTTCGGTGCTGCTCGGAGCACTTTGAGCGAGGGCTGCGGCCGCTCACGTCCTCCCCGTGAGGCCAGCCACGAGGCTTGCCCTGAGGGAGGCCGGTTGGGAGGCCGGTTGAGTCCCATCGGGGCCCCATGGGACCAACCCTGCCCCCGGAGCCATTTTGGGGCTGGGGGGAGCGCGGCAACAGGCTGCGGCAGGCACCCGCGCTATCGGCGGCGAGATCTTGGGCAGCGCGGCGCCTCACGGCGCGCTTCGCCCCAACGGTTAATTAACGCGGTGGGGCTGTTCCCAGGCTTCGCAGGGCCCCGGGGGGCAGCGCGGGGAGGCTCCGTTAGCTCTGCCCATGGCCCCGGGGCTCGTGGGTGCCAGTGGGGAGAAGGGAGGGCAGCACGAGGGGGCTGCTGTGGGACGGTCTCGTTATGGGGTGACGGGATGGGGCAGCAAGGTGGGGTGGTGGGATATAACCCTAGAATCCTATAATAATTAGGGTTGGAAAAGCCCTCCAAGGTCACCTGGTCCAACCATCCCCTGCCACCAATGTCACCCACCAAACCATGTCCCCAGGCACCACGTCCAACCTTCCCTTGAACACCCCCGGGGACGGTGACGCCACCACCTCCCCGGGCACCCCGTCCCAACGCCTGACCGCTCTTTCTGAGGAGAAACGTCTCCGCATTCCCAACCTGAACCTCCCCTGGTGCAACCTGAGGCCATTGCCTCTAGGATGGGGCGTGGGGGTGGGACATGGGGATGGGACGTGGCGACGGGTTGTGGTGTCGGGGTGTGGGGATGGGGTGGGACGGTGGGGGTGGCATGTGGTACGGGATACGGGGATGTGGTGAGGTGTGGGCTGTGGTGGGATGGTGGGGATGGGATGTGGTACGGGATACGGGGATGTGGTGAGGTGTGGGCTGTGGTGACGGGACACGGTGACGGGCTGTGTGTACGGATGATTTCTTGGTGCGGCGACGGGCCATGCGGAGGGGCCGCGGACCAGGACCCAGCACTACGGCGGGCGCTGAGCCGCGCTGACAGGACCCGCTGACGGCTCCCCCCCGAGCCGCCTCCTCCTCATCCAGCAGCTGCTCCCAGCCCCCCAGGAGGCGGCAGCACGGCGGGGGGGGGGCGGCGCTGGGGACGGCAGCCGAGGGACGGGGCCCTCGGAGCCCTCACAGGGCCCTCACGGCTCCCTCACGGCTCCCTCACCCCGCGCCCGCCCCGCCCGGTGCCGCCAGGGGCCGCCATTGCCCCGAGCTCCCGCTCCCCCCCCCCCGCGCCATCTTGTTCCGGCGGGGGTGGGAGGGGGGGGTCGGAGGCACCCGCGGGCCCCGGCGGGGCGGGGCGGGGCGGGCGCGCGGCCAATCAGCGCGCGGCGGTTTCAAGAGGCCCCTTCCGCGTCCCGGTAGGCCCCGCCCCCCTCCGCGCCTAGCCCCGCCCCCCTCCCCCGCTGCCGTCCGCCCCGCCCCCGGGGGAGCGCGGGTGGCACGGAACGGATCGGGACCGGACGGGACGGGACGGGACGGAACGGCTCGGAACGGCCTGGAATGGAACGGAATGGAACGGAATGGAACCGGCCCGGCCCAGAACCGGCTTGGCACGGCGCGGCACGGCGCGGCCACCGGCACCGGTGACGCTTCCCCGCCAGCGTCCCCAAATGTGCGGCCGCTCGGGTAAACAGGAAGCCCGCACCGCAAAGCCTGAGCGCTGCTGCTCCCTTGGGAACACAAAAAAATAACCCCCGAGCCCTAAAAAATTAACCCCTGAGCCCAAAAAATAACCCCTGAGCCCCCCCGAATTAAGCCCTGAACACACAGAATGACCCCTGAACCCCCAAAAAATAACCCATGAACCCCCCAAAAAAAAAATCAAACATGAATCCCCCCCCAAAAAGAAACGTGAACTGAAAAAAACAACCCATGGAGCCCCCAAAATAACCCATGAATCCAAAAAAATAACCTCTGAACCCCCAAAAATAACCCATAACCCCCTTCCAATAAATCACCCTAAAAAAAATAACCCATTAACCCCCCCCCCAAAATAACTCATGAACACCAAAAAAATAACCCATGAACCCCCTCCAAAAAACATGAACCCCCCTAAAATAACCCACGGGCCCGAAAAAAATAACCCATGGAGTGAAAAAAATAACCCATGAACCCCCCAAAAAACAAGGAACCCCCCAAAAATAACCCATGAACCCCCCCCAAAATAACCCATGGAATGAAAAAAATAACCCATGAACCCCCCAAAAAACAATGAACCCCCCCAAAATAACCCATGAACGCCCCCAAAAAAACCCCAATCCCCCCCAGAATCACGGGTGAACGCCGGGCACCGAGGGGCTGGGTGGGACAGGAGGCGGGTGCCGGCACGCCGTGGTCTGGGTGCTGGCGCTCGCGTGACCGCGATGCACGCGGCGAGGAGCCGTTTGAGGACGCGGGTGTCCTCCTGCCCCGGGGGGCCTCGGTGGGCCGTGTGGGCTCCTCGGCGTCCCCACAGACAGCGGGGGGCCGAGGGGCTGGTTCGTGCTCAGGGCCCCGCCGGGGATGTCGGCAGCCCCGGCCGGAGGCAATAAAAACGCCTGGAATGATGCAGCAAAACAGGCCGGAGCCGCGTGGCGAGATAAATCATCCATGGAGGCAACGCGGAGGAGGAGGAGGAGGAGGCTTTCTGCTCTCGCCGCCCGCCTTTCAGAGCAGCCCTCGCGCCCCCGGCAGCGAGGGCCGGGGCAGGATGCGGCCCCGGTGCAGGGCCGGCCTTGTGCCGGGGTGCTCCGAGGCCCCGGCCCTGCCAGGAGCTCGTTCCCCACCTCCTCCCGGCTCCCTCGCTTTCACCTTGGCGCACGTAAACGCGTGGAGCTGCCAGGAGTGATAAAATGGCTGTCCCCCAAATTTATGGGGTTTATCGGTGAATAACTCTCGGAGGTGAAGCGGCCGTTGAGCCGGGGAGGAGCGAGCTTTGTCTCAGGATAAATCGCCCTGGGAGCCATGCGGGGCCGGCAGGAGCCCAGCGCCAGCCCCGGGGGGCAGCAGGGACGTGCCCCGTGCCCCCCATGCCCCCCATGCCCCTATTTTTGGGGCAGCACAGCCGAGGCTGAGCACACTCCAGCCTCCCCCCGCCCCGCACCGCTGCAGTACCCATCCATCACAAGTTTCGGAGCCTCGTCTAATTTTGGAGGCCTTCAGCAAACCCAGCGCTGTTGCAGGCTGCCAATGTTTCCTCGGGAAGGCGGCTTCGCTCCGAAGGACCCTTCCGGAGGGTTCGCTTTTAATAGCGGGATGTGATGCCCCCAATCCTGGCTCCCAGAGGACCGGGCACCGTCCCTCCAGCTGCGATCCCCCCTTCTGCCAGGGGTTTCGGCCCCGAAATCACAAGGCTTGTTTGGGGACCTAGGAGGGGAACAGCAAAAGGTGTGCTTGTGCAGCACAACGGCGACCAGCGCTGCCCCCGAGGCGTGCCCACAGCATTTGGGACGCCCTCAGCGCAGACGGGGCCGGGCTCAGCCCACGAGAAGGGGAGAAGGGGAGGATGGAGGACGGAGGGGCCGGTGGAAAAACCAGAGGCAGTGAGGTCGGCGTGCTGGTAGGTGCGAGGGCTTGCAGAAACCCAATTGCTTCTTCAGTTAACCAGCTTGGGGAGAATGAAGCTGAAGTGTGAAAAATGAAAGTGAAAAGATAGGAACCAACCCACGGCTATTTATTCTAAAAATACTGACCTAAATACTTAAGCGCACATATAAAAGTAGTTGTCTTTTCTTATTTCCTTTATGGACTCTCCTGTTTCGGTTATTATTTCACCGAGAAACCAAAGGATTGGGCTTCTCTGGGGCACCCTTTGCACTCCCAAGGAGTTTAATGTATGCTCAAAGCCCCTCCAAGAGCCCAGCTTTGAGGTTTGGCCATGCCGACGCCGCAGGAGGGTTGAGATGCTCCGAGCGGCTCCCGTGCCACAGCTCTTCCCTTTGGCAAAGGCAGAGGCTGCACGCACCACGCCACGGCCAAAAGCGGGTGGGAGGAAGCAGCAGGAGGCTGGAGAGGTGCCCGACGCACGCAGCACCCCGCTTACAACCCCACCAACCCTCCGAGCAGCGGCAGCGGCTTTCCAGCCCTGCAGGACGCTGCAGGGGTGAGTTTCGGTGCCGAAAACCCCGCTCCCTATGCAGTGGAGTTGTCACCTCGGGACGCAGCCCCTGGCTCGCTGCACCCAAAAACCGGCGGCTTTTTGCCTAAAAACGAAGGTGCTGAAATAAAAACATGCACAGCAATGCTGAAGGGAAGCTCCTGTCCCAAAATGAGTGCCGCAGGGGGTGGCTCGGGGCGCCGCGGGCAGCTCATATCAGGCGGGGACACATGGAAGAGGCGGCCGATAAGTGACTCCGCTGGTGGAAGAGGTGGGAGCGATACGGCCCAAAGAGGCGGCCGTGGGGAGCGAGGAGCAGGGCTGGGGACGGGTCCTGCAGCGCCAGCCGGGCGCCTTCCTCTGCCCCGTTAAACCCTCCTCTTCTGGAGGGACCATAGGGGCTGCCTGGGTCCCTTCCTCCGCCTCGGCTCGCTGCGCCACAGGTCAGCACATCTCCCGCTGCGCCGTAACGCCCGCTGCGCTCTCTGCTTTTTAATATAGGAAATGAAAGGTGCCAGAGATAGCTAAAAATCAGCAGTTTGGGGCTCCGGCTCTGGCCTGGAGTTACTCGCCTGAGCGCTGGTTTGCGTAGGGAGGGGATGCTTAATTGCAAAACATCCCTTGGAGGGAGATGCAGGCCTTCCACATGTGTTCGTCTCGTCTGCAGCTACAGAAGCTGCAGCACGAAGCCCCGGCAGCGCCAGCTCCAGGAGCACCAGGGGAAGCCCAGCACGGCCCTGGGGAGAGCAGCTCCCATGTGCCGTGTCCCACCCGCTGCTCTGCCCTCCGTAGGGCCATTGTGCGGGGCGAGCCGAGCGCAGGTATCACGGGTACGGGACCAAAGCCACGGCGCAGGAGCTGCTGGGGGAGCGCTGCTGCGCTTTCCACTCACAGCCCATCTATTTTGCAATAACTTCGCCGTGATGTTCCCACGTAGACAAGCCTAAGCTAGCATAGATAATGAAGTGGGTTAAAGGAGACAGGAGGAGGGAGAGGAGAGGAGCCAGCAGCTCGTAGTAAATCAGGGAGAGAACAGGGTTACTTTACATTCAAGGACTCAGTGGCAGGACGAGTTTGGTTTATGCCGAGAGGCTCCGGGTTTCCAGGACGAGGCGCAGCCCGGGAAGCCAGAAGCGTCCCTATGGCGGGGCTGCCGACCCAGCCACATGTCCATCGCACCCATCCTTCTCCTCGCATTCCCCGAGTGCCCGCTCCACACATGCCACCAGCAGTAAGACCAGCAAACAGCACCCGGCCCACCTGTGAGGCTCGCAGGAGTGAAGCGGGTGGCGGGGAGACACCAAAAGAGGCCCCAGCCCTAAGGGGCAGGCAGCAGGGTCTGCACCAGGGGTGAAGGTGAAGGTGAAGGTGAAGGTGAAGGTGAAGGTGAAGGCAGCCCCAGCAGCTCGTGGACACCAGGGGACCCGCACGCTGATGCTCCCCCACCTTTGGCATGGGTTTCGAGGCAGTCCAAACACGCTAATTAAACGCTGCTCGGCTTAATCAGAGCCATCGAACACCAGTCAGAAGAAATGAATCCCGCGTTTTATTAGATGCTGCTCGAAGTCGCGTTTTGGCACCTCATCCTCGCTTCTCGTCTTCTGGGGAAGGAAGAAGGACATCTGCGGGGAAGAGCGAGGGCGCAGCAGATGGCAGCGGGGATGATTCAGGGCCTCGAGGAAGGAGCTGCGGCTCCAGCGGCGTCCCTGGGGGGGGGGGGGGGGGGACGAGACACCTCTCCCTGCATCCCCCAGCCTCCCCCCCCCCCCCCCAGCCACGACTGCAAGGCCGCGAGGCAGGCAGGGATCCCCAAAAGACGTGTTCCTCCGCATTGCACGCTAATGGCCCCGCGCGATAGGTCCCGCTGCAATTAAATCGCACGGCGCGTTAATATGCAGCGTGGCGAGGCCGCTCTTCCCACAGCGACTCCCTCCCAAACCTGCCCTTCCTGCTGCGCATCCCTGCCCACGGGGATCCCACAGCAGCCCTGGCTCGGCCTCCAGCAACGCCCGGCGCGGTCGCTGCCTTCCCCTTGGGGCGCCGGGGGCTGCTGCCTTCACCCACCCCTCCCCGGGCACCCGGCAGCGTTTTCTCCTGCCTTCGAGCTCGGCGGAGCGGGGCCGTTTCGGTACCCGCCGGGCGGGCGCTGGGTGATGTGGAGAGGGAGGCTGTGAGCCGTCAGATGGGTGGTTAAAGCGACCGGCGGGCTCTTGGTTTGGGTTTTTAATGGTTTCTGATGCCTTAATCACCGCCATCCAAGGAAAAATCCCAACGGAGAGAAGCCCGAGATGAGGAATTTGGTCCACGGGCTGCCCTCAGAGCCTTGGGAGTGCTCGGGAGGCTCAGCGCCTCCTCCCGTGACTTGGCTAGACAGAGCCGCCGGCTGCGGGTGTTGGGATTTCTTTTTTTTTTTTTTTTAATTTTCCTGTCATAACTTGCGTTAAAACTTCGCAGAGCCACTTAATTGTGCTCTGCGGTGGCGCAGATATGAAATTAGTCTCCCTTCTCATCTTCGGCGAGGCTGGTCCAAAGCGACGGCTTATAATTCGCTCTAATCACCTCACCATCAGGTCGCGGCAGATGCGAAGCCGGGGCTGGAGGGAGCGGTACCCGGTGAATTCACACGGGACCGGGGTCCCCACCCTCGGCCTGGCGTCGTGCTCCGCGTTTCCCCGTGCCGGGGGTGGCAATATTTCGACTTTCTCTTGGTGCCACTTGTGGGAAGCTTCCAATCAGCCGCGCTTCTCCATCTCCCTTAGCAACAGCCAAGAACCAGAGCCGGGCCGGAGGACGGGAGGAATGCCGAGGTGGAGGCTGCCCGGCCTCCCCGCCGCCGTCCTCCGCCGGAGGCGTCGTCCCCGTCCTCCCCTCGCGGCCGCGGGCCCTTGGAGGCACGCGGGGAGGCTGGGCGCCTGCCGCTGTTGGATTCCAGGTCCCAGGTGGCCTGAGGGGGAAGGAGGCGGCTGGATTTTGTCTCCTCAGTATCTCAGACAATCGACGGGTTAAAGGGAAATAAACTCCCCGTGAACGGGAGCGGACGCGGAGCTCGATGCGCTGCGAAACGCGAGCAGGCTCAGAGGCAGCCACGGCCGTTTGAGGGTGTTGTATTTAACGGGGGTATTTAGTGAACATCTCCTGTTTACCCTCATGCTGGAGGGTCACACGTGGCCCGCAGCCCAAGACCCAGGGGAGGCCCCTCGTTATTTCCAAGCCCGCCAGAACGGCAGAGGAGCAGCGGGAAGACACAAAGTCCGTGGTTTTTCTGTCCTGGCCCTCGGGTCTGGGCCCTGCAGCCCCGCTGCAGAAGCACGCGTGGAGCAGAGCCCGGGACGGCCACAGACGCCCTTCTCGAGTCCGCTGCCACCCGGACAAGCGCCAGGCACCCGCTCCGCAGAGCACAACGTGTGCGCCAAGCCAGGTTACGCT
Organism: Anser cygnoides; assembly: GCF_040182565.1. Classification (NCBI taxonomy): domain Eukaryota; kingdom Metazoa; phylum Chordata; class Aves; order Anseriformes; family Anatidae; genus Anser; species Anser cygnoides. Next base: position 28,378,217 of record NC_089880.1, on the reverse strand, counting down.
CGCTCCTTCCAGCGAGGATCTCGGACGACTCCAAGCCCTGATACTTTCCGACCTACCACAGCGCACGCGGATTTTTTCTGTTTGCTTTAAAGCGAGTTCGGCCCTGCTCAGGCAGGTCCCGATGGCCGTGAGTATTCCCACGGGCGCCGCGGCGCTGCCTGCCGCTGGAGGAGTTACTCCTACGCCCGGCGGCTCCCCGATCCCGAAGCCTGGCCAACCCCGCAGGAGGCTCGCCGGGCGCCCTGGCCCTGCTCACGCCACCCGAACACTTCAGCCTCTGCAGCACCAGGCTCGATTTTAACAATTGGTGTTTTATCCCTAACGAAATAACCCGTGCCCAGTGCGCAGGCAGCAGCCGCGCATCTCCGCTGCCTCTTTTCTTTTTGGGAAGGTGAGGCCGGGCAGGGGCCGAGCCCTTCGCAGCCCTGGTGCTTGCGGTGCTCCCACAGCTCTTGTGTGCGAACCGCGGCCGGGAGCGGGTGGCGGGGGTCTGAGTTCTGCTGGGATCTGCTCCCGGGCCTTCGCCCCTGTTTTACAGAGGGGGTCCCACAGAAGGGGGCGAGGTGTGACAGGGGCGAGGTGTGACAGGGGCGAGGTGTGACAGGGACGCGGCTGTGACAGGGACGCGGCTGTGACAGGGACACGGCTGTGACAGGAGCCTTGGGTATGGGGGCACAACCCCACAGCACCCAGACCCCCCCAGGCAGCGGTTAGCACCCCCCTCCCCAAACAACGTGCGCTCTCCATTTTATTTCACTCCGTTTTGTTTTATTTGTATTTTATTTTTCTATTTTTAACCAGAGAAGCAGCGGGGCCCGCCCGTGCGAGCCTCGCCCCGTCACCAAACGGCCGAAACCCGGCAAAGTTTCGCAGCGGGGCGAGGACGAAGCCGACCCCTCGGCGCCCCTCGCTGCCCCCACGGCGCCCCTCAGCCGCCGGCCGGCCCCAGCGGGCGGGCGGCGCCGTTACCGGCACCGGGGCTCCCCCCCCTCCGGCCCCCCCGGGGGCTCCCAGCCGGGCGCCGCGGCTCTGAGGCAGCGCCCGCCCCCCCCCCTTCTCCCTCCCCTCAGCGCCCGGCGGGCGGTTTCAAGGCCCCCCTCCCTCTGTACCCTCGGCGCCGACCAATCAGCGCGCGCGGTGCGCGGCGGCCCTGCTCCTTAAAGGGCCAGCGCCCCTCGAAGGCGAGCCCGCCGCGGCGGAGGAAGCGGCGCGGCGCTAGGACCCGCGCGGCGCCTCGCTCCCCCCCTCCGCGGGAGGCCGCGCGCAGGAGGGGGGGCGCGAGCGGGGGGCGTGGCCACGCGTCGCCCCGCCCCTTCCTCTCGGCGATTGGCCGCGGCGCCTGTCAGTCGGCGGGGGGGCGGCGCGCGGTGCGGCCACGTTCGGCTGCGCGGCGGCGGCGGCAGCGGGGTGGCGGCGGAGCGGGGCGGCAGCGGCGGGGCCATGGGGGCGCGGCGGGGGCCGGCGCTCTGACAGCCCGGGGGCGGCCAGCGGCGGAGCGGGGCGGGCACAGCGGGACCGGCAGCGGCAGCAGCAGAAGGAGGAGGAGAGGAGGAGGAGGAAGGCGAGGAGGGCGGCGGCGGCCCCCGCAGCTCCGCGCCGAATATGTTCGCCAAGGGGAAGGGCTCGGCCGTGCCCTCGGACGGGCAGGCGCGGGAGAAGTAAGCGGGGCTGCGGGAGGAGGAGGAGGAGGAGGAAGGGGGGGGGGGGGAGCAGGGGGCGCTGCCCGGCTCCGGCCGCGGCTTTGTGCGGGGCGGGGGCGGCGGCTGCTGCTGCTGCTGCTGGTGGTGGCGGTGGTGGTGCCCGGCCGCCCGCCCGCCCCGCCAGCCCCGTGCCCACGCTGCCGCCGCCGGGCTCTTGCAGACTGGCCCTGTACGTCTACGAGTACCTGCTGCACGTCGGCGCCCAGAAGTCGGCGCAGACCTTCCTGTCCGAGGTGAGCCCCCCCGCCGCCCTTTGTGCTCCGCCGCCCGGCCTCCATCTTGTGCGGGCGGCGGCCCGGGGGGGGGGGTCCCCGTGTGTGTATCCCCCTTCCCCCCCCCCCGGTCCCTTCTTCCCTTCCCGTCCCATCCCCAGCCCGCCGGGCTCTCGCCCACTTGCGGCCTCTCGCCCCGCAGATCCGGTGGGAGAAGAACATCACGCTGGGCGAGCCCCCCGGCTTCCTGCACTCCTGGTGGTGGTAAGTGCGCCCCTCCGGCCCGCATGGGGTCCCCGTGGTCTGGGGGGGGGAGGGAGGGGTTGACTCGGGAGGAGCAGGGAGGGGGTAGCCCCTGGGGGGTGGCGGTGGGGTGGGGAGCACGGCGTGGGGAGCTGGGTTTGGGTGGTGGGGCTGGGGGAGCGCCCCTGCGGCCGGTTCCCACCCGCCGCGTTACCCACGTGTGGTCCCGCGAGGCTCGGTGGGCCCCAAAAAACATGAGGTCTTGATTTTGGGGTGCCCGGTCCCCCCAACTGGGGTGGGAGATGCTCACCGAGTGCGCTGGGCAGTTGGCGGAGGCGTCGGCGGTAACCGGAGCTTCTCGTGCTTTTTGTGCCGTGCAGCGTGTTTTGGGACCTTTACTGTGCAGCTCCCGAAAGGCGAGACACTTGCGAACATTCAAGTGAAGCAAAAGCCTTTCATGACTATGTGAGTAACAAGTTTCTAATCCTCGCGGTAATTATAGAGTTGGGGAGCTCGGGCTTCTTCGGCGCGCCGAGAGCGAACGTAACCAACTGGCAAAAGCGTGTTTTTAACCAACAGCGTTCTGATTTGACTGCACAGTATTTCATAATGTTGCAATTATGTAAATGAGCCCAGATACTTATCTTAAGCACTTAAAGGCGTTCAGGCTACTGGTAGAATTAAGCAGTTTGGCGTGGCAGTGGGCAACAAAGCGTTTGCTGTGACCGCCGTGGAGGATCGATGGCGATGGGTTGCGTGCCGAGGACATCTCGCTGGCGAGCCCCGGCGCGTGGGCAGGCGTTGGGGCGCAGCTGGGAGGCGGGGAGGGAGGGGGGGGGGATTCCCCAAAATGCCATCCCCCGTCTTCAGCCTCCGAAAACCTCGCCGCCTTTGGCGAGGCTTGGGGCTGCCTTGGTTGGCTGGGGATCCTCCCCCAGAAGCGGCGGCGGGGAGGTAGGCGCGAGCTGCTGGTGATGGTGCAGACCTGCCCTCTTCCCTCTGCGGTCGGCGGTGGTTTTTTCGCCTGTTGGTGCCGTGGGCTTCTGGTCCTTGTGCAAAACGTGGAGCAGAACGCTTTGAGGAGCCACCGCTGTGGTGCTGCTGGACCTGCTTTGCCACGAGTCCACTTGCTTGGTGCGCGCAGGAGCAAACCTAGAGGTGCCACAGCTCGCTGCTCTCCAGCCCGGTGGCTCTGGAGACCCCGTTCCAACCACTGCCCTGGGCGTGCGGGTCCTCGGGTGTTTGGTGACAGCAGACCGCGGGTTGTCCTCTGCAGAGGTCTTGGTGGAAGCCAGCAGATGCTCCTCCTCGCCTGGGATGCTCGGGGCCGAGGTGCTGCGCTCCCGAAAGCGTCCTCGTCCCGCGGGCGCGGGGCTTGTTGGCGCTGGATGCGGTGGGAGCAGGGTGGGCTGCCCGCTCCCGTCCTGCTGAAGTCGCCCAGATCCGCAGCGCTGATCTGCAGCGGGGAGGAATTTGAATCAAAGGATTAGTCACCTGGCTGTGGGCTTGGACTGGAGTCAAGCGAGTTGAAATTGTGTAGCAGGAGCTGTTTTTGTCTGCTCCTGGGAGCCTATGGTATGGAAACCATTTTTCCTCCCTTCCCCGGTCTCTCGTTGCCTCGACATGCCTGGGTTGAGCCGCCGGGAGATGTGCGAGGTTTGGCTGGGAGCAGCGCGGGGACCTCCACGCGGCTCCTCCTGCACGGGGAGCAGAGCCCAGCGGCGCGTCCCTTCTCCTGAGCCAAACCGAGCCCGCGTCCTTCCCCTCGAGGCGCCCAGGATGTGGTGGCGTGGCTGAGCCCACGTGGGGACGGGTGGCTTGGTTGTCCCCTGGGGGAGCCGCTCCGGGTCTGTGCTGGGTGTCCGTCCGTCCGTCCCACGGCCATCCCCCACCGCTCAGCCCCTGGCTGCGCTGCTTCCTGCGTAGCTGGTTTTTATTTACTGGGTCAGATTAAAATTTTGAACTCCTGAACCGGGGGTGAGGGCGAGCTGACAACCTGGGGTTTGTCAGCAAATCCATCAGTGCCCGGCTCTGCTGCTCAGTCCTCTGCTGGGCGCCGCCTGCCGCTTGCCCCTCGCGTGTTTGGGGCCAAATCCTGCCGCTTCGGGGCCTGGCGGGCAGGGAGGCGGGACGGGGCTGAACACAGGCCTTCAGGTAAGGAGATCCGCAGGTAAAGATGCCGTCAGCGGCTAAGGCATGGTAACGCTACGTTCGCAGCAGCCTTCTAATAATATCCGAGGATTTAGTGTGTTTAGAGAAATTAATCTTTTTTAGCTTGGTAATAATTCTAACAATAGGCACGAGTGCATTAGATGATTCGCATAAACTTCTTTAATACACGTTGCCGTGAGCTTACGGGGCAGAGGCACAATCCTGATTGGTTTTAATTCTCGCTGTAAGACGGTTTTGTAACAGCCCTGAGTGCTTTACCTTTTGGGTTTCCCTGCGAAGGCTCATAAGGAGATTTTCAGCCCTCTGTTGGCTTCCCTGCACCGGTTTTTTTGTTCTGGTGGGCCCGGTTTTGGCCCTAAAACGGGTGCTTGCTGCCGGCTGCCTGGCTGGGGATGCTCGCGGCGCTTTCCGAGTGTACTTTGCAGGGCAGGGACCTGCCCGGCTAAAACTTAAATATTGACCGAGGACAGGAACCAGCTGATAAACGGTGCGTGTGAATAGCGCCTTGTTTTTAGGGTGCCGGCACCGCAGGGCTGAGCCGCGCACCCGGGCACATCCCGCACGGGGTGGGGGAGCACCTCAGCAGCCGCCAACCCCAAAAGCACACCGGCGGGCGCGCGACAGCTCAAAAGCGACGCCGGGCCTCCTGCGAGCCCCGGGCTGGGTGGACCAGTGAGTAATTTCATCTGTTGGTTGTGGTTAAAAATATCCCGATACAGGCCTTGCCCCAGATTCGGGGGAGATGGCGTTGAAACGTGGCCAAGCGCAGAGCTGGCTGCGCAGCGGTCGCCCAGTTTGCGTGCGTGGAGTGCAGTCTTCGCTTCCCAAAAGGCGACGTGTTTGCTGTGCCCCCGTGAGTGCGAGGCAGGGGGGTGCCCCGAGGCCCCGGCTCCCCAAAAAGAGCCCCAGGAGAGGCGGGGTGCCGCGCTGGGGGGCACGGGGAGCCCCGGTTCGGAGAGGTGCGGGGAGCGGCGCGCTTCGTTAGCGGGGTGTTAACCGTGGGATTTGCGTGCTGTGTGATTTCCATTTCATTTCCCAGCGTAACTATACGGAAACTGTTAGGAGCAGCAGGACAAATTACCAATTTCCCCCTCCAGTTTTTAATATTTAATTCTTTTTCTTGGGGGGTGAAAAAAAAAAGCCAAAACCGAGGCTGTCCCTCCCTTTTGGGGCCGCTCCTTGGCTGCTGTGGCGGAGGAGCTCTGCTTTCCCTGTTTCCTCCCAAGGTGGGACGTCGGGGCGCCGCGCAGGCACGCTGGTTGCTGGGAGAGCTGTGTCGCGTTGGGATTTGGGTCTGTGCAGGCGGGAGGGACCCGGCGGTTTTGTCCCCAGACGCAGCTACCGAGTCGTGTTGGTAGGTTCTCACCAGTCAGCCTCTTCCACCGCCTGTGCCAGAGGAGAACACCCAGAAGTTAAAATGCTGGGGGGCCCTACAGCTGCGTGCACCCGCCGATCCCCAGCCGACTCCTACAGCTGGACCTGCTTTAAGGGCTTCCCTTGACCCGCAGCGATTGATTTAGGGGTGTTTTCTATCGTGTTCTTACCCAACTGGGCAGGTTTCTGCTCCCATCCTCAAGCCCTGGAGCTGCTGGGTGGGGTGCTCGGGGGGACACGCGGCCCAGCTCTGCCTCCCCACCGCCCCGGGGGCGCAGCGCGGTGCCCGCTCGCTCCGTGCCGGCCTGACGGGGGATTTCAGCCCCCGCCTTATCTCGGAATTGGCCGATTGATGGTTGCAGTTCAGCGTTTCAACATGGTGAAAGCCAATACAATTTGAGTTAGCGGTGATGACTGCCAGTTTAAATACCGCAGTGAATTTCTGTCAAAGAGCTAATACACAGAAAGGGGAATTGCAGAAAACTTGATCACCAGAACCACTTCAGTCGATTTTGGCCTCCAGCTACAGAAAATGAACTTAAATCTAGTTGACTGTTGCTACATACTTTTTGTGGTATTGCTCTGCCTGCGCAGCCAACTTGGAGGGGAGCTCGGAGGAGAGGAGGATCAGGATGGTGCTCGGCTGCCAGAGCCCTTTTGCTCCATCCTTCCTCCCCTCTGCTCCCCCCAGCTCCCCCCCAGCAAAACCCGCGCTCGCGAGCGTTTGGAACCACGTTGGCTTCGCCCCGAAAGATTTACAGACCAGCGGCTTCGGGTTGCTTTTAGGCGTATGCAGCGTGCTTGTTAGAGCGGGGCATTGATTTATTTTATTCTTTAACCTCAGGAAACCGATGCAGTTCTTCCTATAGAACTTTTCCTGTCTGGAAGGATGCTCTGGCGCAGCAGCGGGTGGCTGCAGCCGGGGAGGTTGTGATCGGTCCCAGAGATGATGGGGAGCTTGGTGTCAGCGCCTGGCTGGGGGACAGCCGGCGCTCCCCCTTTTTTCCCCCCAACATCTGGAACTTTTCCAGTTGGATTCGGATCTCAGCGAGCAGGTTTCGGAAGTCGCTGAAGCCAGAGGGATGTGACAGCCGGTACGGTGGGAGCCGGGGTGGGATGGCCACCAGGAAGGATGCTGGGCCGTCAGCAGCGGCTCTGAACCCCAAGCTTCCCCTGGCTGGAGGAGATGCCTCCCAGCTGTGCCCAGGAGGCGACGCGCGCGAAAGGGTGGTCCTGTTCAAGCCGTTTGCCAGCCCCTCTCTGCCTCTGGCACCGTCCCCGGGCTGTGGGGAAGCTCCCTCCTTCGTCACAGCACTTTTTGTCCGGTGCTGGGCGTTAGCACAGCTGGGCGCTCCCAGGGGTGCGCGCGGGCGGCGCAGCGTGGCACCTCGGCAGGCGGGACAGCACGTGGGAGCCCTCCTGGGAGCCGATGCCCTACATGTGTGCAGGGGGGTTGGCGCGGTGTCGCCTCCCCCAGCTCGGGTTTTCTGCCTGCTCCAGGACCGCCGAAGGCTGGTGCTCCGAGCCCCTGAGGCTTCGTGGCTGCGGGACCAGCGGGGTGGAGGCGGTGGTCCCCGGGTACATCCGCAGCGTGCTCTTCGGAGCCGATTTAAAAGGTGTTTCAGGGGAGAGCTGGTCCTTTGGGGCCAGGCCTGGCGCGGTGCGGGGGTGTGGGTCGGGCACAGCTCTGTGCGGGCCCTGCCAGCCCCCACGGGCGTCGCTGGAGCCCCGGGCAGCGACTGCACAGCTCCGGCCCCTCTCGGCACAGCTGGGCCGTATCCAGACCTGCTCTGCGGGGACAGGGATCCCCACAGGTAACCGGAGAGAGGAGTTTCCTCCAGGAGTGGCAGGCTGCCAGGAACAGCTGCAAAACTCCAAATCGCTTCTAAAAAAACAGAAGGGAAAAACAGAGAAATTCCCTCTCCCAGCAGCGTGCTGGGTTCAGTCTCCCCTCCTTCTCCGGGGACAGGTACGGGTTTGCCCCCGCTGCACACGAGCACCCCTGCCAACCTTGCCTTTCCCGGAGCTCTGTGCGAAGCTGGATTTTTATTTATTTTTACTTTTTTAAACAGCATCAGTGGTTGGTGCAGAGCAACCTCTACTTTTGCACTTTCTGCGGCGCAGGGCGGCAGAAACACGCAGTTTCGGAGCGCTGTCTTCCTGGAGCTGCTATTGATGGAAAAGCCAAGTGTGCTAAACTCGAGGTCAGAGCAGGGAGCTTATGTCTTAGTCTTTGACTGGGGAGCCTAAATATTTATCCTGTTCTGTCCCTAATGAAAACAAATTGTCAACAGTTGTTCAGTAACTGACTAAATTAAAATCTGTAATTAGTCAATTAGATTAAAGAGTTGGCACAACCTGATTGTATCATGCTGGTTAGGTTATTAAGAGAAAGGGTGTGATTTTTAATTACTGAATGCTAATTTTGACAGTTTCAAATGGAAACAGACGTTTCCCCCCCTCCACTCGGAGTGCCTCTGTAAAAGTAAGGCACTGGAATGTATTTTATGTCAACAAATGGTGTGAAGATGCAAAGTTTCTCCGGCTTGAATCCACCAGGGATTTCCACCGAAAAGTGGGGGCGGGATGGGGAAGAGAGGAAGCTGCCCAAGCCGGTGGGGGGTTTTGATTCTGCTTGGCGAGGGGAGGCTGGGTGGGTTTGGAGAGGGGAGGCTCCGGGTGCCTCCTGGGGGGGGCACGGGCGCCCCCACGACTGGGCTGCGGCGCTCGTGCTGCTCCGTGTCTCCGCCAGAGCCAGCCTCGAGCAAAGTGATGGGTGGCGAGGAGATGCAACAGAGTCTTTTTGTGTGTGTGTGCGCGTGCTTCTTTTTTTTTTGTTTTGCTTTTAACCACCCGGCACCGCGATAGAGGCCGGCTCCGGTGGAGGCGAAGCCCAGGAGGAGGAGGAGGAGGAGGAGAGGAGGAAGGCCGCGCAGGGCCAGCGTGGCGGCTGCGTGCGCTCCCATTGTCTGCCCCGGAGCCGCAGCCACGTGCGAGGGGACCCGCGTGCCGCGGCCCCCGGCTCCGCGCCGCCCTCCCCGCGGCAGGGGGGGGGGCCCGGCCCCCGGCAGATTTGTGGCTCTGGGTAAACAGCGGGCTCGTAAACCTTCCCCTCGCTTCCTTCCTGGGGTCCTCGCGCAGGAACAAAGGCGGCGGGGGCGAGGGTGCGCGAGGCACCTCGGCTCCTCGCGGGGAGGGGGCAGAGCCCCCCCGTCGCTGCCGCGGGGAGGTGCGGGAGGTCGGCACGGCGCGTATTGGGTACGAGTGAGGCTTTCCTGTTCCCCTGATCATTTCCTTCCTCACCTTGGAAACTTGGATTTTCTCCTACCTTTTGTTCCATATTTTCTCTTTTTAAAGCAGCCCCTGGCTCTATTGGAAACAGCTGCCGCGCCGCTGCTGGGAGCTGGGGCCGCGCTTGGGCTCTTTCTCCTCCTTAATCCTGCTCCCCGCTCTGCCGGCGGCCCTCACCAAATCAAATGGCAGCCGGTCGCACAAACCCCTTGCTTGCGCAGGGGCAGGAGGTGCCAGCTTCGGCGCGCCCCGTCCTGCTCCAGCCCAGCCTTCTCCCCGCTCCGGTGCTGCTGAGCGTCGTGCGGGCACCTCTGTGGGGACAGCTCCCTGGGGTGGGGGTGGTTTTGGGGTGCCCAGCCCTGCCCTGAGCCCTTCCCCATGCCACCGGCGTGGCAAAAGCCGTGCCCGAGGCTGGGCTGAGCACGTGGCGCAGTCTTGTCAGGGAGGAGGCACCGCACCGGCGGTGGGAGACGGGGTGCCCGGGGGGAGTCTGGCTGCTGGAAAAAAAAAATAATAAAAAAATATATATATATAAATATCCCATCCTGCACGCCCCGGGGAGACAGTGCTAATTGGGTTTCATGTTTCCAGGCCATGGGAAGGGTTGGCGCAGCCACCGCCGAGCATCTCCCGGGGCGGTGCCGGCGGGCTCCCCTCGCGGGACGGGGCTGCCGGCGGGTGCTGGGCGCTGCGGGCACCGCCTCGGGGGGCCGGGGCAGCCCCCTCGCCCCCAGTTGGGGTTGTGGGGGGGGCCCCAAAAGGGCGCTGGGGGGCCGTGCCAGGAGGAAACGGCTCCTTCCTCTGCAGAGCAGCCCCGGGCTGCTGGGGGGAGAGAGAAAACGGCTCTTCTGCGAGTAAACAAATACCGCCCCGCGGGCTCGGTTGGGGCTGGGTTTTTTGTTGGTTTTTTTTTTGCCTTTTTCTTTTTTTTTTCCCTTTCGAAACTCCTGCTCGTGGCCGCAAGCGCCGGTGCCGGGGCTGTTTGCTGAAGGGGTTGGTGCCAGGAGCCGAGTTCAAAGCTTACAGCCGGGGGGGGGGGGGGGGGAATTTCCAAAACACAGGGTGGGCGCCCGGCTGCTTCCCCTGCGTGCCGCGAGGCCGTGCCCGTGTCCCTGGGGGGCACGGAGGGGGCACGGGGCGGTGTCGGGGGGCTCGGGCAGCGGCGGGGTGCTGCTGGCCTGCTCTGAGGGATGCTGTTACGGTCAATTTAATTTTTTTCCTGAGGAGAAATGCCCGCTCCTGCTGCGTGCTCAGGGGCTGCTGGTGTCAGAGTTAAGCTATTGCGTGTGTGTGTGTATAAACGCACACAGATATATATATATTTATGTGTCTGTGCGTACGTGGGGCCTGCCGCCGGGGCAGCAGTGCCTGGCTGCGCGGGGTGGCCTGGCGGCGAGGCCCCGGCCTGAGGCGCAGGCCGCCTCCACCCCTGCCTCGTGGAAACGGCCGTGGCGGGACACGGTGTCGTGTAAAATTAACGCCTGTCCCCGCCGGTACCTGCGGGGCCCCGGCTCAGGCAAAGCATCCCCGTCCCCAAGCTGGGGGAGCGACACCGGGGCCCCCGCTGGCGCTTTTACCGTTCCCCCCCCCCCCCCCCGCCCTTCTCCGCTCTCTCTGCCTCCCTGACAGGCTCAGTCACAACAGCAATTTGGGTGTTTTGACTTTTTTTATTTTTTTCCTGTGCCGTTGGCAGGGTAACAGCGAGGAGGCTCCGTGTGTGGGGCCGGGGGGCCCTCGGTCGGGACCCTCCGTGCCACTGTTGTGTCCCCCCCCCGGCCCCAGCTGCAAGTAGGGGTCTGTCAGTCTGCCTGCGGCCCCTGTCCTTTGTCACAGCCCCACAGGCGCCCCAGGGCGGGGGGAGGAAGGGGCAGGAGCCCCCTAGGCACAGCGGGGGCACGTTTACCCCGTGCCCGTCCCTTTTTCTGGGTCTGGGGGCATCCCGGAGCCCCCCGGCCGCAGGGACTAACGCCCCACGGCGCTGCGTGAGGCCCTGTCGCCGCAGCCTGCGGTGTCAAGATAAAGTCCAAAGGAAGACCTCTGGCTGTGTCTTAAGCTAACATTTTTCTTTCTAATTTTTTTTTTTTTTAATGTTTCTGCATAAACCCTTAAACATTTGATCTCGAGCGTCTCTCCTCCCAGGGTGCAGCAGCTTTCTGTAGTGAAAATGAGCTCTTGCTGCCCGGCCTGGCCGCCTCTCGCAGCTGCTGGGTGGTTTGTTTTATTATTATTATTTTTTTTCCGTCCGTTTCTCCCCCGGTTCTCAACCAACCACGCCAGGCTGAGCTCACACCTAATTGCTAATTTTTTGGGGGGGGATTCAAAGAAGCTTCCAAAGCAAAGGGTGCGCTGCAGCAGCTCCAGCACAGGAGACGTGCCCCGCAGGGAGGCACGAGCCCTCCGGCCGCGGCGTGATGCTGACGTTTGTTCCCAAAAAAAAAAAAGAGTGCAAATCCCCCGCGCCTGCTGTGGTTTGATCCCGCACCCCTCTGCCGCCGCACACCCCGGGGTGAGCTGCCTGCAGGAGCCTGGTTTTGCAGCTCTGCTCCGGGCTAGGCAAGAATGGGGAGGTTGGTGGCGGTGGTTATTTTTTTGGTGGTGGTTTTTTTTTTGCCTATAAAAGGCTGCGTGCGCGGGGGAAGAAGGGGCAGGGCGCTTCCTCGTGGGCTCCTGCTTGCGCCGGGCCTGGCAGGTCGGGCAGCAGCAGGGCGCCCTGCTCGCCGTGGGCACGGCCTGGGCCCCCTGGCAGGGTATGAATCACGCCCGTCCTTCTCCATGGATTTTTCCTTTTGCCCAGCGATGTTCGTGGATGTCTCAGCCCTGCCCTGGCTGGAGGGCAGAGGCAAGTCCTCCCGGTGCTGCCGGGCTGCTCAGCACCGGCGTTGCTCTGGCTTTCTGCGGCCGCCCTCGTGTTTTGCCCCCGTTGCCGGCGGCTCCTGCGTGCCCGGGGGAGGAGAGCGGCGGCTCGGGGAGCATGCGAGCTCCTTCCCAAAGGAGCGGCCTAGGGCTGCGTCCCGGGGTCATCGCAGCTATCGCAGCAGGGGACTTTCTTCCACCTCCGGGCACAGCAGGCTCAAGGCACGGCCTGGAAGGCGTGTTTGATTTGGGAAGACCCTGCTGAACCGGGGCCGGCGTAGCGCAGCTTGCCCGGGGACGCGTGCTGCCAGGCTCTTGGTCACCAGCCACGTGCTTGCGTGGGGACGGCTGGGGCTGGAAGCAGGAGCTCCTGGGAAACTGATGGCCCACGCTGCTCCAAGGCATCTTCAGCCTGGTCCAATGGCAATTCTCCATGAAAAAAAAAAACAATTGCTGTTTTGTTCTGTCCTGGACATGGCCGTGCCGACGATGCCCAGGTGCTTCAGGCCTTTGCTGTTCTCCTCTCGGAGAAGGAGGTCCGAGATGGGGCTCTTTTCCTCGTTAAAAACACATTTGTTTGGTTGTCCCGGAGCCCTTCTGGGTGTCATGGCATGTCCTGACAGCTTGTCTGTCCTTACCTGCAGTCATCAAGGAGTTTTCAACATGACTTATATAAAGCCTTTGTACTTGGATTGCTCCACCGTGCTGCACAATGGGTTCTTTGTCATCGTGCCAGCTAATTAATTTTAACTTTCACTGTTGCTTCAACATGGTACGCCGTCCGCCTGGTCCATTTGAAGCTTCCCCCCCCCAACCTTAAGCGTTCTCCAGCTCTCGCAGCAGCTCGACTTGTTGCTGAGGAGGAGCGAAGCCAGCTGGCCCCGCCGGTGCTCGCCTCCTGCAGAAGGAGCTGCCCTGGCGCGCGCATCGGCTGGGGGCTGAGGGGAGGGGTGAGGAAAGCCATTAGGAGGCTGTGCTGAAAGTAAGTTTTCTCCAGTGGCTTATTTCTCCCGGCTGGCAGCCGGAGGTCCCCACGGACAGCATCCTCTGATGGAAATAACAGGTTTTCGCTCCCCGCCTGCTGACTGGCGTCGCGAGGGCCCGGAGAGGCGAGCGTGCTGCGTGCGTCCGCAGGACAGAAGCCCGGGCACGTCACCCCAACAGGGAGCTCGTGCTGGGCGACGTGGGCGCAGTTGGATGTAACCCCCGTTATTTCTGGGGGGCTGGGATCTTTGTGCGTGCCGGAAACTGGGCGTTTTCCTCCTGGATCCCGCGCGCCAACGTCCGCTCCCCCCGCGCTGACACCGAGCTGGGCGCCGCGGCGTCCGCGTCCCGTGGTCCTCGCCCAGCCGACGGGAGAGGCTCGCGCCACCGGGAGGGATGGGGACGCTTCAGGTGCATTTTCTTGGTGCTGCCCTCTGGTCCCTCCTGGTCCTTCTCGGGGTACGAGGCGCCAGCTTGGTGTCCCCGGCCTCGTCGGTCGTGCCCGGGCTGTGGCACAGGCCGGGCGCGTGCGGGCGACCCCGGGCATTGTCTTCCCTCCGCGCGGGGAGGAGGGATCGAGGCCTTTGCATGCATAAACATGAACTTAATTTGAACTGATGGGTTTTGTCTGCGCGTCGCCCGGCTGCGCCGCGGCGGAGGGGAGCTCCCCTCGGCTCAGGGTGGGAACGGTGGCGGGTCAAGGAATATGAAATTGATGCCTTTGTGTTTAATCTGGTTATAAGGACAGCTATTAGAGATAATGAATTTTGCCTGTCCCCATCGTTGTAATACAAGAACCTAGATGTCTTTCAACACGGGGAAGGTCACTCCTCTTTATTTCTGGTTGTAAATTTTGCCGGTTACAGATGTTTGGGGTTGATATGCAGAGCTAATCGCGTTCCTCCGCGGGCCGGTTGGCGAGGTGCGGGGCAGGAGGGGAGCACCTGCAGTGCGTGGGAGCCCTTCGCAAGGGCGGCCTGGCCACCAGCAGAGCAGGTTTTGCATGGACCCTTGCAGCTCCTATTATTATTATTATTATTATTATTTATTTACTGGGGCCGGTGGGAAGAAGCGAAGTGTGCGTTGTCCTGGGGCTGTGAGCACGGGGCCCTGGCAGCGGCTGGGGTCCCGGATTCCCAGCGCCGACCTCGCGCCGCGCGGTTTTGAGGGGGTTCTGCGGGGATCTCCGTGCTTGCTGTGCCTGCCCTGACCTGAGGGTGGGAAGGGGGACGAAGGAAAGAGGGCCCTGTGCTGCTACAGCACGTGGCTGCAGCGGGCGGCGCGAAGCCCGGTGACCATCAAAGCGTTGACGCCCGCAGCGGGGCAGAGCCGGAAACCCAGGCGGAACCGGCGGCGAAGCAGCTCCCGGCGATCGCACGGTTAATTTTTTCCGTCGAGCAGCTTCTGCTCCTGGTGCCAGCGGCGGTTTTGCCTTTCCGAAGGAGACTCCAGGAACAGGGAGACTCCAGCCCCAGGAACGGGGCGCAGAGCAGATGCTGGGGGGGGCGGCTCCCCGCGGGGTCATGCCGGGGCCGTATCCGCGGCAGGTCGGGCGTGCGGCCCGCCGATAAGCCCCCGGCACCGCTCCCCTCCTTATCCCCGCGTCTCCGCGAGCGCACCCGGGGCCTGGAGGCCGCCGGGCTGCATCTGCCTGCCCTTTCTTACATCCAGAAGGCAGCAGCACGTGCTCCTCTGCCTCCCCGGCCCCGCTTCCCTCCTCTCCTCCAGGCATTTCTCCCCCCCCGCGCTCCTGATTTATGCTGCTCCACATTTTCTCCTCGTTTCCATGCCTTTTTCTCCCCTCCCTGTTGTTGTTTCCCCCCTCCTCGTGCTGCCTGGCTCCTTTTTCTCGTCCTCGTTCGCAGGCTCCCCCGTTTTCCCAGATGGGTGCAGCGTTCAGGGCTCCCCGTTTTCGTGCGTTCACCGTGGATTTTTATCCTCCCTCCTGGGACCAGGACCCAGGCAGGCTGGGAAGCCGTGAAATTCTCCGGGGTGCTTCAACTTCGCTCCTCTCGCCGAGCAAGAAAACACCCCCGGCGCACAGCTTGCCGGTTCCCCCTCCCTTCACACCACTAACGCACGCGAGGTCCCTTTTCCCCGCAGCGGGATGAATTCCTGGAAAGCCTCCCCTGCTCCCAACCCCCCCCCCCCCGGCTGACAAAACCACCCGGCTTTGCCCTCGCTCAGGGGGGTGGCAGCGAGGGGGCTGCTCCAAACCTCGCCGGCTGCTCGGCGGGGAGGGGACCCGGTCCCGGGGCGCAGCGCCGGCCATCTGTCCCCTTCCTCCCCTCGCCTTCGGGCCGCCGGGGGTAGTAAAACTTCTTTTTTTTTTTTTTTCCCTCTTTTTTTTTTTTTTTTGCTTTGTTTGTCCCCGTTTCATATGCGCAACCCGACTTTTTTTTTTTTTTTTTTTTTTCATTGCCTTGCCAGGCACATAGAAAGTTTGCCGGGTTTCGCCTGCGCGTGCATACGCTGAATAATTTTATTAGCCGCCTGGAAGGGAGCCAGGGCGGCGTGCAGCGAGCAGGGAGCCTTCCTGGGCGCCTCGCCTCTCGCTTCGTTTTCCTCAGCCGCCCCCCGCCACGGGCCCCACCGGGTCGTGCCGCCGGCATTACCCTTTTTTGTTTTTTTTTTTAATCTTTTTTTTTTTTCTTCCCCCCCCCCCCTTTTTTTTTTCCCTTTAGCTCCCGAAAGGGTTAAAAATTATGGGGAAGTTCAGCTAGCACTTGCAAGATATGGTTGCCTTAGCAACAGGCCTCCTAATCTGGTAGGTGACCTGAGAGACTGTGGAAGATGCAGGGCTCGCTTTGGCATTTCATTATTTCATGAGGCTGCGGCTCTCCAGCTGCTTGGCTCCCAGCGCCCGGCGCCGCGGGCATTCCTCGGCACGGCCCCGGGGGCCCCGCGTCCCCCCGCACCCCCTCCGGCCCGAGCTGCCCCTGCCCTCCTCTTCTGGGTCTGTTTTTTTGGGGGAAGGTTCCCCCGCGGTTGTAGCGGGGCAGGTGGTGGCTGTGCGGCTTTGGGGTGGCGAGTTGGGCTCCCTGCCTTGCCCCCTGCTTCCTGCCGCACAAAGGGTTCGCCCCGCTCGGCGGGGCGGCGTAACGCCTGTCCCCCTTGCCTCCCCCATCCTGCAGCTGCAAATGTTCCTGTAGCCCCCTCTGAAACCCCAATTCCCTCGTCCTGCCCCAGTCTATTCCCCCTTTTCCACCGTGAGCCGGGGCTGGAGCAAAAAAAAACCAGTGGGGCGCAAGGAGGGGGCGGGAGGAGGTGATAGGAGAGGTGGTGAGGTGAGATGGCCCCGTCCAGCAGCGATTTGGAAACGTTTTGGGGAAGAAGGGTGGGTTTTGGGGGAGCACGGACCGGGGCAGGGTTTTTGTGGCCACTCCACACTCCAGGCTTTTTTATTTTTTTCTAATGGGAACCTCCCCGGAGTCGGCTTCTCCCTGCGCCGTTCCCCTTGCCATCACGAGCACCCGCGCGAAGCTGCGGCTGCCGTCGGAACGAGGAAAGGACACCGGAAAACTCCCTCGCCCCGTTCTTGGCCTCGCCAAACCCTCGAGGCCGGGCACGTGTAGGCGTGTGCGCGCACCGGGGGAGCGCGAGCTCCACCAGCTCCTCCTTGCCGTGCGCGGAGCGGGCGCCTGGCTCCCCCCCGGCCCCTTTTGTGCCCCGCTGCCGCTGCTCGGCCGCCCTGGCAGCTGCGTGCAAACACGGGGGAGAGCTGCCTTTGTTTCTCCGCGGCTCCAGCAGAACGAGCGCCGGGCTGGGCTTGGATGGAGGTGCTGGTCTGTCAGCTCGCGGCGTTTATCCATCCCCAGACGTGACCCCAGCACGGGTTTTTGTTCCTCATAACCGAGCTCTGCGCGGAGCGCGAGCGCCGAAAGCAATCTGGTGCCCGCGATGCCCGGATTTACGGCTTCGGAGCGTGGTTGGAGGTGGCGGCTTCTGCTGGGAAGGAGGAACCTGGCCGGGAAGCGGCATCCCCGCTGGGTGCTGCGCGCTCAGGACCTGCGCAGCGTCGAAGGCGGGTGCCCGCGGGGTGGGGGGGGATGCCGCAGCGTGGTCCAGGCGGCCCCCTCACGGGGCTGAGCTCACCCCGCAAGTTGTAGGGTGGAGGTGGGAAGGGCTGGGCTCCTCCCTGCTCCTTCGGTGCCGCTGGAGGCAGGGTGTGGGCGCGTGAAGGAGGGGAGCGGGGAGCACGCTGCTCCTGGAGGCGCCCGCCCCTCGGCTCGGGGCGCAGCTTCTGCGGCTCCACCTCCAGCTCGGAGAGCAAAAGCGTGTAGCGGCGACCCCGGCGAGGCGCTTCCTGCCCGCGCTATCATCGCGTGGCTCAGCGGGGGCTCAGCTGCCTCCGGCAGGACGGTGCCGAGCCGCGGCACCCGCGGCGGGCAGAGCGGCACCCGGGTGGCTCCGGCCCCCGTCTCGCCCCGTGCTTTCATCTCATCCGTGGTGCAGCACGGAGCCAAAACACGGCTCTCCCCCCATCCCGGGACCGTTCCCCCTGGGGCACGCCTCTTCCCAAACCCCTGCCCTCCCTGCGAGGTGCCCCTCGGCGAGCAGGGGATGAGCGATCAAACAGGAGAAAATCCAGGCAAGTGAGCAGAATCCCTAGAAAGCCCTTGTTTTGATCGCTTCATCCCTTTTTGCCTCGCTCTCCGCTTTGTGAGGCTTTCTGGGATTTGTCCCTCCCGACAGGGGGTTGCCAGCGGTCAGCCTCGCGCTCGTGGGCCGCCAGCGGGTGGATGGAAAATGGGCAGCCAGCTGGCAAACGGGGGCTGCGCAGAGCGCCGTGCCCTTCGTGCTGAGGGCACCTTAACCACGGGATTATACGCGTTTTTAAACGAAAAAAAATCAAAATTCCCAGGGAAAAAAAAAAAAAAAAAAGCACCACGCCGTCTCCCCCCCCGCCTCCGCCCTTGCGAGAAGCGGCTCTGTGATGGCGGCTGGGAAGCGAAACCGCAAGTGTTGCGCGTGCCATCTGCTCCGCTTGGATCGAGGGACGGCGGGAGCCCGCGCCGCCTCGCCGGGGATTTCAGCGCGCCGGGGTACGGGCGGTGCCCCCGGCACCGGCTCCTGCAGCCCCCGAGGCTCCTCGGGTGCACCCATTTGGGGCCGGCTCCCTCCTCTGCACCCCGCGGGGAAACTCCTTCCCCAGCGAGGAGAGATGTCGGGCGGTCTCCGAAGAGAAGTGTGCTTGTTCGGGGGCTCGCTGCGGGGTTGTGTCTGGGTTCCCGTGCAGCTTGCTGCGTAGCCGAGCTCCCGCGGGCCCCCCGGGGCCGCCAGGGCAGTCGGTGTCCTCGGCTGCTGGGAGGCTGCAGCCTCCTGGGGAGGCTCGGGCTGGGTTCTGGGGGATCCTCCATCGGTTTGGCCAAGACGTTGTAAACATCCCCAAAATGTGTGTGTTGGGGAGGCCACCCCAAGCCGGGAGGTCGGCTCTGACTGCACGCGCGGCGGTTTTGCAGCGCGCAGTCCTGAGTCGCCCCTCGGCTTGGCTCCGCTGTGGGACTGCTGGCATTCAAGCACAATTTTTTTTTTTATTTTATGCCGGGGAAGGTGGTCGGAGCCGGGGGAGTCGGAGCGGGCACCCACAGCCCTTCCCCAGTGCTCGGGGCGTGCTTCACCTCTGCGCCGGCTGCCTGAGCTGGCTGCAGCGTCGCCCCGGCGCTTTCCTTCGCACGGCTTCGCCGGCGATATAAAAGGCAGCAGAGGAGTGGGTGGGTTGAGCGGAGGGAGAAGGAAGAAGCGCTTTCCAAACAAAACCAGAGGGCCCTTGAGGAGAACTGGGAAACCTGAGGACGCCTGAAGCCGCCGGAGAACACGCGCTGCGAGCCCAAGGCAAGCTCCCGGCGCCTCTTCCAGAGGATCTGGAGGTGCCCTGGGCTGGAGAAGGCTCTGAGCCCCCGCTCAACCCCGTGGACCCGTCCGGGAGGTTCCATCCAGAAATCCTCCTCGCCGAGCCCCCATGTCCGTGCCGGTGCTGGCTCAGCGCCCTGCCCCGCGCCGCCTGCTTCGGGCACCGTCCCAGCGGGTGGCACCGTCCCAAAGGGCAGCCCCGGGGCGGGGGGGGGACAGCCCGAGGCGCGGCGGCGCGGCGGCTACCCCCGGGCGGGGCGCTCAGAAATTCGGTAATTGGGCTGGAACAATTATTTTTGGCTTTTGCAGAGGGAAACGCTATAAATAATCACCCTGCAAGCTCGCACGGTGACTTTGCAGTGCGCACGGGTTTTTTTTTCTTTTTGCTGCCGTCCAGCTCGCTGTTTATTGGCAGCCGGGAGTGCGACACTTTATCTCCCGAAAACGCAATTTGAATTGATTAAAGAAGCGCCCGCCATTGGCCGGAGCAGCCAAAGCCAAACTTTCTGCAGAAACGGTTGCGTTTTCTGAGAAGCTGCCCCGAGAGCGGGGGCACGTGGTTCGGGGCGCCCATGGGTCCTGCGGCCGCGTCCCAAAAGCGAGCCGAGAGGCGGAGGGCGCGGCGAATGTTTCGGCGGGGTTAATAAAACCCGAGGAAAACTCTGGCCGGGCAGTTTCTGCGCTCCGCTTCGTACCTCCTCGTCATCAAGGCCCCTGCAAGCGAGAGGGTTCGTGCTCGCTCCTGGCCCCGCTGGGCGCGTGGCTGGGTGGCGGCGCTCCTGCGGGCAGCGCCTGGCGGGTGCCACGCCGGGGGAGGCAAAGGGAACAAAGCAGGAAACAAAGGACGCTGTGCCGGGGATGGCCGGCCTGGAAGAGCTCACCGAAAGGCGGCGGGGAGATGGGTGCGGGGCTGCTCGGTGGAAAAGCAGGATTTGGTGGCGGTGGTGACAGCTCGGGGCGCGCTTCCGTACCTGCCCCTCTGTGACAGCAGCCCGCCCGAGCAGCCGCGGGGCCGTGAAGGCTTCCCGGCGCTGCTGAGCCGGGCTGGATTTGCACCAGAGGCTGACCTGGAGGTGAAAGTCCCCGTATCCCATTACCAATCCCGCGAGCTACCCAGTCACCCATCCTAATACGCTCTAATACACTTGGGAGCCACATCACAATGGTGCTAGCAGAAGAAAACAGCATATAGTGCACCTTCTTTTGTAAGCCCTCTGTCGCATCTAAAATAAATTTGCATCTAAATTGACAGGCTGTTTTTAATGTCTGCTGGCTATATAACGCTTAAAGGCCCAGGCTTCCCTTGGAGGTGAGCGGGGAGTGCAGCCCCCGGCCGAGTCCCCTCGGAGCAGGGGGTGACGGCGCTGCCTTCCGACCGCGCCAGCCCTGCTCTGCAGTGGGTCTGAGCAGAAACTTCGCCTTTCCTTCTTTCCTTTCCTTTTTTTTTTTTTTTTTTTAGCGTATCAGTGAGACTTGGTGACAGATCGCTGCTGGAGAGGGCGGGCGGCACGGTGCTGGCCGGGCTTTCCCCTGAGAGCCCGCTCCGTGCCCGTCTGCTCGGACCCCGACCCGTGCAACGTGTCGTGGGCGGCGGCGGGGATGGGGACAGGGAAGGGGACGGGGAGCACCACGTGGTGCACGGCTCCGCTCCTTCTGCACTTCAAAGATGCTTAACCAGAGAGAACTTCCCTTCACATTGAGTTGATCTGGGATATCCGGCACGGCTCCTGGTAGAGGGCACTCCTCTGGCCCCCAGCACGCTCCCGTGGCTGCGTGCAGCCCGGCTTCCCACGCCGGAGCTGGTGCCTGCTCCAGGGGCCGCGAAGCGAAGGCGTGGGGAAGGCCGCCCGGCGCCCCGGCAGCCTCGCTGTGGCAGCTTTCCTTCGCCATCCATTATTTATTCGCTTCTCTGCAAAACAAAGTCGCTGGCGCGCACTGATTCCCACGCCGGTGCCCGCTTTACAAAGGAGGTGCTGGTTTCGTTCCCGACCTTAAATACTCGACCGGAGAGGCCTTCCTCTTCTTCCTGCAAAGGGTTGCGCCGCGTTCGCTCGAGCCGGAGGGTTTTAGCGGGTGCCTTCCCCCCCGTGCCCACGGCTCAGGGCGGCGCTGCCTCGCGGCCGCGCACATGGTGGGTCTGGGTCCCGCGGGGGGGCGGCTCTGCCCTTCTGGGGCCGTCCCAAGGGGTGCGAGAGGGCACCGAGAGCATCCCATCGGGGAAGGCCGACGGAGAAGCAGGAGCAGGAGCAGGGCCACGCGTGCTGGAAAGGAGCCGGAGCGATCGGCGGGGCCGGGAAGTTCGCGCGCCGAGCCCTGCGCGGGGAGGAGGGCGAGGGAGGAGACGGCGAGTCGGAGCCGTGTTTGTCAGGATGGAAATAACTGTCAGCCCCATTCAATCTGTCGCCTTGTTCCCGGGGGACAATTGCAAAACAGGATTACTGGTACTTAAAAATTCATAGAAAACGTTTCTTATCACAACGTCATAATTGTTATGACTCAGAAGAGTAGAATTGCCATTTTCCTGTGCTTTTTTTCCCCCTCACTTTTGTTGCGCGCAGAGTCCCTAGCTGCAGCTGCAGAATCATAAAAACAGGGCAATGCTTTATTTTATGCTAACTGCTGCATTTGACTTGAAAATTATGTCCCACTGGGTCTTGTGGTCAGCACATTACGGCGTGATTGATGGCTGTCAGAGTGGCGGGCTCTGGCAGATTGCGATGGGTGGAGGAGAACAGATGCCCGCTGACTTCAGGGGCTTAGCGGAGCCCGGGACTGAAGCGCACGTCAGAAAACAAAAGCAGATGGGAGGGCTCCGGATGGGCTGACTGTTCTTCTCCGGCTGCGTGGCGGGGAGGAAGGCTCACGTCGCTCCCTCCGGCCGCCCCTCCGCGGCCGGCTCCCCGAAAAGCCGCGGGCGAGCCGAGGACCGAGCGCGGGCGGACGCGCGCGGCCATCCGGAAGGCGCTCGCTTTCAGGAAGCTGTTCGCGCAGATGTCTGGAGGGCGGCCTTTTCCCCCACCCCTCGAAAAGAACAGCTTGCCTTCCTTCGTCGAGTTCACGCGCCTTCCGACGGCCCCGTTAACCCTTAGCCCTACTGATGGCTCCAAGGCGAGGGGCGGGCAGCCTTGTCTCGAGACAAGGGGGCAGGAGGAGGAGAGGGAGGGCGTCCTTTCCACCGAAGTGCATTTTGAGTGCTATTCTGCGGCCCTTCACCTGGTCTCCGTCCCGTATTTCCCGCTGACCGTTCCTACAAAGGGCTTAGAAAGACCTCGTGCTCCCCTTTCCCCCAGCTCGCATCTCTATTTCCTTCCCTCCCCTCGCTCCTCTCCCTGCCACCCCTCGGGTCCAGCCGAACCCGGGAAGGCTGCTGCTGTCTTCCCTGCCCGCCCTTGTTGAGGATGGCAGGGTTAACGGGGAAATTAAATTTCACTGCTGTTTTTAAATTAATTGAATCATCAGCGTGGGTAACGGGAAGCGGCGGTATCGTAATGTATTTGATATGGGTCTTTAAGTCAGCGCTCGCTGCAAAAATCTCAAGTGCTGGATCTCGGTGTAAGCGATCGCTAACTGAGCTGCGGCGGCTGTGTCCGCAGCACAAAGGCTCCTGCTACGTCTTCAAACGCCGGGGCCGTAAAGTGGAGCTGGTTTGTGGTACGGCCATTTGCCGTGGATGCTTCCCCCAGTGCTCCTGGATCACGCTCGGAACAAGCCCCAGCCGCTGGGGCTCCCGGTTCCCCGCATGGGAGGACGCTCCCGGCTCCGGAGCAGCCTCGGGGCCTTTCTCCACGGCTTGCTCACCGTCCTCTTCCTCCTTCCCCCCGGCCTCGATGCCCTGCTCCAGCCTCGCAGGGTGGCGTCAGCCATCCCCGTGGCTCCGCGCGAGCCGGTGGCCGCCCCGTCCCTGGCGTTTCCCCGCCCCGCGTCGGGCTTCTCCGGCGCTGGGCTGAAGCGGGGAGACGCGTTTGGCCTGATTTCAGGGAAATCCGTCTTAAAAACAGCGCTGGGGGAACCTCCTCGCCGCGCAGATTTACCGGCGGCGCGTTGCAGGCGCTCGCTCCCAGGCGCTGAATCACCGCGGCTCCGCCGGCCCTCGCCCAGGGTATCTCCGGCCCCCCGAGTTGCTTCGCGTGGCCCGTCCGTCCCTAAAAACGGGCTTCTCCCAAAGGAGAGGCAGCACCAAAGCCATCTCACGCGGGGCTGTGGGTTAACGGAGGGCTGCTCGTAATGAAAAAGGGGAAAAAAAAAAAACAAACCAAACTTGTGGTTCGTGCTTCGCGGAGCGGCTTCCAGGTTTTCACCCAAGCCGGGTTTCTCCGTGCCACCCTACTAACCTGATATTCCCCTCAGTGGCTCTTTACTCCAGAGAGTGCAATTCTATAAATTACCCTCTGAGTGCGTCTGGACAGTGTACGGCCGTGGCTGCAGCGTGGCGTTTCGAGGCGAAAATCTCAAGGCTACTTAACCAACGGCAGCCTATTAGGAGCTGTCTCAGTATGAATATTGATCTCGGGGTTTAGCTCTGCTTTACCCACTCCTCTCAAGATGCAAAACCTACAGGGCAGCGCAGGGTGGGCTTTTGGGGAAGCTCGGTTTCACCTCCCTGGCCTGGTGATGGGGAAAATGCGGATTTGGGAATAAATTTTGGGGAGGACAGAGGGTGGTTGGCGCTTCGGGGCTCCCATAGATCAGCGCCGAAGGGCTCGTCCCAGCGCAGCGTTCCGGGCTCGGCGCTGAAGGTTGAGGGGCGATGACTTTTTAAGAGCGGCGCGTGGTGGAGGAGGACCCAAACTCGCTGATTATTTCTGCTCGTTATGTCCCTAATTGCGTGCGACGGGCCATATGTTCTCCGCGGGGAGAGCGCTGCAGGTGGGGCGGGCGCGGGGGGCCGCGCGCGGCGCTGGGTGCTCCTGAAGCCGCTCCTTCCGCTCTGTGAGCCCAAACCCCACTCGCTCTGAGGATGCTGCGGGTTTCGGTGCTGCTGCCTGCCTCGCCGTTCCCGTCCCTGGCCGATTAAAGGACGGCGAGCTGCTGAGCGTGGCTCCGTCGCCGGCGTCCCCGCCTCGCTCCAGACCTTCCTGCAGCGGCTTCGTGCTCCGCGGTGCTTCGTCTGCTGCCGCCTTCTCCAGCTCCCGGCAGGTTTTCCCCACCCGTTTTCCTCCTCTCCTCCCTCTGGCCGCCGGCAGGCTGAACCTCTGGCGCGGCCCGGCTCGCGTGCCCGGGATAGCCCCGGAGCTTCCTGGCGGGGTCAGCAGCGCCGGTCCCTTCCTAGCAGGCTGCTTGGAGCAGAAGGTGAAACCGAACCGTCTCACGGCAAAGAAATATTTGTTGGCAAGTCCGGAACTTCGTTTCAACAGGGCTCTGCCGGCTGAACAATTGTTTGAGCCATAAACCAGAAGCCCTTAATTATGGCTAATTATTTTCTGCGGTGGATCTATGTAGGAGCTCAGCGGCACGAGGTCTCCTCTGAAACGACCCGGTTGCATGCTCAGCCTTCATCCAGCCCCAGTGGCCCCAGCAGGGCACGGGAGCGCAGCCGCTGGCCGGGTGGGAGCCTCCTGCGCCGCGCGCCCTGCTCCCCCTGCCCGTGTCCCACCGCGGCTTCGCCGCCCCGTTTGGCTTCGCCATCCCGTCCGTCTTTCTGGCCCTTACGGACCTTGCATCTCCTCCGCCAGCAGAATCGTTCGCCCAAAGGGGAGAGAATCAGATGGGTTTTCCTCTGCTGGGCGCGATACCAAGGGCTGCTGGGTGCCCGGGATGCTGGGGGACGGTCTCTCGCCTCCAAAATCCGGCGGCTACAGGCAGCGCATGGGGTCTTAACTGCTCAGCCCGTTTCTTTGGAGACCACGAGCAGCGTTTGAGCCAGTTGCTAGGAATTTCTGTAAAAGCCGGGGCCCCGGGCGGCGTTAACGCACCCGCCAGGCGAGAGCGAGGCCGGAGCGGTTCGGGCCGTGGACTTTAAACCCTGCGGCTTTTCGGTTCTGTTTAAAAACCAGCTAGGTAAATATTTGTGAAGCGGTTACGCCGGGGGGGGACGCCGCCGTGCCAGAGTCCCGGTGGGGACCCGTGCCACGCCGCGCCGCGCCGGGACACCCCCCGGGACGCCGGGACACGGCCCGGGAGGCGGCAGCGGGCGCGGGGAAGGGACCCGAGGCGCTCCTGCTGTCCCCGCGGCGCCGGCGCAGCCCGGCGGCTACGGCACAGCTGTCGGCGCTGCTGCTGCCTGCGCACGCGGCCCCGGCCTCTTCCTCGTGGCACAGATGGTTTTAACGCTTTCCTCTTCCTTCTTTTCCTTTTTTTTTTTTTTTCTCCTCTTCTATAATTAACTCTTGTTTGCAAGTGGGAAGACACTTTTTTCTTTCTGGCAGAGCCATCAAAATCTCCTCGGCGATGCGATTTTTGTTAAGCCGCCGCGTAGCTATCCCCCAACCACATTCTGTTGTTTTTCCCGACCACGCGAGGCGGGCTGCGCCCCCCATCCCTCCCTCCCTCCCTCCCTCCCTCCCTCCCCCTCCTCTTTTTTTTTCTCTCTGCTTTCGCCCGGAGGTGAAATCTGCAGCGATCGCGGGCGAAGGAGGCCGGGCTCCCGAGAGCAGAGCCGCTGAATCCGGCCGCAGCGGCGGCGAGGGCGATACAAAAGCCGGAGCCTGGGGGAAGATGGAGAGGCCCTTCCCTGCCACGGGAGCCTTTAGAAACCTCCCCCCGCTTTGTGCGGCGTGGCGGGGGGCTGCTCGCACAAAAGCCCCTCGTCCCTGATGTCACTTCCTCGCCGCGGCCGGCAGAAGTTTTCCCAGGACGGCGCCGCGGGATGCTGGGCTCTGGGGGCCGGCCGGGGGCTCGAGACCCAAACGCGGTGCCCGCGGTGGTCCGGCACCGCTGGTGCCGTGGTGCCCACGCGTCCCAGTCCCCTCTTTACGGCTGTCGGGCAGAGGATTAGGGCAAGAGGGAAAACCCAAGCCTCCTCCTCCAGCAGCTCCTGGCCACCAGAGCCCCCGTCCTTATCAAATCTCTGCTCGCTCCAGCCCACGCCGTGGCCGGGCTCACCCGCAGCGAATTTTCTTCCTGTGCTCCCGAGACTTTAAGTTCCCCCGCCTCATGTCGTAGTTTATTGGGGGCAGGGGGCTGCACGCTGGTTTTATGGGGTACCCCCAGAGCCTGCTTCAGAAAGCTCCCAGAGCATCACCGCGGGATCGCCTTCGCCGCCGCCCTTAATGGGGAGAATTTCTCGCAGAAGCGAAACAATCGCGTTTTGCGGGCTGTAAGGAAACCAGGGCTCGGGGTTTCGGCTCCCCAAACTGCCCCGTGAGCACGCAGGGATGAAGGGGGTGGTTAAAAATGGCACTTTTATCAGAACCCTGTCCTGGCGAGGGGGACAGCACCCTGTCCCGGGGCTCTGTCCGTGGTCGGCGTGCTGGGCTGAGAGCTTGGCCGGCGCGGGCGAAGTCCCGCAGCCCGGGAGATGGCTCTTTTCCCTCCCTGGGAAGGGGAAAACAAGCTGTCCTTGGCTAACGGCAGCTAGGAAAAAATGTGATTATTTGTCCTCGGTACCCGGGCGTGCTTTCGGCACGCAGCTGAGGTTGTCCTGACTTCCCCTTCGCGGAGCCGGACGCTGAATCCCCCGGACCCGGGGCCGTGCACCTTGTGCCCTCCTGCAGAACGTGCCCCCGTAGCTTAACGTGCTCTGGAAACGAGCCGCTTCGGGTTCGCCCTCCTCCTCCTCCTGCCAAATCCCTTCCGAGCAGGGGCTGGGAGCCCGACCGGCCTCCAAGCTCGATTAGCCCCTGGCTCCGCCGGGTGTGAAGAAAGCCACCCGTTAGCGCGCGCGGCGCTGAATTACACGGCGGCTTACGTCAGATTTACTCCTCCTGTCCCGCGCTCTAGCTGCTCTATTAATTTTCAAATGCCTCGAGCAATTACCGGCCCTGGGAAACTGTATTTTTGGGGGCAGCACCCACAAATAACTGCAATAAACAAACCCTGCCGGTAAAAAGGGGGGGTCCTCAGCTTCCCCAGCACCCGCAGGGACGCTCACGGCGTCTTGAAGGCTGAAAGCAAGGACAGGAGGCACACGGGGACGAGGGAGGGTTTTCCCCAACCCCACCAGGTCGCTCTGAGAACGGCGGGCGCCCGATTTCTTCCCCTTCAGCTCCCCTTTGCGCCACGCTTCCCCATCGGGAGCATCCTTTTGGGGCCGAGCAGGAGCGTGCCTGCCCCCGCGGGTCCACGGAGCCCCCCGAGCAGCCGCCGCGGGGCACGGCAGCCCCTGAAAGGGTCCCCACGTCCCCGTGCCGAGGTGGCGGCCGCCGAGCCCTCGGCTTTTTGTCTCGGGCATCTCGTCGGGGACGGGCAGATGGCGTTCACCTGCTCGGGACCGGCTCTCTCTCCCCCTCGCCTTTGGTGTTGGGGAATAATAACAGCCAGCTGCTAGCAGGAAAATAGGCTTAAGCAAATGTGATATTTTGGCATTCAAATGCCTGACAAGAACGGGAGGACGGCCACAGTATTTGCATTAATTTCCCCCCCCCTTTTTCCCCGTGGCGGGAGATAACGCACCAAGCAGGGACGTTTTGTGGGGCCGGCCTGGTTTGAGACGGGGGTGACCCGGGGGCACCGCAGCTCCCGGCGATGGCAGGGGCTGGTCTGGGCTGATGCGGGGCAGTTTGCAGCTAAACCGCACCAAAAATGAGGTCTGGCGAGGGGGCAGAGAGTTTCGGGTCAGGGTTGGGAGCCCTTCCTGACCCAAATGCAGCGCCGACCCCATGCATCACTTGGTGTTTGGCTAAGAGCACCACAAGCAGCAGCCAGGATTACGGGATAAAATCCACTAGGAAATGTAAAGCAGCAAAAATATATATATATATATATATATTCATTTATTTCCCATATGCGCCCTCAAGGCACGTTGCGGTGCGCTGCCTGCCCTACATGACCAGAGACATCCCCCTTAGCTGTCGGTGAGCCCCTCGGCCCCGTTAAACCCCAGAGCAATGGGGTGGCATTCTCCTAACGCCGTGGATCCTTTTCTTTTTTTTTTTTCTTTCTAAATCAGATTACCAATTTAAATCTAGCTCTTCTTGAAACCCCTTCCAGAATTCACTTGGCAATTCCGAACTCTTAACAAGGCAGGAAAACCAGAAGCGGCGGTGGAGACAGGCACTGTGAAACAGAAGCCTAGCTGCCAAAGCCAACAGGCTCCCGATTCGGAAAAAAAAAAAAAGAAAAAAAAAACACAATGAAAATTAAAGCTGCATCGCGTGCTTTCGGTTTATTAATGTTTACATCGCATCAGAGCCGCGTGGCACTTCCCCAACAAGGTCTGCTCCCCGTCTTGATGGGCTTGGAGCCGAAGCCCGTCTGCGAAGCAACCTGCCCCAAAGCCTCGCTCTTTCTCCCCAAACGCTGGCGTGGCTCGTGCCCGGGGTGGGAGCAGCTCGGGGGGGGCTTCCCTTAAAATTTGTCCTTGATTTGCGCTTGGCAAAGGTGGGAGAAGTCGCTCTGGGGACTTTATGTTGAGTTGAGGCTGGTTTTGGGGCACGGGCGAGCGTGTGGCTGTGGCCCCAAACTCCTCCAGTCGCTGCCGGCGGCACTTCTCCCCTTTCATTTCAAAAAATAAGAAGGTGGGGGGGGAACCAAATAAAAAAACGGATCCACGAGCTTTCTGCGAAGCTTGCGGAGGTGCCTCAGGACCAGATCCACGGGGAACCACGAGGAGCCGCGGAGCTGAGCACCCCGCGCCGACGGGCGGGCGGCAGATTAATAGCCCGGAGCGATCGCATTATCTAATGAAAATTTGAGATAATTATTTGATATAACTTTTTTGGCAGGTGGGCCCTCAAATGGATGGTATCGATTGCTGGAAAAGAGCCTGGCGTGTCTGCCGCTGGAATTATTCGAGGGGAATTTATCGTAATTAATAACCTGCGTGGTCGGGGCGCCTTCCCAGGCTGCTAATTGCGGGGCAGCCGCTGGGCAGCGGGGAGGCCTCCGAAACTTCTCCGCACGAGGCCTGGGTGCTGGGCACGGTGCTGGGGAAGGGGCTGGAGCTGGAGAAGCTTCAGCCCGACGGAGCTGGGGGCAGCGCAGCTTTGCCACGACTTGGCGAGCCGAACTGAGCTTCCCCAAAGTTTCCCTCCGCAACTTTTCCGCGCCCGGCCCGGCTGCATTCAGCCCATCCTACACCTCGCGCTTTTATTATCCCCGCCCCTCCTTTTTTATTTTCCCTCGTCTCCCCTTTAATTCGGTTGCCGTGAAATTTTGCAGCCCTGCCAAGTTATTTCCTTGGGATATATTTAGCTGAAGCCAGATCAGCAGAGAGCGATGCGTGTTTGCGTAAGGATGTTTGTAAATGTTAGCAGTAACACTGTCAGGATCGCGGAGCAGATGTCCGCGCGATGCTACCAGGATCCTTATTTACAAACTTGTAAATGACTGAAGGGGTTTCCTTCCCGGGGATAAGGGGGCCGCCTACTTAAGAGATTAAAATCCTATTGTTTTGGGGCCGAAGCCGCTCTGGTGGAGCTGCTGTCTCAGATTATCCTTTACAAGGGGAAAAAAAAAAAAAAAAAGGGAAAAAAACCTCCGTATTTGCTTGAAACACCATTGGATGAATGTTTTGCCTCTTTTTTTTTTTTTTTCCCCTCCTTTCTAAAGCTCCGGCTCCAGATGTGAAGGTGCAGGCTGGCGTTTTCTTTCTTTTTAAAGACAGGGAGGGGGGAGACAGCCCCCGGTTGGGGGAGGCGAGCGGCTGCTGTCTCACCAGCGCTTCCCCTGCTCTCAGGTGATGCACTTAAAGTCGTCGCAGAAAGCTCCCGGAGGGTAACGCAGCCAAACCTGCCTTCGCCGAGGCGCTTCTTGGCAGCGCGTGCCGGGGGAGCGCCGCAGCCAGCCCCAGCCCGGCCCCTGCGCCGCCGGGAGCGTTCCCAGCGCGCCGGCGCTGGCTCGGGCTCGGAGGGGTTTGAGCGATGCGGGAAGGGAAAGTCGCGAGTAAACCGCGCAACTCCTGTTTTTGCTGTCGCTCACAGCTTAGGGTTTTTTTTTTTTCGCGTTCCTCCGAGGAGGCAGCAACCTGTTGCGGAGCTCTCATTGCGAGGCACCGGCTCCGTGCAGGACCAAGAAAAACGGCATCGCCGCTTCGTCCGGAGAGCCTGCGCCCGGGGAGGCTGGCGCCTCGCTCCCGGGGGTCCTCCTTTCTTCTCCCTTCCTTTCCTTTTCCCGCGGGGACGTGTTGGCGTGACGCAGGGAGGTTTCAGGCGCTTGGAAAGCAGCTCTGGGGGCACGGGAGGATGCCCACCTCCGGCGGCGTTTAGTTTCGCCGTGATGCAGCCCAGCTGCCGCCGAGGCGAGGTGGGGACACGCGGGGTGCCAGCCCCGTGACACCGTCAGCCTGCGGCCGCCCCCCGGCGCTAATCAGGTTACGGCGAGGTGTGGGAGTGTCCCGTTATTAAATTTAAAGCCTCGCCGCGGAAGATGAAGGCAGCTTTAATGAGATGAGAAGGCTTAACCGGAGTCCGATTTAATTCGGTAGTACCTGTTTATGCAGCCTGCTTAAGTCCTGGCCTGCACGCCCATTTCTTTCTCAGGCTCCAAAGCCCGTGCTGCTGGCAAACAATAAATAGCAGTGGACAGGTAGGGGCCAGCTCTGTCCTCACCGTCTCTGCGCGCTCGTAGCAAGGAGGTGGGCTCGGGCCAGGCCTTACAAAGGGCGCGCCAAGTAAAGCTGCTGCAAACTGGGGCTTCTCGCGTAACTTCTTGCACGCTGC
The DNA here is from genome assembly GCF_040182565.1 of Anser cygnoides. NCBI lineage: Eukaryota > Metazoa > Chordata > Aves > Anseriformes > Anatidae > Anser > Anser cygnoides. The sequence goes on along the minus strand of NC_089880.1, from coordinate 28,347,779 downwards.
ACGCCTTGGCGGTGCCAGTCCTGCTGCAGGGTCCGTCCTGGAGCTTGTGCTGCTCCCTCTGCAAGGTGCAAGGTGCAGCTGGAGTCCTCCGCGCTGCTCTTCCGGCCCTCGCGGAGAGGAAAAGGGGGGCAGAAACCTCCCATGCCAGCAGCGCGAGCGCTCGGCTGGCCGCGGCACCCCTCAGCAGGTCCGTGCTGCGGCGCTCCCTGCCCTCCCCACCTCGTTCCTCAGCCCATCTGCTGGGTTGCTGCAGAGCAGCCGGTGCCCGCGGCGCTTCCCAGGAAGGAAATGTCCTCTCTTAGAGCCTCTTGGCGTCTCGCACCAGTGTTTTGAGGTTATTTTAAAAAAAAAACAAAAAGGTTTTGGCGAAAGCCAGGCCCTGAACGCTGGGGTTTGCTCCGCAGCTGCGTGCACAGCACCACCCCAAGCGTGCACGGGAGGAAAAAGCTCACGCTTAATGGCAGGGTGAGCGCTGCCGGGCAGAGCTGGGGCCTCGGCATCGCGGTGAGCGGAGAGCAGCGGCGGTGGCGGTGCAGCCCGGCTGGCCGGGGCTGGCAGCGGGGCAGCTGTGGGGCGGAGAGGACATGGGTTTGCGGCGAGCTGAGGCGCGGAGCGGAGCAAACCCGCGTCAGGTCTCAGAAAGCGGCCCTGAAGCCCTCCAGCCTCGGTGGTGACGCATGGGAAGATGCTGATCGCAGGTTGAATCAGCCTGGGGGGGGGGGCAGGAAACCACCGCTGCCGGCGCCGGGAGGGGCTCGCGCAACGCCCACTCCCGCCGAGCCCTCGAGCCCAGCAAAGACCTCGGCTCTCAGCTCAAGAAAACGCACAAAACCTCGATCCTCGTCCCGGTGGGACGTGTCCCTTTCGTCCCTCGCGTGGCACGGAGGAGCGGAGGCGAGTCGTCGTCCAGCCCGGGGCAGGAGGTCGCTGAATGTCCCCGCGCCGCCGGTGACACCGAGGTGCCGCGGGGCAGCCCAGGGCAGGGGAGCGAGGGCACGCGGCGCGGCCGTGCCGGCCTCTGCCCTTCCGCCCCTACAGGCAATTAGCAGGGTTGAATAACCCGGCTTCTTCTGACGGATTAGGTTAAGAAAATAAGGCTGTTTTAATAGCCCTTTTACGTCCCGGATAGATTTGAGCTGAAAAAACTAACCGAGATTTAAAGCCGCCTGCCCCCAGGCTCCGCACCGATTTCACCCGGCGCCTGCGATGTCGCCCCGCTTTCGGGAGAGCCGCTCCCTGCCTCCGCTTCCTACCTCGCCGGACAAGATGCGCCCGCGCTCCCCGGCCACAGCGCGTCCTCCTGGCCTCCCCTTGCGCCCGTAAACCTCCCGCAGGTGGGCAGCCCCACGGAAAGGCACCCGGCGTGGTGGCCGTCACCTCCCCGCCACCACGACGTCCCCGGCGGGGCTGGCACGGCCGCGCTGCGGCGCGGAGCATCGCTGCCTCTTGGCAGCACGTCCTCGGGCGCGCTGCAAGGTGGTGCTGAGCGCCGCGGCTCTCCCGGCCGCCGCATCGCCCCGGCCAGCGGGGTTTCTGGCAGCGGGGCCAGGCGACGCGTCTTGTCTTTTTTTTTCCGGCTTTTTTCCCCCCGTAACCCCATGCCAGTGGGCCTGCGTGAGCGGACTCCTCCGGATAATTTAAGCCTCCAGCTCCTGGCTGTGTTGTTTTGTCCAATTTCTCTCGCCTTCTGACCTACATCATTCTTTATTTGCAAAGCTATACTCGCAGGCAGCGGTAATAAATCAATTAATGACTCTGATGAATCGCTTAATGGCTGACAAAATAACACTGCAGTCAACAGCTTGGATCTCTACAGCAGTACCAGAAGACGCTGGTTGACTCAGGGTAGGGAGACGAAACAGAGACTGTTAGCTCAATTAGCGCAATTAGTGCGCGATTTAAGGGCTTAGACGGCATCTGCCGGCGCACCGAGGCGCTGTGTTAACTGAGCGCCTGGCTTCGGAGGCGAAGCGCCGCGATCCACATCGTCAGCGCGCCGCTCGCCTCCACCAAAAAAAAAAACGGGGAGAAAAAACCCAACCTGCACGGGGGATACCTCTGCCTGCGTGCCCCGGGAACTGCGTTTTGTTTCCAGCGTGGGCCGAATTTACCGGCTAATAAAACGCGAAGGAGCAGGCGCGCCGCCTGCGTGGGGCTGTCGCCGAGCGGCCCCCCCCGCCCCCCGCACCGAGGTGAATTAGCTCGTTCCCCCTCCGGTTGAATGCCGGCGGTAATAAACCCGGCCCCGGAGCAGGGACGGGCTTGGACAACCCCAGGCCACGCATCCACGCTTGGGTTTCGCTCGTCCAAGGTTTCCTGCAGGCGCCGGGCGTGCCGTCCCCGCGGGGTCGGCTGGGGGGAGCGGGGCTCGGCAGGTGAACACCGAGAGTCCCCAGAAAGAGTTTCGTAGCTGAAGCAGCGAAAATAAGCCAGGCGGGGTGAAGCTGGGAGAGCCGAGACGTCCTGGTTTTCTGGAAATAGGATTTGGAAGGCCCTCTGGGGTTAGGGTGTGCACCCTTGGGTTTGGGGCACGCACCTTTGGGTTCGGAGGGTTTGTTCCCGGCGCTCCCATCGCCCCTGCTCCTTCTGCCCCGGCACATCCCGCGGTGCCCGGGGCTCCGAAAGGTGCCTCGGCGTTCACCTGAGCGGCGGCGATGGGGAGGGGAAGAAAAAAGAAGTGAAATGTCACTTCGCAGCCTTGTAAATCATTCATCAAGGGCTGACCAATTTGGCTCCCATCCTACAATATGCTCAGGGCACTTGTGGGTTTTTAATTATTGAGCCCTGCCAAGCGCCACATGTGCGCGGCACGTTAAACCCGCGTTTACGCGGCGAACGCAGAGGTGAGGTTTGGGGGTGTTTATCGCGGAAAAAAGGGTTCTGTGGTTTTGTGGAAAAATGTGCATTTGCTTAAAGATTTTCTTTGGCTGCGTCGCCCTCCTCCCCCTACTCCCTGTTGCAGAGGGAGGAGGAGCGCAGCACACTTCGGTTCAACACAAAGGCATAAAAAAGCTCAGATTTGTTTTAGCAGGCCAAGTCACTTTTTGCACCGAAAAGGGGCTTTCTGGCGGCTCTGCCCCCTCCACGTGCCGACCCCGCTGTCGCTCCGATCCTGTCGCTCCGATCCCAAACCCGGGCCCCGCACCGGGCCGGCGGCGGCCCCCGGGTGGGCTCGCGGCCTCGCCACGCGGGGGGATCCGTCTTGCCGCGGGAGATTCCCCGGCAAGGGATTATGGTGTGCTGGAAATCTCTTGAAACCATAAAATATCACCTTGGCAGCTTTATTGCGCCGCGCGCCGCCTTTGGAGAGCGGCGTTTTGCGTGATAGAGGGTTTAATAAAGGAAATTCCAAATGGGCTCGCTGCAGTCGGGGGCTTGCTCTTCTGTATTTTTGCATTAAGAACATTCATCTGCTTTGCAGAGAAACTGCAATATGTTCATGGCCTCGGATTAAGATTTGGTTTTACTTTTATAGCTGACCCACTTGGGGGGATGGAAGGGGGGAGAACTGGGTTCACTCCCTCTCCTTTCTATTTTTGCTGCCGTCTGAAGTATAAAAAGAGCCTGGAATGGGTAGGCTGATTTTTCCTGCCAGGCCTTTTTTTTATTAACTGTAAAAGCGCTCAGATCTGGCCTTCTTCGCTGCTTTTTGTGGGGAAGGCTGCTCGGGATGCCCCGTTCTCCCGGCCCCTCGTGGGGTGGTTATTTCACGGAAGGCTCTTTTTTTGGGGAGATTTGGCCCATGCTGTCCTCCGGGATGCTTCCGGGGCTGGGCGAAGCAGCGCTGGCGCAGCGCGGTCGTCTCCATCCCGCCCGGCCCACGGCGTGTGCCTGGAGCTGGCCCCGCTGCCGGTGGGACTCGGGGTTTGGCGAGGCCGTGGTGGCCGAGCTTTGGGTTCAAACCGAGCTCGGGATTTCCTCGGGGTGCTGCCGGGATGACGTTTTTTTTTTATCCCTGTCCTCCTGGGTGCTTCCTCGGCGCCGTGGCGGCATGCCCGCCAGGCCGGGAAGGTGCCCTTTGTTCCGCGGCCAGCCCCGGGGCCGGTCCCCCGGCCAGAAAACCTCCTTTGTGCATCGGCGTGCGTGGCGGAGAGGAAGTAAATATTAATCCAGTCGCTAAGCAGGGCTGTCTGGGTAACCCGCCGCCGTCCCCTTCCCTTTCTCGTGGCGAAGCCGCTCGTGCCCGCGCCGGGGGCTCGCGGCAGGGAGGCGTGAGCCACGGTTCGGTGTGATTTTTTGCGATAAAAACCCCTCGTGGTGGCGGTGGGGAGGCAGGGGAAGTGTCTTTTTCGGAGGACAGAAGCGAAGCAAGCGAGTGCGTGGGGGGGAGGTGGGCTACGAGAAGCGTTTAAAAAGCCTTAAAATAGCTCCTGCCTGGAGTGACGCGCTAGGTGAGGCTCCTGGGTGGATTAACGAGGCTGAATGGCTGGTTAAACAAACAAATGAGCCCCAGACCCATCCCTGCTTTTTGCACGGCCATCTTCTCCGGGGGGTGAACTGCAACGCGAGCTCTGCCCGAGCCGTGGTCCCAGCAGCGCGCCGGCGAAGCTGGTGTAGGATCGGGCGAGCACGGCGAGAAGGGGAGAGCGGGCGAGCTCCGCTCCCAAACCCGGCCACCGAAACGGCCCCGAGCGTCCTCTGCTCCTTCCTCCGGCCGCGAGAGATGCTGTGGGGCCGTGCGAGGACCGCGCTGACCGACCCGGCGCGGCGCGGCCGGGGGAGACGGCTTTTTTAAAATGTTCTCCTCCTGACCTCCGACTCGAAACCAACGTGTTTGTCCTGGTTTTGTTCCCCGCAGAGCGCAGCTGCCGCCCCGAGTCCCGTGCTTGGAAACATTCCCCCGAACGACGGCATGCCCGGGGGCCCCATCCCGCCAGGTTTCTTCCAGGTAGGCTGCCGCTCCTCCCGGCGCCCGCGTCGACGGGGCGCTCGGGTCTGCTCGCGCCTCGGTGCCCGCGCTCCGGTTCTGTCCCCGAGGGGACCCTAGCCAAGCAGTACGCCAACGTAGATGACCCGTTTGTGAATAACCAGTGATCTGCTCCCCTTCCACGTTCGCTTTCTGGTTTCCGTGGCCTTAACGCGATTCCGTTTCTTGCTTGAAGAGGTTACTGCGTATTTGCAATCGATGTTTTTCCAGAGCTGCTTGTTTTGTGTTTGGGTTGAGATTGTGTTTGTTCTTCGGTCCTAACAGACGTGCGTAATTGAAAACATTCTGGATTTTGATTCCTGAAACTTTTTCCCCCTCTGGTTAACCACTTGATTTTTTCCAAATGCAATCACTGAAAGCATTAACAAACGCTGGCGTGGGCTGTGGCTGCAGGCAGAAGCGGATTCGGTCCAAGCGCACGGCCCCGAATGCCATGGAGGCACCTTGTAAGACAATACCTAGCCAAGTCCCCAAAGTTGTCTTGCGCGTTCCCTCTCCCACGCTGAGCTCTGACTGAAGACAGGGTAACGTATGACTGAGTGATGCTAACCGAGAGGACTTCAGCAAGCGCTTGGAAAAGAAGTTTTCAAAGCCTGAATCTTTTTTTTTTTTTTAATTTCTTTGGAATCTCTTTGTATGGCATGATATGCACTGGGTCGTAGCGACGTAAGCTCGCAGTGCATTAAAGTCTTCCTGCTTGAGGAATAAGCACTTGTTCGTGTAACAAATGGGATAGCAGTCGAAAGGGATATTTGTTTTGGCAAGCTGCTTTTTTTATCTGGGTTTGTGATTTGTATATGGGAGAAATTCTTGGGCAGTGGACAGGCGAACCTGATAAAGGGCCCGTGATTTATGGTGGCGGTATCGGAGCGCGGTATCGCAGCCGGTGCGTGCGTGGAGCCGGGGAAGGGGAAGGGGGGCTGTTTCTGGTTTTAGAGAGATCCCATTTCCTGAACACGCGTGTGACAAAACGCGAGTAGCCGATATTGATTGGTAACCCTGAAACGGGCCGGTCTTGTAGCAGCGCTCCGCGACGCGGGGTGAAGCGAGCAGAAGAGATGCTATCTCGCAGGTCATAGCTGCTGCCAGCAATTCGAGTGCCAAGTTGCTACTTCCAACAAATGTGTTTCCAAAAGTCCTGATCTCATCCCGTTGCAAAGATGACTGTCCTCTCAGGCTCCCACTTCGCACAGATCTGCGAGGGTTGCAAAATTGGCAAGGAGTTAGGGCACGGCTTCAAAAGCCTGGGTTGGATTTCGCCGAGAGGGGAAGGTGAGGGAGAGGAGCTGCGATGCCCCAGACACGCTGCTCATGCTCGGGTCTTGACACTTCTCGTTGACAGCCTCCGAGGCCTCCCCCCTCGCTTTCCTTTTTGGCTTTCTGTAGCTTTTTGGCACCGAGGGCCTGACTGGGGAGCAGACGACCCACCCCAGATCTCCACCTCCGTGTGCAGCCGGACCGGGAGCCGGGCTGCCAGCAGCCGCCGCCGCTGCCCTGCCCCTGGGGACGGGGTGCCCAGACGCAGCCCCTCTTTCTCAGGATCTTTGCTGGGGGCTTCCCGAAAAGGCAGCAGAAATAACGGGCCATGTGCGAAGCTGCCGCCCACCCCCGGAGCTGCGGGAGGAGAGGGAGGGAGTGTGGTCGCTGCTCTTGGCTTAGGTGAGGAGGAGGAGGGACGGGCGCCGATGCATATGGATCGCATGTGACGTCTCGAGAGACTGCCTTTCCTGAAAGCCCTCCAACATCTGGTTTCTCCTCCCAGCCCTGGGGAAAGAAGGGAGGAGGGGAGGAGAAAAATCCCACCTTTTAACACAGTCAGAACATCACCCCCACGAAAGCCCGGCTGATTTATTGCGAGCGTTCAGCTCGTTCCAGCTTCAGGACGTGCTCGAGCCGAGCTCTTGCAGAGGTGTGCTGGAGCCTCTGCATCGAGCTGGTTGCAGCTCGGGGTTAATTTCTTATCTCTGAAGGAAATAAAAGTGCTGAACTTCAGAGGGCAAAACCAAAAAGGTCACGGGAGGTGCAGAGGACTGCAGCAGTTGGGCTTCTTTTCCCCCGACCCTTTACGTGCCAGCCCCAGGCGTGGGCGAGGTTTCCAGCAGTACCACCCCAGCAGCCCGTCTCCGTACCGGGGGACTGGAGGACGGAGGGAGTGTCAGGGAGCACCAGCGCCTCCCTCCAGCAGCACCGGGCTGGCTGCGCAGAGCTGCCTGCACCCTTCCGCGCCGTGCCGCAGCCACCGGGGACCCGGAGGGCTCAGGTTGCCCGAGGACAGCAGGCGTGGGCGTGCTGCTGGAGGTCCTGGGACAGGGACAGATCCTGGCCTGGCACCGCGGTGGCATCAGGCCAGGAGCTGAGACGGCAGTGGCAGCAAACCGGGTTGTTCGGTGCAGGCTGCGGAAACCCTGCGCTGCCGCCCCGGGGTGCACGGACTCCCTGCAGCCCCGTGGGCTCAGATGGCAAAGGGAAGAAACGAGGAGCTCGAGCGTGAGCTTGCAGGAGCAGGGACGTGCTGGCAAGGCGAGAGGAGGAGGCCGGGCTGCAGCACCCGCCTGCAGCTGCTGGCTTGCAGAGAGCCTTCCCCGTGCTGGAGCTCAGCAGCGACCTTTAGGCTCGGGGCCAAGGGAAATGCAGCCCTCGGCGTCTCCCAAAGCCTGTGCCCAACAGGAAAGGAGAGGCCCTGGGCACCCTTTGGCTGCCTGGGCTTTGCGTGGTGCCAGCAGGCTGCAGCGCCTGGCGTCAGGCTGCGCTCCTGACAAACGGTGGCCCGGTTCACGGCTAGCGTGGGTAGGTGCTTTTATTTAAATCCGCCTCTTTGTCCCTTTAAGACGAGCAAACAAACCCTTCTCTCATCCTCCTAAAGGTCATCGAAGTCATTTCTGCTTTTGTTTTGAAAGCTGAATTGATGCCCGTTCGCAGAGCCCTCGCGTTTGTCTCCTCTGCTCCAGCACTGGGGAAGGGGAGTGCCAGGGAGACGTAGAAGGTAAAATTAAAAATTACAGGCTATTAATACAAAACCTTCCCCGTAGTAAATAACGGGGCCGTAGGAGGTGGGGGCTGCTTGTCCCAGCCCCCCCGCGACTGTGCCTCCTCTCCCAAACGCACGCTCCCCGCCTGGCTCTGTACCGCTGGCTCTGATGAAATGGAAAGTTGCACATAAATCAATGTCTGTGGCCGTGTTAGCTATGCATCAGCAGCTAGCCTGCGAGATGCACCAAAACAAAGCGCCGGCCGCTCGCTGTTCCTACACTGCCCCCTAATGCAGAGAAGCCTCGGGAGCCGGGGAGGACAGGGGCGTCCAGCCCGGGGGCAGCCCCTCTCCCAGCCAGGGGGGCACTGCCGGGGGTGTTAGCCTCCTGAGCGCCCTGCCACCGCCCGATTTTGGCAGACGGGAGGCGAGGAGGAGCACCAAGGGCATCCCGCAGCCGGTGTCCTCACCGAGCCCCCGGAGCAGGGACCCGCGCGGCCGCAGGAGTGGGGCGTGCAGCTCAAGTGGCTCCTCCTGGGCGTGCCTCAATTCGCAGCCATCTCCACGATGCCTTCCTTCGGCTGGCTTCATGGAGCTTCCCGTGGGATGAGGCCGCTCGCCGAGCATCCCACTGCCAGTGCTGCGTAACCCCACGAGCAGCCAGGAACCCCACGCCGTCGGCTTTCCTGGTCCCGCTAGGGCTTCTTTTGTAGGGGAAGATTGCTCCTAGGCAAGATTGGAAGGAACACGGCTTGCGAGAGAGAGCAGGGCTGGAGGGAAGAAAAAGCAAGTGTCGGAGAAAGTTTTTTTTTTTTTTTCTGGAAGTTTAGCAGGATGCCCGAGGCTTTTGTACCGAATGTCTGGAGCATATGGTGGGATTTGCAGTCAACTTTCTCTCGGGTGCTCCATCCAGATGGAGGTGACTGTTCTTGGCTTCGGCTGACACGGGTTTGTTTCCTGAAGAGCTTGTGTTTAACATATTCCTTCAAACCAGAACTCTGCACTCGGGAGCCCCAGCTGCAGGCGAGGCAGATCTCCTGCCCACGGCTCCCTTCCCGGCTGCTGGCGAGCTTGGCCGCGCCGCGGTCTCGCTGCTCGCGGGAAGGCGCAGTTGGGTCTTCAGGCAGCACCTCCTGCCTTTTTGGCGTTGCTGCCCTCTCCCTTACAACCAGGAGGTGACCCGGTGTTGTCCAGCCCCGTCTGGTGGGCTCCAGGCACTGCCTTGCTGCACAGTAGAAGACATCTGGCATAGCAGAGGGGTTTGGCTTTGTGCTGGGCTCGGGGGTGTTGCGGCAGGCTCAGAGAGGCTCTGAAATTCAGATTTCAGGAAAGACGTAGAAGAAAGCTCCTCTGTAGGGCACAGAACTTCCAGGAACGGGAAACTTTATTTAGCGAGCGAAGGCTGTGAGCAGTGTCCTCCTGCAAGCTCACAGCTGCCTGGGTTTGGCCCGTTGTCAGAAGGTTGGCGAGCTCCTCCAGCACCGAGTGCCTGCTGAGTCCTTCTGCACCTCGGGCTGTGGGAGGCTGCGGTGCTGAGGAGATGTTGCAGGGCAGGAGGACACTGGCTAGCTGGTTATTTCTCTTCAGACTCCTGGAGGTGCACGCTAGGGCTCTGAAACCTTCCCCGAAGGCTGGGCTGGCTTGGCTGAAAGCACCGGAGGAGCCTGTGGAGCTGGAGGAGCCAGCAGGAGCCCCAGGGCGCTGCAAGGTGGCCGTGGTCCTCCAAGGGCTGCAGCGCCTGCTCACAGGGAGCCCAGAGCATCTCCCCTAAACGCTTGCTTAGGGAGATTTGGTTGTTTACATGTCACAAAACTTCCCTCTCCCTTCACAGGAACAAAGCTCCAGGTTCTTACCCAGTGAACTCAGGCACTTCTCTAATTAATACCCATTTCCTTTAGTTCGGTAGTTTTTAATGATGAAACTGGTAGGGCAGAGGCAGGTATTTTAAAATGCAAGACGCCTTCCTGTTGCTAACTCTAAATTGTTGGTATCTCGTTGCGTTGCTGCTTTGCCTTCTTATACCATTCTTCATTGTTCTGCCACCCCCAGAGGTACTTGAGAATGTTTTTAAATATAAAAACTCCCCCATTAGCTGAAAGTATGTAGCCCATAAAACATGATCCATTTGTGGTGAATTACTCTCGGAACATAAATTGACACATACAGAACTATGATCGCTGGTGCAATTTTCCATGTTTAATATTTTACAAGAAGTTTGAGAAGTTGAGCTCATGAAAGACAGAGTGGAAATAATGTGATTGCATGGAAACTCCTGCTGCAAGGCGGCGGCGGCAGCAAACCTCTGTCAGCCGGTAGGCCAGATTTGTCTTTTAAAGTCTCTGTAGTAAAAAGGGCAAAAAAAAATGAAGCAGAGAGGAGGTCGGCAGGCAGGCTGGGACACCTAGCGCTGTCGGAAACAATTTCTTCTAACACCGGTTTAAATGGTTGGTTGGTTGTGGGGATTTTTGGAGGTAAGGAGCCACGTCCAGGGCCTCCTCCTTGGGGCCTGGGAGAGGCGTGGAGGAGGAGGAGGGTGCGCGGGCCTGGCCTCCCCCTGTGGCAGCGCCGCTTAATGACTGCTAAACACACGTTTTTAAACAAAAAAGGGAGTCGTTCCGTTGGTTGGAGCCCACATGTCGGCTCTGCAAAACATTTGTCTCCAGCGCTGCGGTCCGTCAAGATCATCTCCTGTTTGTAATGAGGGGAACCCGCCGGAGAAAAAGCAAGCAGGCGTTCCCGGCTGGAACACAGGCGCGGGCCCTGCGCCATCTGCACATGGTGACGGCGGTACGATAACCGCTGATAACCGCCGATAGCCGCCTCCAGAGGCTCGGCGTTCCTCGCCCAGAAGCACACAGCGCTGGGCAGCCCTGCCGTGAGCAGGGGGCCCGGCCCGGCCCCGGGACAGGAAGGAGCCGGCACTTCAGATGTGCTGCTCTGTGCCCCTGGGAGGAAGAAAGCACACCTCCTCCTCCTCCTCCTCCCTGCCTAGGAGGAATTCCTTCCAAATTGCCCTAAACCTCTGAAACCGGTGGCAGCCCCAGGCCCAGCCGCCGTTTGCCCTGACAGGGGAAGGGCGAGCAGCCCAAAATGGCCGCAGGCCTTCTGCCTCAGGGCACAGGCGCCATGCCCTGGGCCGGCGCGTGGGGCAGGATCGTGCCCGGGGTGTAACGCCTAACAGCAGCCCCAGCATCAGACACTCTCCGGCTCCAAGTACCGGGGCTGGGAGCAGGGAAAGCAAGTGGCAGAGAAAGTCTTGTGAACAGCACGGCTCCATTTCCACGGCCGCCAGAGCCGGGTGGCTGGTTGGAGTCTGTTTGGCTACATCTCCCCGCGTAACAGTTTGCAAAAAAAAAAAAAAAAACACCACACACACACACACACACACACAACCCTCTTACTTTATTTACATTGCACTCAAGTTTCCGCGGTACAAAAGATTTGCAGGTGCAAATATGTCCTGCCTTCATTAACTTCCCCTCCCTTTTTAATTTATGTGATTTCAATTTTCCTTCCCTGTACTGTTAATTAGGGGACCCTCTAATCAGTACCATTATCACAGTGGTATTCATGTTTAGGAAAGCTGCTAAACAAATGCTTGCAAAATTGCTAAATGGCTAATTAATGTCTGTTAATTAAGAAAATTGCTCATGGTAACAAACCATGCCATTGCTGGCAGCAGCTAGAAGGCGAACACTTGTTGAAATTAGTAACGAGGCAGGTAGAGAACATCTGCTCCTGCGCCTTTCCTGGAGTGTGTAGTCGCTTCGCATAACGTACTTACCGAGCTTATTTGCTTTCTGTACCAATTACACGTTCTTTGACTCAAAAATACTTTTTTTTAATTTTTTTTTTCCTTACGTTAACATGCACCGGTATGTTCTTGCACCGAGCTCGCAGTTCCTCCGAGCAAACTTTTCATTTTGTGCTTTCAAGAGAAATTAAAAAAAAAAAAAAAAAGTGGGCGTTCAACCCCAAAATGTCAGCAACTGCTGCATTGCAGTGTTCGAAACCTACACGAACTAATCTTTCCTTTTTTCCCCTAGACGGCCTTAGTAGCGTTTTACCCGAAAGACATTTTCCTTGCACCATTAGGCAACCCATCTCGAGGAGGGATGGTGCATCCGCAAAGGGGAACGTAAAGGGCCCTCCAGCACGCCGCGGACCCTCGGGTGGCAAACCCTGGGAGGTGCTTCCAACCATCAGGACGTGGGAGGAGAGAGGAGAAAATGTTTTTTTTTTTTTTTTTGGTTTGGGGGTGTTTTTTTGGTTTTGTGGTTTTTTTTTTTTTTTTTGGATTTTCCCCCAACCTCTCTGACCCTCTCCTGCGTATTTTTCTTGCTCGTTGCACGCCCTTGCGAAGTGTTTCCCTGTGTGTTTATCATTGCAGACCTGGTTGAACTACTGGACCGTTGACTGTAATGTGGCTGCTGTGCTTTGACAGATGTTCTGATTTTTCTTTTTTTTGCATATATCATTATTCATTGTTCAGTTACAAATGAATAGAAACTCAACTAAAAGGAGAGAAAAAAAAAAAAAAACATTAAAAAAATTGGCGAACTGCCTTCCCGACAAAACAGCTCCACCCGTGAATCCTTTTTAGCTCTTTCTGCGCTTTCATGTGCTAATCTATAACCTCCTTCTACTGTCTGACCTCACAGGGACCGCCTGGTTCACAGCCCTCGCCACACGCACAGCCTCCACCCCACAACCCTAACAGCATGATGGGACCCCACAGTCAGGTAACGACACTAGCGATGGGTAGGGCTGTGAATCGGGACGCGCTCTCCATTTTGCTCTGCAAGCGTGCTGGGAGCGGGCACCCGCTGCCCCCCAGCTCCGCCGTGGGATGTGGCTTTCCTCCCAGTTTCTGATTGTTTTTGCTGGGTGTGCAGGTGACAGTGGACTGAGAAGTCACTCGTGGGTATCAGACTGTTTTGCCTTCCCCAGGTAGCCTGAGAAATGTAGCTGGATGTGGGATTTTAAGCTTCTGTTGGTAGCAGCAGTTGTAAAACAGTAGCTTAAGTCTTCTTTTTTTCGATGCGTAGCATTGGGGAATTTTTTTTTTGTGTGTGCGTGTCTGTATGTGCTTATTTCCCACCTTTATTTTTTTTTTTTTTAATATTTTTATATATGTATTTAAACACGGTATCTAACACTCAGGGTTTCCCGTGCACTAATTATAACAGCCTCACAGAGTATTGCTGAAGTATGTCAAATGCTCTCGAACAATAAACCGACAGAAAACGTTAAATAAATGGACTCCGAACACCTTTTTTTTTTTTTTTTTTCCTTTTTCAACTCGACTTTTTTAAAGAAGGATTTCTCCAGAATAAAAAAAAAAAAAGTGTGTAAAGTCTAACCGGCGTGTGTGGGGCACGTGCTGTCTCCTCGCGGTGTGTCGCTGAACCGGGTTTTGTGTCATTGCAGCCTTTCATGTCACCGCGCTACGCAGGAGGTCCCCGGCCCCCCATCAGGATGGGAAACCAGGTACTGCGCTCCCGACCCCGCTCCCCGGGTGGATTTTCCCTGCGATCCCAGCAGATCGAAGCCGCGGAGATAATCCTGCCGCCGGGCTCACCGGCTCCGCTGCGGGGTCAAGCGGGGCAGGTCGCTTCTGGATTTTGGGGCTGGGTTTATCCTCTTATCCCATCCCTGCAGCAGTAACCCAACCAGGGGGTACTTCCCATTACAGTGAAATTAAAGGAAACACGCAATTCCTTCGGGTAGCAAAAGTAACTTAGGAAAAACTGTCGCGGGAGCTCGTTTTGTGCTAACACTTCTCCCAAGTAATGTTATTCTAGCGTAGCTCTTATGAACAGGAACAGCAGCGGCTAGGCAGCGGAGCAGTCAGTGAGTAGGATGCGGCTTTTTGGGTGTTTTTATTTGCTGCATTTAGTCACTGGACCTTCCAAAAGGCGGCAGCTGAGACGTAAGTGTCTCGCTGCGCACAAAAACCAGGAGAAATCCCGCGTGTGTCCCCTCGGGGTGGGAGAGCCTCCGGCGCCAGCCCTGGGGCCTGGCACGGGGAGGAGGCACGGATCTGGACAGGGACAGGCGCTGCTTCCCGGCCCCCCCAGCTCTGTTGTTGGAGGTGGAGCTGCTGCTGTTCCCAGCGCTTGTTTTCTTAGGTCCTACCCAAACTTCTCCCTAAAGCTGCGGGTTTGTCCCGCCTCGCGCTGCACAGACGCGGCCAGCGTGCTGGCAAGCAGGGCCCGGGGACAGTTCGTGTGGCAGCGTGGTGCAGGGGCTCCAGGGCTCCTAGCCTTTAGTTTTCCCTGTAAAATTAATTAGAAGGATCATGGCTTTTCCCCAAACACCACGTATAAAACACAGGTTTGTGCATACCCAGAGCTCGGTGAGGTTACGGTCACATCCAGAGGGACAATAAATAAATGGGAATAAAGAGGAAGGCAGAAAAGTCAGGGAGCAGAAGTGTCAGTACCCGCCACTACAACAACCCTGGGTTATCTTCCTCCTGCTCCCATCTTCCGAGATGTAAAAAAAAAAAAAAAGGGGGTGAAATCTCGGATCTCGGCTCAGCCTCGTTCACCCGGTGCCCACATTGGCGCAGGGGGGGCTGGTTTCGCGTTGGTATTTGAAGAAAAGGCAGCTCCGCCTCAAACCTGTTTGCAGTTTGCCTCCCCGAGGCAGATGGCATCTGCCTTTTCTCCCCCTTTATCTGCTCGGAGCAGCACGTGGAAGGCAGCCGCTGAACTTTAAATAGTGTGTGGCTTTTGGGGAGGGGGGACAGCCGTGGACAAAACCACAGGAGCAGACGTCCCCTGCCACCACCCTGAGCATCTGGGGACAAACCTGAACCGCCGCCCCTCTTGCAGGTGCCGCGTGGCACACGCGTCGCGGGCAAACCCATCCCTGCGCCTGGTGGGATTTGGCCGCGGTGCCAGCCCCTGCCCCGCACAGCACGCGGCTCCCCGCCCTCCTAAATCACAGAGGGGGCTGCGGGCAGGCAGGGGGGAGAGCAGGAAATTCTGGCATCTGGTTTGGGTTTTAGGAGGTGTTCGCAAAGGGAACCGGGAGCGGTGCCAGGAGTCGGAGGGATGCGGCGGGAGGCGGCTCTTTGGGACAGGGGGGCTGATGGGTCCCTCGTAACCCCTGTTGCCTTGGGAATCGGAGAGCCTTGACCCAAACCTCTCTGCCTCTGCTGTGTTTTGGCAATTAATTTATTGTTTCATTCTTCCCCACCTTGTTTTCCCAGCCCCCGGGGGCCGTTCCTGGTACACAGCCGTTGCTGCCCAATTCAATGGATCCCACGCGACAGCAAGGTAAACCCGCAGAGGGGGGTTTGAGCATTTCCCCCGTCTCGTTAGCTGTTCATTCGGGGCCCGGAGTCGCCCTTCTCCCACCTAACGTGCCTTCTTTCCTCCGGCAGGGCACCCGAACATGGGCGGACCCATGCAAAGGATGAATCCTCCGCGAGGGATGGGCCCCATGGGTCCCGGTCCGCAGGTAACCTCGGCAGCACCAAAGAGCCTCGCGCAGCTCTGCCAACACCAACCACCATCTCCACGGCCCCCGGGGGCTGGGAGGGCTGGGAGATATCCCCCCCCCCCCGTCCCCCCATTAGTGTTAATGCATTTTACATTAGTCCTGCAGCTGGAAATCCCTCCTTTTAACGTTAGTGAGGTCTTCAGGGCTGCACGTCCTCATTAAGGGGATTGCAGCCCCCCTCTTGCCCTTCAGCCGAAGGGGATGCCACTTAGCACCGAGCCCGAGCAGCCTCTGAGTGCATTATGCAGCGTGCCTGGGAAATAGCTCTGACCCTAACAGCAGGAAAGGGGAGGGATGCTTACATTAAAAATAAATAAATAAAAACAAATGGAAAGGTACCTTCAGCAAGGGAATAGCCCTTCCCTTTGCTAGCTTCTCCTCCTCCTGCCCTGATCTGCGGACTGCTTGAGCTCTCTTCCTTTTCGGTCATTTCTTATTCAGAAAGTTTTTGGAGGGGTGAAGGGGGAAGGGGTTGGTACAGAGGAACTCCTCAGCCTGGGAGGAGAGGTGGGTTTATGGGGGACAGATTTCACCTGCGAGTTGGGCAGCCCCTCGGCACTCACAGCCTGGGGTCCAGCGGTGCCTCCTCGCTGCCCTCTGCACTTCAGAGAAGTCGGGTCACCTTTCTTCTGGCTTTGCCATTGGGGTTTCAGAAGCTCTGCTCCTGTCCCAGGCATTTAAGCTCACTCAAACCTCTAACGCTCGTGTGCCGTGGGGGTCAGGGCGCCTGCGCTGGCGGTGGCTGTCCGGGTGGTTTTCCATACGTTGCGAAAGTGTGGCAGCTCCCTGCACTCTCACTGCACCCGACCGCGGCTCAAAGAGCTGCTCAGACTAAATCAAAGTTTCCTCTGACACTGCAATAATCCCAAATCCTGCTCAGCTACTCGAGGAAGGGGAGGCAGGGTGGGGAGAACCAGCCCAAGGAGGAGCAAACTCTAAAATTAAGCAGATCTGGGTTAATATATTCTGCCTTTCTGTTGATTCATTTTCCGAAGTGGATTTGCATGCTGCTCTGTTGACTCACTTCTGTTTGTTCCTTCGAAGAGACTTCAAAAACAGATTACCACATTTCGGTTGTAGGTTTATCCTCTCTGCATTGTCGCCTACGTCGCGTTTTTAGCGCGAGGATCAGAGTCTGTCAGGAGACGAGCGCGTGTGCTTGGGTTTTGTTTTGTTTTTCCCCTCGAGACTGTTGAGCGAAAGCGAGCATAGCGTAAAGAGAGTCGTGTCGGTTCCTAACACGAGCCCGGGAAGGGAGGAGAGCCCAGCTTCACGTCCGCCCGGCCTAGGGCAGGGATAAAACCCCTCACACATCACCTCCCAGACAAGCCCATGCCCTGGCAGCACCGCGATGCCAGCGATGCGGGACCTGCTGCTCCCTTGCGACTCTCCCGTTGTGGAAGATGGCAAAAAAAAAAAAAAAAACACACAAAAAATGGCATTTGCTAGCGCGGCCGGCGCCAAGGGGAGCGTGCCGGGAGAGCTGCAGGCGCTGGCAGCGCGCGGCCGGGAGGCTGCTGGCTTCCCACTCGCAGAGCTTGCCGCGAAGCTTGGAAGCCGCGGCTGAGCGCTGCGTGGGATGGCGGCAGGGCTGGGAGCCGGGAGGAGCTGTGAAATCCTCGGAGCTTTATTTTTGACTCCACCGCTCCCTGTGTACGTACATTAGAGAGAGCTTTTTAGAAGCGTGCCCTTCCCTCCGAGAAGCGCGACTGCGGCGCCGGCTGCCTGCCTCCCCAATCTGGCGCTGCCTTCCCGAAACGGCGCGCTCGGAGCGCTCGTGTGTGCAAGGAGTGGTGGAAAACATTGAACCAAAACCAGCAGCCCATAGCTCCTTGCCCTTTTTTTTCCCTTTTTTTTTTTTAAGTGTTGCAGCAGGACCTTCCCAAACATTAGCTACAAGTTATTCCGCATCCAGCACCCAGCCGGGACATCCCGGTGTCCCGACAACTACTTACGAACCGGCCATCAATCGCCTCCTACAACCCAGCTCCGCTGCTTTTCCCCTTTAACAGTCACACTTTCAACTCTGCGGAGGCCCCGCTCGTTGATGCCAGGATCAGGTTTGCCAGCGCCTCTATTAAAAGGTTTTGTAGCTCGCTGGCTTCCGTCGGCGGCTTGCCCGGCATCCAGGTCGCTCGGCGCAGCTGCGCTCCCTCCCCACCCTCCTTGAGCATCTTTCAGATGGCTTCGTTTGCCATCCTTTCAGCTCCAATTAAACATGCTGAGCTTTTTTTTTTAACAAGGGGTTTGATGCTGCTATTCAGCGTAAATGGCTGGAATTTTGATCAATTAAGGCCTTGCTGGTAATTTGTTTGGGGAAGCCCTTGTCTGCCTCCTCAAAACAAACTTTGTAGATGCCCGCAACAGAGCAGCGCGTAAATCCGGGGAAAAGTCAACAGTGCTGGAGTAGGAGCTTAAAAATTTAGCTTGGAGGGCTTGGGGGGCTGCGAACTAGGAAGCAGCCAGCAGTCCCCCTCTCCTGCCTGAGCGTTTTTTCTCTAAAGGGCAGAAATGTTGCCAAAAACGGGGTGATTGACCCCGACGGAGGTGCGTTGAGGTTGATGGATGTGAGTGGCGCTTTGGGGTGTTGGGGGCACCCTGCTCCTGGGGGAAACCTCAGCCCAGGCAGCCAGCGAGCACCGCAGCTTCTTCCCACCCTGACACCTTCCTCCTCCTCCTCCTCCTCCTCCTCTTCCTCCTCCTGCAGCCTCCCGGCGCTGCAGGGCACGGGGACTGCAGCACGCAGCTTTCTCCCCAACCCATGTCCGGGCTGGTCTTGCTTAAAAAAAAAAAAAAATTACAGAAAATAAAAAACCTATGTTTGGGAACAGGCTCGCTTAGTGGGGGAAGGTGGCGGCGCAGCTCTCCCAGCGGCAGCGCGACCTAAATCAGGCAGCGCGTCGCCCAGAGGGCAGGGAGCAGAACACGAACCAAATGCAGCGCGGCGTTGGGGGATTCCTGTTCCTTCAGTGCCTTGGGCTGGGCTTTGTGCTGGATCTGTTTTCACCAGATTAAGGATGCTGATCTGAGGCTCCCCGGCCCCGCTGGAGGCCGAGCGGGGCGAGATAAGCTGGGAGGGGAACCCCGAGGGGGCCGGGGGCTCGGGGGGCTCCCCGTGGCTGTGGGGTGCCAGGGCGGCCGCAGGCGCAGACTGGCTGCGGGGGGTCTCAGCAGAGCTGTGCAGCTGGGGGAAAACAAACCTTGCTGCTCCGCACTGCCTGGGAACAGAGGAGCCTTGCCTTACTTTGGGTTTATTTTTTAATTTATTTTTTTCACATTTTGGCTAGATGCCCCTATGTCCGCAATACGCAGCCCATAATTTTCTTCGGTGTTCGTTTCCGCGAACTAACCCTCTCGTTTTGTTGTTTGTTTGTGTTTTTTTTTCTTTCCCTTCTCTTTTCCTCTCCGCTTTCCCTTCTCGTTATGGTAGACTGATCCTTGGTTATCGTTGCAGAACTATGGCAGCGGCATGAGACCTCCGCCCAACTCGTTAGGCCCTGGCATGCCCGGAATTAACATGTAAGCCCCCGGCCCCACGCTGGGCACACGTGGCCGTGCGCTCCTGGTACCCGGGACGCTGCCCGGCCACCCCCGTGGCACGCAGGGTGATGGATGAAAGCAGAACTTTTGTTTTTTCTGTTTCCTTTTGCCTGCAGGGGGCCGGGAGCTGGCAGACCATGGCCCAACCCCAGCAGTGCTAACTCAGTGAGTATGCTCTGTCCTCCTACTTAAACAACACCAGGGCTGCTTGGGAAGCGTCCCAAAAACGGGGCGTCCGGCCTGGGGCTCGCCGGGTGCTTGGAGAAGCCTCCTCCTGGCCCTGGCGGGGCTCGGATGCCCCGGAGCGTGCAGCTGTGTTGCTCCACGGCTGGTCGCACGGTGCCTAAACCCCCGCTCTTCTTTCCGTATAGATCCCATACTCTTCTTCATCGCCTGGTACATACGTGGTGAGTCCGCCGGCGCCGTGCGGGTGGAAGTGGTGCACGTGGGGCAGCGGGCGGATTCGGGGCTGGGAGGGCGTTAGGAACCGGGGGGGCAGCGGGGGATATTCCCCCTGCTTGCTCAGATCGCCCCGTTGTCGGTGCTGGGGTGAAACCGGAAGGCTTCAGAGCTGTGCTCAGCTCCGGGGGTGCCGCGTCAGGGGCACGGGTGGGACAAGGATGTGGAGCAGCACCGGCGCGGCTCACCCCAGCTCCATCTCTCCGCAGGGTCCTCCCGGCGGCGGCGGTCCTCCGGGGACACCCATCATGCCCAGCCCTGCAGGTAGGAGCCCCAAGCCCCTCCCCGGGGCCAGCCCTGCCCCCCCAGGTTGGGTTTTTGGGGGGGCTCGGTGCCACAGCTGCAGGGGAGGAGCTGTGGCGCAGGCTGCGGCTGCTCCTTCTCCTTCTGCATTTTGATGAGAAGCCCTGACCTACATTTCAGGCTGGGTCCTAACAAAACACCCCCGGCGCTTCCCTGCCCCGCTGTGCCGTGCCCCCTCGCAGCCGGGGTACCTCGCTGCCACCAGGCTCCCTCCCACCCCGCCCGCCCGATATTTCGGGATATTCCTCTCTGTATTCACAGGTTCAGGGAGTGGGGCTCGGGGAGGTTTCGGGGTGTGAAGCGACACGCGGCCACGAATTACTGCCCCGCGCATCCCCTGACAAGCGAGCCCCACGGTTCCCGGTTAGAAGTTGAATTATTTTTCACAGTTGAATTTCCGTGATTAAAAACTTTGTGGATCTTCATTAAATACAAATTAGCCAGAAAATGGTGGTACTTAGAGGGAATTTTAGGTGATAAAATACAAAAGAATGAGTTCAAGTGGCATGAGTTTGTTTTAATTAAGAAATGAATTAATCACCCGACTTACTGGGCTTCACTGTTCCACAGATTCAACAAATTCAAGTGACAACATCTACACAATGATTAATCCAGTACCGCCCGCAGGCAGCCGATCGAATGTAAGTCTGCTTTCTAATAATTTACATATCAGATACCATAACAAATCATAATTAACTTCATCAGTTGAGAGTAAAGCAGTTTAATTGATTTCAGCCATTTGTTACAAAACAGGAATAAAACAAACCATCAAAAAGCGATTAACTCTTTGGCGACTTTGTTCATTTTTTATGCTTATCAAGAGAGCGGCCGTCCTGCTGCTCTGGTCAAGGCGGTGGCAGCTGCGCGCCCCGCAAGCGTACGGGTTTTAGGGCATACGGGCAACTGCAGGCCTTGTTCTTTTTGCATTTGGAGAGAGCTCCTGGTGCCGGCACGGTGTTTGGGTTTGCACACCTTGGTTTGGCCAAATGTTATGGGTGGACGTACGTGACCGTGGGCCCCGGGAGGTGTTCTGCAGCCCTGGGAGGTGGCCACGTCCCTCTTCCAAGCTCCTCTTGGACCAGGCTGTGGGGACGGGTCACCCGGAGCCACCGTGGCCGCCCCGGTGTTGCCTTTGGGCTGACGTGGGTGTTGTTTTCTCATCCGCAGTTCCCGATGGGCCCTGGCTCTGACGGCCCCATGGGCGGCATGGGCGGCATGGAGCCCCATCACATGAACGGATCGTTAGGTGAGCGCCACCTCCGCGCCCCGGGAGCCCCCGCGGCTTCTGGACCATGGGGGAAAAGCGGAAGGGAGCGGGGCAGGAGGGAGCCGGGGCTGTCGGTGCACCTTCAACAAGGCTTCTCTCCTTTTGTCTCCACGCCACAGGGTCAGGAGACATAGATGGACTTCCAAAAGTAAGTGAGCTGGTGGGCGGCTGCCTGACCCCTCTTTTCTCACCGTGCCTTGGGTGGGGACGGGAGCGGGGCCGGTGGGGCCGTGTCCCTCCCCCGTGGTGTTTTGGGGACGTGGGGACCTGCTCACCGCCTTCCCCCTCGTCTTCTGCAGAATTCTCCAAACAACATAAGTGGCATTAGCAATCCCCCGGGCACTCCAAGAGACGACGGGGAGCTGGGAGGCAACTTTCTCCATTCCTTCCAAAACGACAATGTGAGTCCCTGGGGATGGGCGCGACCAACACCGGGTGCCCAGCCGGAGGCTGTGCGCCGGGGAGGCCGCCTCCCTCCGTCCTCCTTTCTGACCGAGGTTTTGCTCTTTGCAAGCTGCCCCGGGACGAAAGGTGGGGGAGGAAGAAAGACGTGGGGTGGGTGTGGGTGGGTGCAGGCTTGGGTGCTCCCAGGGCGGCGAGACGCAGGGGGAACGGAGGAGAGGAGGACGTGGGAGAGGCTCCCACGGGACGGAGGCCAGCTGGGACAAGCAGCTCGGCTCCCCGCCTCCATCCCTGGAGCCGCTCGGGTTCCTCTGAACCAATTTAATGGCACCGGGTGGCCGCCCCCTCCCAAGTTACCAGCACAGGTGTGGGCACTGGGCTCGCCCCGAGCCGGGTCGGCGCCTTGTGGCCGGCAGCCCGGTCGCCGCGCTGGCTCAGGCGCTGTGCCTGGGAACGGGCCTCTCTCCTGCTTTTACTACATCAGCGTCATGTACATGCGTGCGTTTTAATTATTTTTTTTAATTGCTTCTTACCCCATACTGCTTTGGTTATTTTCTCCCTGGAAAGCCAAGTTACAGAGCAGATTACGTCCTGAAAAATTAGAGTCTCGAGCACACGCTCCTTGTGATTTATTAGCTCCAATTAGGTCGCTTTGTAGTTCTCAGAAGCCCAAGTCCTGCTGCTACATCCCCTTCCCCAGCCGGAGCAGCGCGGTGCTCAGGTCCGGCCCGCCTGGCGTCTCACCCTGGCTTTGTCTCTCTTGCAGTATTCCCCCAGCATGACGATGAGTGTGTGATTTCCCTCCCCCTCCTCCTCTCCAGGATAAAGAGAGTCAGCTGCCGTTCGGAGGATCTCAAAGAATTATGCAAGAAGAAGCTAGGTGTATTGGCAGGGAGACGCGTGGCGGGGGCCAGAACCCCAGGTTTAGTTTCATGCAATAAAAAGGCTGAACTTTTTATTCCATAAAACATGAAGGACAAAACTTAAAATATTTCAAGACATGACAAGATCCTTCTTTGTGCAGAAGGGTTTATATATGTACATGACACTTCTTTTTGGAAACAAATGGAAGCCTCTAGCACCCAACTCCGATCTCTTTGCTTTGTTCTTTTAAATAAAGACAGAAACAGAACCCTGTTGTATGTTTGTGCCGTGCGACACCAGGAAGCTAGTCTAGATATGAAATCTCATGTTGTCTCTGTTGTAGTCATTTTTTAAATAAACTGGACAGTTTACAATGGTGGTTTTCGTTCAGAAGGCCTGTTTTTTTGGTTTTTGGTTTTTTCCTTTTTTTTGTTTTTTTTTTTTGGTTGTTTGTTTGCAGCACAACGCTTCCTCCTCCAGTAACAAGATCTGCTTGTGGAAGAGACTCCACCACCTCATTATAAACTTGTTAATGCAGGTGACCCCTTATAGGATCACATCCTCGAATTAATTGTGATCTTACTCTCTGTGACTGTGGCATGCACTGTGTTAGTCTTTCCCCCCCCTCTCAGAGTACAAGAAGAAATCTCTGCCCCTCCCTTCCCGAGAGTCCTTGAGCTGGTTCACTACAAAACCAAATTTGACTCTTTTTTTTTTTTTTAAATCCACCGAAAGAAAGGAGAAAGAAAGGGTTAATCTGACCTGGGACTTTGAAACTGTGATCTCCAGCTAACTTTGGTTCTTTTGGGGGCTTTGTTTGCTTTCGTCTTTTTGTTCCATTTTGGTTTCTTTTCTCTTGAAGACGTGCTTTTGTCAGGGTTTCACTTCTCTATGATTTGGAACTGGATGGAGATATTTTTTAAGGAATTATTGTTGTTAAAAAAAAAAAAAAAATGTATCCTTGCTATTCTGTAGGCTCGCTCTGTCGTAAGAAAATAAAAACTTAACGGGAAGCTCGGAAAGCCTTCCCTGCTCCGGGGGAGGCGGCTGCAGCCGAGGGGCAGCCGAGCCGTGTGGAGGGAGGCTGGCGGAGGTCTGGGCTCTCTGTACATTACACTACCCCTGTAGTTGCTCTTTGTTTTTTCTCAAGCTCCATTTCTGCTCCATGTATATCATATTATGTAAAATATTATCTCCCTGGATTGACCCTTGTGCGGATTATTGAAAGCATTGTATCTTGTTTCAGTGTTTTTTCTTACCTTGTAGTCTGGTTCTGAAATACCGAGAGGGGAAAAAAAAAAAAAAAAGTAATTATTATACATTGTAGTTTGTGTACGATATTTGTTGATAATGTTTTATTAAAGGGATGTCTTTTTTCCGCACCCCTTCATTGAAATGTTTTTGGGAACATTTGGCTTGTTTTTATTATTCTGACTGCAAGACATGAGATGACAAAACTTTTTTTAGTGTGTAATACGAATTTTTTTAAATGTTTGCCTTCTTTTTCCTAGGCATTTTAATTGTGCTTTACCTGTAGAAAGTCGCTGGGTAGGGAGGGCGGGTGGGACGGGGGGGCGAAGGGTGTCAGTCTCATAGTTACAGTCAGGTTAATATTTTAAAAGTAATGCTAAGAAATGACCGAATGAAGATTTGTTGCATCGCAAAATACGCCCGTGGGCTCCAGAAGGGGTCAAACTTTTTTCTTTTTCCGCTTTCCATCTTGTTCAGGTTTTGGTTTTTGTTTTCTGTTTTTTTTTTTTGTTTGTTTTCCTTCTTTCTGTTCTGACGTGAGGAAATGAAAGGACCGGTTTTAATGTATTTTAAAATGAATAGCTAAATTATTGTCTTCATTGGTATGGGATGGTTTTTTGAATGAAACGGTTCTCCCCCTTCCCCCCCATGCTGTAATAAATATCGACATAAACATTTGACCTCGGTGCGCTGCAGTTTGTTCCTGGTGCTGGCGGCGAGAGGCGCGCGCGTGGGTTCTCGAGGAGCAGGCGCTTCTCGGGGCTCGGAGCCCAGCGGGGTGCTGGGGGCACGTTTTGGGGTGGGGGGGCTATGCAGGGCGAGATTTCGGGGCAGGTTCACGCTGTGTAGGTGCTGTGCTTGCAGTGCGGCCCCTGGAGTGGCTGGGGAGAGGAGGTTTGTTTAATGGTGCTCTCTCGGTTTGTCTCTATTTCAGCATTTAGAAGAAAATTGAGCTTTTAGCCCAAGAAAATATTCTTTCTGTGCACCCACTGGGGGTGCACTGCTGGTAGAGCAAGGTGGGGGCATGGGCTGCAGGTGAGGGTGTACAGAGAAGCTTTCTGGGGCTAAAAGGGTATATATATATATATATATATATATATATATATATGTATAATAAATATTATTATTATTTATTTTTTTTACACCCTGTCCCCCAGGGTTTCTCCGTCACAGGCCGGAGAAGCTCAGACGCCCGTGTTGGGTTCATACCTGGAGCCGTCAGGGCTGGGGCCGTGTGTTCCTACCCCTCTCTTGCAGGAGGAGAGGTTCGGCAGCGCGGCCCCTGCGGGTGTTCAGAGCTGGTGCATGCAGGAACCAGGGACTGTCACCAGGGACTGTGGTGACAGTGGCACGAGCGGGGCAGCTGGCACCGTGCCCGCGTGCTGGCTGCCGTCACAGGGTGTAGAGACCCTCCCTGCAGGGTCGCAGGCTCATGCCATTAAACACCGCGCTGAGAACCTGCCACGTTCTCTCCTTGACAAGCCTCCTGAGCCCGAGCTCAGGGATGATGAACCGTCTCCCACGTCGGTTTTCATTAATTTAAAGGCGGGAGGTGGCTGCGAGCAAGCAGGGGCTGCGGGTCGGGTACAGCCCGTGCCTGCTAGCGCAGCCCGCGGAGTTCGGGTTTGTACCAGGCGCGAGCCAGGGGAAGGTGGTGGGGAGGAAACACTTCTCGCCTTGCACGGCGCGAGGGATTCAGCCTGCAAAGTATGTGCGTGCTGGACACCTGGTGAGACTGCTGGCATAGGAGCTGGGTGAGTGGGAGCAGCCCGAAAAGGGTCCCTGGGGACAGCCTGGGCAGCGTCGCGGCAGGCGTTAGCAGGAGGCTTTTGTCATCAGCCGCTCGGCCACCGGTGCCGTCAGCACTTTGTCCCTTGGCTGGCTCCATCGGCGTGTCCGAAAGCGCTCACGCAGGTGGGACATGCCACAAATGCAGCTACCAGGGGTTTTGGTGGGGAACAGCCGTGCACCCGCGCACATCCCCGGGCAGGCAGGAGCCCAGCCCCGGCGCATCGCTGCAGCGCACCCCTCCGGGCACCTCCAGGGCCCCCTCGCAGGTGCGAGCTGTCCTCTTCTCGTACGTCCTGCTCCCCGCCTGCCGCTCATTAAAAGTTAATGGCTGGTTCTTGCTGAGGTAATGCTGCTGACGAGCCTTTATAACTTATTGATGCCCACCCAGATGTGCCTCCCTGACCTGTCGTCTTCCTCCCGCTCCCACCTCCCTTGCACCCGTCCCAGGAGCCCTGCGCTGCCCACCTTGAGGTCATCTCAAGTCATCTCACGTGGATTTCTGAGGCCTCTTGTGACCAAAGCCAGCACTTCAAGTGAACTCATTCCCCTCCCGACTGCCCGATGTCTTATTGCCTCTGCCATTTCCCAAAACTGCCGAGTTCTGCCCTCGTCCATCCCTCCCTGTGCTCTGGCTTTGCCTCTGCTGTGTCTTGGAGAAGGCAGGATTCCAGCCTTGCTTGGTTTGTGCTCTTCTGCTGCTGTTACTAATAGCCATCGCTCCGTGGAGCGGTAAAAGCATCTAAAGGGACTTTGGCTCTTTCCCATAAAGACCATCTTCAGGCTCCCACGCCTACTACAAGCACGCAAGGTGCTCAGTTTCTTCATGCCCCTCTTTGCTGCCATCACTCTTTTCACATGGTTCTTCAGTGAAAGCGGTCTGCTCAGGAATGCTGACGCCGCTGTGACCGCGCCGCTCGCTGCGCAGCGGGGTCACCTCCCTCAGACGGGCACTGACCCAAGGCAGGAAGGGTGAGGGGACGGCAGCGGCCCGCGGGCTGTTCCCTAGAGCTGTGCAGCAGGGTCTCTGCGGCACAACAGAGAGCCAACCTGAATGAAACTGAAAGGAAACGCCTTCAGAAACAATCTCCACAAAGCACAACTATTAAAATGCGCTCCTAAATAACCGGGTATAAATTATGGATTTAAACAGATGAGCTGAAACGGGCAGCCCTCGAACAGGCAGAATTAGACCAACGCAACGCTCGCTAAATTGTTTCTCTTTGAAGCATTTGCTCCCAGCTACTGGGGGATTTTTTTAATTTAACCTAAGAGATGTACCCCAAGTCATTGTGTGCAACTGTTGCTCTCAGGTTTGACTAGTGAAAATCTGTTTTCTGCAACCTGCGGAGCGGAGCTGTTTGATAGCCTGAGCCGGGAACCCGCGGCTGAGATGTTCATCCAGATGGCCAGGCAGGATCACAAAGCACAGACCAGTCTCTGCCACAGGATTCTGCAGCGATTATGAATTTCTTGGAAATGTGCTCTTCCACACCTTAAAATAGCGCAGGCTGTCCTATGCCTTCCCATGTGCTGAAGGGTATCAGTGCAGAGCTGCAAAACATTTTACATTTGGTAGGAGCTAATTTAGCCTTCATTTTACAAAAAACACACTTAATCCTCCCATCTTAAAACGAATATGCTTCCTGCTCACTTAACTCTGGGTGGCAGGAAGAAATTCCTGTTTTTAGCAGCAAATACCCGTTACCAGGCACCAAAGTTTCATGCTACGTTCTACATCGCTTTCCCAAAATGGATAGGTTTCTTCATCGGTAGCGGGAGAGGTAAAAGAATTGTGGTTCTAAATTCGACAAAGCAAGCTTGAGGATTAAATAATTTGGGAACTAAGCACTGGGCAGTACGTGCAAAGCACACGGAGAGCAGAAGCTGTGCAAAGGAACTGGACTGGTTCTAGGCAGCAGGAGGACGCACTGGATGACTCTAACCAGACACCAGAGATAAGCCCCTCAAATGAAAACTTCTTCAGGCACAACTTTGTTTAAAAAAAAAAGAATTTACTTTCAGTAGCAATATAATTTATTTTTGAAAGTAAACCAATCCACCTTTCTTTAAATATGGGATGGTTCTGGCAAAGAGAAGCAGCAGGTACAGTTGGTGAAGAATCTTCTTTTGAGCTGAATTTCACACAGCTCCATGCAGATACAGTGCCAGAAACTTCTTGAATGTTTCTGGCTGAAAGCCATATATTCCAGCGGGCTTCTGCAGAGAGAAGACATGGATGCTCAGTTTGCAGCGAAGTAATTAATGTAGACAAACAATGGCTTTAAATGCACTTGAACAAAGGTGGTAGCTTCCAAATCGTGCTCTCCCTCCCCGAACGGTTTATGTGGAGGTACTTCCACTGGTGTAAGTCTCAGACAGCACCAGCACTGCCCACCAAAGCGAGACGCCCTCCCGTGTAACTGCGCTCTGTTTACTCGACAGCGAAGCTGACAGTTGCGTGTAAGCACTTCCTCCGTCAGAGCACAAGCTGATTTTAAACAAGCCTGCTAGGAGACGGTAGGTTACAGCTGGGGCAATCTTTGTGGAGGAGTTCGTATTAAGCTTGGCTTGCGGCTCGTACGCCGTGCGGTGCCTCGGCAGTACAAATACTCCCTGGCAGTTACACCTGCTTAAGGCTCTCCAGTCAGAACAGGGCCGGTGCCTGCATCAGCTCCCTTCGGCTGGTTTAAAACCCGTGCCACAGCCTTCTGCCAGCTCCCACACCTCTGGCAGAGATGAGAGGGTTTTACTTCCAGGGCCACTTCCCCGTCCAGGGCTGTTTCACCCCGGTTTGCTTACCGTAACAACTCTCTTCTTGACTTCTGGAACACACTGGGCTTTTTCATACAGATTCTGATCAGAGTCAATCCAGACGAGGTTCTTTATGCCATCACTAGACACGAGGTCCGTTGTATTTAACTGGAACACCATGAACTGGAAGAGCTGGCCGTCTGTGCCAACGCTCTGCACCACTATCGGCTGCTCCAAAACCTTGGGATCGTCCTAGGAAAGAAGGGAAGAAGGAGAACATTGAAAAAGCCAGTTACCACAAAAACTGTAGGACTAGTTGCTGATTCTGCATCTTCTACTTGGTTTAAAGCCAAGTTTTTAATAAATGTATTGTTACCTTGCCCAGAAAATTACTCTAGTCAAACAAGTTTTGAATGTAGATTTTGGATTTTAATTAAAATTCTTCCTTCAGCCAGCAATGAAGTATCAATTTGCATACTGAGCTGTGGGATGGGTTAGGTTCTACAGTTAAACCTACACCCTGCTTCCTACCTAATACCGCCCCGGTGCATGTTACATCATGAACACGCTCATTGCCGAGGTGGTTTTTTTGGATCAGCAGTAACCACTCCTGAAGGTTAGTCAGACCCCCGGAGTGGGAAGCTATGATATAGTAAGATCAGTGCAGATTTGAAAACTACTGTACCCTCCACGGCAAGGGAATTTCACAGTTCCTTCCCTTAGCTGCAGTGCTAGAGAAAGAAGAAAGCAGGAGAGCAGCCGTCTCCGATACGTACCCCATACAGCACCCTAGCCTTTGCCAGCGCGTTGCCGAAAGCAAACATCAGCATTTTAGCACGAAGCTGTTCTGGTCTGAACCTGTCAGGGCGAACGCTGGCCGATTCCAGGAAATACAGAGTGTGAGGATGAGGGTATGGATAACCATCTCTGAAACCTAAACGGCAGATAACCACGTCAGAAATCGCTCGGTAAGAGACAGCACGGCCAACGTTTTCTCCCGTATCTTCAGGAACTGTTTGAAGAATTTGCCCAGGTTTTTCTCCACAGAACTGCCTAGGCCGGGGTAAACTTGCCACTGGTCCGGAGTGCTTGCACTGCACACCCTGCGCCCAGCTCCGCTGCTCCCCTTCCCATCCACTCCCACAGACGTCTGGCACAAAGGCAAGGACTGCTAGAAAATTATTTTCAACTGCCAGATGTACCTGTGTCGTTGAGCTCCCTGTACACATTCACTTCCTGAAGATCAATTGTAGGCGAGATGGGATAGAAGGTCTCCAGAACGTGCTCTTCGGTGGCCAGTATCTCCTCCTTGGAGGCTACTGGTGGTATCGGGGCCACAGAGTTCATAAGTATTCCGTTCAGGCCGCGGACCTGAAGGAGAAAGGATTCTGGGGACGGAAATTAGGCTGCATTCAGACATCACTAAAACAACATCAGAGCAAGGCGTACGTTTCCTTCTGGGTAACAGCATTCTAGTAAGTCTTTGTTCTGCAAGGCCCACTCTCTCCCCCTCGCCTCCAGACTAATCTTGAATAGCAGCTCCGCCGTGGGTTCTTTTTCCAAAACAGCAGCATTAATTACTAGCGTTAGTTTCTTAACTAAGCATGTTTTACAAAGACAACAGAACAGATTTGGATGCCAAAAATAAATAACCAGTTCTAAGACGCTGGCTCTCTTCCCCCACTGTCATGTTGATGTTGTCTAACACCTCAATAATCTCCTTGGGGCAAGTGCCCTGTCACCATGTCTATCCTTACAGCACTATTTAAAACTGGAAGAATTGCTCGGTTCCAGAACTTGTTTCATTTTTTCCAGGTTTTCAGCTTTCAAGCTAGTGACTTTGTTACCCCTCTCACGTTAACCAAAAGAACCAAAGGCTTCCACCCCAGCAGCAACCAACCTCTTTCCCACACAGCGGCAATCCTGTAGTTCCTAGCCAACATTCTTTTAGCCAGGGAAGGATACTTCATTGTCATTAACCGGCACAAATGTATCAAGTCTTCAAACAGCACAGGGCTTTAGAATAAGGAGAGAAAAAAAGAAAGGTTACATAAAGTAAAAATATTATCATGGTAGGCAGATGCTTCTGGGACGTGAATGCTATAGAACACTACTGCCTGTAAAATATATAACAGCATAACATTTCCAAATGGTTAACACAGATTTCAGACTAATACCCAACAAACCAACCTGGTTCCAAGTTGGCAGAGGTAATGCTTACCATTAGTTATTTAAAAACTGACATTCTGAATCAGCTAGAACTGTATCTCAAGTAGAAACAGAGACCTTCGCCTAAAAGGAGCTTTAATAGAGTGTACGTGTTTACACTGGTACTACTGTCAACATTCAGACCTGCGTTGTTTTGTTTTTTTATAAGGTGACAACCTTATACAAAGGCTCTGACAGTTTTGCACGGTAAGTGAATCTCTCAGGAGTAGATCCATGCATGAGTTTCTCTGTAGTGTTAAAAACTCTGGTTCTTAAACCATCTTCTTAATGGCTGGCTTACACTAAAGCCATGCGCAGGACTGAGAACTTACCAATACTTTTCTCTGCTGGGAGAAACTTCTGTCGTCTCCCAGAGCCGTGCGTGTGCGATCGCACGGTGAACTGCCTCGTCCTGGTCCTGGAGCTGGTGAGCCGGGTCGTTGACGATGCTGAGCACCGACGGAGGCAAACCTTGCACCAGCTTCGTCTTGGTGAGCCACTGCGCTTGCCGAACCCCTAGAATCAGAGAATTAAGGTTGGAAAAGACTTTCAAGATGATCTGGTCCAACCATCCCCTGCTACCAATGTCACCCACCAAACCATGTCCCCAGGCACCACGTCCAACCTTTCCTTGAACACCCCCAGGGACGGTGACTCCACCACCTCCCCGGGCACCCCGTCCCAACGCCTGACTGCTCTTTATGAGAAGAAACATCTCCAAATTTCCAACCTGAACCTCCCCTGGCACAACTTGAGGCCGTTCCCATTAAAATAGCGGGCCTGTTACTGAGACCAGCAGGCGGGTTGGCAGGGGTTCGCAGCGTGGATTTCTAAGAGAAAAATAACCTGTATTTCATTTATTTTTGCACCGAGGGAGGCGGCCAGGGCGCTGCGGGTACCTTCCAGCATGCGGACCCGCTGGTGGCACACGAAGCAGCCGCGCTCCTTGCGCAGCGCCATGTCCTCGTAGCGCGGCCCGGGGGAGTGCCAGGGGTCGTGCCAGCCTCGCTGCCAGGCCGGGAAGCGGGGCCGGGCCAGGCCGGGCACCCGGTGCTGCCGGCCCACGTACGTGACCGCGTCCAGCTCCACCTGCTCGCGGACCGGCCGCCGCTCCGCCCTGCGGGACAGCACCTCCGGGGGCGGCCCGCGGGTGGTCCAGGGCGTGCGGGGCAGCGGCCCGCGGGGACGGGGCGGCCCCGTGTGGGTGACGATGCCGCGGGTCTGGGTCCCGGCCCCCGCCGCCCGCCTCAGCGCCGCCGCCGCCGCCATCGCCTCAAGGGCCGCCGGCGCCGCCATCTTGTCGCCCTCAGGAGGGCGGAAGGGGGGCGGGGCCGCGCCGCTGGCCGTGGTGAGTGACAGAGGAGGGAGCCAATGGGAGGCGAGAGAGGAGGGAGGTCGGCCAATGGCGCGGCGGAGGGGCGGGCGGAAGGGCAGGTGCGGGGGTAAGTGAGGGGAGGGGGAGGGAGGGGGGGAGAGAGGCACGGGGCGGGGGGGAGGGGGGAGCGGAGCTGTGGCCCCTCAGGGCCCTGGGGGCAGCCCGAGGCCGTGGGGCCTCTGGGCGCGTGTAAACCCCCAGTGAACGCACAAAGCACAACAAACGTGGCCGAGCCCCTGACTAACAGCGTCTTCCATCTTTGTCTCTGCCCGACTTTTCCCTCAAAAACTCCCCTCGGGCAGTTTGTCTGAGCAAAAAGCCCCCGCCGGGTGCCCAGGCTGAGCGATGGCTGCTCGCCTCCCAGCCTGGGCACAGCAATCCGGCTGGGAGCACGGCTGGCGATCCTCTGGCTTCCTCTTCTCCCCCTGCCAAATCCAAATTATCGTCCTTCTCGCACAGGGGTGAAGATTAATTAATGCTTGCACGGGAGCTTGGAAATGAAGCTGCTCCGAGTGCTAAGTGTGCTTTTCTTCAGCCTCGTCACCCGTGGTTTTATAATTTCCTCCAGACCTTTTGTTTAAATGGTACCGATATAAATGTATTGGGGATACTGTTAAACCGCTGTATAAAAATAACAGAGTCCCTGAGAGGTCGGCATCTCGATTTTTGTTGGAGGAGCACTCTCTGGGTGTAGCTCTGTGTGGGCCAAGGGTAGGAGATGAAAATCACGCTGCGTGTGCTTCTTGCCTTTTCCTACATGTCTACATTTAAAGCCAGAGCCAAATCTGCTTATAACCAAATTGTTTGTTCATTTGCCTGTGAATTTACTGTTTTCTTGTAGCTTCTTGGCTCTACAACCCACCTTCAGCTCCGTGCCCTCCCTCCGTTTTAAGGCAGTGCTCTGGTAGAGTTTGGGGTTGGTTAGCCCTTCTTGTGGACTGACCTCCAGATTTTTGGGCCACTTTTTTTCTAGAAATCACCACCTCGGTGGCAGGACAGGCAGGAGCCTGCTGCTGCCGAAGGTAGCTCTTGCTGGGAAGGCCAGCTGGGTTCTGCTTTGCAGCTCAGGGCTGGCGGTGTCTGGTGATCTGCTCCGCGCAAAGCAGAGGCAGCGGGCGCTTGAGCAGAAATGGAGCGTTGCAGGCAGCAGTTCAGCTCGCAGGTTTTCAGTTTTCTGATTCCCCTGAGACACGCACGCGAGATGCTCGAGAGAGATTTCTCTGTCCTTCTCCAAGTAACGCTCAGCTGATGAGCACGTGCTTCTCTTGATCCTGCTGTTTGTGATGCAAGGCTTGTGTTTTGCAGACAATGAGTGGAAATGAGGATGAGTGGCTGGCTCTCAGACCCCAAGAACCTTCTCCATCCCAGTGCTGTGGCAGCGGCTGCAAACCCTGCATTTATGACGTATATGAGAAGGATCTTGCACGATGGGAAAGGGCCAAAGCGAAGCAAGACAAAAGCCTCCTCACGGAAAAGAAGGAGCAGGTTAATTTGTCTTCATCGTGTCCTAGAGCCAGCGCTTTGATCATATACTTGCTAGCATGTGGGGTTGTGCTGGTGGGTGAGGGATGCAGCTGTAGATTAAAGCGGTGTCTTAAGACTGTAAATGTAATTCCCCAAACTCGGCCTTCCCAGACCCGCTCCCCCTGCCTGCTCTCTCCCTGCTGTAATGCGATTTTCCAAGTGTCGAGTTCGCCCTGGTGTCGCATTACAGCCCTGGGTCTGCAGCTTCTGCCAGACCATGTGCTGCGGAAGCGTCCCCCGGGCAGGCAGAGCAAACCTCTGTGAAAAGTGGGAACAGAGGGAAAGATGCAAAGAATCACAGTGTTCTCTGCTGATGGTTTCCTCCAAGAAGTTCCACTTTCCTGACCTTTTTTGTCTTTTCCTGGTATTTAGATTCTTATTTTGAGAATGAGAAAGCCTGCATTGTGCATGGCCTGGTATTCAAATAGTTGTCTTCAGAGTGTAATTTTAAGCTTGTCACTGCCCTGTTACGTAAGATTTACTGTGCTGGGTCAAGCAAAAATGTTCAGTGTTGAAACAGCTAACAGTACTTCCTATTCCGAATGGTCATCAGTAGGTTTCAAAGTTGCCCCCAAAGCAGTGCTCAGCTCTTTTAGCAGTATTATTTCTGTTTGTTTCCAGACACGAGAAAATGAGTGCAGTGAGTCATAATAAGATGACCTTGCTCTAAGGTGTAAAAATGTAATTTTAAAGGGGGGGGATCCAAGATCCCAAAGTGCATACTGCAGAACACCATAATGAATCAGCAGAGAGCTGAAATTTGCACTGGGCCCTAGCATTTAATATGCGCTCTTCTGGAGTCAGTATCTCAGGCGCTAAATTAGCATACACGGTTGCTTCCAAAGAAAAATGAAATAATAAAAGACACCATCTAACCAAGTAATTATTTATTGTTGTTCTTGCAGAGCAATAATTCAGAACTAAATCCAGATACATTTACTGCATTCAACATAAGCTCAGTGGAGCAGCTAACAGAGGACACCTACCAGTACAAATTTGAATTACCGGGAAATGGCAGTCTGCGATTGAGTTTAGGACAACATATCGTGTTAAGGTATTGTTCTCTGTGCTAGTTAAACAGTCTGCATTATGTAACCTAATATATAGGTTTTTGTCAATAGACAAAGCCTTCATACCAGGCAAATCATAATTTCTATAGCTCCATGATGATACAGATGAAAGGCCTCGTGAGCTCATTAGTTCTACTAATTTTATGGTAAAAGCCACTCCAAAGCTGTATTTTTCTTCAGCATTATCCTTGCATCGGTGGGTCAGAAAGAACTAGGTGTGATTAAGAAAATCCATTTGCAGAAAGAAAGAGTCAAAGAATAGATGTTACAACAGATGATTTACTCCAACGTGTTGGAAGAAGACAATGAGCTGCGCTAACCCCAGGGCTCAGTATTTTAGGGTCTGTATCTTGGGGTAACTCAGCACCCATGGTGTTATTTCTGATGTCCAGGCATCTCCCGATTTCTAGAAAAACAACCCTCCTGTGTAGTTTATTGCTTGCCAGAAAGGGGTCACTTGGGAAAAGTTTATGTCTCTCTCAGCCATCTGTGGTGATCATTGCCAGTTAGAAAAAGTCATGTTATGATACCATTGATCTGTATCTGTTGACGTTATTTGTACGTTAACAGCTGATGTATACAGCTGGCTGGCTGCTGAAAGTACATGCTTCTCATTCCACGCTCTCTCCTAATGCAGCAGAGGAAAGGGTTTGGTCACGTCCGTCAATTAACGTAGTCAGTAGTGAAGAGCAATGTGGATACATTCTATGGAAAGAGAAGACTTACATGATAATACAGTGTATATTGACAAGAGCTCAATTTAAGGCTGTGCCCTAAATTTCATTAGTTAATTGCCAGATGCTGTCCAAACACAGAAAGAAAGGTATACCCCAGTCCAAAAGGAATAGCACACTTACCAAGAAAGCATTTTCTCTCTCCTTTCCCACTCTTGCGCACTGAACAGTTTCTCATAAAACATCTCAAGCCTCCTTCCATGGACGTGTCCAAGAGCTGAGTGTGGGGTACAGATGGGGCCAGCACCAGGAAAACAATAGATGCATTTAGAAGTTACGTCCCCCATCGATTTGTACATCTCACAGGGAAATGTTTTGCATCTGTGCAC
Organism: Anser cygnoides; assembly: GCF_040182565.1. Lineage (NCBI taxonomy): Eukaryota > Metazoa > Chordata > Aves > Anseriformes > Anatidae > Anser > Anser cygnoides. The sequence continues at coordinate 28,312,504 of NC_089880.1, read as the reverse complement.
AGGCTGGGCCATCGGGAAGAGGATCTGCTGCCTCCCTCAGCCTTGCCTCATCTCCCCAGGGAAAAGCACAAGTGTTGGTAATACCTGTCAATGACACGAGTTACAGTGGCTTCCTGTATTTCTCTTCTCAGAGGAGAGGTGAACGGTTTGGAGGTCCAGCGAGCCTACACTCCGATTAGCCCAAGGAATGCAGAAGGTTACTTTGAAGTTTTAATGAAAGTAAGTAAGTCTATACAATATAGATTAGAGTGGAAGGTGCTGGGGACGGTGTTTTCTTTTAGGAACCAAGCACGCTGTCAGTACTTCAAGTGAGACTCTGTCAAATCCCTCATGGGCTGTTTCTGTGTTGTTTTGAAGCAGTTGTGCTTTGCTGATAAAAATTGCTTTTTCTTTTTTTTTTTTTCTTTTTTTTTTTTCTCCTCCCACAAAACTGAAAGCAGAAGAAGGTGACACACAAACAACCGCTTTGCAGCATAAGCCCTGCTAAGCGTTTGAGAGAGCCTCTCGGGAGCCTTGCAGTTGCCGGTGTGGAAAGAGGTGCCCATTCCACCTCCCTGATTTCATTTTGCCTTTTCAATCTGTCTTTGAAATCACACCCAGCAGTCTGCCCAGTTGAACCAGTGATTTTGGAAAGTCGCTGCCCAGCCCTTACTCTCCCTGCCTTATTTTGCATTAAGGACATTTTTCATAAAAAGCTTTCATTTTGGTGAGAAATATGGAAAGAAAACAGGCAGCTGTTCCTGATGCGCAGGTAGGGCTCTGGAGTTGCCTGTGGTCTGAGCAGTGTCCCCATGGCCCACAGGGCAGAGAGGTAACCCACAGACACAGGCTGCACCTACCAGGGTAGACGCAGTGGCAAAGCCCCATTTTGGATGAGCGTCCTAGCCCTTTTGGAGGCAACCACAAAATGCTGGTTGAGTTCGAAAGGGTTTTATAGGAGAACTTGGTTGGAAAATTGTCTGAATAAAGTCTGCAGGGCCCTTATAAATAATCATTTTGTGTGGCGAATATCGAATTGAAGATTTTTCTGATATTGTATTTGTATGTCACTAGTGATTCCTCAGGGCAGACAGAGACTTCAGTATAGGTGTGAAAGTCTGATAGCTGAGTGTCCCGGGTGGCTTGCACAAAATGACCATTTGTCCTCTGCCTGTCCTCCAGGATTTCACATTTTGGAGGTCTATTATGCGTTGTATGTTCAAACGAAAGCCCTGTTCTTTAGAAATGTGTACAGCTTGTATAAGACACCTGTGGGAGGGTCCTTTCACCATTCTTGTAGCAATTGGTGTGTGGTAGGGGAGAGAAACATTGCATTTGAGTTGTATTAATAGGATACATTCACAAGATGACTGTGAAATTTCATGTATACTTGCTTATTACTCACAGGTTTTGCATTTCAATAATAATAGTAATGATTGTAATGATACCTTTCCTTTATATAGAACCTTTCATCCCAAAGGGAGCTATAGTTACTCTCTGACGGTGACAAAAGAGGTTGGTAACACCTAGTGTAAAGCAGCCATTTTTATAACTCACTCTGTAGGTTGTGGTATATTTCACACTATTCAGGCAATTTTGGAAAGTACTACATTATTATTATTACTATGCAATCCAAGCCGTGTTCAAACCCTTCTGTCTCCTGTTATTATAGCATTGCATTTGTGATACTACAGTTAAGAGTGAGGGAGTTGCCATTTACAGAGCATAACCCTCTTTTTGAGTGATTTTATAATGTTAGGGTTTCTCTCCATGTAAAACTGGGTGTAGAAGTTTTCCCCCAGGAGATAATTATTTTTTTTTCTTTTTGTTTAGAAAAATTCATTTTAATCCCACTCAATCACTTCTCACTTCAATTTTTGGAAATAATTTTGGTGAAAGAAGGATTCTTTTAGTTGCCATTACCATGTTCCACTGGGAACGGGCCATAAGGTGGGGCTGACTTTTTTCCACTTGTTTTGGGTTTCCATGTATGGTTGAAGAAGGTAAGTATCAAACACTGTTCCTTTGATGCAACCACACACTGTTTGCACGAAACTAAGTGCCAGCCCAGGGCCCTCTGAACATAAAATGTTTCTCACAGTAACTCGGAGCCTGGATGTATGTATATGATGCATTTACATTTTGAATCTAACAACCAGTGCAAATAGATCTTAATGGCTAAGATATTTAAGTGAGGTCATTACAAGGGGAAGAGTATCTGTGCTCTTTATTAGCCAACATTGCTTGCAAGCGCAGACACACGCTTGCTCGCTCACTCACTTTTTCTTAGCTGCTTTGTGGTTCACCAGTTTTGTTTGCCTGCAGTGCTGCTTGGTGGCCAGCCAAGGCACTGGGGTGTGGAGCTGGGCTTCTGTCCAGCGTGTGTGCAGAAAACACCCCAAAGTACCTTTCTCTCAGGTTATGTGGGCTGGAGACTTTGACGGCTTGTATCGCATCCCATCTTCTGACCTCCGGTTGTGTGGCTCTTCTTCAGGCTTATCAGTGGCATCACCTGCGTGCGAGACCAGTTGTCTGCCACCACTGTTAGCCTTATCTGCTCTTGTGGGGTGGGCCAGACGTTGTTCTCTGGCCAGACCCCATAAAGTGTGGCCATTCTTTTGCGCGTATTCATTCTCGTCAACCATAAAGTCATCGTACAAATAGGACACACACAGCGAGCAAGAGAGCACATTACATCCAGCAACAAGACTGCTTGGATAAGCCCTTCATTTTTCAGCATCTCCTTGCTTCTCTTTTTCTTGCAAGCACTGACCCTTTCTCATCAGTCACAAGTGAAGCTAGCATTCCTGTGGGGAAAAAGCCTAGATAATGTTTCTTCTGTGCCTGGTAGAAAGTGAAACATTTTTTTTTGCCAATGTTTTTCTTCTGTGAGGCCCAAATTAACATATATATTTTTGAAATGTGGAGGCATCCCTTAGCATCCAGATGATCTGTTCTGAAAACAGAGTTTTATAAATGAGAAACCTGACTTTGGGTCACTAATTGTATCAACACAGCATTTGAGAGACTGAAATAAAGAAAGAGCTATGCAGTGTTTATATAACTATCAGTACCCAGAGGGCATTTCCAGATCCCATACCCGGAGATCTGGAGAACACTTGAAGACTTGGACTGTGCTTTGCATTCAAGACACTCTTCTCTGTGTGCTTTGTAAGCAAGAACTCTGATAAGCTTTTTCCAGTTTTGGAAATTCAGACTGCATGAGAGTGGGTTGTGTTTACATTATAGTCAAGCTGGAATGGATCCAATATGATTTAATTTAAATGTCTTTGTTTTGGGTATAACTTTGAATTATTTTTTCAAATAGAACGATCTTTCTTTCTTTTTAAATGCATGAAATGTTTTTTGCCCCCTTCTCGTTTAAATGTAGATAACTTTATAATTGAAACTGGGAAAACTTTCCAGCAGAGTATAATTATTCTTTTCTTTTGTGCAATGTTTTTTATTAGTGCTATGAAGCTGGGCTAATGTCACAATACATAAAAACTTGGAAAAAAGGAGACACGGTCTTTTGGCGTGGGCCGTTCGGAGGGTTCCCATATCGACCTAATAAGGTTAGTTTCCTAAGAGACATAGGATGTTTCAGTTTGTGGCAGCTAGCTTTGTTTAATACTCCAAAGGGAAGACATCAATTTGATTACTGTTTTCATGATTATTTTAGGGACTTCCTGGGTTATTGTACGGCGCTACAGCATTAGCAGTCAGCTGGAGAAAGTAGACCTTATTGAACTGCAGCATATTTAAGGAAGAAGAGGAGAGGGAGGTGGGTGGGAGACTGGAAAATTAGCAAGGCTGTCTGTTCATCACTTGCATTAAACGTTCTTGATTTGTTTAACAAAGGGAACTTATTCTGCACCAGCAATGAGTGCAGATTGGTTTTGCCGTGTTTGAACCACGTTGCTGTTTTGTGACTGAGCACGAGTGAAGAAGAGATGTTGATCTTCTTCTCTCCTGGGTGTTCCCTGAACTATAGCAGCTCCAGTGAGGTGTCACGTCACCCAACCACTCTGCAAATGCTGATCCTATCTACTGATACCGGGCTCTCTGCAAAGAAAGGCAGATCCAGTTTCAGGGGAAGGCTTCTCACACAAACTAATTTCATTACTTAATTCTGACCTTTCAAATGAGAAGCAGAATCGAAACATTGGTCATTAAGATCCCAAAGCCTCATTTCTTCTTGTTCTTTCTTTTCTTCTTCTTCTTCTTTTATTTTTTTTAACCAGCAAAAATAGGGCTGTAAAATCCCAGTGGCCGAGCTCCATGCAGAGCAATTGTGTTCTGCTTCCTGAAATAGTGTCCCTGCTGTGTTAGGCTACTGTTCACTTCTGTTCCTAAAAGCTTCCAGATCATTTGGGACAGAACATAGCAGCCGTGCCTAGAAGTGGGTGCATTCAGGGGCTGGCTGGGTGATCCTTGTAGGTGCAGTTGACAAAGCACCTGAGTGATCCTTAAAACAGCTTGCTGTAGAAGAACTGTTAATATTTATGAATTATAACAAAGGTCCTGAATATAAATTTGAGAGTAAAAATTCTTTTTTTTTTTTTTTCTCTATTTGCTGCCCATAGGATAGGATTTAGATTCAGGCAGATCAAAGCCATTCGAAATAAACTGCCCTCAGAGCAGCCCCTGAGCAGCAGCCCCTTCCCACCACCAGCCTCCTCCAAGAGGCTGCTGACTGTCAGGATGGGTGAGCATCTAAGCTTCAGAGCCTGTTTCGTGGCAAGGTGGTCATACTTAAGGCCTGACCTTCCGCGATCTGACAGGCCGTGTGTTCCCACTGGCTCTGACTAATTAATGTCTTGTGTAGCACAAAGGAAATCATTTCAAATTCAGATGGATGTGTGCATAAAAGATGTGTTCAAGCTCTCAGTGAAGTTGGTAGGAGTTGGACCAGTTCCTATATGTAGCAAATCCATCTGGACGTTGTTCGTGCTGATAGCTTCTCTGCTATATGTAGTCGCACTCCACATCTTGAAGCCCTCTGGCTTCCAGCACCCCATCAGACTTTGGCTGTAGAGGATTGGGGTTACCAAATCCCCGGCTATGATGAACAGGGTAGGCATAAGATGGTTTAGGAGGGAAGACCCCAAAACACTGGCTTAAGACCCACTTCTGGGATTGGTGCACTGGTAGGTAAGGTGCTGGGAACCTGCTGTCCTCCTGCGCACAGCACCCTACTGCCTGCGTGTCAACCCACAGTGGGTCAGCAAAGAGTACAGCTGAACAGAAACCGAAATATAAATGAACTGTAATGAAGGCTGAAGTTATAAATGTTTATATTCGGATATAATCCAGTTTCATTAAGTTTGGTATATAAAAATCCTGCAAGTGCTGTCTGTAATGGATTTTGTAGATTGCCGTCTGATGGATTTTGTAGAAAAATACATTTTGAGATTTGCATTTACCAGTTCATGTCCTGATACCTGATGAGGTCTCTGTGTCGAGACCCTTTACCAGTGTGGCAGAAGGAGGAACTGGCAATGAGCACGTCCGTTTTCAGTCACGATGGTTAATTCAAAATTCTGTTTTGTCGTTAGCACGGAGAACTCCTCATGCTGGCTTCTGGCACTGGCCTCGCACCGATGCTTCCCATTCTCCAGTCCATAACAGATGATGAAGAGGATGAAACTTTTGTAACTCTTGTTGGCTGCTTCCGTACATTTGAAACAATTTATTTGAAATCTCTTCTCCAGGATCTGGCTCGATACTGGAACATCAGAATATTTTACATCCTAAGCCAGGTAAATAAATGGGTATGAAGTGAATTTATGTGAGGGTTCTGTGTGCTGAACGAACCTTTTCTGTCAGTGATCTTAATTCTTTCCCAAGTCATCAAGGCTACTTTGTGATCTAGCAGCTGCTGTTCTTAAATCTACTAAATATTCTCATGCTGCTAGCAGTCTGAAGAATTTCAGGGAAGTGACCATCGCTGCTTGTCCCTCTTTGACCCCCTCGGTAGCCCTTCTGTTGGCAAGGACCCCCTGATTCCTATTCACCATTGACCATTTCCCCCCACTTCTGACAGCTGTTGCTGCACCTAAGCATTTATGTAAAGAAAACTTGACTCTGGGAGACTCGCAGCAAATAAACTATTTCTTTTTTCCTAATATCAGCACCTTAGTCTGTCCTTATCTTCCATTCATTGCTCATGGCTACGTCTCTCTTCTTCTAGTGTGTTAGCACCAACTTCCCAGCAATTATTTTTCCCAGCTGACCCATTTTCAAACTTTTTAAAGTTGTGTCCCACTCTCTAAAGTTATTTTCTATGCCAAATCCATGGGATGAGGGCATACCTCTCTCAGTGGTCTTATGATTTGAGCAGTCTTTTTCATTTTCATTTGGTCCCAAAGTTGCCTGTGTTCTGCACAGATTTGGTAGTTGAAAATTATTTCCCTCAGAAATGAGGATTCATTGCAGGGAGGATATAGAAAGAATTATTTATGCTAAGGGAATGAATCCCATTGCATTTTTAGCTCCTCAGATGAATCATTTTTTGTATCTCATGGTGGATCTGCCTCATACATTATGTTCCACATATGGCCTTGGCAAGTTGAAATTAGGTATAGAGAAAAGTACTTGTGATTTAGGCATCCCCTCAGCCGTTCTGTAGGACTGTAATCAGCAATTGTCTCTGGTGACACAGGTTAGATACCCTTTTCAGGACGGTGCTTTCTCAAGAGCCTGAGGAGGTCTTGAAATTCAACTCAGTGAAGGGCAAGAAACCCTTCTGACCCCTGTCAGCACAGCCTGCCCCACACGTACGTCTTTCCCTTTTGTCTCTTCTCTTAACAGGTTTGTTGTACTCCAGCTCTGAGTGGTGCATCTTCCCTTTTAGGATTATATGTGCCTGTCCCAGCATTTCACTCTGCTGCCAGAGTGAATACTGCTCCCATCACATCTGAACACTTCCATTTCTAGTTAATAGTACGGGGGGTCCCACTGGATCTGACATTTCTCATGGGATCAGAGCCGTGTCTGGAGCAGGGCTGGCTTCCTTTCCGTTGCTTTGGTCAAGGGAGATGGGACTGAAAGAGACTTGGGAATGGAAGAGGCAATAGGGAGGAGTAGTCTTGGGACTTAGGACTGGGGAATAGAGAAGGCATGGTGGGAAGTGGTTCCCAAAGGAGAAGGTTCTGCAGTGCTTCTTGGCAGTAGTTACACTCTGGTTTTGTTCAGAGTGGGTCGTTTCTACCCAAATGCAGTCACGAGGGTGAAAAATGTCCTGTGCAGTACCCTGAGGGGAGGAGGGAGACTTGGCAGTAAGCAATCGACTGTCCTTTTTACTGTGTCACACTGCAAACCTTTTTGCCTTTGCAGGAAACATCACTGGAAAAACTTCCTTGGAGCTATCAGGAAAACACATACACTGGTCGCCTAAATGAAGACTTGATGAAGACGATAATAAATTCCTGTCGAAGAAAGCCATTCGTACTAATTTGTGGCTCTTCTTCATTCAGTGAGGATATGAGGCGATATCTAAAAGCTGCAGGGATTGAAGAAAATTCCTGTTTTGTCTTTTAACAGGATATTCCTGACCTAAGGAACCTCAGGCCAAGCCTTGGACATCCTTGTTTCAAGACATAGTTTATTGAGATGACTGATTTTGAGCAGAGTTCCTTGTGCATATACTTTCATAGGTCTTTGGATCAAATATTTGCCTCCATTATGATTCTCAATCTTGAGAGTGTTTTAAGGATCAGGTGGCCTTCCAGAATGACTGCTGCAACCACCCATATGTCAGGGAACAGCATACTAATTTCAGTGGAAGTCTTCGTGTGCAATTTTGAGAGAGATCTCTTAAGGGTACTAAGAAACATCCAAGTATACAGCTCTGTTGTAGCATGAAGACTAATGACTCGCTTTGAAATCCATGTTAGTCTGCAGTGGTATTGTGCTCTGTTAAAGGTACCCTGGGGAGATTTAATCCTCAGGGAGAAGATTGCATGTCCAGAGGAACAGCAGAGCACTGGCACAGCACTCTGCAGTCTGTGGGGTTCACATAGTTGTGTTGTTATCTTGCTGGGTGATACTAGACAAGTCACTTCAGCCCCTCTGTGCCTCAGTTGCCTTGTAGTACACTAATAGGGGGATGCTTTCTGTAAAGAGCCCTTTTTTAAAGATATATATGAGGATGGAATTACATGTGCTGTCCAGTGAGGACTTACACTGCCTGCTCTGAACCTTAACCCTCAAAGTGCTGCCTGGAGGGAGAAAGGGAGTGTCCTAAATGCCCTTGTGAGAAGCCATCAGGGCCATAGCTGCTATCTGTCCGGGAAGATGGCTCTCTGCTTTTCACGTCCCCTAAGTGTTGTGTAACAGCCCTGGTTCATTAAATCAAAGTTCTTTCCAAGTAAATAGCTGTTTCTTTTTGTCACAGGACTTTAACAGAATGAAAATGCTCTAAGCATATGACAGCAACACCCGAGGAACAAAAGCTTCATAGGAACTCAGCTTTGCTGGGGTGCTCTCCCATGGGGTACGGGCAGAGCCATGCTCTGTGCAGCCCTGGGGCTGCCCTGGAATCGCATTCTGTGTGCTCCGGCCCCTTTCTTTTCTGTCCAAGATGCTGTTGCCCTTGGCTTAAGATATCCTCTCTCCACTCTTTCACCTTCTTAGACCACCATGTTCACTAACTTCACCTGCAAGTACAGCCTTTTTGCACACCTTTGTGTTTTTCCCTTCATTCCTTGTTCATCCTGTGTTGGGATTTCCCAGGGTGACAGATGATGATGCATCATCATTCCTGTCCCATTTTTACACGTCTCAAACAATACACCTTGCACAAAGAAGATGCACTGTGAGAGTTACAAGAAGCAGAGCACACTAAAATGATGGGGGGGTCTGCCTTCCCATGCTGAGCAGTGGCACAGTTCAGGGTCAGAGCTGTGAACAATTTGGGCCCTGAGGACACAGTCCGCAGTGCTTGCCATTAAACCACAAGAAGTCTGGTGCACTTGCAGAAGTGTGCTCATTTACGTGACAAAATATGGTCTTGAATTACACAGGTTCCCCTCACATCAGTGGGATTTGTCTCCAGTTACCAAATACTCGGACTTAGTCCAGCACGGATGCAGCTTCTATGCTGACTTCATCAGAGCAAGGGCTTGCAGGAAAGCTGTTCCCTTAACCCAGAATGGGTTCTGGCTTTAACACAAGCAGATGCCATAAAGTTGCCCACATTAAATCCAAGACAAACTCTCAGCTCCCATCCAAACCACGTTTCAGCCACCATAAGCCACCCTGAAGCAGAGGTGCTTCTGTGCAGCAGCAGGCTGATAAAGTAAGGAGTTGCTCTCCCTGCTTTGTCCCTAGCTAGGAACACAAAGTATTTTCCTCAGATATCACATACTCTGAAAACCTCGCTCTTGCTTTAAACGCTCTGCCTTTCTGAGATTTTGCTACAAATCCGCAAAGCCTTTTTTTGCAAAGGCCCGAGGTAAAACTTGGTGCTTGCTTCGGGAAAGCGACGAATTTCCGAGCAAAAGCCGGGACTGTTCCTTTAAGCGCAACCCCAATATGTCTGGGTATTTCAGCACATATGGGCCACGATGGTTAAACCCTACCCAGCTGGTCTGGCCATTCTGCCGCGAAGCCTCCTGTCTTTGTTCGTGGCTAAAAGGGAGGGTGGTGAGAGACGGAGCAAGCTGTGAATGCTGCGGGTTGCAATCCTGCAAAGGCAGACTGCAGGGGAGCGGGAGGAGGCGACGCACGCTGAGCCGGCAGCCCCACTCGCCGCGCCGGAGGGGACAGGGGTCCCTGCGAGAAATTCTCTGTAGGGGAGGCGATGTCCTTGGCGGGGTCAACTTGAAGGGGCCTTTAAACAGCCCCCGGCGCTTTGTTCTGCATTTTCTGCCCTTCTCTCTCCCTTCCCCCTCTCTCCTTTTGTCATTTTTCAGGCTGGATGTCAGCGTGCGGCGGGTCCCCTCTGCCACCGCAAGGCACACGGGGTGGAAAGGCTGTGCCCCATGGCAGGAAGAGGAGAGGTTTCCTTCCCTTCGGAGGTCAGGGTGGCCGCCGCGTGTCCTGCTGGGTGCTGGCAGGAGGCTCAGGTGCCCCGGCCACCCCAGCAAGGGGCACGGGGACCGGCCACCCCCGGAGGCCCCCACGGCTCCGCTGGGGAGAGCGGCCTCACTTCGCTTTCTTTCTTCTTCCTCGTGGGCAGCCTAAATACCTTCTTAATTTCATCTCATTATTTCCTGCCTAAATAATTCCTGTTCCTCCTGGGGACCGTGTTTAAACCTTTGATCTTCTCTGAAGTCTCGCAGCCCTGATCACATCCTTTCTGTTTAAATGAATCAAATGCCTTTTTGACTCATGATTTATAGATTTGCCCGCCGAGGAATTCAGGGAGCCCCCGGTACAGCACGCCTCAAAAAAAAAAAAACCCCGCAGTGTCTCTGGCCCGAGCCAAGGCACCCTGGGCTGAGCCAGAGCACCTCTGGCAAGAGCTGCGTGCTGCAGGCCCTGCCTGGCTCCTCGTCAGGGTTATTGCTGCTCCTCGGCCTCCCCTCGGCCCCTCTGCCCTCCAGCCCGCTCTGATGGCGCTGCCTGGGCTCGGGCCCAGCCGGGGAATTGCCATCCCCAGGTCAGGAGAGGGTGAATGTGCCTGAGGCTGATGGATGCCGTCCCCCGGGATGGGGTCACAGCTGCCGTGCTGCACAGCCCCATCCTCCTGTTTTCGGGGGGGGGGGCACCACGGCACGGAGCAGGACGGCTGAGAGCAGCTGGAGGCTTGGAGGAGAGCGGCCGTGTAGGTGTGGGTGTGCTGGATGCAGTGCTGAGGACGGCAGTGCGTGGGCTGGAGGAAGGTGGGTGATGCTGGCGATGGGGCCACGGCGAGGACGGCCACGTCGGAGCGAAGGAGAAGCCAGGAGCACGCTGCCCCTGCTCCCAGGGGACCATGGCTGGGAGGGCTGCTCTCAGACCCTCATGGCTGTGGCTCAGGCAGCACATCAGGCACACCGAGCGCAATCAGCCGGCACTACCGGGCATCTCCATCCACATGCAGTCCCTGGGACATGCTCCCGGTGCTCACCAGCATGGCTCCAGCGAGGCCAGGCATGGGGCAGAGAGCCCGGACAAATGTTATTGTTGTTGTTATTACCCATAAATATATGCAGGCACTTAATGACCCTGGCACAGAGCACTTCCTGGCGATTAATGGCCAGTTGGTGTTAATGGTCCTCAGCGGCACCTCGGGCCATCGGCTCCTCCCAGCCCATCATTAATCCACAGGAAATGTCTCAGGCATCGATCCTCATTGCTTAATTAATAAACACAACTTGCCTCCCCGGCTGAGATTTAGAGCTACTTGCTGCTTCTTTCCCCACTGCTCTGAAGGTGACTTCTAGAAGCACAGGTCTCTCCCGCACCTTCCTTTACTTGTTGAGGCCTTTGTGGCTTTTTCCTCCCCAGCACTCATCCGAGAGTGGGCTGCGAAGTCTTTTTGCTCCCGGGCAGGCTGTGAAAAGCCCGATGCTGTGAGGTTTACATCTGCTGCCCTCCGTCCACCGCAGGATGGCGAGGTCTGGTGCTGCAGCATCGCGCCTCCAAGAGACGGCCGGGCACCCGAAGCGGGGCCAGAGCGCTCGTGGTGTTTCTCCAGCTTTTATCAACAGTTGGCTTTGTGCAGCGAGTGCCGCAGTATAAATCACGTTAATTCCTGAGGTGCTTTTCCGTGGTGAGTCTGAAATTCCCATTTTGGTTCGCTGTCTTGCCTGGCGAACTAAATTATTTTCATGGCCCCTTAAGGGCATATTGTCAGCCCAGACTTACTGCCGTTATACACCATATCTGAAACATTAATATCTCTTCTAAATATAGTGTATTGACAAGGTATCTGGTATGGTGTAAATCCTTGGGACATTTGATCCAGATCATTAAAACTGAGTGAAGGAAGGGAGGAATAGATCAAGTTACCTTGCCGCTCTTAATTCAAACAAGCGATGAATTATTCATTCCGCTATTAATTCTGCAGTCCTCCTGCTTTTTATTTATTTCTCCCCGTATTTATTTTTTTCCCTCCCGGACAGACAGCTCTGGAGGGATGCTCGGGCACCGGTGACGGGACCGCTGCCCGCGCAGGGAGGATGGGGTGCGGGGGCACGGGCTGCCTGGTAGCGTTGGCCCTGCTCTGCGGGGCGCTCGGGGTGGCCCCCAGCACAGGTAAGAGCCTGAACACCGCGGGGACACCGGGGCTGGCCGGGGGAAGGATCCAGCCCGGGAACCACCCAGGCGTGTGCAAGTGTGTGAGATGGGTGTGCGCTTGGTTTGCTGCATCACGTTGGTTTTATTGAAGATTGCAGGTAGGGATCATCCTGCTGCGGTTACAGGCACGTTGCTGAAGGGTTTGTTAGCTCGTGGAGTTGCACACACATATATATATGTATATATACCCACAGACGCATATAGATGTGTATATATACACATACAAGTTGCGGTGTATGTGGTAAACCTGCCTGTTATCTGTACAACGTGCCCCTTGAATGCAGAACGGGTTCAGCACACAGCACAGTAATTGAGGGGCTGGGGGACAGCTCAGCCCAGCAACTCGCTAACTGGCAGCATCCCTCCCCAAAACACAAAGCTCCCCAGGCACCGAGTCCCTAACTACCCGGCTGCCTGCGCCACATCTGCTCCCCCCCCCTCCTGTGGGCTTCCCTCCTGGAAGTTTAGTTCAATAACGTCAGTCCTTTAGCACAGCCCTGTACTGCTCAGTCGCCTCTCCCCGGTAATTAGCAAGGCGGTGGCGGATCCACCAACATTGCCACTCCTGCTCACACACGTGTGCACACCAGAACTGCTCACACACAGCACCGTGCACCTCCGAGGTACCCGCCCTCGCCAGGAGGTCGCAGTGAACGGCAGCGTGCGATGGCTGAGCTTTGGGATGAGCCCTTCACCCGTACATCTCTGAGCCCAAATTCACCAATATCACCTTTATAATCAGGGAAAACAGCAGCAGACAGCAAAAAGCTGAAGGGCTGGGCAGCCGGCAGGCTGACCCCACATTTAACCATCTCTCCCTAAATCCCCTAATCGGGGGGCTGGGGTGCGCCTCTTGTCCAGAGGGTGCTGAGGTTTCCCCACAGGCACAGGACGAGGGATGGGGCTGCTGGAAACCAGCTGGGATGTAACCACGGCTCTATTAAAACTAACTCTACCTTCTTTTCCCCATCAAGAAACAGAAGCGGGCACCGAGCTGTAGGGCTGCGACCAGCAGGACAAGCTCATGGACACGGCTGGGTGTGGGAGGGCACTGCTCAGCAGGGCTGGGGTGGAGGGAAGAAGGGGTTTACATGGAGGGACAAAAGGCAGCGGGGAGGACACGTGTCCTCCAGGTCTCCTTTGAGATGTCTTCTCAGGGCTGGGTGAGCCTTGTGTTTTGGCAGCACTGGTGGTGGGATGGAGCTGGTGCTGCGCACCCTGTCCCACTGCCCAGACACCATCCTTTTAGGGTTTTCCTGAAAGGGGGGTGTCTCATCTGCCTCCCACCCCTCTCTCCTGCCACCCAGGCATCAAATGTGGAGGGGTGCTCTCAGCACCCTCCGGCAACTTCTCCAGCCCCAACTTCCCGGGGCCATACCCCTACGAGACAGAGTGCACGTGGCTGATTGTGGTGGCCGAGGGCTCCTCTGTCCTGCTCTCCTTCAGCCACTTTGAGCTGGAGTACCACGCCGCCTGCGCCTACGACTACCTCCAGGTCTACAACGGGGCCACCCGCGACCGGGGCAACCTCCTGGGCACCTTCTGTGGCCACAGCACCCCGCCGCCCTTCGCCTCCGCCTGGCACGTCATGGCCGTCGTCTTCCGCTCCGACCGGCACGTGGCCAAGCGAGGCTTTGCCGCCGCCTACCGCAAAGGTAGTGGGGGATGGCAGATGTGTCCATCCACCCGTCCATCCGTCCTCCCTCTGACCTCAGTTTCTGTGTCTCAGATGCCTGCGGCGGGCAGCTGATGGGGCTGTCCGGGGAGATCACCAGCCCGCGGTACCCCGAGAGCTACCCCAACGACGCCGAGTGCCGCTGGAGCATCGGGGCGGCCGGCGGCCCCATCACCCTGGTCTTCGCCGACTTCCAGATGGAGGGCGGCCAGGGCTGCGGCTTCGACTACGTGGCCCTCTTCGACGGCCCCACCGCCACCGCCCCCCGCCTGGGTCGCTACTGCGGCAGCACCCGGCCGCCCCGCACCGTCTCCTCCAGCCGGCACCTCCTCGTCCTCTTCAAGTCGGACTTCAACATCGTGGGAAGGGGCTTCAAGGCCCATTTCTACTCGGGTGCGGGGTTTGGGGGGGCTGGTGGGAAGGGGGTGGGGAGGGGGTGGCTGGGATGTGGGGAAGGGGTGGTGGGTTTTGGTGCCTTCCCTTCCACGGCAGCTCAAGGAGATGATACTGGGGGGGAGATCTTTGGGGAGACCTCGTGAGGTGATGGTGGGAGTTAAAGACCATGATGCAAAGCAAATAGCTGCATTACGGCTCCTCCAGGCCTTAGCTTCTCTTTCTCTCGAACAAGAACTGCACTTTGTTGCTTGTGATGTGCCATGGGTTAAGTGCCCTCCCTCTCTGCCCCTGTAGGACACTGCCCATGGGCCCAGCTACCTGGGTTGCTGCCCACCCCCCAAAACTCACAGGTGGACATTGGCCAACCACAAGGCTGAGGAGCAGTAATGTGGAGGGTAGAACAAGTTTTAGCAATAAATGAGTGCTCAGCAGCCAGGAGACTTCAGCTTTCCTTTCTTTTTCCCCAAGCAGGAGAGTGCCAGGAAGTCTACACCGCCATCAAGGGGAATTTCTCCAGCCCTCAGTACCCCAGCTTCTACCCCAACAACCTCCAGTGCCAGTGGAGCATCCAGCTGCCCCCAGGCTACCGCATCAAAATCTTCTTCTTGGACCTGGAGCTGGAGGCCCGGAGCAGCCTGACCGGCGGCTGCGACTACGACCGCCTGTCTGCCTTCGACGGCGGGGCTGAGAACGCCTCGCTGCTGGGGACGTGGTGCGGGCGCGACAGCCCGGCGCCCGTCACCTCCCGCGGCCATCGGCTGCTGCTGGTGCTCCACACGGACCGCAGCACGGCCAAGAGGGGCTTTTCCCTCGCCTACGTCGGAGGTGAGGCGTCCGCTCCTCCCGGCGGGGTGCAGGACCCAGGGGGACTTTTAGGGGATGGAAGCACTAGGGGAGGTGGCCAAGCACCCAGGTGCCAGCTCATGCATTAACACCAGTCACTTTGTGGCTGTGCCATCGCATGTCCGCTTGCTGGAAGGCCACCAAGTGCCCTGCGTGGCACAGCCACGGGTGGAAATTTTTGTTGTTTTCTCCTCCAACATGAGCGGCACAGGAGGGGCAGGACCCCACTGGCCCCACGGGCTCATTCCCACTGCATTCGAGCCCCGTCTCCCAGCCAGCGTACCCAAAGCGGTGGCGGGCAGGAGGAATGCTGTGCAGAGATTTGTCAGCCTCCGCAAAAGCCGGCGAATTTATGGCGTTCGCTGTATTTCAGGATAATTACATCTGAGCTGACCCGCGTGTCGGGGATGATTCATGCCTGCCCTCGGTGCAGGATGAGCCTCGGGTCCATGGAGCGGAGGAGCAGCCTCAGCATCCGTGGGCAGACCTGGGCGCAGCGTCCTGCCCATGGCCCTGCAGAGCTGCTCGCACGGCGGCACAGGAGCCGTGGCGGCTGAGCCAGGTGCTCAAGCTTTTATCCCTCAGCAGCAGAACTGTACATCATCTGGGGTGTAGCAGGAGGGATACTGGAGTACATGGCTGTGGGAGTCGGAGAGGGGATGGAGTTTTCCCCTAGGTCTCTACAGCCTAAGAGGGAGAGAGCTTGTACCAGGCACCCAGCAGGGCTACATATCATCCCCAGGACCATGGGAATGTAAAAAAGGGGCATCTCAGCTTCCACTGCTCTTAGTCCATGCAAATATTTCCCTTTTGCCTGGGCCCATGAAGTGAGTTGGGCAGGGCGTGTGTGATTTACGGCCGTTTGAATGAAAGCCTTCACGCCGGGAGAGAGGATCCATTTTCTCCTCCTTCTCCTCTTGATCTAATGCACTTTAGTTATTTGGTAAATCTTCTAATGGTTTTATAATGCACTGAGTGTAGCAAAGTGACACTGTTTTTTCATATTGATTTTATTGCATCTTACCAGTTTCGTAAGGCCAAGATTCAGAGGGAGTTGGAATAATTCAATAATTCATACTGCCCAAGTGCTTGGTTCAAGCTCAGCGAGGATTAACCTTAAAGGAGTGGGGCATTTTCCTCCCTACTGCCTTCCCTGCACTGCTTGCTTTCTGCACCCCAAGGGGCTACACAGGGTGCCAGGGGGAGAGCGATGGAGAGGGGCTGTGTTCTGTATCAAATAACACTTTCTGCATTACAGGTGTAGCTCTTTTTTCCCTGAAAATTCATTTAATTGCCTTGATCAAATTGGCAGGAGTGCTGGGTACCACACGAGGCACAACAAAGCCGTGAGGCTGGTGTCCCCGCCGGCCCCAGTGCCACCACCAGCTCCGTGTGTCGTGGGGACAGCAGCGGTGGCTCTGGGCCGAGTTGCAGTGGTCGCTGTAGGTGGCACAGCTGGGGAAATGCCATGCCTCACCCATGTCTTGTTTTTCTGCCCCAATAGTTGTGCCCATGAACGTCAGCTGCACGCGGACCGACTTCCACATCCAGATCCCCGTGCGGGCCCTGGCCCAGCTGGAGAGGAACAAGATTTATTTGGGGATGCCCTCCTGTGCAGCCCACGTGGTCGGCTCGAGCTTCAAGATACATACCCGCTTCGACACCTGCGGCACCGAGTCCCAGGTGACGGTTTGGCAAACCTTCCCTTAAAGCCAGCTGGGCAGG
Source organism: Anser cygnoides (assembly GCF_040182565.1). Taxonomy (NCBI): domain Eukaryota; kingdom Metazoa; phylum Chordata; class Aves; order Anseriformes; family Anatidae; genus Anser; species Anser cygnoides. Next base: position 28,295,658 of record NC_089880.1, on the reverse strand, counting down.
GGTTAGCCCTGGTTCCTCTCAGCGGCTGCTTGGAGCTGCCCCCGCGGAGCTGAGCCCTGAGGAGCCGCAACCCTTGTCTTGCAGAGACGAAACAACACCAACATCATCGTCAGCACGCTCTACATCGACTTCTCAGCAGGCGACCAGGAGGACGTCCACCGGTACGAGGTGCAGTGCGAGCCGAAGAGGAAGGAGGCCACGGTGACCCTCGTCGCCGGCCCCGGCCCGCACAGGCTGAGCCAGGCCGAAAACCTGGTGGAGGCCCAGCAGCGGGAGGCAGGAGGGGCGGACGCCCGCGAGGCGAAGAGCCAGGATACCAGCGACATCGTCTTCATCAGCATCTGCATCCTGGCCGGGCTCCTCATGGTCATTGCCGTGGTCGGGCTCGTGCTGCTGTAGTGAACTCGTCCCTGCTCTGCTCGGAAATGCTCCCCAAAATCCTCCCTCGGCCTAGGCTTAGCGCTAACGCAGCTGCTGAGATGGAGGCCCCGAAACGGAGCCCGAGCCCAGCCTCCACCTCCTCCCCGCGCCTGAGGGATCTGGGCTATAGGCAGCCGCTTCCCTTCCCCATCGGTTTTCCTCTGTCTCTCAATCTGTCCATTTGGCTCAGGAACGCACTTCTCGTGCTCCGTAACTCTTCCCGCACCTGCTTCCATTTATTTTCCCTCTGGTGCCGCTACTTTCGGGAAAGTAACGTTGTTTGCCGATGGCTGCAAATAATCCTGTCAATTATTTCTCGCTGAATTCTTGAACACACAGACTACCCCCAAATATAGCAATATTTCCAACAAATATTTTCCGTGCTCCCATCCGTGCTTGTGTGGGTGCCATGGATCCGTGCTGGAGGCGGCTGCAGACGCCGACGTCTCCCCTTGGCACGTAGCGATGGGTGCAGCGCACGTAGGTGCTTCGGGGAGGTGTCTCCAGTGCCCATATGCGGTGTCGGAGCGGTGGGGATGTGATGAGACGTGCTCATCTCGTGTCCTTGAGCTCCCCACTGCTTCTCCACGTGTCGTCTTCTCACAGGGCTTACCTGAACGCTTCAGCCACCCAAAGGCTGGAGAAAATGAGAGCAATCTGTCCTTTCCTCTGTGCTTTCCTCCTTCTCAGCGTGCCCAGAAGAGCAGCGTGCCCCTCACACCTAAACCCAGGGGCAGGTATCGCTGAGCACCTGGGGGAGCGGCATCTAAAGAAAGCACAGAAAGGTTGGCTCCCTCTGCTTTATACCGACCCCTTGGTGAGGGATGCATGCTGCCGGTGCCTGCTCAGCATCGCTCTCTCCTTGGGATTTTTGGTGTAAGAAAGGTTGGGAAAGGTCTTCTTCCTGTCCTGCGGCAAAACAGGGAGAGGATGGAGACCACCCGAGGTGTCCTGGGTGGCAAAAGTGGTGGCAGAGGCCAGGAAGGGACTTTTGGCCACCAGTTTTTAGCCACAGCCAGCCACCGGTGATAAACCACCCGTGTCCCCATTCCAGGGGCACGGTGCAGGACCGGCCCCAGCACCCCCTGCCCCTGCACACAGGACCCGGCTGCGGACCACTGGCACGTCCCCTCCCTGTCCCCAGGACGGGGCAGGTCACCGTGCTGGCACTTCCCAGGCTGGACAAAAGCCCCTTGTAGCCGGTCAGGGCGCGGGGCCGGAGCACAGGCTGGGCTCCCTGCCACCCTCCTGGCCTCGGACAACCTCTCGCCGTCAATGGGGCTCTGTGCACATGGTGCTCACTGAGCTGCCGAGCGTGACGGGAGACGGCGAGTCCCAGGATGAGAAATGTTGGATAATCACAGGGATTTGTTCCACCTTTTATTGTGGCTCTGAATGCTGGGCATGCTGCACACAGGGTCAGCGGCCGGGGCACCATTTATATCTGGTGCCCTGTCCGTCTCCTTCCAGGGGTGGTTTATAAGGTCCAGGTTTGCACGCTAACCCGGCCATAAAAGCTAACGCCGTCCCGATGCTTTCTCAAGCAGATGTGTCGCACATTCTGCTTGCCGGGGATTTATGTGGCCTGAGGGGCGCAGTGAGATTCTGCTGATTCTCGCCTTTTTTTCAAGGTAAAAACACAACGTTTGTGGGCTTGGTGGCTGCAGAAAGAAAGAAAACTCTGAGCACTGGCTGGGTGCTCCCCCCTTAGCAGGCAACCCCTCTTTGGTGGTTTACTCCGTGAAATACCCAGCAAGAGCTTTTTCCTTGGTGAGCCCAGCGGTGCCTGGGATGCTGGTGCTGGGCACAGACCCCGCTGCTGCAGAGGGTCCCTCGGCAGAGCTGTTTCTCCTTCCCACCAAGCATGCCCTGTGGCTGGGAGCGTGCCACGGTATGCAGCAGCACTGTCCGCCTCGGGGAAGGGATGCTCCTTAGAGGCAACAGCTCCAAAATACTGAGCAGATGCTGGTGTTCCCTGTGCAGGACACGTTTGGGGTTATCCAGGACACCTGAGTTTGTAACACCGGCAGCCCCGGTGAGCTGATGTCCCGTGCAGGGGCCGTGAAGTCTGGCTCTGAACCCGCTTTCACTCTTTATCTTATTTTTTCCTTTCTCCAAGAATGCCAGGAATGAGGCAGCTCTGCTCCTCTAATCCGCTCTCCCCGCCCAAACCTGCATCCCCTCCTCGAGCAAGCCTCTACATTTCATTTAATAGCGACTGCCCCGGGGCGGCGGCACGGGGAGCTGGTAGACTCACACCTCCTTGCTTGCTGCTCCCGGGGAGGTTTTTGGGGGCTGTTTAACGCCAGCTTCCCTGAGCACACGGGGGTAGAGGTGGGCACAGCGCGGGGACACAGCCAGCCCCAGCACCGTGCTCCTGGTTACCTGCCCTATTACCTTGTGGATGCAGGTACCCGCCGGAGACCCTCGGCAGCACAGATGAGGAGGCAGCCGTCGTCAGCCCCGCCAGCTGGGGAGACATAATGGATCAAGCATATGGACAATTAAAAATGCAACGACAGCGTTTACCGGGAGTTGTTGTTTCCCGGCTTATTTTAAGCAGCCATCGCTCCCGTTTCCCGGCCGTCGCGCCCCTGGGGACGGCAAGGTCATCCTCCCCCCCTGCTCCCCGGGGGTTTTGGTGTGTAGAGGTGAAACGGAGATTTTGGGGAACGCGGGGAGCAGTTATGCTCAAAGGATGGCATCGCCTTACAAGTTACCCCAAACCCCGAGCTGCCAACAGCCTTGCCCGAGCGTCCCTGGGGGCTGGCAGGGCTCCCTGCTGCAGCACAGCCCTTGGGGTGCTCGCTCCCAGCCCTGGCAGCATGGCAGGTCCGCGGGGTCTGGCTTTGAGGCTGCCCCTGCCTCCCCTCTCGGGCTGGCCCTGCCCCTCACGGCCACCCTCTTCTTCCTCCGGCCATCCGGGACAAGAGCGCGGTGTTTGCAGTGTGGGCGTTTCAGCTGAGGCAAAATATTGGCTGCAGGAAAAAGGGTTTTGCCATCTGGGCTGGCTGCGTTAAAAGAAGAGCGTTTGTCCATCATAGGGGCACCCTTTACAGGGAGATAACTGCTCGGTATGTAACAATATGTAATTAGCAGGGATTATCCCATAATCTAGCCTAATTGACAGCGATCGTAGATGTCGTTCAGTGGACTGCCAGCAGAATTAGAGCATCATTAATTGTAGCGTAACCCTGGCATGGGCTTCCCCTGTTTGCATCCCTCAGCCTGCCGGAGCACCTCCATGCCTCAGTTTCCCCTGCTGCCCTCGTAACCCAGCGCTGCGGTGTCGGGAGCCACCTGGCCAGGCTCTTGCAGCTCTTTGTCGGCTCCGTGAGCCAAATTGTGTCTGCCCCCGCCACGAGAGCTGCAGTACTGCAGAGGGAGGTGGGTGCAGCGGGGGGGCTGCGGTTCCCCTTCATCAGGGGAGGGGCACGGGGGGGCTGTGCGAAGACATCTGGGGCTGCTCCTTGCCTGAACACCTCTCAGCCCAGGGCCAGCCACCAGCCGAGCAAACCCTTCGCATGGCCGGGCTGCCAGCGAAGGAGATCTGAAAGTTTGGGTTCTTTGTGGAGAAACCTTTGAAGAGCCTCTTAGAAAGATGAAAAACACTGAGGCGCTGTGTGCTCTCTTTCAGGAAGGACGGGGAGGTCTCCTCTACTCCCTTCTTCTCTCGCCCAAGCAATTTGCAGCGGGATGAAGCCCTCCTTCGCCCCGCCTGCTGATGGGGATTGCTGCTCACCTCCGGGAAGGGCTTTCCCTTCTTTCTGCTGGGTGCAGCAGGGCTCTACAGATCCCTCAGCTTCGTGTACTCTTGTGCTGAAAGGAGTGCGTGGGCTGTGCTTAATCTGGTAGGAAAAGGGGAAAAAAAAGAAGCGCCTTTTCTCCAGATTGGGTGTCTCCTTGGTTTAATGCTCCCCCTGTAAAAAGCCACCAGCTACTTCAAAGGCACCGCGCCGGGGAAACACAGCCCGAGAGAGCCACGGCTCAGATCTTCCATCCTTCCTTTTAACCTGAAAGGGTTTCCCCAGCATGAAGACAGGAGCTTGTGGAGTCCCTGCCTTAGTCAAGTGTCTTCCTGGCACCCTGCGGCTGCCACCACACAACAGCCACAGAGTAAAACCAGAGGCGAAAGCAGACGTGCACACCCGGATCAGTAAGACCTAACCCCAGGAGGCCCGAGGGGCCTTTTTGCCCCCCAGCTGGATGTGTGACCCTTGTGGTGGGAGAAACCAAGCTGGGGACGGTCCTGCAGGCCCCACGTGTCCCTGCACCGTGGCTCGTCAGTGCTGCTGGCACAGGGACGTGGCACAGGGCACTCAAACCCTCACTTCCAACAGCCAACTTCCAACAAAGAGGGCAAATCTGGTCTTTGTAGAGTAATTTAAAACTTGGCTGCTGAGTACCGAGGTACTGAGCATCCCCTCATCCCACTCAGCATCACTCTTTGAGAAAATAAAGCCCTGTTTTGGCCTATTGCTTTTTCTTCTCAGGTTTTGTCTTTTTCCCCCACCTTCCTTCCTGGTTTTGTCCTTACACCATTTCCTTGTTCTCTGCGTTTCCCCCTGTGCTGCAAGTCTCAAGCCCAGCCCTTGGAGATCTCTTCCAGTTCCTTCAGTCAGTCGTATGCAATGCTCAGCCTGCGAATCTTCATCCCAAACGTTCCTGCTAGCTTCAACATCAGGTTGCAAGAGCTGGACCCAGAGCTATATGCCTAGGTCCCTTAGAAAACAAGTTGTAAAAGTATGAGCCCTTAAATAGAGGAAATTTAGATGTGCTTTCTGGTATGCAGTAACCGCATCCCTGCAGTTAATTCCCAAAAGAAAAATATTTGGTACATACTGAGAATGAGGCCAAAAACTCTTCTCTGCAATGTGTGCTTCAAAGAGCTGAAAGGCATCCATTCAAAATAGATTGAGCAACAACAAAATCTCTCTTCCCTGAGCCTGTTCAGAAAAGAGAGGTATCAGGGACCAGGAGCGGACGTGATAAAGTCACCTAAAAGAGATGGGCCTGGTAGAACTTTGCTTATACCCAAAACAAAGTCTGATGGCATAGAAGAGACGGAGCCTGTAGTTTGTGTGGAGCAGAAGAGCTCAGGTGCATCTCCAAGTTGTTCCGCACCGCCTGCGGGCTGGGGAAAGCGCTGTGACTGCACTGTTTGGGCAGCTTGTGAGGTTACAGCAAACGGATGCCAGGCAGGCCTGCTGACAGCTGGTATCCCTGGTGGCTTGCACCACTTCAAAAGCTAACATGCACAGGCTGAGATGCAATCGGGTTTTGCAAAGAAAGTACTCTAGGCCATGGCAGGCCCTTGCTGATGTCCTCATTGACCTTGTTTTTAAATTTTACAGTGCTGTTGCGAATGGTATCCCTTCCACAGGACTGTTTACTAGTAAGAGAGAAAAGCATCCCCATCCCTTCCCCCTGTCACAGTGGGCTCCCAGAGCAAACTTGTAAAAACAAAAGCGGATTTTGTTGAGTTGTTCTCAGAAGAACTGTCACTGCTGTAGAGCAGTTCGCTTTCAGACAGCAAGTGCTGGCTGCTGCTACCTGCACGCAGGTTGAGCTGTATCTGTTTGGGTGATTCCTTACTCTCCACTAGATGTGTTTTGCAACCCAGTGCACAGCACAGCATAGATAGGCCAAAGTTCTACTGGTGTACCTGAGCTGTGTGGGAAACTTCTCTGCTCTGGCTTTCACGAGGACCAGCAGTTCCTCATTTCCCACATTTTTGCTTCTCACACGTTACCTAAATATAGAAAACGCAGCCCAGCACCAGGAACAGAAAGCTGAAAATAAACACTGCAGGTCATGGCATTGCATCTCTGGAAACAAAACCTAAGACACTCATTGATCCTGAAGCCCTTTCACGACAGTCCAAGATACGTGAATTCAACTACAGCTGTGCAGTCTGAGGTTGCTTAAGTGGGAAATGGATCTGATCGCTTGTAAGAAATCGAGGGGTTTCACATCTCTTCCTACAGACTGGTCATCAAGTGTTAACATCTTTATTGACACGTTACCCCTATAGTCGCCACTCAGGCTGCCAATTTGTGGTGCACTTTCTCCAACATACCTGTCGTTAACTTCCTACCAGCGAAATTTCTGCACACCTAGGCTCAGCCAGGGCGCCGGTTTTGAGAAAAGCCAGCTATGAGGATACCTTAATGACACACACAGTAGCAATGGTCTTGCACTGGCCCAAGCAAACAAAACAGGGTTCAGATCTTCTTAAGAGAACCTGCAATTATGTAATAAATTTCAGAGTTCAACATTTAAGGTAAGTTTTGGGTGTTATTTTTTTTTTAACGTTCAGGGAAGAAAAAAGTATTTAGCAGATCCACTTACTGACACCCAGTCCTGTTTAGGATGAAGATGTGAACGCAGACTAATGTGCAGCTTTCCCGCTGCATTATTTGTCCTTAAGTGACTCTCTCTTGAGATCAGAGTGCTGACCATGACTGATCAAAGCACACTCCCTTATGGTATACTAGACTTCTCGCCCCTGTTAACTCAGAAAATGGTTTGTGACCAGTCCCTTGTACCAGCACAGAGAACAGAGAGCGCTTTATTGCCTACCAGCAGAGAAAGACTGTGCCTGTCACAGCCTTAATAATAGCACACAGAGAACAAGATGACTTGTGGCACTAAAGAAATCAGAGTAAATACGAAAGGCAAGATTTTCAGTTTTTAATAACTAGAAGAAATTCATACAATAGTTTGCTGCTTAAATTTGTTTACACAATCATTCTGAAACACCTTCTTTTTGGAGGAAAAAAAGCCTTTACATGGAATATTTTCCTTACAACCTAACTGTAATTAGAAAATTCATTTCAAGTTGTTTTTTTTTATGATACACTAAAAACAAGCACCAGATTTTAATCATGAGGGAGGCATGGAAGTCTGAGTGAGTTGCTCATTAAGCAGAGGTATTAGATAGCACCTATACCCCAGGGCGTTTTGGTTTTCAACCCAGGGTTTCAGAAAATGCCCACCACGCAGGGTGACTGAGCCTATGGAAGGATGGATAGAGAATTACCGAAATTCAGTTTGTATCCAACTATGGAACGCAGGGGAGATCCCCTGGCTTGGGTAAACAGCTAGCTCTTGCCACATCCAGGGTCCAGCTACAGCAGACTTGGCTGATTTATGGTTAACTAGGATTTGCAGTTATCCTCTAGGAATCCCCTCCCATGGAAAAACTACCCTGAATTCCCACTATTTCCGATTAGCCCAGCACAAAGCTGTTAAATGTCATTCAAATAATTACACCTGAAGACCCATCTCAGGGATGAAGCCAAACCGAGGCACGACAAACTGACAGAAGTAAGAAACAGGTGAGTCAGCACGGATGGCTTTTTAGCAGGAAAATATACAGCAGAGGAGAAGATACTTTTTGAGCAACAACCCTACGCAGACTTCCACCAACTCCGATTTACAGCACCACTTTCATCATTAGTAGTTCTTGCCTTCAGCAACCCTGTTAATAGAGCGGTGCCAAGTGAGTCACACCGTCAGCACTTCTGCACGCCCCTTACAACAGAAAGGGTTCCCGGTTCCACGGAGATGCAGGCACATGAAGTTCTCGTTCAGCAGCAAGCACGACACCTCACTTTTTATGGCTCTGTACAAACGCAGGGACAGTGAGCGTGCCAGTCTTGACTTCTGCTCGGATTTCAGGTTTGTGCTTTAATGAGAAGACAAGAGCTCGCACCATTCTGCGATACGGCGTGCTAATGAGACGGGAAGAGAGATGAAAAGCTTCTCGCTCAATATTTTCAGCCAGTGGGTGATCAATCTGAAAACAGCAAAGTATAAAATTAGATCTCTACATTTAATAAGGAGACCGACTGGCTGAAATTGGAGTTTGGTGTTTTTCAGCGCTTCTTCGTTAATCAGCATAGATTCGAGGAAATCTACTTCTCATCACAAGTGCAACAGGAAGAACAATTTAATTCCACCCTAGCAATTAAGGAACACAGCAACATGGTCAGTAGCAGGGAACATATTCACATCTCCAGCTGGGTGGCAGCGCTTTGCCATCACGACAGGAAACTAATCTGCAGCTAGCTTTGGGTATCCAGTTGAACTACAATTGTAAGCTACGTTGTACTGTCTCCATTAAGATCACTTTTTGATCTTGCTGATATAAGGCACCTTGGATACTATTTTAAACTCGATTCCAACAGCAACTCTAAGACACACCAAACACTTGGCAACTCTGCCTGGTGCTATAAAGGGAAATGTGGGCTCTGTGAGTGTGGAAAGAGGTATAATTAAGAACGCAGAAAGGGATTTACTAAATGTTAATTACGTAGTTATTGCTTCAACATGTGCCAAAACCTGTAATTTAGCACAGCTTAGAAAAAAATCCCCTGCCCATCAAGAAATTGTTTTAATTTCACTTCTGCCTTTTGTTACAGGGAATCTCCCATGCTTCACATACAGGAGATTCCAGCATACCAACCAGTATTCCTCCAAGTCCTTTCCCAACACTTTTACTCTCTTTTTGCTACCCACCATTAAATTGTCCCTCTGCCAGTCTGCACTAGAAGTCCAACCGAATCCATTCAGCCCCCATTCTCCCTCTTTATCCACCTCTCGTGTCCCTGCTTTCCACTTTCTGTACTTCTGTGGCTCCCACTCCTATCTACGCTGTTCATCGTGCTGATATAAGCTCCCTCTGCAGATATGGTGGTAGCTGCAAGCCAGAAGGGCAGCTTTCCTCATCATAATTTCAGGTGAGTCCTGTTCTGAGGTGATTCTGCCTTGTCCTGCCTTACCCAACACCACTTGTTTGAGGGTGATATCACAGCCTTCACATCCCATAGGCTCAAACTTTACCAGCAGTCTTATTGCCGTGCACAGAGCTGCTTTGCAAGAAATAAGCTTGACCCAGCAGCCCAGCAAAAGTGAGCTCCCCACAAAATCATTCTGAGGCATTCCCACAGCAAGTCACCCTTTAGTTCTGCCTCAGTCCAGGTGGATGGGAAGTTGGAGAGGTTGTTCTCATAGACAGCAAACACACAGCTTTGAAACTTGAGTGCTTATCACTTTTCTTGCCATTTAAAGGATAACTAATGAATAAATTAAAAGGATAATTATTACAGAGTTTCATAGACAAGCAAACTAGTCATTAAGCCTTACAGTAAAATCCTGTTCGTTTACTTAAAGATACCAGAGGGATCTGGTATTTATCACCACTTTATATATTGTCAACCTTGCCTCTATGTTTTCGCAACAGATGTCAATTTACAAATGTTTAATTACTTAAATATGAAACACCCAGAAGGTCCCAGTGTTGTTTTAACTGCTGATAAGTAACAGTAAAAACTTTGTTCTACTAACTTCTTATACAGCCCGGCTGCAGTAGATACGCAGCTATTCTGTTGGCTGGTTATGTAAATGTGCAATATACACCTCGCTTACAATTAGCACATTTACTTGCTTAATAATAATAATTAAAATAAAATCTACCTTTAAAACAAAGACACTGATAACTGGGGACATGGGGAGAATCACTGAATATAAGCACTCTTGTCCCCACTCTGCCAGTAGGACCAGCTTTATAGAAACTATGACTGAAAAAGGCTTGTCCAGCTTGTTCCTACAAGGAATTACCCTTTGAGCCAAAGATTAACACTACCTCTAGATCCAGGGCTTCACAAAGCAGCTTCCGTGCGTTCTTTCTGAAAGCCTCAGTCTTGGGATCACTCCTGACTTCTATTGAGGGCCTGTTTGAATGGTTTTTGATGAAAGTTCGCCACTGCGTGTAAACATCTTTGGCAAGGCTGGCCACGTCGTGATCTGAATGTTTGCGCATCTTATTCACGGTGTGACCTGGAAAACAGCAACAGCTCCTTCAGCTTTGGTACAGAGACCAAATACACCAGCCAAGCTGGTGCTCAAGCAGCCAAACACACTTTTAATTCAGGCAGCGTCAGCGAAACAAGCAAAGCACTGATGCAAAGGTAAATATAAAATAACTAGGAATGAAGACTGAAGTTCTCACTCATTGACTCCTGCAAGTGATTTTGCCTGAGCAATTAGCAAGGAACTGAGTTATACAGCTGAAAATGACTTTGCCACAACACCAAGGTGTGGAGACAATTACATATTACAGACATTTTCTACGCAGATAGTGGATCTGGTGAAAGTATGTAAAATTAGCCAACAAAGAGCACTTTTTTTTTCTTTTAACTCAAATCACCTTTAAGGAAGCAGATGTTGCTGCTATAGTGTTTTAACACACAAACATCACGGTGACACAAACAGAATCTTCCCAATCGACACAGGCTTGCCCGTGCAAAGACACTTTCCTTTGAGAGGAGACAAAAGGGATCTTTTTCCAGCGTGGTATTTCTCTCTGACCAGTAGCGCCGTTGGCCAGAAGATGTCACTGTTAGGCTTCTGTGGATCTTGCAGCAGATCCTCTACTCAGAAAGCCCCCCCTCGCCTTGGAAAAGGAGATGCAATCCGTGCCTTTCCCCTTACTTCTGAGTTGTCATTTGTCACGTTTGGTTCATTCAGGCTTTTCCTGAGACTTTTTCAGTGCCTCCCTGAACGGGCTGGGCTGCAAGAGGCACAGAAGCCTAACAAGTGGCATCTTCCCACTGGCAAAAAAAAGGCCAGCATGACCGTCTGTCACTCCCGGATATTCTGTGCCATGTATGATCTGCAGACAGGAAAGGCAGGGACCATGCAGTCTCACATCACCCCTCCCCCAAATCCCACAGAAAGCAGTCAGGTACAAGCCTGTGCTATCCGCACGGCGCTGCCCTTCTGCTGGGGATTTCTCTGAGTGAGGGTGCAGTAAAGCATCCTCTTATCTTTAAAAAGCTTGGGGGATGGTCTCTTTTGCACCGACAAGCCAAGCAGACACAACAAAGCCTGACGTTCAGGTGAGATCAGAGAAGATGTACCTATTTTTGTTGAAAGCAACACTTCCTTGGAAGGTATTTTCTTCTTCAGCTCCTCCAAAGCTTCGATCAGATTCTCCTTCGGTTGCCCAGGAAGCTCGAGCATAGACTTCCACCTCTTTATGTCTTCCACGACCACAACTCTCTGCAAATGAGAAAAGCATTTAGGAAAGCGGAATGATCTTACAATAATTAAGGACGTTGGCTTCACCCCAGCTACTGGGGTTGCAATCGGTATGTGAATTACTGATTACGGCATGCAGCAGAGCACGGAATACACGCGGCACAGTTACGGGTACTCAGGACAGACAGAAGGGACAAGACGCTTGATCTTGTTATGTCAAACTCAGGGGAAGCGGTAGGGAACAGCCGCTAGAAAGGAATATTTTGGAATTTAAGGATACTGCACTACAAATATCTCAATTGCAAAAGGGGATCCCGGCGTTTCGAGGCGTGTGAGCCGCCGTGGGGGCTGCAGGCCCCCCCCCTCCCCGTCCCCTCACGGGCCGCGACCCGCCCGGGACCTGCCCTGAGGGCCTCGAGCGGGGCCTGCCGCAGGGCCGGGGGCTGCGGCCGGGCGCTGCGGGCGCCCTGCGGGGAGCGGGCCCGCCGCACCACGAAGCGCTCCATGCCGCCGCGCTGCCCTCCCGGAAGCCGCCGTGTAGTTCCGCCGCGCGTCAAGCCCCCTTAGGGTGGCCGGGGCCAAGCCGCCGAGAGGACTACATCTCCCAGCAGGCTGCGCGAGGAGGAGGAGGAGGCGGCGGGGATAATCTCGCGAGAGGCCGGCGGGCTGGTCCCGTCAGCGGGGCGGTGAGGGAGGAGGAAGATGGCGGCGCTGCCCCTCAGCCTGCTCCTGCTGGTGGCCGCCGGCCGCCAGGCCCGGGCCGTGCCCTCTGCCGCCGCCGCCTCGTCCGAGGCTTTCGACTCCGTGCTGGGCAACACGGCGTCCTGCCACCGCGCCTGCCAGCTCACCTACTCCCTGCACACCTACCCCAAGGTACGGGCGGGCCCCGCCGTGTGGTGGCAGCCATAGGTGTGGGGAAGCCTCGGGGCTGCTCCTGCTCGGCCTCCTGGGGGCTCCGGGGGCTGTGCTGCCGGTGAAATCGGTATGGCGGTGCGAGCAGCGGGGCTCAGCCTTGTTTCAGTGTGTTCCCGCTGAAGGTGCGTCAGGCGGGCTCTTGTAAGATAAGAAATGTGTGGCACAGTAAGTGCAGAAGGAAATGCGATGAGGAGTTTATGAGCATCGATATATTCGGTTGTTTTATGTCTAAAATAAACAGAATTTTTATGTAGACAGCATGTGCTTAAATGTCCGTAATGTGACTTTTTTTTCCTCACAAGCCAGGACAAGAAAAAATGCTTTTTTCAGGTTCTGCGTTCTGTGGGTGCGGGGAGGGGTCCCTCTCTTCTCCTCCTGTTCCTAAAGAGGCAGCTGTCATTCGGCTTAGGCTGCTGCATCTTTAACTAGAACAGTGCCAAGGACCCCAAGCCAGGATGCCTGGGTGACACATTTTGAAGGATGAAGCAGAAACGGTGGCCAGGGAGTAGCCTGGCAGAACCTTCAGCCTGTTTGGATTTCCTTGCACAGAATTTCTTCTGTCCCGTGATGAGACAGTGGAATGATATCTAGCGAGAATACAGCTGCCTGCTTCAGAGTTCACTGTTGGTTCAAAGGTTCGTGCAGCTCCGGACCGCTGGTGTGAACATGGAAAAGCTGTTACTGTGGCCTCATCTCCCCTGTTTTGTTTTTCACTGGCAATATATTGCGTTATCAGCTGCAGCTGTATAGCGGTCTGAGCTCTGAATGAGGGGCGTTCTTACACTGGCTTTGAGATTTCACTTGAGGGCAGCAGGAAAATGAAAGTAGTGATAATATGAGGTAACAGGGCTCTGTTCACTTTCACGTGAAACTAAAATTGGCTTTTTTCACACAGCAGCTGATGCTGGTATCTCCACAGAGGGAGGTAGCAGGGAGTTGTGTGGCGTACAGGTAACACTAGATCTGCACGTGTCATATGCTTTGGTACCTCCATGCAATGATAGGGAGGAGAAGGAACTAAATCTGGGAAATTAGGACTAAATGTTATCCTAAAATATTTCCAATTAGTCTTTGGTCTGCTTGTCACAAAGCTATCAGTTGAGTAGAAGGAAATCGGTTGCGTTAACGTTGGAGAATAAGTCAATTTTCACTAAGACTTTTTGTGGAAGACTGCCACAGAAATGTTTTTAAAGCTAGCTTTGGTTGGATATCAAATTATAGAATGTGGTTTTGGCACCAGTGTAACTGTTTGAGCCACCCTGCCTGTGCTGTTAGAGCTGAGTTTTGTTCTGTGTTCTATTTTCCACTTTTCTGCCTTTGAAGCACATGAACCTGTGCTCTCAAACAACGGCCAGTTTGTTCACAATGGGTTATGCGGTAAGGTGTGGTCTGTTTATTTTCGTTAGGTTAATTCAGAGCCTGTGTACCACCTGCAAAGCAACTGGGAGCAATCATGTGAGCGGCTGTGTAGCTGAGAGTTGGGATGGGTCTGATTCCTGACCTGAAGTAGGAGTGCTCAGGTGGAGGAGGCTGGCTGTAACCCTGCAACAGGGGAGAGCATCGGTTGTGGGAAGTGCACACACGTAGTTAACCGTGGTATTGCTACAGAAGACAGTCAGAAGTTAATGTTTTATTTCAACAAATCTGTTGTCCTTCTAACTAGTCTGGTGGATATATTGTAATACGCTGACAAAAAAAATAATTTTTTTTGTCCTCACCTGTTGGGTTCTGTACTGAAGTTGCACGATGGAGGACTGTACTCGTTCCACGGTTGAATGTCAGTAAATCTTTTACAGCGGTATGTCTTATTTTTAAAGCCAACGCTTTTTCAAAACTGCATCGTAACTTCGTTGTGAGTTGTAGGACTGGCATTGCAAAATAGGATTTGCTGTTCCAGGTCTGGCTTACCACAGGATAGAGAGCTCTGTCTGAAATAAATCAATAGCTATGTTACAGCCATAAAGAGCTGTAGCTTGGTTTTATTTCAGGTTAGCCAGACCGCCAGCTTAGCTGACTTCTAGGTCCAGTGAAGGGAGGAAGGACGGTGTTCTAGTGTGGGGCTTTTTATAGCACTTCTAAAAAAAAAAAAAAAAAAAAAAATTGTTTTTTCGCATTTTTTTCTTGAATGGAGGAATGCAATCTTCTCTTGTGCCTTCCCAGGAAGAGGAACTGTACGCGTGCCAGCGAGGCTGCAGACTCTTTTCCATTTGCCAGTTTGTGGATGATGGCATCGATCTGAATCGAACCAAACTGGAATGCGATTCCGGTAAGAATTTGGTACTCCTTTAACATCTCCTTTAACATCCCGTAGCGTGGAGATGCATGGAGGGAAGAGCAGGAACATCATTGAATTGGTGGGATTATTTCAGTTGCTTCTTGGTTTTGTTTAACAACTTCTTGAAGGTTGTGTATAGGATACGAGATCTTCTTGGAGGGTTGTATGTTCTCATCAACTTTCTTCTTCCATGATCCGTAGTGTTACCATTTTCCTGAATTTCTTAGACTTAATCAGTTGTGAATAAGTTACAAGTACTTAAATTCACTTTAAAATTTTTGTCATGGAGAGCAAAAAATGGCTGGAAAAAGAATCCACTCAACACTTTTCCTTTCCTAACTCTGCGCAACATCAGGGCCATGTACAATTCCTAACAAATTTGGTTGTGAAAGTGAATTGTTCAGTTGGAGTAAGAACACAGATTGTAACGTACTGTCTGCTTTGTAACGGGTGGTCTGGGCTAAACCCTCAGGAACAGGTATGTTTTGTTTGAAATAGACCATTAAATACTTCTGACTAATTGTCTGAGATCCGTGTCAGAGCAAAAACCTCATGGTGAAGGTGAAATATGTATACTACAGGCCAAAAAGTACTATTTTTGTGTAGAACTTACCCAGTAAGGCAGCTGGTGAACAGTTTTACTCAGATTAAGTGGGACATAACCACCCAGAGCAGGAAAGCTAGTAGGTCCCCTCTGTATTTCAAATATAATTAGGCACTGACTCAGTGCTCAAAGGAGGCTTTTGTCTTCCCAGTAGCTCATAAAAACCAGAGGGCTAGTGGCTGTCTCAGGGAGCTGATGGAAGGTCTGTAAGTAGAAAGCCTGACGTGCAAAGATGTTAATGTGATACCAAACTGTATTAAATACTCCAGAAATGGGCTAATGCTCAAGTCTGTCATAGACTGTGTATAGCTGTGATACAGCATGTCAGTCTAGTTGTCAAACCATACAAGAAAGAGTGCCATAAAAAGGGTGATGTAGCAATAAAGCACATGTAGAGGTAATTGAACAGTTGCTTACTTTCTGATTTAACTCTCCTTCCTGAGGCTGTTGTCTTTTGCTGGCTTATGTTCTGTAATCTGTTACTCTGGTTGGTACCCTGACTAATTATTCTGTGCTTGGCAAGATGCATCTTGGCTGAGCTGCTCAGTTCTGTCTTTTGATGTCTCTGTGTCTACTAGTTTGGTGGCACTTTTGCCATGGAATTGCTGTTCAGGTGCTGTGAGCTGCGTACTCCAATGTTTAGCTGCGGAGGCCGTGCTTATTGCCAGCGTTCTGGCCTTTGGTGGTGCGTTTGTTCCTGTGGGAAAATTCAGAAAGCTGCTGTCTGTGTCGCTGCTCGGTTTGAGTCTTTAGTTCAAGCAGTGCTGCAGCATTGTCCACCTCAACTCTAGTATTTTGTGAAAGAGCTGTGCCCGTAGGTTGTCTGCCTGGTTTCTCCGTGTATAAATGGGAATAATTTCAATTTCTTGGTCTTCATGATCTCTGGTGAACAATAACTAGAAGATGCCTATAAAATGAAGAATTGGCTTCGTTTTTTGTTTAAAAATAAATAGTAATATTTTCAACACAGTTTTCGAAGGAGAATGCTCCTTCCGTTTTCCTGTGGTACCTGGACTTCTGCTGTTACCTCTAAGGGATTTAGTCAACCTAGGCTTCCTCTATTCTTTTAGTATCCCAGCTCTGTTCGCTGAGGTTAAAATATATGTATTTATTTCATGTGGTCTGTACATGAAAAAATACAGTGGTAGGAAGAGGATCAATGAAAAGTTGCAACCCTGAGTTTGTCCAGAATAACATTTCTGATCAGCTGCTCTGACTGCGTTCGGTTTTCAGATGTCGTGTGTGTCAGCTCTGATTCCATAACCTTCGTTAGACCTCACAGCAAACGCTAACCGTGGAATGATTGCCACGTCTTTCCCTACAGCTAGGATTGTCAGTCTTTTAACTGCTGCTTTGCTTCTGATCCAACTTATGCTGAAAATGTTTTCGTAACTAAAATGCAGAATTTATCTTCTCATTTGGGGAACTTCTTCCTTGCAGCTTGTACTGAGGCATACTCCCAATCTGATGAACAATATGCTTGCCATCTTGGATGCCAGAACCAATTGCCATTTGCTGAGTTAAGGCAAGAGCAAGTAAGTAGATGACATGTTTTTCAAATACCACCTACTTGTTTTCTGTTCAGCATGTCTTCTCTTTTTTAAACTTCTTCAAACGGAAGACAGATCTTCCGAAGGACTGAAATACAGACATGGGGCTGGGGGTGAGCATGAACATGACTTCTGGCCTTTTCATATAAAAACAAACGGAAAACCGGCTAATGTATTTGCAGTTAATGTCCCTGATGCCAAGAATTCATCTCCTCTTTCCTCTGACACTGGTGAGATCGTTCTGGAGTGACATGATGGACTCAGCTCAGAGCTTCATAACATCCTCGTGGACTTTCTACCTTCAAGCAGATGATGGAAAAATTGTCATATTCCAGGTGCTTGTCTTTTTTCATTAGGATTAAGGTGTCCTAGCTACCAAAAATATAATTCTGCTCCTTCCAGTCTTAGGGGAAAAAAAAAAAAAAAAAAACAGAGCACTGTCAGAAGTGTTTAGTTTTCAATAGTATTTCGCCACCTTCAGTGCTGGTACAAGGAAAAAAAAATGTGAATGGTGTATGTCTTAAGGTTAACTTCCCTAATAATTTTGAAAATGTGTATGATCAAAATTAATGGGAGCTTGCTAGCAGGATCTCCTAACCCCTGATTCTGTTTTAGTCAAAGCCAGAAGTACAGTATGTTCCACAACTCGAACAGGAAACTGGAGACGCGAGAGGATCTTTATCGCTGAGTAAAACAGCCGGTAAGTTGTTCCTTGTGATTTGGAAGAGCAAATGCAAATGTTCCATGTCATGCAAAGAGAGAAAGAAAAAAAAGAAATTGCAGGTGGCACATGAAAGCAAATGTTTAGAAAGCTAAAATATAATTGGGACGTATACTGTATGATGCACCCTTAGCAAAGTCTGTGGTAGAAACCAGACTGCTGGAAATAGAAACATGCAAGCTAGGGCCATTTTAAAAGCTTCCTTTTATGTTCTCTGCATCGACAAACTGTATAAAGTTTGGGGCTTCTCCCACTTTTATTGCTTTTCTGACAGCTGTTTCTGCTGATCTGTTTCAGCAGACCTACGCCCAGGAAGTTCGCAGATGTACCGAGGGCTTTTTGAAGAGCACGGAAGCGACAGCCTTTTCAAGTGTCTTTCCATGTATGTATGTCGTGTACCGTACCTCGTACGGAGCGTAGTGGTGGCACTGTTGCAGTGTCTCAGCGCTGCGAGTCTGTTGCTTCAGGATGCCCAGCAGTTGTATTTGTGTATCTGACCTTCTGTTATCGCTACCTTCTGTGCTAGCCCAATGTTATTTGTGAGCTGGTCTGCCAACTTTGATCCTCTTTCACATTTCAGTTGATCAGAATGTTGATGATTTCCTATGCTTTGAGTGTGGAACATAATGCTGACTGTTTCCTAAACTTTTTTTTTTGAGTATGTTCTGCAAACTGCTTAATCAGTTCTGTGTTTTGCCTGTTCTTTACCTCTGATAATGTTTTAGGGCAAAGCACTTTTATTTTGTTTTGGGATTTTCTGATATGAAAGACACTGTTGTGTCTCATGTCTAGGCTGAAAATGCCCACTGTATCTTTAAGCTTTGCTGAAGATCTGTGTTGGTTCTTTCTTCCCTTACTCACTGATGACTTTTTCCTTTAAAGTTTAGATACGAAGGATCAGTGAACTGCACCTCTTGAAATTGTGAGTGGGAGGATGCTTAGGGCCCGATAAACAGAATCCAACAAGTCTCAGTGTCTTTTAAGTCAGATACTAAATAGGTGTTGGAGGCTAAACTGTATACCCAGAAGTCTGAAGGAGACTAGTGAATCCATAGGACATACGGTCAAAATTGAGCAGAACTTTTTAGGTCCATACTTTGATATTCAGTATATCAAATCTAGTAACGTTCTTTTCGTTACAGAAATTCCAGTTGGATCTTAACCACTACACTTGTCCTGTCAGTGTTGGTGCTGCTCTGGATTTGTTGTGCAACAGTAGCTACAGCTGTGGAGCAGTATGTTCCATCTGAGGTAACCCTACCTTACAATTTAAAATACTTTGAATTTATTCATGATATTGCTTTTACGTTACAGCTTTCTACAGGCCGATAAACATATATGGGGGAGGGATCAGTTGGAAAAAGTTCATTTTGCAGATGTGGTTAGCAAACAGATTTTGTTGATTATATGATGATTTTATATCTGAACAATTTTTACTTGCTCCTGTGGCCAATAGGTTCTCTGAGCCTTACTCAGTAGGACCAGGTGCGATGTCTTTTGGCTTGTAGCCCTGCCCTCTTAACTTTTAGGTGGCTTTTAACTGGAAAGCAGCCTCTGTTTGTTTCTCTGCTGAGGGTTGGATGGTGTGGGTGGAACCCAGTATGGCTGTTGTTCAGGAGGATCACCAGTGAGAACAGAAGTCACCACAGACTCTGATCAGAGGGGAACCAGCTGAGCTAGCATACCTAGTGTCCAGAGAGATAACTGTGCTTCTGAAATAAGCAAGACTTGCAGTATTTGCAAACTAAAGAGGCTGGTACACAAGCACTACATCTGCTATTATTCTGGCAGATTTAATACGTTTATTTGCACTCAAATATAGTTTGTCATGAATTTCAGCTGATGCAGAAAGTCTGGGCTAACTTCTGTTGAAGGGCTGCAGACATCAAAACCAAGAATGTAGTTGCATAACGAAATGCATTTTATTCACAGTATCAAGAGTCCTTGTCTAAAAGTAATCTGTTTAAATATTTCAGAAGCTGAGCATCTACGGAGATCTGGAATACATGAATGAACAAAAACTGAGCAGATATCCATCCTCTGCGCTTGTTGTGGTTAGATGCAAGACCGAGGAACACGAAGAAGCAGGACCTCTTCCTACAAAAGTTAATCTGGCTCAATCAGCAATTTAAATAAGCCTCCATTGGAATGAACAGACTAATTCTAACAGTGCTAGAAACTCCTGATTGTTTGTGGTGGTTCTTCAGATAAGAAGTTTAGCAGCCAGTCTTTAAATGCAAATAAAGTTACAGAATCAACAAATGTCATGGGATTTTGTTTTCAGGTAGTAGTGAAGATTCAGACACCTTGAATTTGTTTCCAGACATGATCACTTTCCACTGGTGTTTGCTATGTGTCTTGCTTACAAAAGCTGTAAGCATGCTTTCCATACTTCTGCCACGACACTTTCAAACTTATTTGTGTGTTCTAGGATGTAACGTGTACATTCAGAGTTAGCTTTGTAAAGGTATAAGAAATTTTAAGTGGGCAGGAGATGCCTTTTTAGTGTTGCACTTTCTGTTGTAGTTAAGAGAAAATATTATAAAATTATCTGCTGATTTTTTTTGTACTTGTTAATGTCCATGCACAAACAACCCTTTCTGCAAAAATAAATATATTTTTTCTACAGTGTGGCTATATCCACGATGGAAAGCATTTGTGAGGTACTGTAGGCTAGAACTCAGTTTGTGAAAGATGGAAACTGCTAAAACTTGTGGACATATCCTTTCACACACAACACATGGTCAATTATTTTGTCAAACTTTATCCTTTATGTCTTAAATTGCTTGTAAAGTTAGAGCCTGTGTTTTCTGAAGAAAATCTGCTTTCCACTCTTGATTAACTACTCTAGTCTTGTAACTTCATTTACAGAAACAAGTTGATTCCTGAGAAATGAGAACAGACAAATAAAAATGACTGTATAGAAAATGTTGCCTACATAGCTTTTTGCTACGGTTGATTATTGACTACGGTATGCTCAGCACGAAAGCCTGTCTGTAGCATTCCTCTCATGGGCAGGGTGACCTGATTTTGCTATGTGATTCACTAACACGACAACTAACAGTGTCCCTCATGTCTCTAATACGTTTTTGCTGTTCTTTTCTTTGAGATTACTATCGCTAGCTCCCTTAGTATTCACAATTTGTGGATGTGTGATTTGTTTAAAGGTCTGTTTGTAAGTATTTGAGAACTGGCTAGAACGCATGGTCTCCAACTCATAGTGTTGTGTTGATTATACAGAACTCCTGTAAAGGTTTAAAAGCAGAAAAAGAATTTCTCCAGGTTCTGAATTTGGTGGAAATGGTTGATATTCTGGAGAATACAATATGTTGTTCCCTTTCTGTTACAACTGGTTCAATAGCCTGATCTGGCTGTGATGCTGATGGTTGTGTAACTGCAGATGATGCAGCCTTGCAGGGGCCATTAAGCAGGAATGTGCATTGTTGCCTATACAGCACTGCTGGAAACCGCTGCCTAGATGCACTCAAGCAGATTTTCCCTCAATGAGGCTTAAGAGCACTGAGAGGTTTGTTTTAAGCAGGCTTGTATCAACGTACAGAAATTGTAAGCTGAAGTTTTAAATTACTGGTACCTCTTGATGTTAAATTTTTCTTCAGTGAGCAGTGTTGTGAACCAGAAATCAGTGTCAGCAGCCATTGGCGTGTACCTGTGTGTGGGTGGCATTAATGCAAAGGCCTCAGACTTGACTGTCGTGAAAATCAGTTGTGATGTTTTCAGAACACTGTTACTGGCGTAACAGCGGTGGGAAATCCCTTTCTATGCAGTACTGCAGTTGGGACCTGCACTCCTGCTCACGTAGTGCAAACCTCAGTACACAGCCCTGCTCCAGCACAGAATGGCGTTGTTCTGCGTCCGGCACTATCAGATGTGACGTATGCAAACGGGTGTTCAGAAATCTGTACGTATGGGCTCAGTGATTGCCCTATTCTTAGCACTACATTGTTCTGGATTGCCTTTCCAGAAGAGACTTTAGCAATCCCATTTTTTGTAACTGAATAAGTAACATGTAGATGTTTGAGTCTGTTACAGTATTTTACTTTCCTGTTACGTGTAGTTGCAGAGCGAGTGTTACAGCTTCAGGAAAACACGGCTATTGGCGTGTTTTAAATGTGTACAGTACGGCCTCTGTTATGTTGACTTTATTTCATGAATGTGAAACTTTCTTTTTCTGTTCCAAAATGTCTGACTTTATTGCTTACATTCCTAGGTTTGACTTAAACAACTTCTGCTTTTATTTGGCATTGTATCTGCCTATGCATCTACAACAAAGGGAGAAAACTACAAATGGATCAAATAAAGTTTTACGTGTTTTGTCTCTTGTTCACTGTTTAATAACGACACCTCAGCTAAGTAATGTGTGCAGTGAAGCCGGTGATTCAGTTAGGTCACAGGAAACTGTGTGCCTGTAGCAATCTGTCACTTGGCACTACTGTTTCCAAGGTAAGCCAGAGCCTAAAGAACTCGTTAAGCGCTGTGCTTGTAAGCTCGTGTCAAAGCAGCTTTCTTTAGTAAAATTGGATACTGCCTAGGCTGCGAGAATTGAACTTGTTTCTCAAGATTTCTAGTTTAAGTGGAGTACTTAAACTATCTTGGCATTTGACTTTGCAAAATGGCTTCTCCTACTCATTTTTTTTTTTAAAACGTTTAGCTTCCTGACATCTTCATTTTCAGAGGCTGCAATTTGGGTTTGATCTCTGCCCAAGACCACCATTTAAATGAAGGGCCTTAAATTGTTGAAATTGCAGAAGGAAAGCATTTTATATTCTCTTTAGGCATGCGTTCAATTGAACTTGGAACAGATTTTAAATAGAGTCATCCTGACTTCAGTAAGGCATCTCTCAAGCGTGTGCGATTCACCGCTGGCAGAAGCAGCCGTGGCACTTCTGTGTGAGTTTTAGGGTTTTTGTTTTGGGTGATAGAATTTGCGAAGGTCTCACGTGTCTCACATCATTCTCAATATATTCATCTTTATTTCCTTTTCAATACTCTGGCAAGTGTTTTGTGCTTCAGAAGGCTTGCTTGTGTGTGTTACCTCTTTCTCATCAAGTCTTTCTTTTTTGGGGGGGAGGGGGCTGGTGATCTGATGGGGTGTAACTGATCTGAAACTGACTACCTGCTTGGTTACAGCTGAGCTTGATAATCTTGCTGTAGGAAACAGTGGTAGATGACAGTTCTTATGGACATTTGTCTCTAAGAATTGTTTTACTCTACATATTAAATGTTTTTGTTAAGGATTGGTTTGTGGGATGCGCATAGAGAGTCTGCTTGACCTGGTACATGGGACTCTTACCAAGCTCACTATCACCTAAAGCTTTTTGAAGGTTCAAAATGCTCATTCTTTAGCAAGCCTGATTAGAAACTTAAACGTCCCCTTTAAAAAGCAGAGGATCTGGAATTTGATACACAGGTTTTAACCCTTAGTCTCATTCTTCCATGGTGTGGTGAGTGCCTAGAGTCACGGACTGTGCTAGTCGGGGTTTGGTGTTCTCACCCCAAATTCCTCTCCAACCAGGAGAGCTTTCTGGCACAAAGTTTAACCATGATACATTTCTGGGAGAAGCTTCTGCTTTGGACAAACAGGTGTTGCCATGCTGAAGGAGGAAGGCTTATTTAACTCGGGCTGGTCTGCGAGCAGGTGAGCGCAGGGCTGGCACGTGCTGTTGCCAAGAAGCCAATAACTCAAGGCAATCACGAGTGAGTTGTGTGCTTGGGGAGGGAGAGGGAAGTAGCAATAGTCATTCCTCTGTTATCGGGCATTATTTGTTGTTTTGCATCAGTTCACTTGGTGAAACTGTCTTGGGGACAGCTTTTAGGAAATACAGCTGCCACTACACTTCTCCAAGCCCTGGTTAACTGGTTCTTAGGAGGGAGAATCCTGCGGGGTGGAAACAATTTGGAGGTGCTTGAGTTCTGGGGACCCTCCTGCAAGCAAGAGGAATGTGGGCTCACAGCATTTTGTCCTTGAAATCGCAAATCCACTCTGTGTGCGGTGTTGAAGCCTGCAGCCAATTCAGAAGCTGCAATCTATTTCATGTTAAGGTTTACTGCAGGCCTGGAGATTCACGTACGCAAGTAAAAGAGGACCCGGGAGGATTTGCTCTGCCTGTGCTCATGGCCCAAGCGAGGAAGCTGTACCAGGCGGCTGTATCCTGCGCAGTTCTGCCAAGACCTGATCATCTTGGAGGAGTCTGGGCTAATGCCAGAGGCCAGTGTGTCAGCCTTGTTTTAGGAAAGAGGTGGGGAAAAGAATTTTGGGTGAAGGTGATCTGACTCCCTTTCCTCAGGCCTTTTCAACTCCTGTCCTCTGGTTCCTGGCTGGCACCAAGGTAAATGGAAGCTGCGTCAGCTGGGGGGTGAGCGTTCGTCTTCTACACGTGTCAGGAGCAGCAGTGGGGTTGTTGGCATCAGAAGTCTCTGTGTCCCTTATCAGCTGGGAGGAATGAGAAGCAAGCTGCAAACCCTGCTTCTGACCAGAGCAAGTGCTCAGCCTGTCTTCCCTGGCCTCTGCTGCACACGTGCCCGAGCAGCACTGCGCTCCTTGCTTTCCTCCCTCTGTTGCGTTTTGTATCCTGGTAACATTGCTCACGTTAGAGCCGGTGTATGCTGGTAACATGGCTGAGTTTTGGGGTGCAGAGAGGTCCCTGTGGTCCGCTGAGCTGTTGTGAAGACACTAGCTCCAGGAGGAATGAACAAAACTCATCCCCAGGTACGGTCCTGCACTCTGGAAAAATCTGATGTGCGACTGCTTCCTAAAATACACTTGTTCTCGATAACGTTGTTTGTCTAACTTCTCTATCAGTGGCTTCTGAGTTTCCTAGTCATGTCTACTTTACCTGCTTTGATACAAAAGGGTATCAAGTCCAGCACTTGATATCAATACTTCTGTATTGTGTTAGCGCTTGATGTAGAAATGAGAAACGGAGATTTGAAAGGTAATCTGACCGCTTTGTGAGCCAAATCTGGGTCAGGTTTCCACTGAGGCAATTTTTGTTTGTATGTAAAATATTTATTGCCACGTCTATCCATATTTACATATTAATTCCTGGGTAAGATGGTAGAAGAACTAGAAAAGCATATGTTGCATGGTTATCATGTGCCACTTCTGTAAGCAGTGTTTTGTTCCTTTACTTCTAGAGGAATGGTGATGTAGCTCCTTTTGATCCAGCAAAGTCCTTCTCTGAAGAAAGAGGTAACAAATGTAATGCCAAGCTTAACATTTTTGTTATTGAACTGTAAATCAACTGAAACTATCTAGGCAGCGTAAAATACAGGCAGTATTTATGATCTGTTGAGACTGATATTTTTCCCCCCTCTGTAGTGAAACATCCAGACTATAAAATTAATAGACTTCAGCTGCTTTTTGTTGGCCTGGCGTTGGCAATCTTATGGCACAGTAACATGATATGTAATATTCCTCTGTTGCAGATGAGGCTTATAACTATTTCTGTAGGCTTTCTATATGTTTTAAGCTTCAGCAAATTTTGTCCACATTAAGAAAGAGAAGGTGAGATCACGTACAATCAACAGTAAACCTGCAGATTGGCTTGAAACAGCATTTTCTCACTGCCTTTATTTTATACTCATGTCTGTTCGGTCAAAGGCATTGTCTTGTAGACACAGGCACCCTGTAATTCACCACTTATCTTTTAAACTGAGATGTTCTGCCTTTGATTCCTGCTCATGCCTGACGGAGGAGTTGGTTACTGCAGCCTGGATCCCTTTGTGGCTGAGCAAGGGGTGTGTCTTTGCCTTCCTACGACACACAGCAATTGAGTGAGTGTGAGGCACAGCTAAGAAATCCTAACTTTTTCATCAAGGCTCTTTATGTTCAGAAACACCAAAATCCAGTTATTCACGCAGGGTTGTCTTAAGTGAACAGTTACGCAAGCGTGTGTGTTTCTCAGATGACCACGTTCATTTTTTCCTGTCTGTCTGGGAATACAGAGGAATCCCAGAGAAGTTAGCGCTGGGTTTAGACACACAGCACAGGCGTTGCCAAGGTCGAGGCAGCTGGTCAGCTTGTACGTGTGCTGCTCTGTGTTGCAATGGCTGTGGTTTTGGCCTTTAACTTCCTGATTTTGCTTGATTTATGTCGGTAACCTTCTGAAGGCTGGGCTCCCTGGAAGGCTGCAGCCTGTTGTATCCTGCAATGTCTTTGGGGAGGGAAAGGGGCTGCTTGTCGGCCAGTTCTCACCATTTCGAGCTGATAATTCACCCTTGGGTGATGGAAGTGCCTGAGCCCAGGTATTAAAACTCAACTGCTGATGTGGCAGAGGAGAGTCTCACCCACACCTCAGCAGCTCCCCACCAGCCCAGGAGCCCCCCTGGCTCCCCCAGCCCCTCACCTCTCTCCTTTGCCTCCCAACAGGCTGCTGCCGGCCGCGTGGGGCCTGCCTGCGCTGCCCGCCGAGATGTGTCTGTGTCACCGTGCTGGTGCTGCTCCTCCTGGCTGCCACGGCGGCCATCGTGGGCCTGGCAGTGGCGCTGGGGCTCCCACCACGCTCCCCAGGTCAGTCCCATGAGTGTCGTCGTTGGCCCCATGGCGGAGGAGGAAAGCGGTGCTGAGGGGAACGGTGGTGGGGAGAAGGAAAGGGGCTGAGAGGGGTGGCCGTGAGCTGTTCCTTGGCTGTGGAAACTCCGGGTGGCACAACTTCAAGCTGCTGGCACCCACCATGAGGACACTGGAGATTGGTCCTGGGCCCTGGTTATTTCCAGATGACAAATAAATTTCTGAATTCCCCCATTTGATTCTGAAATCATCTCCTTGATTTGCTCCCCATACCATCTGTGAGCATGAGACTGTCAGAAAATAGCGTCTCTTGCTTGCCCTTCAGCGAACCGCCTCTGTGCAGCCTCCAATAACCGGACAGGCTTCTTGTGTGACGACGGAGTGACTTGCATCCCAGCCAGCCAGGTCTGTGACGGAACCGCCAACTGCAGAGACGGAGAGGATGAGCAGGAGAAACTCTGTGGTGAGCAGTTTTGTTGAGATCTTCCCACCCTGCTCTTCCTGCTGTGCTCTGAAGACCTGTCTCACCAACTGGGCCATAAATTAACCGCTTCTTTAGCTGCCTGTCCCTGTTTCAGCAGGCACAGCTGTGCCCCAAGAGCTCAGCACGGGCTCTGTCTCTGCCCTTGCAGGCGACCTGCCCCGCAGCCTCCCGGCCTACCTGGTTTTCCGCTGCGGTAACCCTGCGCACTGGGTCTATGCCGACAAGAGGTGCAACGGGATGAACGACTGCGGGGACTGCTCCGACGAGATGGGGAGCTGTAAGTCTGCCTTCTGGCTACCGTTAGCAAAGGGCCTGGTCTGATGATAGATCGAAGAGGTTTTCCAGGAGTGGTGCTTACTGCTGCTGCTGGGAACGCTTGGAGGCTTGTGTCCTCCTCTGAGACACAAAATGGCTGGGCTAGGTCATGAGAACTACGTGGGTTCCCCCACGTCAGCTGCCAAAGACCAGAGGCAGCCATGAGGGGAGAGACTCCATGCTTTGAAGGCCCTTTCCAGCCTGAATGGTTCTATGGCTCTATGGACGTGGCTCTAAAGGACACAGTGTAGTGATGGGACTTGGTAGGTCAGGTTGATGGTTGGAGTTGACAGTCTTTAAGGTCTTTCCCAACCTAAATGATATGATGATTCTTTGCTCCAGCCCCAAAAGTTGTTCCTTCGCTGTGACTTGCTGAGCATGGAGCAGTTCCATCTTGATGCATAGCTGTAGGCAGTAGCAATCATTCAAAACTGGCCTTTGGTCCTTGGTCAGGAGTCAGGTATGTCCTGAAGACCAAGGGGGACTGAGCGTGCCTCTGTGACCTAAATCCACCTCTGCTCAAAAATGAGCAGCAGCTTTCTTCCTAAATCACCCCTGAGGTTTTGAACCTCCAGTGAGACCTGTCTGCAACACCAGTTTTGTCTCGGGTAGCCTGCTAACCAAGTGAATTACAGCTGGCCGTTCCTCTCAGGATGGCATCTCTGCCATGAAGGTCATAAAAATGTCTCTTTGGTGGGTTCACAGACGGGGTCATAACTGGTGGCTTTTCAGTAGCTGCCAGCATTAGGAAGGAGGCTCCTGGTGAGAGCAGCAGCAGCATTTCTGTTCCTGGTTTCTCACCCCCACAGTGGCCACCTGCCCTCCGTGCGGGTCAGCGTGGTGGAGCTGCAGCCCCGTGTTCTACGAGTACTGCGCCTGCGTGCCCAGGTCGCTGTGCCGCGACGGCGTCCAGCATTGCACCAGCTGGTCCGACGAGTACCTCTGCACACCGTGAAGCCTCAGCACCGGGAAACGCTGGACGTGGCGGGGTGCTTCCTGCACTGTCACCTCCCATGCTGCTGTCCTCCTGCTCTGGAAGCTCTGGCCTGAGCAGCCCCGATCAGCAGCGTGAGGGGACAGGAGCGCCGTGCTTCTAGCTTGTGGCCACCGTCTGTGGGACACTTTCATGGGTCCTCCTGAGCGCTTCCCTCTGACACATCTTCACGTTCCTGATGTCCGTGGGCAGGAGAAGGTGGTGCTGGTGTGTAAAGCACGTCTGCGGGTTGTTTCAGCAGCTGCTTTGAAGGCTCTGCGCTGACGCAGCTGGGATGCTTCCTGTGGGGCCTGGTGCTGGGGTGACACGTCTGGGGAGCCACCATCCGGGCCACCTCCTGCGCTGCGTTCAAACCATGAAGGTCAGCGTGGAGAGAGTAATGGTGAGGGAACTGCGGTGGATATGTTAGGGTTTGTGGGGAAAAATCAGTGTTCCTGTGGCGGTGTAGCTGTCCTTCCAACCAGCCTGGGCACTCGTGGGGGACCAGGGCACATCCAAAGTGTGTTTGTCTTGGGGCTGTGTGGTTTTGGAGTGGCAGCTCCACAAGTAGCCACTGGGCTGGGATGCATTGCACTGCGTTCGGTTAGCAAGGAATAAAGGTGTGTGGAGGGATCCATGGCAGCCTTGGCGTTGGGCAGAAGAAAACCAAGAGCTGCAGCCACTGCCGGGCGGCTGTGGGATGACTCGGGATCTGCTCGCTGCTCGGTTCGCTCCTCTGCCAGCCAGGCCTTCAAAGCAGGCCGCAGGATAGCGATGTGGATGTGCCATTGAGATTTAAGAAAGCTGTGTTCCTTCTCTGCTGCTTTGAAAAGACAATCTCATCTGTGTCTGAAACACTGAATCTGAGGAAAACATGGATTTACTGTGAGTGTTCCTACTGTTCTAGGCCCAAAATAAACATCAGGCACTGTTCTCCCCACCGCCATCCCAGGTCACATATCTTTAAAAATAAAACCCAGTCCACTCATTTCCTCTCTCTCCTGTGATCTGTAACTCGGCAGCTCGCCATGGCTGGTATAAATGGTGAATGTTTGTTCTAATTCGTAGCTGGGATACAGCCATAGATCTGACAGATCTTTTAAAATAGCTTCGCTGTGTTCTGACTCACGCTTTACCTAGAATGAGATGGCAAAATTCTGCATAATGGAAGAGGTACCATGGAAATTTTTAGAGCTGTATTTAATAACCCCTCCTTTTCCATGCCAGGCTAGGACGGATGCCTTGCTTTTGCCATGTCTGTAAAGCATCACCTCAGTGCTACAGCTCAGAGGAGTGACTGAGAGTTTTTTAGATAAACATTTCTCACTTTCAAGCTTCCAGCCTCAGTCAAAACATGAAATAGAGATGCACGTTTTTACCAGAAAATCACAGGCATCTAACATTTCAACAGGGCTGATTTGGGGTCAGTAAATCCTGGTTTGTTGTAGTTGCTGTGCTTCTCTTATTACGCCAAAGCATTTCCAGGGGCAATCTACAAGGAAGTTCTGCAGCACTTCCTCAGAAGAGCTCAAGGAGGGGTGGTTCGGGGGCAGCTCCCTCTCTTCTGGGGAAGAGTTGCTTTGTGATCCAGCTTGGGTTCAGCCACCGGCTGTTTGCCTTCTTCGTGGGCTTTGAAACCTTCATGCTCAGCATTGAGACCGGCAAATACGGTTAGTAAGAAACTTGTTCTGCATTAAAAATAGTGGGACAGCCATGACTTTCTGCAGCCTCTCACATTTGCTGTGGGTGGGAAGAGGACGCTGGTTAGGCTGGGCCATGTGGCAATTGCAGGATTCCCCCGGTCCTGTATTTGTCAGTCATTGCAGCAGCTCCCCTGTCAGTGGAGGACTTGTGCCTCAGAGCTCTAAACAGAGATTAGGGGTTGAGTACAGAGTGGTAACGTGCCTAAGTCATCTCAGGATAAAATTTACACAACGGTGTGTTTAAAAGAGGAAGTCTGCTGGTCAGCATGAAGAGCTAAGAAAAGGACTAATTTTACCAGGGGTGGAGAACGTAAAAAGCACAGTGCTCTAAAACGCCTCTTTAGAAAAGCGGAGCTATACCGTGTTATTTTTCTGACACTCCTGTGACCTGGGCAGGCCGTTCATGCCAAATCACAATGCGCCTATTTTCTGTCTCTTGGTGTCAGCTCCCAGCTGCTTTACTGATGTGAAAGAGAGTACACAATGCTCTGAGGCTGGCCTCTGCATGCTCAGGTTAGCAGATCTCACAGTCGCAGAAGAGCTAGCAGAAGAAATCCATGTTGGCTGCTGAACCGAAAGCCAGCTGCAGGAGGAGGCTTGTGCTTGTGTGTCACAGCCTTCTTCCTCCCTGGTAGCGGTTCTGCTAAGTCACTGTTTGTGCCATTATTTGTCTCAGAAGAGGGCTGATGTAGTCTTCAGTGGAAGCTATAAATAGCGTAGTTTCTGGGAAAAAATGTAGGGCTTGAATGCAAGTATGCTTGTTTTGTTTGTTTGTAGTCCTTGTTGAAGAAACTTCAGCAATAAAGAAACAAAGAGAGGCAGGGTCTTCCCTGTCATCTCTACACATTTCTGAGGTGAAGTTCCCTTTCTTGGCATCTTTGTGATTTCCAAGGATGGGCTGCTTTCCTCGTTACTGAATTGTGACAAACACTGAAAGGAAGATACCCAAAAAAAGCACTAGCAGAAGAAACCTGTCCTAAGTTCTTGGCCTTGAAGGGCACAACGATGGTCTCAGGGCCCAGCTCATGGGCACTGTGCACCTCAGACAGTTTTGATTGAATTCCAGTCCTGTTTTAATGATAAACAAACCTGTGGTGTTACAGCTGTACTCCTGGCTTCAGAAAGACCAAAACAGAATGATTGTGAGTATCTATGCCTTTTGTAGCAAGCGTGTACTGTTCAGTGAACACTTCCCTGAATGTTTTAGATGAAATGCAGTTAGCGTACAGCAAGCTTGCACACACACTGAGAAGCGGCTTTAAAGCACAAAGCGCAGGCAGGATTTGCTTGTAAGGCAAGGCATATTACAGCCGTAGAGTTTAATCTCTGCAGTAACCCAGTTTCAGCTTTCATTTCCTGGGTTAAAAGGAAGGAGATAGGGGACTTCTGTTCTTTGAATTTGTGCGATGTTACCGAGGGGTTTCTGTCTCTCTGCTTCCCTCCCTCCCCCAGGCCCGTACTTATCCTGTTTGCTTCCTCCCTTTGTCAGAGCTCTATCAGCACAGCCTCTGCTTTTACAGGCTGAGGCTTCTGTACTAGCAGCACTGTTAAAGGCCCACTGCACTTGACAAGCACAGCGCAGCTTTACTTCCAATAAGTTGCAATCATTATTAGTCTTTGGCTCCTGAGGAGACAAAAGATGAGAAGGGACAGGACCAGTATTTTTGTGAACGATATCTACGTCAGAAGATTTAGTTAAGGATGACAACAAAAACTTTATTTGAAAAAAATTATGTATTGAAAATATACAGTAGTAACATCACCCTCCTCCTGGACTCTAGCCTTCCCCTCCCCAAGCCTACGATAACACAACCATATCACAGCAACCAGCTTTAACAATACTGGTCTGCTTTGTTACTCCCTCTGAACGCGTCTAAAATCCGTTGTCAGCAAAAAAACAACAAACAAAAGACTCGTTTCTTTCTGACTCAGTAGGTATTTAACAAATCCCAGTCCTCCACTGTGAGGCACAGATGCTTCTGTTTGGAAGTCCTTTCTCTCTCTTGTTCAGCCAAAGCTCTTTTTTTATTGTTCTTTGATTCATGGCTGCCTGCAACCTCCTTTTTCAAAGGTGAATGGCAATTTTGAACCTTTTCCTTATAAAACTGCAAGTTTCCAGATGCTTTGGTTTCGGTCTCCACCAACTTGCATTTGACTGCTTCCTCTATTCTGCGTGTCTTGCCATCTACAGGGGGGAAAACAAAAAGTTCAGAGTTGGGGAAAAACAGAATAATGACTTAAAATGCACACGTGTGTTGCAAACTGTTTTGGCCAAGCAAACCTGGAAATACTGTCTGTTTTGCTGAAACATACATAGGGGAAATGAACAATTTTGGACTCAGGATTTTAAGGAGAAAACTCAGTTATCAGATGTTGCCCTAAGCCTGTCGTCATGCTGAATTTTAAGAAAGTTATCCAGCAGTCTAACAAATACGTAAAAAAAAAAACACAAAAAACCTCCCACCACATTGTAAAGCAGTTGCGCAAATGGCTGAAATTGCACATCTGAGATGCTATTTGTACTACAAAAATGCATGAAAATATTCCTCCTAGATAACAATTAAATAATGTGGTCTCTATTCAATTACGTACAGAAGTGTTGAGCTGCTGTTCTGGATCTCAAGTCTTCTTGTGGCTTGACAGCCTCCATAACTGCCTGCTCCCACTGCAAGACCGTCTGAAAGAAGATTTGAGGGAGTTAAAAATATTTCTTGTAAAGTTTACAGAAACGTCAACAGAAACAACTCTATCCCTTATTATTTCCTATCCAGTGATCTAATACCTCATAGGTATTATATGAGAACCATTTCTAGAAAGTAAAATAGACTTAAAAACCCATACCTGCTCTGCCCATCCCTCTGTTTTGCAGTTACTATGATCAAATTCTTTCAGAGGCACTTCTGAGTGAACCAAGCCTATCTGCATTTGGATTCGTTTAATGACGGCATTAACATCCTAGTGAAAAGGGAAATAAAGAAGTCAGAGGGAAAGAACATTTGGTTATACTTGTCCATTAAACTTAGAAGCTCTTTTACCTTGAGACCTGTCCCAGAAATATCCAAACAGTTCAACTTCTTGAAACAAAGAAGGTATCCAATTCCCACATCTGTGATTTTAGGGTTACCTGTAAGGTCAGGTAAAGTTAGTTAAGTTGCAAGATGTGGAAGAAGATAGTCAGAATACCAAGAAATTATTTGTTCCAAAAGCTAATACTCGAACAAGGGATGTTTTGGCCTGTTTTTTTGTAGGATGACTCATGTTTGGAAATTGAGCCAAATGTGGTATTTTTCCTCTAATGGTCAAAATATGAGTTTTACAATATTAATTCCCATACTATTAAAGATATTTATGTAAGTAGCAAGTAGCTGAGACTTACAGGTAGGACCTGCACCTTGTGGAAAGTTGGTGGTCAAACCTGGGGCTGGGTACTAGGCTCACAGGAATTGTAAAATTATTTGTATCCCTTCAATATTAAATAGGAAAAATATCAAAAAAAAAAAAGACAGTTTGCTTCTAATATTATACCATGAAGCACTTACAAGACAAGTCTAATACCAGAAGATTCTCAAGTCCCTTTTTCAATACTCGTACTGGTGCTGTCATTCTGCGAAGGCCCGCATCTGATAAAGCGTTGTCTTTCAGGAGAAGCCTTTTTACACTGGAAGGAGAAATATAAAACAATCATTTACAGTCACTTTATTTAGACAGTTTTGCAGAATATCTTAAAACTCTATGCAGAAAGTCTGGGCTCATCTTGTGCCAACCCTTCAGCCTACTGAAGGGTAATAAAAACTTTTTATTAACATTAATAAAAAGTAGCAAGAAAGAATCCTGGGTTGGTAGGACTGACAAATGTTTTTATATTCCTTCTGCTAGCTCAACAGAAGCACTTATTTGACCAGTTATTCACGGAACTCCAGTGACAAACTTGTCCTAGAGCACAAGCATTTGCTAACAGAGACAAGGAGGTTCTTTATAAACTGAAGTTATTTAAATCAAGGCTGCCAATCTCAACTTCACTCAAAACTGAAGAGAAAAATGCTTGGCAAAATGGGAGAGGACAGATTTGGTACGAGATACAGCAATGAATTTTAAGTAAACAATGAGGTCTTATTAACACAGATGAACTCAGGGAAAACGTAACATTACAACATTTTTCAAAGTGCTTCGAAAACAAAATCTCATCTCGAAATGCATCAAAGTATCAAAGTTTTATATAAACATAATATCCCGTAGTTAACAGCTACTCTGCCTACTGTTTTCCCTATTTTTCTACTTTTCAATCTTCAGTATCAAACATAAAATTTATTTTCCAAAGTATTAATTAACTAAACATCAACCTAGTGCTTGCACAAATCTCCATCTGGTATACTGGTTTAGTTAAAAATTTGTCTGATAAAAGTTATCCTTTAAAGAAGGAAATAAAAGTGTAAAGCAGTTACAAATGATAAGATGCATTTTTTTTACCTGCCCAATGCAAATTATAAAAATACATGAGAAGCAAATTATCTCGCACATTTATAATACCTTTGAGATTCAGTGTGTCCTTTAGAGCACATTCTTTTTGTACAATAAATTCTGTATTTTGTTTACTTCAAGAACAGGTTTTATCAACAACCAAAATCTTCAAACTTATACGCTACTGCCTGTGAAATTTTTCTTTAAAGTCACAACTTGACTCTTTGAGCTCCTTAGTGATAGGAAAAGAAAATGTCATCTCTAGATACATGTCAAGCAATTAATACCTAGACAGAGCCTCTTTAGTGAGGTGTTCTAAAAGTTCATGTTCATCTCCGAGTTTACAACAGGAAAGATCCAAACACGTCAGATCCCGGAAAGACTTAATTTCTTCTAGTTTTTCAGAGACAAGCAGGTATCTGTAAAGAACAAAAAAAGCTATCAGTGTTCAGGGCACATAAGACGGGTCCTCAAGTATTCTCAAGAGTCACAAGCATAAGGCAGTTATTTCTCATATGTATCTGTGTAGAAACTGACAGAAATTGGCCAGCTGTTGTAATTATCGTTTTTACACTGCATTCTGCACACAACACATCTGAATCCCCAGCCTTCTCCTTGAATAAATATCATGGTTTGGTTATGACACAAAATAATGGACTAACGATTACAACCTCAATTTGCAAACATCATTATTAGGGGCCTGTTTACAGATTATTACTGTATTATTTCAGAATAATGTAGAATATATTACTTCAAATCAGAGTCACAAATTGCTCTTCCTTAGTATCTAGGTAGCGCGGAGACAAACCAACATTCGCCCAGGTTTCAAATCTATTCTGAATGCATGAGCATAGCTTGCCAAATGGTAAAATTTTACTTTCCACATGTGTAAATACAATACTTCACTAGAGACGTTGCCCAGCTCGCTAGACTGAGTCCAACAAGATGCCTGCAGGACCCTGGACTCCAACTGGAGTTGTGACTACACCCCAGGCAGTGGTTACTCAGTGGGTTATTTTTTTTGAGCTGTGTTGGTTCCCTGATCCGATTCACTCTGCAGCCATGCAAACATCTGTGCTGGAACTATTCAGTAGGAGGTTTAGAGGTAGGAATGCACTGAAGAATGGCATGCATGAATATGCAGTAACACCCTGCTTGCACGTAGCAGTTACTACCTTACCCCCATCTCCCTTGCATTTGCGGCTTATTCCACAGCAACACAACCCCTGAATTCACTAATCTCTCCTGAGTTTACCTCATAGTCCCCACGGCAAGACAATCTCTGAGGATAACATCTTCAGTGCTGAAATGAGGTGTGTTTACTAATTTCATTCCTCAATGAATGCCTTCTTACCCATGGAAGTATGAGCACCTTCTTAGTGCAAGTATACCTACCAAACTACCCCACCAAATCCCTTTGCCACACAATTCAGTTTTGTGGAAGGCAATATATGCAGTCAGAGTGTGAAACAACTCTCGATAGAGCATTGTAGCTCTGAAGGTTTGTGAAGAGTGGGCTCTTTTATAAACACAATTAATCAAAAAATGCCTTAGTATCTTACTTCCTGGATTTCAGAGACTTGATACTTAACGAAGCTTTCTGTAACAGCAAACTATGCCAGAGGTAACTTCATTTCTGAATTAAGCTCATAAAAAGTATCTGTACTAAAAATAAAGAGGGAGTAGGTTTAAGGGATAAAACAAAGGATAATTGACCTCTGATCAAACATTCCTACTGTGCTCAAAACACCCTTGGCACTTCAGATGAATATGCCTGTACTTTGATTTTAAACTGGATAAACCATCTCTTTTAAAGCGTATAGACGGAAGATAGTCTCATTACAGTACTTGGAAAGACTTCAGTAGGAGCAAAGCTTTAAAAGCACATTCAGTTTTAAGGCTGGTGAGGCTCTCTTGTAGAGAAAGAAAACGTGAACATTGAGAAGGTGGAAAAAAAAAAAGCTTTATTCTAATCAGAACCTCATTAAGGTATGTTCAGTATGGGGATAGGAACCACAATTACCGCTAAGGTAAAACCTGCCTGACTTCAAAGGCTCTCTCACCTACAAGACTCTGTCTTCTGCTCAGCACCCAAAATGAAACAGGATAAAAAATGAAATGAGTTAAAAACTTATAGTAAATAATCCCAGATGGTCTGCAAGGGTGTATTTTAATGTACAGTCAGCTAGGCATGTTGAAATGCTTGTAAGTACAATTACAAAAATGACCCAAGAAATACCTGAGATGGCATTACACATGGACTGTTATGCAAATACTGATTAGTATTGTTAAAAAACAGTTGCAAGTTTAATCCTTCAAATAAAATCCCCTGTTAGTTAGCATGGATGTATTCTATTACCTGTATTGCCTTGTATCTTAGTGTGAAACCAGCAGCTGTGGGCTGTACTTGTTAGGAAAGGAATGGTACGAAAGGAAACAAGCAGCACAGTAAGACAAGGCTCAAGTCAGTTGACTAAAAATAGGTGGTGCTATAAGGCCTAAATTTTTTGAAAAGTTACTTTTGAGAGAAAGTAAGGGGAAAAATAAGCATGCTAGCAAAAAGCACTAGGAGATGTTTGTTACTGAATGCACTTACCTATTCCGCAGACATAACGAACATAGCACCAAATTGCCATATGCTTCAGTAAACTTCTGTAGAGCTCTCAGTCCTGTAACTGGTTCTGTGAACTTTTGTCTTGCTTCTGCAGCTGAAAAGAGCTTTTCAGCAATCTGCTCTGGGAAACCAATCAACGAGTCAATGTGATCAACATTGTCAGAAATGTACCCCAGCACTAGGCTGAAGAGGGACTTGGCCGAGTATCGGAGGTTCCCCTCCTTGGTATACGTGAAGATGAAATGATCGGTCCTCTGCCTCCTTGCCCTATCGTCCTCCCTGTTCATACAAAGCTCCACAGAAAATCCTCTGGAGAACAGCCTGAAAGGTCTTGCTTTGGGAGTGACATTCTGTACGCCGCCCGCACCCTGGTTTACCACGTGCAGCTTCCCATTTTCACGCACGTATATTGGCCCGGTATCCAGACAGCTTTCTGAGCGGAGCCAGCACGACATTCCCCTCGCCCAGTCCTGCAAAAACAAACCGAAGACAGGTAAAGCACGACTTGGAAAAGACCCCAAGCCCCGTCAGCAATCCTGGGTGCCCTGAGTGCACGTTGTCACGTAACCCCGCGGCGCCAGGAGGGCCGGGCTGCCTCCACCAGGGCCGTGCGCTGTCTGCCATCAGACCACAGACACTGGGCACGGGGGGGCTGAACCCAGGGATGGCGAAGGGGAGCCGGGGTGTGACGGGGGGGGGGGCCGCAGCTGGGCCCTGGCTGTGCTGCAGGAAGGGGGAAAGAAGAGGAGGAGGAGGCGGGTAAATGGCTGACCGCAGCAGGGCAGCCAAGCCCGCCGGAGGGGCTCCCTCCCGGCTCCCAGAGAAGGGGAGAAGGGTGGGCAGGGCAGGGGAGCCCCAGCCGGCACCGAGGTCTCCGCGGGGGGCTCTGCTTTGCGCCATGCCCCCAGCTCCGGAGCCCGCCGCGGAGGTGGCTGAGGAGGGCTGGGGCTCGACCCCTTCCCTGCCCGGCAGGAGCGGGGCTGAGGGGCCCGGGCCCGGGGGGCGCTGCCCGCACCTACCTGCCCCGCCGGGGCCGCCCCGCCGCGCCGTCAGCCGGGGCCGCGCTCGCCGCTCCCATCCCGCAGCGCCGGCGGCAGCAGGCGGGGCCGCGCCGGGGGCGGGCAGCGGGAGGGGACCGGGGCTGGGAGCGGGGCGCTGAGGGGAAGCGGCTCCGGGGTGGGCTCCGCGGGGAGGCACCGCCGCCGTTTCCCCGGTACCCCCCCCTTCCCCCACCCCACGGGGGTCCCGCTGCCGCCGCCCGCTGCGGCACCGGCTCGCCCGGCCACAGCCGCGGTGCTCCGGGGCGTCGCCGCTGCCCGGTACCGGCGGCACCGGGCTCGGCCTTCCCCTCCGCTCCCGGCCCGCGATGGGGGCCGCCGACTGGTGCCGGAGCTCGGCGGGCGCTGCCCTCGTCCTCGCCACCTCCAGCGACCCGGAGCACCCCGCCGAGAACATGGCGGACGGGTGAGGGCGGCGAGGGGCCGTGAGGGGGTCCCCTGGCACCACGGTGCCTCTCGGAGCTGAAATACTTTCTGCTCCCCCAACACAAACTAAAATGCCCCCCCCCCCCCCAATAATGATGGCCTCGCATTCTTTCTTTATTTTTAAATCTTCTTTCAAGGCAGCTATAAATAGCCGTGGGTGGTTTTCTTTTTTTTTTTTTTTTTGTCCTGCTTTCTCTACAGAAGTTCTGAAACGTTCTGGACGACGACAGGAATGTTCCCGCAGGAATTCATTATTGGTTTTCCTAAATGTGTAAAAATCAGCAAAGTCGCAATCCAGTGTTATTTGGGTAAGGCTTCGTGTATTGCAGTATACGGTACAGATTATTCAAAATGTATTCACTTACATGCGCATTCTCTCAGTAGCCTCGTATTTTTAAGTAGTCGCTTTTAGCATGTTAATAAAGGTACAGCTAAACAAAACATTTGTCTTGCATGTCCAAAGTTTTTCATAAATACATCAGCAAAAGATGGCCAATCTGCCCCAGCTGCGGTTGTTATTGTGTTCTCATAGCAACCTTGTATTGGTCTTATAGTTAACTTCTGTAGTACAGTGGTGGCTGATCTTATGATCTGATTTATGGACAGAACTGCAATGCTTACTGTTTTAATGATTTATTTTTAATACTGATTTTTATAATCGTGTATGACAACACTGAATTTTATTTTCTAAAATAGAGTGAGGGAAAATGTGAGCTGTAAGACCAAAAGGACTGTTCTGAGGTGAGAGCATGGGTACGTTAGCTTGACCGTCAGCAGAGGCTGCACAACACAACTGAAAACTTGTCCTTGTTTGTCCAACCTGAAGCAGGAGTGTGGTGGTTTTATTGCAATCCAAGGCCCTAAGCTAGAGGAGCAGTGAATTAGTTAATACTGATAAGATGCTTTGTAGATGGAAAGTGGTGCAGTAAATATCATTTTCAATAAAATGCAGAATTTATGTTGATATTTTAAACGCTATGTATTTTAGTGCGGACCTTGAGGATTGAAAGAAGCATATCTAAAGACCCAGTAGATTTTGAACAGTGCGTTGAAAAAGGTGAGATTCTGAATCTGAAGTGGATGGGATTTTGTGGGAGTGATGTTGATCTGTGCATTTGCTGATTCACTTATTTCAAAGTTTTGAATAACAAAGCTTTTTTTAGGCAAACTAGGGAGGATTCCAATTGACTTTTATTGTTACTATGTATAGAGATAACTAAACAAAAATAAAAACCTTGATTAGGAAGTTCTATTTCTTTCTTTTTTTCTCCCCTAGAAAACTAACTTAGTAACACTAGGATGTGTACCCTGGCATGTTGTATCCTTGCATGTATCTGAGAACAAGACTAGTCACATTGTCAGGCCTTGGTAGAGCCGTGTGACCTAGATTTCTTCATATAATTTCAGTTAGTATTGGTTAGTTTTGGTTTTTTTTAATTTCACAGGAATCCCTGTTTTCCTGCAAAAATTCCATGTGATGTTCTTCTATGGAGTAATTTTCACAGTAATGCATTTAGATTTTGACCATAGTTGCCTGAAAAATTTCAGTGGTGCACCTTCTGGAGAGAGCTATCACCTCTAGCATAAATATCAAATTTTTGGAGTTGCCCATTGGTTTCTTTGAACATCGAGTGAGAACATGGACATGTTGGAAAATAACCAGGTTTCCTGTCATGTAGCCTGGTGCTGTATAGCACCATTTTCTCAACTTGAAAACCGCATTTTCAGATGGATAATGATAAACAAATACACCAGGAAACAATACATTTTCTTCTAATGTTAAATCTTAATTTTATGCCTTTCACTAAGTTTGCATAGTGTGTAAAAATTATGCTTATAAAATTGAGCTTAGATTTTATATAGGTTCTACTGAGACGTACAGATAAAACCATCCTTTTTATCACTGGTGCACTCTGTATTTTTTCAGTGAGTCATTTTAACTCCATGTCTGTTGAGTATTCAGGTCTGGCTTGATGATTATGTTATTAGACATTTGTTTAATAGACACGTTTAAATAAAGTTTATGAACACTGATGTTCTGATTAGCTGTTTGGAGATGTAAAATGATGTAGAAGGGCTCAGGCACTACTTGTACACCCTCTTTTGTTCCAAAAATTAAAATAAGACTTACATAGTATAATAGAGTGCCATTTCCTGCATTATTATGTTTTTTAATGCCCCTTGGGTGATGTTTTATAAAGCAGTGTAATGAGTTATATTTTTACACTGGGATATTGCAAAGTGTATTTGTTCTCTTAAATAACCTTGTAAAGAACAATTTCTGTATGTTGTGCAAGTTCATGCTCCTTAAACTCTCATGAACTCTGACATCCAGTGAAATTTTTTCACAGCATTGCAGACCGTTACTCATTATTTGCTGAAAATATGTATTTTCTAGATTTGCAACACACAGAAGGACAGCTTCAAATGGAAGAATTTCCAGTGAGTATTCACAGGATACACCAGCAGTGCTTCAAGGAACAGGATGTCTAGACTAACTGGGTAGAAACCATGAAAAATCAAAACATTTTTATTTATAATTATTGCTAACTCAGCATTAGATACAGGAATTTGTAGATCATGATACAAGACTGCACTTTCCTGCTGCTCCTCTGTAGACTGTGGTATGAAGTTGCATCTGACTACTGCTCCTAACTGTGTGAAAGAGCTCCTTCCAGAAGGATGGTGGTCTTTCCTCCCTGAATTGTTGTGAAGGCTGCAGTCAATATTCAGGGGTGGGGAGGGACAACCGTTTTTAATTGCTCTCTTCTAAAGAATCTCTGAAGCTGGCTAAATTTTTTAGAACACCATGATTTATGTGTAATTTGAAAACAGACATAGGAACACAGGTTCTTCTAACAAACTTCTGCAAATGGTTTGATAGTTATGTTACTACAGAGACTAAAATAAGCTTTTTTTTTTTTTTTCTCTTCTACAGCTTCCTGATTTCCCAGCCACTTACTTGCGGTTCATCATCAAGTCTGCCTTTGATCATTTTGTATCAGTGCACAGGGTGATGGCAGAGGGCACAGCAGAAAATACTTAAGTCCAGCTTAAATTTGTACCTTTTTTTTTTCCTTTTTGTATTATATTTTGATATCCGTATTGCAGGGAATATTTATTATTAAAACTTTGTATTAAAGCGTTTTTTGAAGATACAGATGTAGTGTGTATTCACCACTAGTTTAATGTAAGTAATGCAGTTAATTGGTAAGCAACCGCATAGATACTTTTGCCAGGGGCTTGTGTAACATTAGTTTTATAAATACATAACCAGAGTTCTGTTTGGACAGGAAATTGCAGAAATCCATTGAAAGCATGAACGCCTGTGGTGCATGACTGAGAAGTGTGCAGCTTCCACTCAGCTCAGCTAGAGCGGACACCTCTGAAAAAAGTCAGGACATGTCCAGTTGGTTCATTAACAGAATTAAGAATCTGTGCTTAGATGTCCTTAATTATAGTAACAGCTTTCTAGCTTTTTAATCTCGAGTGTTATCGAGAATACTTGAACATAGCTAAGTCCATTTAAATCATTGTGTTTAGGTCGGGCTCTCTTAATATATGAATTAAAACCCAGTTTCCTGTGAGATGTTTCCCTTGCACCCTGAGTTGAATAGAAGAAAATGTGAAATACTTAAATGGGAGGCATTACTTCTTACTCTCAAAGAAGTTCTTCAAAAGTTCTAAAATTGGAAACCTCATTAACTCAAAAGAAACTGTGCAAGAATAATAGGATGTATATAAACTTCGACTAATGCTTATAAATAACCGGTGGGGAAAAAGAAGCTGGAGTCATACGATGCTCTGACAGTGTTTTAATAATTGCAGATCGATCCTTTGTTTCTATAAATATTTTCTAAAATCAGGTCACAGCTGTCTGTGCTTTAAGCTATGACTGTCATAACAAATATTAATAGAAACAAATGTTAATAGAGATTGTCTTATTCACAAGCCTTCTGAAGTCTGTGGAAGGGAACATTTAAGAAAATCGGATGCGTACAAGAGAAACTTATTAATGTGAAATTGGTTGTTTTGCATGCCAGTCGACTTTTGCAAATGTCACCACCCCTGAGGTTTATCCTGCATGATATTTCTTAGGAATGTAAATGTCGATATCCAATCCTAATAGCTCAGCTACTGTTCGTTACTGCTTGTGGTGTAAGTGCAGTAAGACACTACAAAGCGATAGACGAGGTTGTACCGATGAGACTTGAAAACCTCCAGACAAATAAATGATGAACCACACTGTAAATGCTCTTTAGATGCACATGTTACTCTCTCCCTAGGTGTTCTGTTATTTTTAAATTGTCTTTCTTTTAATTTTAACAGTTATGTCCATGAAAACTTATTCATTGAGCTTTTTTACCCAGCTAGTCTTTACTCTGAAGTCCTCTTCTTTCTTTTTCTATTTCAGTTTTTCCAGGATGGTGCGTATTTCCTGGGGGTGATAGTTCCAAGGCCCCACTCCTCCCTGCAAAGGCAATAAAATTATACAGTAATGCTCAAATACACAGAGCAGAAGTCCTTTAGAGCACAGCAGTTAAATCAGAGCTGTGGGTAGGTGTGCTTGGGTTTCTTTTGCTTGGCAGCTGTCGCATGGGAGATGGTGTGTGCACAGGTCACACCCCGCTGTGTAGCTGGGGCAGGGCCAATGCTGGGATCCTGGAGCTGGGGAGTGTTCCTGGATCTCACAGCTTAGATGTAGCTAGGTTTTCTAATGAGCCATGGGATAAATATTTGAGCAGGACTGAGGTGTACATCAAATATGTACGCCGTAATGGCCCAGACTGGTTTTACTGCAAGTCCTTTTCTTTTTTTTTTTCTACAGTTACAGTGGATTGCGAAATTAGCAACTATGAAATAGAATGAAATACTCACATAAAATGTAAAACATTCTTATTTTAAAAATTGAGAATCTCAATGTATTGTGCCCAATATTGTTGATGGGTTTTACCTTGTAGATAACCTTCCCCTCTTGAAGTAGATACAGTCTTTCTGGCAGCGCAGCATATTTCGAACTGCTGAGGTTTTCCATAGTGTCTAAAACCACTGGACATAAAGGATTATTTTTCTGAAGAAATTGTGCTGCAATTTTCCGATCTTCAAGGCTTCTGTGATTTTTAATAACGATATTGTTTTTAAAAGCCCATCCATCTGAAACAAATGAGAAAGGTATTTAGCAAGGGACATTTTGAGTAGACAGTTGGGGTGGAGATGTACTGCGTGTCATGTACCAAAACTGTGTTAAAAGAATATTGCAATTTACTCCTAAAATTAATGAAATTAAGGTCCCCTTTAGAGTAGGAGAACACTACAGCTTTGCAAATAAGTAATCACATGGTGTTTTGTTTGTTTGTTTGTTTTCCCACTTTAATTTGAACAAACTGCATTTCTTCCTTGCCCTGGATTCAGAAATACTTGATGTATTTTAGCTGAATTTTTCCCACATAAATCAAGCTTGGAAGGATACCAGGTGTGGGAGATGCATCCCATCCGGATAAAGTTTGCCAAAATTATTGGTGCAGAGAAGGAGATTTTTAAATTACAAGCTGATTATCAGCTGTTAGCTGATACCTGTTCATTTAGCAGTCTCAGCAGTAGTGTTGTTCATTCAGCTTGACTCTACTCATTAAGCCTATAAAATTAATTTTAGATCTGATGACTGAAATATACGAGAGAGGAGGCCCCTCCTTGGTTTTTAGAAATATGCAAATAATCATTTGCATATAACTTCCTTGGAAAGGGGAAACAAGTAAAAGATTTTGGTGGCTTGGCTGTCTGTTTCTCAAGAACTGTAAGTGATGTAATGTTAGAAAACTTGAAAACTGTAAACGTTGCATTTTAGAAAACCACCTTAACCTGGGGATAGAAATCTCTGCCAACATGTTACTTAGTCCAGTGTAGATAAAAGAGTGTGTGCAGTTTGTTTGCTATTTTTTAATTAAAGTCTGCATCCTGTTCTTGACACGTTAAAAATGATTTACAAAAACTATACTGTTTTGTTTTTAAAACACTTAAGACATGCTGTCAACCTTTGTTCTGTGAAACACTCTTTTCATTTTTGTTCATATTTTTCAAAAGGAGCTGTACTACAACTGGGAGGAAGTTTTGCAAAGATTTAACTATGTGCTTCACTTCACAGAGATAAGCATCTTCAACAGGAGTATTTCAGTGTGAAGTCAGGTGTGTGAGTCAAATCGTTGGAGAATCAGGGATGCAAACTGGTGCCTAGATTCGGTGTTGCCACTTTTGATTTTAGGAAGATTTCTTTCTCATTTGTAGTTACTTCCTTTGCCAAAATGTTTTTCTTTCTTAAAGGAATGATACATATCTGAAGTTCTGGCGGGCATTAATATGATGTTTGTACGGTACCTGCTGCGTGAGCTTCTTCGATGTAGATGATAAGGAAATCTGCTATGGAGCTGAAATCTTTGACGAGCTTGTTGAACTCATCAAATTTTAACATGAATGAAGGTCAGGTGCAACTTCCAAAATTCAGGATTAAAGGTCGGTTACCTAGAAGAAAAGCAGGGGACACTGTGGTGGTGGGAGGGAGGCCGGAAGTGAATTAATACACTGAAGTGAGCCTCTGCCACGCGGTTTCCTGGGTGACAGTGGTTAAGCCACTTTGTGGACAGCTTTCTTCCTAGGACATAAAAATTGGCAGCAGAACGTCTGTATCACCAAGTTCCTGTACAAAACAAGCATAAAGATGCTTTCTGTTCCTTAGCCTGGCACTGACCAGCGCAGGGTCCAACAGT
Source organism: Anser cygnoides (assembly GCF_040182565.1). Classification (NCBI taxonomy): domain Eukaryota; kingdom Metazoa; phylum Chordata; class Aves; order Anseriformes; family Anatidae; genus Anser; species Anser cygnoides. The sequence continues at coordinate 28,250,805 of NC_089880.1, read as the reverse complement.
GAGCTTAACCGAGGAGGGTCCTCTCTGTGCAAAGCCCGGTGAAGGCAGAAGGTACCCTACAGATACATGTCTTGCGTCCTCCCCATGAGAGCCATTTCTCAAGTCACCAGCATTTTGGGATAGTGTGCTGCTCTAAAATGGATATACAGCATGTAGTGCCTGGCAGCCTCCCTGAGATCTTTCATACTAAGGACTTTGAAAAGTATTAAGCATGATCGTTTGCAAGGTTTTTCAACAGACAGTCATTCAGAAATGGACATCTAAGCACAGATTCTTAATTCTGTTGAACCAACTGGACATGTCCTGACTTTTTTCAGGTGTCAGCTCTAGCTGAGCCGAGTGGAAGCTGCAGAATTCTCAGTCATGCACCACGGATGTTCATGCTTTCCATGTATTTCTGCAATTTCATGTCCAAACAGAACTTTGGTTATGCATTTATTAAACCAATGTTACACAAGCCCCTGGTGAAAGTATCTGTGCAGTTGCTTACAGATTAACACAGTGTGTACCCACGTGTTTGCATCTGCATAACCGATTGCAAGGCCGCAGTTTAAGAGAACTTGCAGGATTTTTAGTCCATGGCCATGCTAAATTATTTCAAGTGTGTTCAGGATCTTCCTTCTGGCTGGGCTTAGCTTCAAAAAGTGCTGCTAGCATATTTTGCATCTTAAAGAATCTAATTGGGGGGGTACCTTTCTGTAGTTATTGTGTATCTCTATTTGAATTGTGCAACCCTATTTTATATATAAATATGTAGAGAAAGAGAAGGATTTAATGCCTCCCGTGGGGACAGACACTGCTGCTTAATGATTAATTCCACGTTCTACAGAGATCTCAGTGGGAGGTAGCGGACAAAGTACAAAGCAACTTCTTTTCCTTCTGCCTCATTTCTAGCTGCTTTAAAACTGCAAAAACACTGTGTGCTTTCTAGTTTCTAGGATCTATTCTGGCTTTCGGAGCTGGCATGGGACTCTCTGTATGTACAGGGAATGACAGCCAATGGTCGTGACTCACTGCACCCGGTTCTGACTCTGGATCTTTTCTCTCTAAAACAAATTATCACTTTTGCTGTCAAAAGGAGGTTATTTCCAGACAGAGCCAGCTTTTGCAAGAGGTTCATAAGCTTACTGGCGTGCAGGGATGCTGTATCCAGGACAATAAGCAGGTTATTTTAGAAAATCAAGAGGCAGACAGGTGGCATGAGAGCTCACAAGACAGCAGAGCAGGCTGGCGGCGTTCATTTGATGGGAAAGATGCAGCACGTTCCCTGATTGTCCCTATCCCCTTGCAGCCTCTTGTCCTCACCTACCCTTTTAGCACACCCAAACCATTTACTAGGATGATTACTGACCTCGCATGAAGTCGAAGAGGAGCCGGACGTCCCCCTGGGAAGTCACCACTGGCGTGTTGGGAGCAGGCCGACCCTCGTAGGCTTCGTCCTCCAGCCTCTTCCACTTCACCTTCAGCACGAAGAGTAAATACTGGAAGCTGAAAAAGGTCGGGCCCCAGTTTTCGTAGCTGAACTTCGGGTTCTGGTTCATTCTGCTCTTCTCGCCTTGTTTTAGGATGTGTCTTTTCATGGTGTTGGGGAACAGCACCATGAGTGTTTTGCCGACAACAACGCTCGCAGTAACGTGCAGAAGAATTAAGATTTTCTGTAGCAGCAGCCTGATGCTGAACATCGTGCTGGAGGTGAGGGCTTCCGATGGGAACGCAGCGAGACAGCAGGGGCAAAGGTAGCGAGGTGGGGAGGAAAGGCATCCACGTGGCCCAGTTCATTTTGGCCCAATTTCTGCAGGCCTTGCCCCCCTTCACCTCCCCGTGGACTCCACGCGCCTGGGGGCAAGGAGCCCACCCACTGCGCTCCTCCGCCCGCGCCAGGGCAGAGTTCTAACGCCGACTGCACGGCTGCAAGGCTTTTTTTGGATAAATTGCGTGCGTTAGTAAGGAGCGGGGCCACATCGGGATGTTTTCCCAGATTAAAAGCAAGAATTAGGTTAACGGTGCCCCGGGGCTGGGCCTGTCAGCGCTGAGGCGCTCAAACCCACGCGTTTAGGCTCGGGAGCCGCCAACATCTACAACGGGGGCTTTGGAAGTGATGTGGCTGATGGCGTTGGGGTAGCGTGGCGCGTGCTGTGTCCTCTGTGCTCCTCTGCCATGCACCGGGGCTCGTCACGCAGGCTGGGAGGACGCCCAGAAAAGTATTTTATAGTAAAAGTATTTTATATATATAAAAGTATTATATATATAATAATGTAAATATGTTTCATATATATACATGCGTATACATATAAAATATATGTACACACATATATGTATATGTATAGATATCAAAATTATTTTATATATATTTGTGTGTGTTTTATATACATGTGTGTATTTTATATAAATAAAATGTATATGTATATATGTGTGTATATTTATTTAAAATAGACATAAAATATGTGTATTTTATATATATCACATATAATGTATTTTTATATATACTTTTAAATACGTATATCTTACTATATATATTTATATATAAAATACACATTGCATTTTTTACATAAATTTTATATAAAAATTTATTTTATATTGTATACATTTAAATACATATGTATTACTGCCTATGTTTACGCACATAGATGTCCATTATACCTACACAAGCACATTACGCTGTGTATATATATATGTATATATTTATATATGTCAAAGTGCCCGTAAGCAGGCGGGCATTTTACACCGCACCCGATAACCCGCACCTTTATAGGCACCAGCCCCCCCCTCGTTGGGGCAGGGCCGCGGGCCCTTTAACGGCGCGGGCGGAGCCGGAAGAGGAAGCGCGGCGTCGCCTCCGATTGGCCGCCGTGCCGCCCTCCGCCGCGAGGCTCCTCTGGAGCGCGAGGGGCGGGGGAGGAGAGGCGAGCAGCGCGGCCGCCCGTTGGCTGGCGGGGCGCGGCGCGCGCGGCCCCTTTAAGCGCGCGGAGCGGCCGGTGCGGGCCGGGCGGCGGCAGGGAGCTGGGAGCCGGCGGCGGCTCCCCGGGAGGGGCTGGGGCCGCATGGCGGCCGCGGACGGGCTGCAGTTCCCAGGTGAGGCGGCGCCGGGACCCGAACCCGCGGCCTGGGGAGCGGGGCCGGGCCGGGCCGGGCCATCCGGTGTCTCGGCACCCGCTCACCGCCCGGCCCGCCCCCCCCCCGCGCTGTGCTTGCTTGCAGAGTTCGCCGACGCGGCCAGCCTGCTGGCAGCGAACCCCGACGCCACCACCGTCAGCATCGAGGAGCCTGCCGAGGCCCCCAGGAGCCAGCGTGGCCGTCCGCAGGAGCCGGGCAGGGAGGAGGACGACGAGCTGCTGGGCACCGATGACTCCGACAAAGCGGAGGTGATGCCCCCAGCGCACCGGGTGGCTGCGGTGGAGCAGGGGTGGTGCTCCCACACCCGCGCTGCCTCCACCGGCACGTACCCGAGCGATGCTGGCAACGCTGAGAGGTGCCTAGAGGACGCCGGGGCTTCGTGCCGGGCGATTTTAAAGCTCTGCTTCTTCCCCTTCTCGGAACTGGTAAAGGGGACGTGCGTTGGCTCTCCAGCTGTCGCAGCCTAGGCAGTTGTCCCGTAATTGTGGTGGTGTGAGCTAAGCGAATGTGCCAGGAGATGAGCGCAGCAGCAGCTGAAAGCCCAGCGCTGTGTCTCTGTCAGCGCAGGAGAGCAGGAAGCTTTGAAACACCCAGAGTTTGTCTGAAGGCTCTGCTAGTGCAGCTGTCAGTGAGGGAACCTGTGATACGGAAGAAGGCATGTGTTATAAATGATGTCATTTGTGATCATTTAACCACTGGGTAAACAAACCAGGAACGCATAAATTGCACGCATGTAATGTTTTCCACGTTTCTTTTCGCACCATACAGCTGCTTGCGGGACAGAAGAAAAGTGCCCCGTTCTGGACGTTTGAGTACTACCAGACATTCTTCGATGTGGACACTTACCAGGTTAATACTCCTCGTCAGGGGAGGAGAACTGTTGTCTGAGCCGTACCTTGTACAGACACTGAGGGCTTCCTTTTTTTACACTTTGAGTCAGACAAATCTGTGTGTTTTCGTAGGTCCTGGACCGAATCAAGGGTTCTGTTTTCCCCGTACCAGGGAGGAACTTTGTAAGGCTGTATATCCGTAGCAATCCTGACCTCTACGGTAGGTGTGGGGTGTGAGACGTTTTCTTGTGAGCTAAGCATCTGGAATTGTGTTGTTTTACAGTTCTTCTTCCTTCATGTTTTCCTATTGAACTTGTGATTCCTTTTAAGGTCCCTTTTGGATATGCACCACGCTCGTCTTTGCCATTGCTGTTAGTGGCAATCTCTCAAACTTCTTCATCCACCTGGGCAAGCCGACGTACCACTATGTGCCCGAGTTCAGAAAAGGTTTGTAAGTGTATGATACAGTCATGAGGGTTTTTTGTGTGTTTACTTGCTTGTTTTAACGTGCTAGTGCAGTAATGTGATAAACAGGCCATAGCTTTGACTTAGTAATCTTTTTGATCGATTGATTCTTTTAAATTTTTAGCCATGCAGAAGAAGTCCTTAAAGTGGGCTGTAACTGGCAGAACCCCGCTCCTGGGAAGCATAAAGTAGTTATGAAATAAAGTTTTGGCGGAGCAGACAGGACTAATCGGAAGTTATTTTTCTAGCTTTAGTGATTGTGCCCAGCAGCGCCCACTGTGGTGCTTTTGTAGGTGCCTTCGTGGGCCCATGGACTCCTGGGATCCTGCAGGCCTCAGAAAGGAAATGACTGAGTTAGGTTTTTACTCATATCACCTACAGAGGGCTGGAAGTGGTTACCTTCTGGTAAACTCAGCAATAAGCAAAAGATGCTCTACTGATACGTGCTCCAGTGAAGTCAGACTCAGAAGCCAATTACTTTTGCCTGTCCTTGTAGTTTGAAGGAGACTGCTGTCCCTGCAGAAGAACACAGATGCCCTCAGGGAAACTACTTGAGTAGTTTGGGATTTGACACTCATATCTGCGTTCTCTCATTTATTGTTTTTAAGCAAAATTTAGCGTTTAGGGCATGAACCTGCAGCATGTCTGCATTCTACTTTCACTTTTCAGTATCTGTCAGGAGCTGAATTTCTACTTTCAAGTAAGATTTTTCTTTCCTATGTGGCTCTTCTTTTCACACTGAAAACAATAGCATTTTACACCCAAATATAATAAAGAAATTGAAAATGACAAAGGAACAGTTTCTGAACTCTTTACTTTTAAAATAATGTGAAATGCTGGCAAAGTAGTTGGTGTAAAGTGGATATAAATGCAGAATTCTCAATTTATTAATAACTTATGCTTTACATTTTGAAAGTAGTATCAAAAGCAGCTTTCTAGTTTTCGTGCTGAATGTTTCATACACTTGATTCTGGCTCGTATTCTAATACAGCGTTAAATCTTTTGACATATTTCCAGTGTCCATAGCCGCAACAACAATTTTTGCATACGCTTGGCTTGTTCCCCTTGCTCTCTGGGGATTTCTGATGTGGAGGAACAGTAAAGTTATGAACATCGTCTCGTACTCGTTCCTGGAGATAGTGTGTGTATATGGCTACTCCCTCTTCGTTTATATTCCCACAGCGGTACGTATGGCCTAAGGAGTGTGTCCCTATATTACATGCCCTGATAAAAGGTCCTGGTTTAAAAGCATTGCTATTTCTTACAAGATTGTCCATTCCCCAAGACTTTTTGATTAATATGAACAAATCTCTTGCTCATTTTGCTTGGCTAAAATAAAGCTTTTTGTTCAAGCTTGTATAGCATCAAGTGGTCCCAGAAAAGCCCAGGACAGGTCATTTCCCCAGAGGCAGCAAATCCAAGTAAGGATTCAGGGGACACGAACTTGTCATGCCTGGGTGTAAAGCTCCTTGCTGCTGTGGCTGCTGTTAGCATTGTTCATTCCTCAAATAAGCGCGAGTTAATTTGTGCACAAATTGGCTGGAAGTGGTGAAATGTCAGAGAACAATGCATTCAGTAAATTAATCCCTGCTTCACACAGTCTCTTTGACGATCGTTTTCCTCCCTTACAGATTTTATGGATTATTCCACAAAAAGTGGTGCGCTGGGTCCTGGTGATGTTCTCCCTGTGCCTTTCGGGGTCTGTCCTGGTGATGACCTTCTGGCCTGCCGTCAGAGATGACAACCGGAGGATTGCGCTGGCGACTGTGGGGACCATTGTTCTGCTCCACGCCCTGCTGTCCGTCGGCTGTTTGGTATAGCACCGCCTTTCCTCTTTAACCTGCTATTACCTGGGGCTTGCAGCATGGTATGGTGCAGGGAAGGAGGGGCTGGCTCGTTGCTGGAAAATCTTTTTTAATCAAGAAACAAGTACTTTCGAAAAGCCTCCAAAGGAAAATCTCTCAATATTTCAAAAAGTGATGCCAATCTGACATATGACAGTGCCAATAACAAACTCGATAATGAAGATAGCTTTAAAACAAAATTCCTTACAGAACAGAATTTTTATCTGGAATTCATCGTAGTGTCAGCAAAGCATTAATCTTTGTTGTATCCAGTGACAGCTTATTCCAACAAGTGCTATGCTTAGTTAATCCTTTAAAATAATTAAATGCTCAGTTTATAGCGCATGCTTACGAGTCTTATGTATAAAAATTCAAACTTGCCAGAACTTAGTAAATCAGCGTTTTGAAAGCAGAAGACCATAATGCTACTGAAATACATAATGTCAAGGACTTAAATTATTTTTTGTCTCCTAGTTGCACTAAGCAGAATGGTACCATACTGGCTTTAGTTCTGACCCCACTTCAGGTTCCAGAATAGATAGGTTTGCTCAGCGTGCAGGAAGAGGGCAAAACACAAGAGTCAGCAGGAGTTCCTGTTACTGTAGGCTGCCTGGATCTTCATCTGTTAATCAGCAGTCAAGTAAATTTCTGCAGTCCTGTCCCTTCCAGTGCAGATCATTTCTAAGGCCTTGGGAAGCTAACTGCTGGCTGCTCTTATATTTAAAAATCCAGTTCAGAGTGCCATTTTAATTGAATATTTCTAATCTGATAAAAACACTTTGAAACAACAGATTTCAATCATTTCTGTGCTGTGTTAGCACCCCATGAACAGTGGATGTGGAAAGTGTGAACAGGGGCTGGTGAGGCAGCACTGTGTTTCTTTCTAAATGATCTTTTTTTCTCCTCTTCAATAACTTAGGCTTACTTCTTTGATGCCCCTGAAGTGGATTTTCCTGCACCTATTGTCCCCGCTCACAATGGAACAACACTAATAAAATCTCAGTAAATAAGGTAAAACTCAAATCTCAGATTTCTTATGTAACCACCTGAAAACATTATCCTGTGGTTAGGGACACAGATGTTTTGAAACTCTTCCCTGAAAAGGGTTTAACAGCTGGGTTCTGCCAAATGGCGTCCATATATAAATACCATTTATTAGCTTTTCTTGAAGTTGTAACGTTAAAATATAGCCATACAAATGTGAAAGACTGAGGAACAGAGACAAATTACCTTTCTTTTATTTGAGGTTTACTCTTGACAAAGAAATATCTAAATAACATGTATTTAGATAATGTACTCTGTCCCTCAGGTCATTTCAAAGATGGCCTTTAGTCCTTTCTAATAAGTATTTATTACAATTTAACTCTGGAAGTCAAACTTAAGCAAAAATCAATTTATTTGCATTCCCCTTTGCTTTTAATATTAGAAGTAAGTAGTGTTTCCCCCTTGATGTCTGTGACACGGTATTTCGGAGCAGCACAGCTGTGCGTACGGGGACATCGGTGTGCTCTCTGCGCAGGGCTGACGCAGTGCCCGCGCCATCCATCCGGACCGCGTTCCTCCTGTGGGATGGTTTCAGCCTCAGCTCCCTGCCAGCCGGGAGCGCTGCCAGAGGCAGGCGGCGGGAGGATCCTGGGGGAAGGAGGCGACGGGGAGCGAGTCCAGGAGACGAGCAAAAGGCCAGGCCTCCGCGAGCACACCGTCCAGAAGCATATATGTGAAAAGCCAGAATATTTCCTAAGCAGAAGTTATGTTAGATTTAAATATATATATCTATATATCTATGCCAGGCGAAAGTGATCATTAAAAGCTGTGACACGATCTTCATCGCGTGGATCAATGTGAGAATCTTTCCTCCCGCACGGCCCCTTTCTCTTCCTGGGTACCTTTTAGGACTCAAAAATACATTTTTTGATACGTGGTACTGTCAACACGTTTAAAAAAAACCTTAAAATTCAGAGAACGTGACTGGTTTGGGTTGGCGGGGACCTCAGACTCCCCACAGGGGCTGACCCTGAGGTGTGCGCCCCCGACCCTCCCGGGTCTTTTCTCGCCTCAGGCGGAGCTCGCCCCGCCCCCATGCCGCAGCGCCCCCCCCCCCCCGCGGCGCAGTGCACGCCGGGACTTGTAGTCCCTCCCGCCCGGCCGCCGCTCCGCTCCTTTCCCGGCGCGCCTCGCACCGGAAGCCGCCTCAGAGGAAGGGGGCGGCGGGCGGCGGCCCCTTCGAACGGCGGCGCGGGCCCGGCCATGGAGGCGGCGGCCTCGTGCCGGCAGCGGGCGCTGCTCCGCCAGGTGAGCGCGGCCCCGACCCCCTCCTTCCCCCACCCACCTCCGCCGGTCCCGCTGCCCACCCCCCTGACGCCGTTTTGCCTCCCGCAGGTGCTGGGCTGGAGGCTGGCGGCCGCCGTCGCCTGGTCCGTGCTGCTGCTGCCCGCCTGCACCGCCGCCTTCGTGCTGCTCGGCCGCGCCCAGCCGCTCCGCCCGCTGCGCTGGATCGCCGGTGGGTGGCCCGGGCCCGGTGCCTTAGCGCCCGGTGTAGAGCCAGGCGTTTAGCGAGGTGTTCCTTGGTGCCTTTGTGGCCCTACAAAAAGCCTCTCTGTGTTTCGTTCCCCATCTTTGTGTTGGGCTCGGTCTCGGGACGGGTAGAGGCTGCCTGGCTTTGCGTTTCCCTTCTTTGTGCGTTTCTAAGTGGTGTGCAGGCTTTGAAGTGTAAAATTCTGCGTTACTTGTAACCACCGTAGCCGTGGCTTTCTCTAGGCAGCAATAACAACTAAGTGTATCCTTCAGAGAAAAAATGAGGTGATAGGGGCAGCCCTCTGCTTTGAGGACTTGGACACACTTCCCCTTTCCACCATGGGCAACTGCTCCTTCCGTGAAGCACTTAAGTTTCCTCACATCACGATGCTTTGAATCTCAAGTGGAATTCCCAAAAGAGCACGCTCGATGTGGTGAGCTCTCTCTCCCTCCAGCGTACGCGCAGAAAATTAAGGGAAGCGTTTAGCTGGAAGCTTGATACCTGTGAGCGTTTAGCTGCTCGAGGCAGAGAGACTTGATTTCTTTTCGCCTTTGGAAATATAAAGGCCTGAAAGACAACTAAACAAAATCAGTTATTCTGTGAGGAGTTTCTTATCTGCCTAGTGTGACCGTATGGTCACAGCTTTTGTTAAGCAAAGGGAAGCTGTGTAACATCGCCTACGGTTAAATTCACGTTGATTTTACTTTTAATAAAGCTCTGAGTGGTGGCTTATCAGAAAACTAGTTTTAAGGGTATAAAGTACTTTTTATGTGAAACTTAAGTGTATTTGTATCCAGAAGTGTCACACAGCTGGGCAGATCTAGTATGAGATTACAGTCCTTTGAACATTGCTCTTCTTTGTGCACTCAATGGGTTATTGTTAAAGGCTTTACCGTTACTCTGTTAGTTAATGTCACTGCTTTGTTACTGCAATCTTCTGAGCAATAATTGTTTTTTCTTATCTTAGATTCCTTCAATGATTTGTATACTTCGTATGTCATCTTTTGTATCCTCCTTATGTCTGTGGTGATACTGGTAATAAGCATCTTCAACGTTGAATTCTACGCAGGTGGGTTATACGCATTGCTGAACTCGCTATAAAACCTGGCTTAAAACGGATGGCCGTTTAAGGGATTTGCGTTTACATCCAATGTACTTAGCACTGACAGATTTCTTTATAAATTAATGTAGAGAGAAGTTAGTTTTAGGCAGAGGTAATGGTTTGTATTTACTCATTACTGCAGTGACGCAGGGAGGCCTTGAAAACAGTGGACTTGTGTGAGTCCGAGGGGGGCTCAAACAGCCAAAGGAAAAGCATTTCAGATTCCTGCTTACTTCATGGCTGACACCCCCTTCAGCTTAGCTGCTTCGTTGATTTCTTTACTAGAGGCTGACTGCAGCTGAAAAGTTCTTTGGTGCCAGTGGCATTCTTTTCAAATGGGGGTTTTTGTTAGTAACAACTGAAAATTCACTTTTGGCTTTTATTTACAGTTGTGCCATCGATACCATGCTCTCGATTAGCGCTGATAGGAAAAATTATTCATCCTCAGCAAGTTATCCATTCAGCTGTTCACGCTGTAATGGGAATGCTGGTTGCTTGGTGCGCTGCAGTTATGACAAAAGGGAAGTTCCAGTTTCTTGCTGTGCCCTGCACACCTTCAGAAAGGTAATCGTGAGCGTTAAGGATAAATTACGCAAAGAATTTATATTGTAAAATGTATTTACCCATGGCCTTTTTTTAAGCAGAAGGCTAAAATTTGAGTACTATCAAAAATGAGCATATTTCTTGTTGATAGCCTTTAATAAAGGCTAGGCAGTATCCTATTTTATAAATATTGTGATGCGTAGAGAGATAACTGGGCCAGAAAAACAGAATTGCTGGAACTGTTAATGGAAAGTCGAATGGTGACAGAACGGTTATTTGAACTGATTCTCAGTCTTTTGGTTGATGTGACATACTGAATATCAGAAGCATCCTCGTATATAAATTACAAAGATAGTGAGCGTTGTACTTTAGGAAAAAACCTACTGAGATATCATCATGGGTACTGATCAGGAGAGTAAAATTGAACTTCCAATTCAAACTTCTAAAGACTAGAATGACTACTTTTTTTTTTAAACTTTGAATTAATACTAAGTTCTCTATTTTAGCCCAGAAGATGCTGTTCCTCAGATGTGCCTAAATGAGTATCACCTCTTTTTTCTACTTTCTGGAGCTTTCATTGGATACAGTTATAGTCTCTTGTATCTTATTAACAACATGAATTATTTGCCATTTCCAATTATACAGGTAAGAGATTTAAATACCTTTGTGGAAAGATGTCTAAGTGAAACTGATCAAAAAAGCCTTGTTTTTTTTTTTTTGAATATGGCTGTACCAGCTGTCTGATAACTTTCACTAATAGATGAAGTGTGTACTCACATAGCTTCCGATGCCAGTGGTGTTCACCTTCCTTCTTCCTGCTCAGCCCGTTTCAAATGAACATAGAAATCCAGACTGACGAAGCCCCTCTGTTGCATTTAGAAGTTGATTAAGATCACTTTCACTGCAGAAAGTGAGCTTCTGGAAAGAGACGGTAACCACAAACTGATCGTTAACTTCAGGGACTGACAAAAAAAGGTCACCTAAAAGCTGAAAATCATGAGTATTTTAAAAAATAAAAATAATGTCAGTTGCAATGGCATACCACATTATTTAAAGTCTAAATAGCATATAGATAGTTGCTTAAAACTCAGCCTCCGAAGTTACTTCATGTGTGTGCTGCTATGAAACAGGAATTGCATTAATCCTTTTGGAGGAGCCTCTAGCAGTTCTGCAGAAATCTCACCAGTGAGAAGTGGTGAGGGGTGGCTTGTGAAACATCATCTCAAAAGTATTTCTTCTGTTCACGTAGTCTCACAGCAGCCGCTAACTTTACATGATTCCTAGATTTAGGAAGTCCAACCAATTTGGCAAAATGTGCCTTTACACGAGGTTGGTTGTATTAGTGGAACACGTTTAAGTCAATCTATGCCCATTCAGTTTATCAGCACACCGAGCATCATTTTGGTGATGCTTTAGTTAGTATTTTTTAGAGTTATATTATTATTTCTTTTTTTTTTTTTTAATTTAAATGCAGCTTAGCTGAATAAAAAGTAAAATTGCTTTTGCTTCATTTACATACAGTGTCATACAGGTTGCTTTGTTCTTTTGGAAAGATGTAATTTGTTTGCACGGAGAAGGGCATCAGTATTACACCGCTGTTGCTGCTTGGAGGATTGCTGACAATACAACTCTCATATATCTGAATTTTCCCTGCGTTTTAATGGAACAGTTGTTAATCTAACCTGAAATCTAGCAGATGAAATGTCTGTTGTTTGTTTTGCATTAGGCAGATTTTTTTATTGTTTCCCATTGTATGCAGTCAGTTTTTTCCCTATACATTTTCATACCGCTACAAGGAAAGGGATGAAAACTAGAGATGATTCTAAAATGACAGAAATTGCCTGGGAGAATAAATAGTAGGTGCAACACTTGGCATTGCATTAACCTATTTTTTTAAATTTGTCTTGACCAGAAGTTTTTAAGGACATTGTCATTATTTTTTTACCATTTCGTTGCTTTGTTCTGAATGCAGAATATTAAACTAATGTTTTTGTTTTTAGCAATACAAGTACTTACGTTTCAGAAGATCTTTGCCTCTCCTTGTTAAACACAGTTGTGTGGAATCGCTGTATTTGGTTAGAAACTTCTGTGTTGCATATTACTTTTTTGGTAAGGATTCCTGAAGTTCTCTAATTTTTTAATTCCTGTATTTTTGAAAACTGATTGTTTCAGGCAGGCAGGCGTTTTATGCTGGTTTTCAGCCCCTCAGGTAGCTTGCTGCAGGCATACAGACATACTTAAGCAAAGAGATGTAACAGCTCTCTCAAATGGTGAGAAAAGGCACAGTGCTCATGCACTAGTATTAATTCTTAAAGCGTCTTAGAATTTTGTTTAGTATGTGAGAAATGTTTCTTCTCCAAGGAGATTAGCACCTTCTGTAAGGATTTCTTATCTAGTTGGTAATACTGTAAGAACATGACAGTATTCTATGAAGACAGCGGGGAACAGTAATTTTCTAGCCTGAAATCTTGTGTTTTTGGACGCTGTGCTGAAACATTGGTCCTCCTCCAGAGGATTGTCTCTGGTTGGTCTCTTCTGTGAGGGAAGTCTCATTACAGGCAGCTGTGAAGTAACTCGCACACAGGAGGAGCTACCAAACTAACCAGCGAGCATTTTACAGGCCTGCATTTGAAAACCTTATGCTTTGGGCTGCTCTTTGTATGTCTATCCTGATCTGTGTCAAAAAGACCTGAAAATGTGCAAAAATATCCCAAAGTGCGAATGCAAAATTTTGTTTTCAACTGTAATTTATATTCCCTTTTTTCTTTAAATATTCCCAAATCTTTTATAACATGGGTAAACATCTCCATGCCTTGGCCTGTTCCTTCTGTTGCCTGGCGTTGGGAACACAGCCTTAGAGGTGAACCTGACATACTGGCAGTGGGTATGACTTCAATGTGTGTAGTGTTAGTATGTTTTTACTATTTTAAAGCAAAAATTAGCACTTTGGCTTTACTTCCAAATGCATTTTTTATTGTTGGGAGAAAAAAAGCAATATGCCTCCTTTCTGAGTGAGTCCAAAGTTTATTCCTTAAAAGTATAGTGAATATTCTATGTTCATGGGGATGATTGGGATGGACTTCCAAAAAATCAGTGATTTTGTTGTTGTTGTTATGGTTGTAGTTATACTCCTAAATAATGTAAAAGTATGCTAGAATTGCTTCCATTTTATTTACGTTAGGGGGTAAATTACAATTACAGTGCATCTCTATTAATTTCCACTCTCTTAAAAGCACTCTGATGCTGCCTGAGCTGTGGTGAGAATTAATATTAATTAATGTTAGCCCTCTTTTGTTAGGGCAGAAACAGAAATAATTCCAATGCTGAGAAGCTAGCAAGAAAACTCATAATAAGATCTACATCTCTCTGTAAATTTGCTGTCCTGAAGCCTTTTCTCATTCTCTTGTTCCTATTTTTTAAAAAAAGACAAAGCAAAGAAAACCGAAAGGCAGATTGTTTCCTAGTGCATGCATGTTACAAAGCCATTCTGTCTCTGTACGTGCATTGTACTTTGATCTTCTTTTTGGCCTGTTTGTGTACATGCTTGTCAGTGTTTTACTTGTTTCAGTGTTTTGTTTTTGTTGTTTTGTGTTTTTTTCTCCCCTAGGTTATATCCCAAAAGTATGGATAAGTACCACAATGGATCTTCACATAGACAGGTGGGTAATACTTTGTGCTTACAGTACTTACAGGAGAATATTGCCAGCAGCTCCCTTTGCTAAAGTAGTCCAGCTTAGTGACTTGGTTTTTCTTAGCAACTTGTTTTTTTGCATGTAGTGAGACTTTGTCCCTCGCTTCCCAGTGCAGAACTTGGGGAGCACTGGACGTTTCTGAAATAAATCTGAAGAGAGCCAACAACACCCCAGTAGAAATCATCTTATAGATGGTCATTAAGAAATCCTCTTTGATATCCTTTATTTTCATAAACCTAAAAGAGGCTGATCTCTCCCAATCTCACGTGTTTTATCTGCTTCTGTGGTTTTCAGCATATTTGCATTTTAAATACGGCTATCATTTCTCTTAAAATGGGGAAGCTGGAGCTCTTAATGCCTTAAATGACTGCGGTCATTAATACTTATTTTGTATTAGTTTTTTCCTTAATTTCAGTAATTTTAATTTCATTTAATCAATTACTGAAAAATTAAAGAAATGGGATCCCTTAGCATCTTTAGGAAACTTTTTGGAGGAAAATAAAAAGGCAACTTTACAACGGCATCAACTGCAAGAATACAGCTTACAATAGATGTCTTCCGTAATAAAAATACTTGTATCTTCTTGATGTTTTATCTGCAGGAAATTGCATCCCCTTGACACTCTGAGTGGCTTATTGGACCTCTCTTTGTTCTACCATACCTGGTTATGTGGTGCATTTCTTCTGATTACCTGGTACATTGCCTGGTTACTCTTCAAGATCTATGCTACAGAGGTTAGTATTCAGTTGCAATGCTGAAGGTATAATACAGTGTTTCACAGATACTTTTTTTCAAAAACGTATCTTTGTACTTCATAGAAACTGCACCTGTTCTTTGTCCTCTTTGGGTGTCAGGATGCTGTGCCAGCACAGGACCCTTTAGTGCCTGGCAGGACTTGTCAGCTTGGTCTCTGGCTGTGTTCCCATGCAATGATTTTGTGTTTGAGAGTGGGACTATCCAAAGACTTGTGACAAACAGCTGCAGGTTACATGGGAAGATAATACACCCAGGAAATGTATAGCTCTCAATCCAATTTCTCAGTAGAAAAGAGAAGAAAATGATGTCAGTGTTCTGTGAGCTAAGCTCTGGAAATCTCAAATTTCAACAAGTCATCAAAATCCACAGTTCTCCTATGTAGAGACATGTTAATAGAATTCAGGCTGCAGTATTAAAATAGACCCCAAGCAATCTTGGGAATTAAAAAATTTTTGCTTTTTCATTCAATCATTGTTACAAATTAATATGGCTAAAAAAAGACCATTTAAATATATAATGAATCTTATTAAAAATAAATCTGAGACGGTGATGGGGGTTGGAGGGGTGAGGAGGAAGTCTTGCCACCAGAGAATTGGGGGTTTTGATATTTGGCTAATCCAGATATTTCTTTGTAAGAATTGAAGAAAAAGTGTTCATCTAACTTGGATTATTTTTTTTTTGAACACTGTCTTAAACTGCATATCAGTAGGAAAACAAGTGAGGTTTAGATCCCTGGCCAATGTACTGGTATGAAGCACTCTTAAGGGATGAAAGGTTACACAGTGCTTCTTGGAGTATTAGCTTTAATTTTAAAAGGTCTCTGTTTGTTGTGATTGTATGTGGAAAAAGGATTAACAACAAGTCAAGCATAACTGCTGTAATGATGGCAGAATCTGTAGACAGCTGAACAGCAGCTCTGATGTGTGAACAACCTGTTTCAGAGGATAATAGTTGAAGTGCCAGTGGACCTTGTAAGTCACTAATTATTGTATCACTTACAAAAGTATCGAAAAGAAAAGAAGCATCGAGTTGTGAAGATATAAAATGGATGTTGCCCTTTTGACTGCTGAACAAAAGACAAGCTTACCCGCCTGAAATCTTTGATTAGCTTAGAACACTTCCAGAGCTGTTTGCAAATGGTTGCAGTGTGTTAACAGAAAAGGCAGTAAGGATGTAAACTTCAGTCAGTTCTACACAGTCACTTTATTAACCCTCTGAAAGCAATTGCTATTATAAATTTCGATTTCATAGTTGGAAAGGGAAGAGGAAAAAAAGCAATGGTCTATAATACAAGAACAGTGACACGGGACAGACAGGTAATCTGTGCCCAATTCATGTTAAGTAGTGTTAAAAAGATGAAATATTTGATAAAATTTTAAGCACTGTAGTTTGCATTTTAAACAATGTAGCTGCAAGACCAGAAACAAATTCTGTTAAAGCACAGAATACAGATATCATGCCTAAGAACTTCTTAGTTTATCAGTGAAACAGTGTAAGAGAGGAGTTCTAAAGTCTTCCTTTATTTGATAAAGGAACCCCTCTGGTTTTCACCATATTGGTTGTGCTATTAAAGACAGACCTGTAGTGTAGATTTGTCTTGTTTCTCTGTGTGGCATTGCTAGATTTTTTCCCCACAAGTGTGTAGTTTAGGTTACTGTTGTAGCGATATGATGTGCCTAACTATATGAATACATGGAAGGTATTTGAAGATAAAGGTAGCTGGATTTTCTGAGACTGCGGTTTTAAATGTAAAGAGTAGACTTCTTTTCTTGCTGTTCAAGCTAGCTTACAGTAAGTTGAAGCAATTGGGTACGTGCTTTTGTAGTTCAATGTTCTTCTAACAAGTAACAGCTCAGGTGTGGTGTTTCATAAGCTTTTTTCCTTGTGTTTTGCTCTGAATAACACGATTTCTGATGTTTATATTTAGACACATCATTTTCCTGTTCAGCCAACTTTTGCTGAGGAGACAGACCAGTGCCTGCCTAAAATCTTAAACAGCAACCCTCCCCTGATTATAAAGGTAAGTGGTCTTCCTCCATCTTCCTGGCTAGATGTGTGCTAGGAAGGTGATTCTGAAACCGTGCTCTTCTGTGTAGCAGTTACTTTAACTGCGGTGCTAGTTCTTAATTTTTTAAACAGCTTCCTCAGCACACTCAAGAAGGCAGTTTCGCTCAGTGGTGAAAACTTGGTTAGTAGTGACATCTGCTGGTGCTCACTATGCTGTGCTACTTTTAGCCTGAAGACAGACTACTTTAATTAGAGGTGGGAGGTATTTGTCCGCAACACATGCGCTAGTTTGTACTGATGCTAACACAAAAAAAGGTTAATGACACGTGTTTTTTTAAACTTTTTCAGCTTTGGGTCTCTGTCAAGTAAACAGGAATTTTGTCATAGCTTTGTACACTTCTAACGTTTTGCCCATACTGCTTATGCTTGAGTTGTAACATGTGATCTCTCTTGAAATTAAAAATTATTTCCATATTTATATTGGGAATTGAGATGTTTTTTCCCCAAAAGACAATAATACAAAAACAACTAAAATCTGTGAGTAAAGGAGAGTAATTTTGGTCCATCTATGGTAGACATTAATCAAACTTACTGGTTATAATTAAATAAAATTGACCTCATATAAGAAGCATTATGTAAATGAAGGTAATATTCTGCACGTGGAAGATCCATACTTAATGATTATACAGATCTCTGATAAAACTAAAGGTATAATAAGCTGCAATTCGTTTGAATTCTGTTTTCAGCTTTGCGTTATCAAAGGATCTGCAGGGAAGAATTGAGCACAGCACAATCTGCTTTATAATCTCAGCAGTTAACTAAAGTGTCTAGTTTATAATTGGATCTTGCATAGTGAGAGAAATCCGGCTATCATTGGACTGCCACGTTAACTAGTTAATTACATGAAAAAAGCACTATTAGGTTTTGTACCGTATGGTGCGCTGCAGCTGAGCTCTGGCTTGCTAAAACAGTTCTGTCTTTAGACTTCTGAGCTCTTTTTGTCCGCATTGTTAGCTGTTAAGATTAAAAAAAATAGTGCGGTAGGTCATTTGTAAAGAACGGTAAAGTTCTCTGAAGCTCTACTCGGCAGCCCCATCCAAAGTGGTTCCAGGGACATGTGCAGTCGTTTGCCGCCACTTTTTCTCCTGTCACTGTGCTGGTTTTAGTCTTTGTAAACTCAGTCTTCATTAGCGATTGTATTTGTTTGTGTAAGTACAGTTTTTAAGGAACCCACTTGGACTTTGTGTGAACTAAAACATTTTCCTTTGCAGTTCTTAGCCTTGCAAGACTTGATGTTGCTTTCCCAGTATTCCCCTGTTCGACGGCAGGAAGTCTTTAGCCTTAGTCAGCCAGGTAATTATAAAAGCTCTCTCATGTTGATTCTTTTCTTTTTTTTTTTTTAATGCTAGTCGATGCTTTGACTAGTCTTTTTTTTTTTAATGCTGTGATGTATGCTATGTAATCTGGAAGACCTCATAAGTAAAAGTATTTCTCTGATGCTTGTTCCAAAAGAATGCTTAATTACCTGTATTCATATCATTTCATCTACTAAACTCAATAAACATTGGTCCCTGTTGTTTGATTTAAATGACAGCCATGAGGAAACACAGGTCTTAAAGTATTGAAAGCAGGGTCCTCTTGACATCACCCATCAAACAGTCTAAACTGAGTTATCTAACAGATGTGTATGTGAGCCTAATGGTCAGATGTGAGATTAAATTGAGCATAAATAATGAGTCACCACTGGAGTTTTGAAAGCAAACAATGGCTATGATTCTAATTAGTACACAAGCCTCTTGCTATATACAAAGATAGGGCAGAGAAGGGCAATTGAAACTGCCTAGAAGACTTCAAAAACTTTGTGGCACCTCATCAGGAATTCTGATGTTTGCACTACTTCAGAATTGTTTACCACCACCGTTGGTATCACTTGGTTCATTTTAGTTGTTTAGCAGATATCAGATCTGATGGGCCAAACTGCCTGCATTTCCCACTTGCTTAATGGGTTTTGCTGAAGTCTATTTTAGAGTTATTCATTGACAGAGGGTAGAATCTGTCCATGTTTTCATTTTCCTTTCAGTATAAATAAACGGTCGCAGTGAAAACACTGTGGCTTTTCAGAAATTGAATGGCACTATGGTCTTTGAAGCTTAAGCTGAGAGCAAATGTGCACTGTCAGAATAGATGCAGTGGTGAACATCAGGATCAAACATGCCTACTGCGTTTCATTTTGTCTGCATGCTGCTAGGTGGGCACCCACACAACTGGACTGCGATATCGAGGGAGTGTTTGAGTCTTCTGAGTGATCTGACCCAGCGGCTGATCACACAGCAGGAAGCTGCAGCAGCAAACGGGAGAGCAAAACAGCAAGCAGGAGAGGTGAAAGTACCTCCACAGACTCCAGGTACTGTGAGGAAATGCTCGTAAGAGTTTATAATGCATGGAAATACCTATAGATTACATAGGTACGTTAGTATGAATTTAATTATATGGAAAAATGAGTAGTGGGGTTTTCTGCAAATAAATGGAAACAATTAAAAAGAAAACAAACAACACTTCCCAACCCCAATTTAATTTTAACTATTCTTGTTGCAATAACCCCAGAATAAATGGAGAACTTCGAAAGAGCATGCTTACTTGTTTTGCTTTGTATGATATGTTCAATACAGTGTATTTTTCCACACTTGCATTAATTAAGAAAGTAACTATCACAATTTTAGTAAGTGGTTGAGCCTATTACAGGGAGAACTTAAGTCTCGCCAAGAGAGGCATTATGATTTGTGTGGCTGCTCTTGTGATTAGTTTAAGATGGTGAAATTACTCTTTGTTTTGTTGTTATAGGGACTTTGAATATGTTCATGCAGTTTACCGTGTATCACGGTAGTAAAAGAAAAGCCAGTTTGACTCGAGTGAGCTGTGTGCGGTTGGCAAGCATTTGGGGTGTTTCACATGACGGACTCAGGCATCGTTCCTGGCAGCAGAGCTGTGTTAGCACGAGGGCTGCCAGGTAACTGAATCCCTTAGCAGTCAGTGCCTGGGACACAAGTATACTCCTGTCCTGGGAACAGCAGGGAACTGTTGGCATGTCAGAGGTGGATTTCTTCTAGTGCTGCTGTTGCCTTGGAATTTGACACTGACGTGTCTTTCTAACTTACCAAGCAGAATGAGGAAGAATTGGCATTCTTACGTCGGGATTGTCCTTAAGCAGCTTTGTTTTCTGGTACTTAATACTAAAAACATACCTTACATTGATACATACCAGCACATAGTAATGCTAGTTAGCAAAGGGGGGGGGGGGATCCAGACAGATCTTCTCACTTGTTCTTGAACTGATGAACTTTCAACTTCATACTCATGTTGATTTTTTACTTCTTTGCAAGACCACAGTGGAAACAATGTCCATTAATGAGAATTCTGACCATACAGAAGCTGTTGAAATAGCAATCAAATAGCAGACCCATTACCTATTTCATACGTGTCAGCCTGTTTGTTTACACGCAGTGTGTTTCTGTTGTCAGGAGCTGCGGTGACAGAAGACATGCCATTCCAGTCACAGAGGTCTAACGTCATTCACAGAGCCTCCATGTCTTCCCTGGTTAAATCGCCCCTAATGCCTTCAAAGACATCACCTGGGTCTGATATTGGCTCACCTTTCAGTTCACCTGCTTTAACCTCCAAGGTGGGAATTCTGGATTTAAACTCTCCTTGGCATGGATCAGTCCAAAGTCCTCATGTTATGAGAAGGGGACCAAAGCTGTGGACATCAGGTTCAGGTAGACACTCTTCCACTACACTTGTTCTTAGCCTTCCAGTCATAGGTGTAACAGATGGCAGTAGAGATCTGTATCTTTAGGACTAAAGTGACAGCAACTGGTTTTTTCAAGAGACTGCATTTCTCTTGTAGGTCTGCAAATGAATGGTTCCCACCACGAATCCTTCCCAGTGCTCTCTGTTGCAAGAGTCGGCAGTGAGGCAGTACAGCCCAGCTTTATTTACACATGGCTTCAGAACAAGCAAGAACAGGTAGAGTAAAAGTTGCGGCACAGATAAGTTACAGCCAGCACAGCTTAGGTGTTCTCGCTGCTGAAAGAACTTTTCATTTTTTTGAATGAACACTTCCTTCTCCAATTATCTTACATAACTTAATAAAAAAACCTTTCCCCCCACACCCAATTCCTTTTTACTATGGAAAAAATAGTAGAGTTGAGGAGGTCCAACTGTGCATACCTTCAGATAAATGCGATATTTTAAATTTTCTATTTCTTTTCAGATAAAAAACTTCTTGTCAAGACGAGCGCTGATAATGTATTTCTTCAGCAAGGTAGTCATGGTCTTGTTTTGTGGCTGAGCAGCATAGTCTACAAATGCATGCGCAGATGGGATCTGCTTTGTCGTTGTGCTTCTTACATGTAGCAATGATTACAAAATTATTTTTTTAATTTAAGGTTTTCCATATGTACACTGTTGTTTTTACTGTGAGATTCACGCACCAAGTGCTAAGACGAGGGGAAATAGCCTCAAGTTGCACCACAGGAGGTTTAGGTTGGATATTAGAAGAAATTTCCTTACTGAAAGGGTTGTGTGGCGTTGGAATAGCTGTCCAGGGAAGTGGTTGAGTCACTGTGCCTGGAGCTCTGCAAGAAACGCGTAGATGTAGAGCAGAGTGGCGCAGTTTAGAGGTGGACTTGTCAGTAGTAGGTTAAAGGTTGGACTAGATGATCGTAGAGGCCTTTTCCAACCTGAATGATTCTGTGACTGATTCCTACTGCAGCAGGAATTCTATACATGCATAAAAGAATAAAAATACTCGTTTAAACTAGGCTGTCTATAAACTGCACTTTGCTTAAAGTATCGTATAGTAAAACACAAGTGAGAACATAAAAATGCAATTGTCTCTGTATGCTAATTGTTAGATAATATGGCCTCTAGTTAAAGTTAGAATTCAGTTAATTTCTTTTTGTCAGGTCTGTGTACCAAGTGAATGCTTCATAGTTTTCCTCTGTGGGAGAAATGGTAGCTGGAATGCTGGGAATTTCTCCTTTTGAAATACTCATACTAACATAACTACTGCCTTCCAGGTGAACTTGAGAGCTTAAACTAAACTTGTGTAGTATTTATGCAGAAAACCAATTGAGCATTGCTCTTCATATAACTGAATTTTGTTCAATTAAGTTTTACAGAAGCACTCTCCGCTACAGTAGATCTTTGTTTTTCATAGTTTTAAATGTTTCTTGCAAGTAAAGTTCATATTTTTATATGCAGATCTTTTCTGTGCATGTGAAAATGACTCATGCTTACGTGTACAGCAGTGTTTTCTGATCAGTTAGACGGATCAGAATGGAATGGAGACTGAATCAAATAAGATGATGAAACAGGAATGGAGGGATTGTATTGCTTATTTAGCCCTCGGAAGCTTGTTAGCTGATATACTTTCTTTTTTTTTTTTTTTGGAAGTTCCAGTTGGAGCTATAGCTTTGTGGGCAGCTCCTGCCCCAAAAGAACTTTGGTTTATTGAAAGATCAGATTTTTCTATGCGTTCCCTAAAGTTTGCTGGCCTTGCAGATCTTTTCTGAGGGGAGGGAGGTGACCCTGTCAGATGTCTGATACCTTAATTGAAACCTGCAATGTTGGTGACACTGTTTAGAACCTGCACTCAGAATGTTTTGATTTCTTCTCAGCATCCAGAGGCCTCCATCCAAGCTGTTTTCTCTGATGCCCAAATGCACATCTGGGCATTGGAAGGTAAGCGGTTTCTGTTCCCAGCTTTTCTGCACCTTTAATTTGCTCTGTAGAGATTTGGTAGCAATTCCTGAACTTGATTTCTGTTGCTTTTCTCCAACATGAATCTCTTTTACATTAGTTTCAGTAATAAACTTACAATGTTTTTAGGAAGTAAGCCTGCTGTAAAAAGGGTTTGAATTTTTCTCTTGTTAATCACAGAGAGCAGAGGGAGGGAGTGATGGGGAGGCACTTAAGTAATAAATTAAAAAATAATTGGGAAGAGATAGTTCAGAGAGATTTGAAATAACAGTGAGTGTGTGGTTGCACAACAGGATTTTCTTGTTTGTTTCAAAGTCAAGAGCAAATAGCAGTGTTTATGGAATCTTTTATAGTATTAGACTGTGCAAACATTGATCAGCTTCCTAGGTTAGATGTTTTATGGGCAGATAAGACAGGCTGTGCCAGACTGAAGGTGATGAGCCAAGAAATACAGTTCGGAGATGGGAATAATACCTACAGCTTTACACATGAGCGGAAAGTGCCATTTGTGTTTTAACAGGGGCCAAGGGGCTAGGCTGTACAATTTTAAAAATAGGATAAACTAATAAACCAAGAAGGGGAAGCTAAATCCAAATTTCCCTTCGGAGTAGTAAAGTTCTTGTACAAGCTGAACAAAAAGTTAAATGATCCAGAAATGTTTCTGTATGGCTGGGATTGTGAAATAGGTCTTGTCTTTTGGTTGATGTCAGGTACAGTTCCGATCAGAGGAGTGCAAAGGGAGACAATTCTCTTTTAAAAATTATTTTATTTATCATATCACTTCCTTTATTAATCTCAAGCAACTGTACAGCTGTCAAACCAGTGTCTGATTTAGTCCTGAAGCAAGTCAAAGCTGAGGTACCTGTTACTTGGCTGTAGTCTTAAGAATTCCAGCACACTAGGAGAATCTTCATGCAAAAATGGGATTGTTGTAAATGGCTCACAAGTTGAGAATCTTGTAATTATAGTGGACTTTTTTCCCTCCCCAAAGGTCTGTCTCATTTGGTAGCAGCTTCTTTTACTGAAGACCAGTTTGGAGTTGTTCAAACTACCCTGCCAGCTATCCTGAATACTCTACTGACGCTTCAGGAGGTGAAAACCATTAACTTTTCCTTACTACTGAACAAGTTTATTAGAGGAGGAGGAGTTTTGTTAATTTTATATTTTGATACTGCTGACCAATCATAACGTTAAAGTTGTCACTGCCATAAATGGCTTCTCATCTGCATATAACCTAAACAAAACAGCTAATAGCTGCTAAGTTAATTATGAAACAGCTGAATAAAAACCTCGTTAGATTTATGAAATGTAGAAGCCACATTTTTACTGGCATGTTTCACTTAAAAAATAAATGGTGCTAAGTGCTCAGTTAAACCTTGTTTCAGGGATGCAGCAAACTTATTATATTTTAAGCGTAGTTAGGGCTTCATCTTTAGTTGCTGTACACAATTCCTTGTGCAACCCAAAGCACTTGAAGACATTGCAAATCACAGGAGATAAGATCAGCGTGGTGTTTCTCTACTAACACTAAGGCATTACTCAAATTGTTCAAATTATCGAGGTTTGGAAATGAGTACTTTTTTTTTTTTTAAAGGCAGATTTGTTTTCAAGGCTATGCATGTCTTATTGAAATAATCATTTTATACTTCCTCAATGGAGGAGATTCTTGGAAAGAATTTTGAGGTTATTTAAGCTCTTCAGTATAAGTTATCTATTCCAAGAACCAGCACTGGGGGGAAGGAAAGGGGAAAGCCACTTTTTTTTAAGGAATCAAGGCATAATACAGAACAGAATTGGTTTCATACTTCAGTGTGTGTGCTGTGCTTAGCTTTTAAGACTCATTATCAGAGAATCTTATTTCACAGAACATCTTTCTGTGCTCATATTGATGGCCTAGAAATGAAAGGTCTCAAATACAAAGCTTGGTCTTAGATGCATATCTTAGTGAATTTCTGAACTTGTGCTTCTTTTTTGTGCTTTATTTAACATGGACATGTTGCTAGTTCTATTATAAAGTAATTAAACAGATGAAGTAAGCTAATCTGTGTTTTTTTTTTTCTCAATTAGGTTGTAGACAGACACTTCAAACTGCCTCATGTTTCCAGCAAACCTCCCAGGATCTCAGGAAGTCTGGTGGACACATCTTACAAAACGCTAAGATTTGCACTTAGAGCGTCTCTGAAAACCGCGCTGTACCGGATAACTACTGTCTTTGGAGAACACTTAAAGTAAGAACTTCATGATTCCTTGCTTGCTAAATTTAGTTCAGTTAAATGTTACTGTAGAAAAATGGATGTTTTTGCAAGAATCCCTTTAAGACGTTTTTCTAACTTGGTATTTTAGTGTGTTTTGGCTTGTTGAACCTTACAAAATTCTTGCATAGATGTATGGTCCCTGTTAGAAACTTATTCAAAGATTTCTGGGCAGATGTTTAGTGATTTTTCATGAATTCTTTAGAAGCGGTCCATGAATACCACTCATTTATTAAACTGTAGCTGTTGAAAAGAAAGTAAATCAGGTACAGACAAATATCTGTTTAGTGGGGAGAGAATTCTGAGAAACCTGTGCAGCCCCCACATAATCAAGTTCCCACCCTTCTTGGTTGTCTGACTCTCAGCTGCTATCACAGCAGGCAGACTCTTATACTTGGCCTCTAAATATGTGGGACTGAAACACCCTTCAGAATCTGCCCATCTCTGTGGGGATGAAATGTCACTCAGTTCGAAGTACGAGAAGTACAGGAGAGATCACTTCTGAGAGATTCTTTCTTACTTAAATGACTCTTGCGAGGTAAACAATTGCTCACGAAGCTGAATCAGGGAAAGTTCATATTGGATATTAGGAAAAGGTTTTTCATCAAGGGGATGTTTGGGTACTGGAAAAGGCTCCAAGCCTGCTGGGGTTCAAGAAGCATTTGGACAACACTCTCACATGCATGGTTTAATTTTAAGTAGTCTTTGTGGAGCCAGGAGATGAATGAGCCTTGTGGGTCCCTTCCAATTTAGGATGTTCTGTCAGTATGTGATTCCATGATTTACGTGGCTAAAGAAGTAGATGAGGTTTCTGGGGACAAGTGTCTTTCAGTAGTGAAAGCTGTTGAGGTTAAGAACTGACACTTTTAATTATTAATATCTACCTTTGTGCGTTTTTCTTGGAACGCAGGTTTTTCATACAGCTGGGTTTTCTAAATTTCAGCTCAAGTGTAGCTGTTTATTTCAATGTATACTTAGTTTTGGCTTGAGGCTTTATTTTGTGGTGTATTACATTTAACATAAAACCTTATGTTCTGTGTTTTGTTTTTTAGTGCAGTGCAAGTATCTCCAGAACATAAGAAAAGACTTCAGCAGTTCTTGGAATACAAAGAATAAACAACAGATTTTGATACAGCTACAGTTTGTTCAATACTCTTGGTAAGAAGGAAGTGGAACTACTGAGCTGTTTTATTGTGGCTTTTTGGAAAAGCATGTGGAAGCACAAGTTGCAGAATAAAACTCTTAAAATTGTAGAAAATGTTTCAGTTTTGGTTCAGTTCATCTTTTGTACAATAAAATGTTTTAAAATTCATCTTGCCTTCTTCTAATATCACGTACACGTGAGAGTGTCAGTGTGTCAGTTCTTATTTCATGTAAGACTGTGGTGGTTGAGATGATCAGTTACTTTGCCAGTTGGATCCCTCACTGTTCCTCCCCCCTTGCCTTCTTTTCCTATTCTGTCCTGATAAAGGGCCGAGTAGAGATTTACATAGATGCTTAATGTGCCTAAGTGTTTCATAAATTCAGTTGATAATACTTTTAGTGCAGATGAAGCACGTACTTTAAGGGTAGGGAACAGATGTGTCAAGGAATAAAACATCCTTCTCTTCTGTCAGATGGAAATATTCCTTCTGAGCGAAATGGGTGTGCAGAAAGGCATTGTTAACACACAAATACTACTTGAAGCTATCAGCTTGGATTTTATCTCTAAGGTGACCTAGAAAACTAAGTTCTGATCTACACTGAAACATACAGGAAACATTACTCTGTGGTAAAACTCCAGGTAGTGATATTGTGACAACATACCCAGATATTTCAAAAAAAAATCCCCAACATTATTGGTAGCTTCTGATGAGAAATATGATTTTAAAAGCATTTTTTTTGAACTGTATTCATAAGCAAACCTGACAAAGTTGTTTGAAAAGGAACGATCCCATTTTTAAACTGACTCCAGTTACTGTGATGTCTACACAAAACTTGTATGGAATATGAAGTGCTGAGAGGTAGCTGCAGTAGTTTTATCTCAAGGCAATTACAGTGAGGTAAGCTGAATGGTCTTGAAAATGCTTTTAGTGTGATGAGGGGAAAGAAAATTTGGATTCTTCTCCTTCCATTCCCTTCAGTGCTTACAGGCCTGCGTTTTTACCAGAGCACCTAAGATCCAAAGATGACCAGGATGTCAGTTACGTTGGTGTGGTGGATCAGTTGGCTGGCAGAGTGGCTGTGTAAAAATAATTCCTTAGCAGGAACCTGTAAGAAGAGAGGAAAAACCCAAACCCACAGTGGGATCTACATATTTCTTTCCTCAGTACAGAGGCATTTAATTTTCTTGACATACAGGCACTGTATGGGTTAGCTTGGTAGTGGACATCAGAACTATATTCCTTTTGGGTTGGGGTGGCTTACGGCAAACACCATAAGGGGGTGGCCAGCCTTTCATTATATTTAAGGTTAGACACAAAGTCTTTTAAAGTTTTCCCCAAGGTTAACTTCTACCACAGATTTGACTTACGTCAAAACCTCTTGCCCGTCTGGTGTATTAAATAATTTGCTCTTTTGCTGGTATTGCAATGTGCACCTGGAGTTAAATGATGCTTTAGCTAGTACCTCAGGTGTTAACTGTTGACCCAAATACTTTGGTTGAGAGTTTCAAATAAATTTTCTGTGCATTTAAACAGGTGCAGAATGTTTTTTTTATTGCTCTGGTATTTTGTGCAACACTCCCACAACTATAAGCTCTAAGTTGTAATTAACAGTGTTATGGCTGTCAGCAGGAGGCTTAAAATGCAGACGTCTTTTTGATGCCAAAGTGCTTGAGGTCTGTTGTCCTTGTGTTGCAGCAGAGATTTGCACACGACATCTGCTAATGTGCATGTGATTCATGGCATTCTCCGGGTATGACAGAAGAGCTTTCTGAAGCTCTGATTGCTTCGTGGTTTAAAGCTACAATTCTAGTAGTGTAGTGCTTTTATTTTTATTTTTTTTAAAAAGGCTTTACTTAAAAGTGAATCTTTAACAGCATCTTGTGTGCATGGATATAAGTGTACAAGAATGTAGAGTGTATGACGGGTGCCCTCTGAAGTTGCAGTATCTGGATTATAGAACTCCAATGGGTAACGTCTCATTCTAGTTTGGGGGTTTGGGAATAATTTTATTCCTGTGGCAAACTGTGCTGGTGTTTCAAGTCCCCTTATACTTCCGTCTTAACATAAAAATAATCACACTGTGAAACTTCTGTGAGGTGTGTGAGGTCTCTTGAGTTCATTTCTGCATTCTGGGTAATGAGGAAAAATCATAAAGCCTTTTTACAGTTGGTTTCTATGTAACTGCAGCTAAACTTGTTCCCTTAAGCCCGATAATATTTCTCATCTGTTTAATCATCTCTAAGCTGAGCTGCGCTTTGTTGCTGGCTTGCCTGCTGCATGCACAAGTGAAACTGATAGTGTTTGCTTGATTGTTTTTCTGGCAGCTTTGTGAACTACCTGCCTCTCCCCTCAGGTTAACTGTAGTCAAGAATCCCTGAAATTATTTTCACTGCAGCTGCAGACGTAGGCAGCCGATTGTTCAGATCTGTTTTCCTGTTACATCTGAGTAATGAGTTTGAGAGTTCAGTTCTGAAGCAGTCCCATATAAATCTGAACAAGCCCCTGTCCTGCTTCATTTTCTGAGATACAACTTTGAAAAGTCTGAGTGAGCAAACACAGTGGCCCAGGCCTTTGTACGCTCCTGTATCTGAGGGAACTGCTGGACTTGCTCCCTCATTTCACCCCTTTGGAGAGTTGTCTTGATGCCAATTGCTGCTGAGGGCCTGAATGCACCCTTGAAATGAAGTGGTTGCAATTCTGTCGCTGCTTACTTTGAACAGAGGCTGCATTGTGTGTGCTGCTCCTGCTGTCTTAAGGCCCGAAGCGGCCCTCTTCCCACCTACGGAGGAGCACTCCCAGCCCCACCTTCCTCCAGCCATGGAACAAAGCTGAGGGGCTGCGTGGGATCATCACAGACGCTGCAAGTTGAGGAGCCCCCCCCCCAACACCCATGCACCTCCTTCCCCTGTGCTCTGATAGATTTCGGCTGTGGCACTGTTGATGCGTTTGCTGTGTGGATCAAATACACTTGGGTGCTGTGGCCATACCTGGAGGAGTGGGGTTTGCCAAGCTCTGGTGCTGCAGGGGGATGTTCCCACATCACAATATTGATTCCCCTCACTGCAGCTGTGGACTTGTGGTAGCAAATCTCATCTGGTGGTGCGTCAGCTCCAGACAAAGCTGTAGTATAAACAAGCTGTGCAGCTCCCTTGTGTCTGAAAAAAAAAAAACAGGCTGTGAGAAAGGGAGTAAAACCTACACTGCTCTCTGAAATCAGAAGACAAAAAATGAATTGGGAAACACCTCCCTTTTCAGCTCAGGACTACAGTAGAGCTAGTCAGACAGGAGCTAGATGAACAGCTCTGAAGAAGTCTACCCTGCGATCAAAAACACGGACTCAAGGAGGACTAGTTCCCTGGGTGGCCTGCTGGATACACTAGCTGATTCTTCTAATAGGTGGTGATGGGACAGGAGGGTTTTTTCCTCTCTCTCTCATATCCTCTAAAGTGTAAATCAGTAGGATGAATTTCAGAGAAAACTGGCCTAAACAGCGTGTGTATGTGCTTGTGCAGTCATCAAAGGAACTAAGTGCTGAGTGAACAGTGAGCCCTTCTCCTTCCCCTGCCCAAAAAACGCACCAAAAATACAGGCTCTGCCTTTTGCTTCTTGAATAACCCAACTTTTGTATGTGACTACCAAAACAACAGTGCTGGGGCTGGCTGTTGTGTTTAACTGCATCTTGTCTGTAAAGGTACGGGGAGAGCTCTGCAGTGAATTTTGGAGGAATGGGGAGGGGGATTAAGTAGCCTTCTGCAAGCAGAAGGTTGTTATGGGTTCTGTGTAAGTGCCGTTGGGTGGATACCTTCAGGGCAAGCTGTGAGGACCACGTACGGAGGGCACCAGCCTCGTAAACCTCTGGGTTCCCTGCGGGCTTACTGGCAGAGGTGTCAGCTCAAAGGATGTTTCGGGCAATGCCAGGCTGTGAACCGTGACAGCAGTGGTTGAGTTTTGTTCAGAGCACAGAGCTGCTCAGGACGGGAGCTGGGGGCTGTTGACCTTGCAGAGGGTAGCAGCTGGGCCCAGGGAAAGCCTTACGTGCAACTGCAAAGAGCATTATAGGAAGAGGAAAGCCCCGTCCTATAGTTAGTGCAAGCTGAATGCTGCCAGGGAGAAATGGTTTGTCCTTGCCTTTATCACAGAGATCCCATCTGGCACTTCTGCAATTCATGGTGGTCACTGTTTGCAAGACTTCTGTGCTCCATTTGGGACACCAAGGGTTGAGTTGAACTGATGGAGCTGGAAACATGTTCTGCCATATACAGTGATGGGAAATGCTAAATAACCTGGAGCGAGGTGGTGGTGGAGGGAAGCAGTCAGTCAGTGTCACAAGTTCAGCACCCAAACTGAAGGGATGCTTTTGGCTTCTGGGCCTCTGTTGTAAAACGGGGCTCAGTCTAACCCCACCCTCTCTCACCTCGGATGATGATGACTAAGGCTTTGCAAATCAGTAGGCTGCCGCGGAGATGGACACCATAGAAATGCCCTGGAGAAAGCGAGTAATTCTGTATTCTGTGCAGGGTTTGGCTGATGTGCAGTAAACATATTCAATGTGTGGTCCAGACGCTATGCCAATGAAGAGAAGACAGAAGAGTGACTAGCTGCTCATTCAGCAATCGCTATCTTCAGTGCATTGAATATATGGATCCCCGGGCAAAATGACTGTGGGGCCATGTTATAAGCCAGTGTTATAATTCATTTATAGTAGGCGTGAACTGAGGTTGTACAAAATTCTAGTTCTGGCATGTCCCGACTGCTAAGGATTGGATTTTACAAGCTAAATGTTCTCAAGTTGTGCTGGCCTGTTTATTTTGTTTGGCTTTTTTTTTTTTTTTTTGCTTGTATTTATTTTACTGCCTGTGTTCCCTACACACGGTGTGAGAGATTAATCTATTTATGGACTTGATGCAGAGGGATAATAGAGATGAACGCTTGAGGAACCTAATTGCAGGTGTAAACAGCAATGTTCTCAATGGAGGCTGACCGAACCCTTGTTTAGAGGCGTTTTGTTTCTTTTCTTTTTCCTCTGGATGTCTTCTAGAATGATCTGCCAGCTAACAGGGAGGGCAGGAGGCAGGGAAAGATCTGCAGCTTATGGTGCCTTTTGGAGATACTGATCATTTCTTGCAGTCTCTGCAAGACGAAGGTGGGCTCAAGATTACCATATGACTTTCCCAAGATATGCTAGTTATTGAAAAGAGACTTGTTTTTAAAAGATAAGTCGCACTGATCTGAGGAACGTCTTCCTTGTAACTACAAGAGCTATAAACAAATCTGTAACTTATGAGGCAACAGCTGAGTACATCACTAGATAATGTGTGGTCAGTTTGACCCTGCTGTCTTAATTTAAGAGGTCATTTTAAAACCGCTGTAAAGAAGGGCTTTGTGCTGCCTTAAAGGGATATGGGCAATCTCTAAGAAACGGGCATACTTATAGAGACAATCCCTTTGGCTCAGTTTTTGTTTGGTTGTTTCTTTTTTATTATCTGTGGTGCAGTAAATTAAAACAAAAACAAGTCTGGACTTGGCATGCCTTTGTAAATAAACTGCTGTGTGTGAATTGACAGCTCGTTTGCAACCAGGTTATTTATAACAAAGTTTTTTATTTCTCCCACCAGAGAGGTTGTTTTGCTCTATATTAACAGAACGCTTATGGTAACAACTCCCACCCCTGTCTATGCTGAAGCAGTTACACAAAGGCCTCACAATTTCAATTGTGTCTCTTTGAAAGAAAATAAAACAAGCAAAATTTTAATTTTGTTCCCTGCTGGAGTAGAAGCAGATGAAGCACATGAACTACAGATGAATTCTTCAACTCTGTTTGCTCTGCACAGCTCACCTTACATGCAACTGTTCTGCTTCTTTCCTCTCCTCCCACAGAGGAACTATGCGAGGAACTGGAGTTTTTGGCCTCTGTGAGTTTCTGGAAGATCTGGTTTGTGACTAGCCATATTGCTGAGCCTGGTCACAACCATCTGCTCCTGAAGAAGATAAAGAACACACTTTGAAGAATGGATTTGGTGAACTGGGATCCCCTTCACATAATGCCCTTTCCCCGCTCCTGTTTCCCTTGCCTTTTACAGATGATCTCTCTCACTGACCTCATCGTGGTCAGTTCCCAGATGGCAGCACCTCAAGCCAAGACAGTAAGGCCTCTGCTTTTGCAGCTAAGATCACAGGGGCTTGTGCTGTCCAGAGCAAAGAGGCTGGGTGCCTAAAAAGTACCTGCAGGCTTTAGAAAACCAGCATTATAGCCATGACCTGACCTTGGCTTATATCAGCTGAGAAAAACTGATGTATCAAACTTGTTAAAACTACTTTTCTCCTCACTGCTAAGTTTTGAACTGGACCTTGTGCAATACGGCCTTTTGTGCACGCTCAGGCAGTTAGGCTAATGTGCTGTGGTGGCGTCGGGCTGCCCAGCTCCTGTGGCTTGGCGTGGTCCAGCAGCTGGTTTTGGTGTGAGCACCTTGTCCCACCACCACCAATCTCCCAGAGCCACGAGGGAACTGTCTCATGGAAACTCGGTGTTTTAGTGCTGCCAGGCTACAAGGACCCAGGTCAGTGCCATTTCACCAGTAATTGCCTGTGTCCTGGCTTTTTCTCGGTTCCTGTGAGGTAAGATTTCACCCCAGGCTGGGTTCTTCTCTTTCTTGGTCACCAGCTAGGAGTGATTGGGCAGATGGGCAAGTCTCTGGTTATTTATCACTTGTGTCCTACCCACTGACCTAGGGAGAAGATATTCAGGCAAGCAGTTGCACTCCCCTGGGAGATTTTAGCCCACATTGCAACATCATCTTTCACATCTGACTCAACATAAAGCAAATCCCATGGACCAGCTTTAGGACTGAGGGTGTCCTCTCTGCCTCAACTGCAAGGTCTGTTCCAGTGATGGCGACTTCATTAACAGAGGGAAGAGGTGACTGGGATAGCTGTGATCTCTTTATGCTATGACCCATGACCACAGTCCTCTGTAATGGGGAATGTGAAACAAAGAAGGCTAATATGGAGAAATTTCCCCCCTCATTCTATTAATGGGTATTGCTGTCATGGGGGAGGGAGGCCAGTGACTGATTTTCATGAGGACACAGAGGGGACACCCCTATCTAGTTGATGGTTGTAGTGACAGCATTGGGTGAATCACAAATGCTGCACAGCTCATGCATACAGCAAAGTCATGGTGACCCGAGGCATACAGCAGTCAGAGCCTACAACACTTGCTTGGCCTTTGTTCCAGAACCGAGACATGTGAAGCATCCTCTGATTCAGCCGGGAGAGAACGGGAACCGCTTAACTCTTTCATAAGCACAGTGATTCAACGGGCACTTGGTCCTCCCAGATGGGTCTGTGGCACTGCCCGAGGAGCCGAGACGTTGCTTTGGAAGAGCTTTAAGCATCGAACCTCTGCTGGGCACAGCTAGGTCTGTAGGAGGATGTATATCCATCTGCTGGTGCTTTTCTTGCTCCGGGACGGACATCCACACCTGGACCTTCTTCTTTTCTCCTCAAAAACTAAGGAAATCGTGGTGTTAGTGAAGTTTTGAGTCCACAGGGTCTCATTCCCTACTGTGCCTAAAGGCACGCGGGGACCTGCCTCTGTGAGGTGATCTGCCATGGAGGTTCTACCTCATTGTGCCGGGCCTTGTGCAAGGCGCTGCTGAAGCTCGATGTGCTTTGCTCCCAGCACCTCCTCGCCCACTATGTGTAAAAATTCCCCTCCTGCCTCCCTCGCAGCTCGGCCTGGGCCCTGAATATCTCTGTGGGGTGATCTCTGGGTGATCCTGCCTGGCAGGGGGTTGCACTAGGTGATCTGTAGAGATCCCTTCCAACGCCGGCAGTTCTGTGATTGCTGGGCCAGTGGCGGCACCTGCCGGTGTTGTGCAGAATATTCTGGATAATGCTGAGAGAAACATCTGAAAACAGCACTTCGGGGCAGGGCCAGCACGGCCCGGGTAGGAAATGCAGCATGATGCGGGTTAATGGGGTCAGAGCAGCGAGGTGCTAAATGCTATCCTTTTTCCTGCATGCTGTGGGATGACTGCTAGCCAAGAACGAACCCCCTCTAGGAAGTTATACAACACACCCAATGCTCCCTGTTTTCCAGGAAAAACCCTCTGTTTTAGATATTCAGTCAGTTTGTATTGATACAGCTAATCTGCACAAGCTGAGGCCGTGTTCCGGATCTACCCAAACCCTAGGCTTCTCCTTCGCTGGGAGCAGCGGATTACCCTGGTTACACTGCGTTCTGGAATAATATTTCCCTCAATAAATTTTACTGCCTCTTCACATGTCGCTGGGGCTTAGCCTGTTACCACAGTGTGTTTGTGTCTTAATTATTGTTTCTGGTAGTGCTGCCAGGTGACTCGAGCATTTCCAAATAGAAGAGAAAGAGCTGCTCTGTGCTGAGGGCCTCGCAGGCCGAGGGGCCCGGGATGGCTAAAGGCTAGCAGAGCACTCAGCGATGTGGCGTAGCTGCTCTCTGCAGAATAACATAGGCTGAAAGTTTTTGATTTCTGCTTCTCAAGGCCCAGGATATCACCATTAAAATTCAGTGTTTGTGCCAGCTGGTTGATGTTTAGTTTTGTTTTGTATAGAGGTAAGGGGGGAATTTCTCCCTTTGCATAATGTCTTGTTCCTACTAACATATTCTGAGGACACTGACCAGTTTTCAGCCAAATTTGACAGACAGCTATTAACTTCTGGTGATTTAAGACACTGCTTTACTGAAGAAAAAGACCCCCATGGGATAAGGCTGGCAGCCTCCCTGTTTAGTAGACCTCAGGGCATCCATGGCGGGCAGAAAGGGGGAGAAGCACTGCAAATGAGACTTCGTACTGCTGCTCCCAGAACTGCCTGTTCCACCCCTACATCTCACATCTGTTAGGGAGAGCTGCTGCCCTCCCACCAAATATGCAACATGCACAGCATTTGCCAAAAAAATAAAGTCATGCCCTCCTGTCTTGACTGTTTCTTTATTCCACGGGGTAGCACATGTTATTAAGGGGATGGACAAAATACTGTGAGTGAAGCACTGTGCTGCAAGACGAAGATCTCTGTCCTCTAGCTGCAGGATGCTCCTCAGGAGGGACACAGCAAGGCGCCAGTTCAGTAGCTGTCCTGCTAAACCTCCCCTCTGTGTGATGTGAACAGGAGCGATTTCCAACCAGACGTCTGAATGGTTTATTCCTTATAAATTGTGTGGGTCTGAGTCACCCCTATCTTTGAGCTGCCCTGGTGTGTCGCAGGCCTGTGTCGCTGCACCTGTGCCGAGAGCAGAAAGCAGGGCAGCAGAGTACGGACACCCCGCAGCCAGCAGCGGGCTGCTAAGTCTCGCTGGTGCGAAGCTGCGCGTCGTAGCTCAGCCTGCGCTCGCCTGGAACGAGGCCCAAGCTAATAAACCCGGCTAGATTGCTTCCAGACCCGAGCTGGGCCACGAGGAGCCGGCGCAAATGTCACTGCTGCTGTGCTCTGCTTGCTCGGAGCCAGCCTCAGTGCCTCGACTGGAGCGGGCCAGCCCCAAGCACCTGTAGGGCTGGAAGGGGACGGTGTGCCACGGCCGGGCGGTGTGTGCCTCTGACATCTGCTTCCAGGCCGCCGGCAAGGCTGGGAGGCTGGCGAGGTTGCTCCCCTGCTCCCCGACCTGAGCCCGGGGCGCTGGGGGTGACCCAAGGCGAGGGGTCCCGGCCCGTCACGGCTCGCCCTGAGCCCCCCGGAGGGGGGGACCCCGCTGTTATCCGCGCCCCCTTCCCCGCGAGGGGCGGGCGGGCGGCCCCCGCTGTCAAAGCCCCGAGGGGCGGCCCCGGCGGCACAGCCCTCCCCCTGCCCGCCCCGACCGGCCCGAGCCGAGGGCTGGCCCCCGCCGCCGCCGTCGCCGCCGTGTAATGGCCCGGGCCGCCTTCACTCGGGCAGCCGGCCCTGCGGCGGGGCGGCGCGGCTGAGCCCATGAGCCCGGCACGGCGGCGGCTGTGGTGGCAGCAGGACGGGGCGAGGGGGCGGCGGCGGGAGCCGGCGGGCAGCGCGTCCCCCCGGGCGGCCCCTGCCAGGTAGGAGCGCGGCTGTCCCCGGGGCTGTCCCTCACGGCGGCGCCCGGCGAGCGGTAAACACGCGGCGTTACCCGGGCGGCCGGGCTCCCCCTTCCCTCCCCTCCCGGCTGCTAGGAGCCCGGCGGCGTTGCCTAGGCAGGGAGGGAGGGAGGGCAGGCGGGCAGCCGCCCTGACGAGCCCGGGAGGGTTCAAATCCCCCCCCCCCCCCCCCGGGGTCTGCGCGCCCCCCTCCCCGAGCCCCGAGCGGTGTGAGGGAGGCGCCGCGGGGCTGAGGGAGCCGCGGCCGGTGCAGGAGAGCGGCGAGGGCCCCCCCCCCCGGCCATGCACTGCGAGCTCTCAGCGGGGCAGAAAGGCAGCTCGGGCCGCTTCGAGGTGACCGCTAAATGCCAGGGAGCTCCTCCGAAGGACCAGCCGCGAGGGACTTGTCCCGGCGCCGGTAAAGCTCTCTTGAATCCTCAGATGTCCTTTAAGAGAAGCGTCAGCAACGGCAGCGAGCGAGCGGAGCCTCAGCAGAGCCCCCCTGAAATGTCAGCGCCTCTCCTAGACTTCGTCCCCAAAAGACCCAGCATATTCGAGAGGATCCCGATCCTGCCCAGGGCGCAGGAGCTGCGATGCGCTAGAGGCTCCAAAGATTATTTCCAGCAGCAGAAACATCAAAGCGTGAAGGGTGAGTCTTAAAAACGCACGACCCGACCACCACCACCACCAAAACAACACCCACCAACCCAACAAAAACGTCTATCGAGCTCCTTTGTGTGTGTGTGTGTTTTCTTGTCTTCCCTTTTGCTCATCAGGATGTTTTCTAACTTATTTATTTAACGCTGCAAACTTAAAAACATTTTTCTTCCATGCACCTTCCCCGTGCAGAACGCACCGGACTGCCTTTTTGCAGATGGGCAGCAGAGTTTATCAATATCCCTTAAGAAATCCTGAGCCCAGCATCTTCCCCGGTCCTGCTGAGTGGCCGCTGCCCGGTGCGGCCGCTGCGCGGTGCCGGCGGTGGCTCCCCGGTGGTGCCCAGCACGGTGCTCGGCTGTCCCGTGCCAGGTGTGCGCACGGGGTGTTTGTTCGCGGGGGTGCCTGGCTGACAAGAAATGCCTGGTTCTTACTCAACGGTTTCACCACGGTTGCTTGGATTTATAGTTTGTGTTTCAAGGAGGTGTTGCAAATGTTGGATTCAGGCGGCGAATCCTCGGGCTCCGGGATTCCTGGTGCCTGAAAGGCATGGCGTGAGGTCAAGTTCTGCTGGCTTAACAAATGCTCGATTTTCGTCTGTGCGTTGTTAAATAACTGGTATTGAAGTTAGGTCAGGAATTGCTCGCTAAAGTCTGCTACCCTTTTGAGCTAGAACTTGTTAATTGAGCTAGAATTTGTTAATCAAGGTTTAGTTTCAGACTAATCCCTCTGAGGAGTCACTGGATGGATTCTGAGGAAATTCAAGCATTCCTTTGCGCTACAAAGCCACTTGCAGAGACCTACGTGCACCTAAAGTTATTAATATTAAAGGCAGTGTTTTCTATAGCGTTAACAAGGTAGTTCTTTTTTTGCCATGGTCTTTTCCCATTCTTTATTGTAGACATGGAGATGCTGTTGGGTTGATACAGTTCCCACTAGGATTTTTTCAGTGCATCCCTTTCTCTCCATTCTGAAGAATAAAACAGATTGTGCACCCTTGGACTAGTAACATTTTCTTTTGTCATCTTGTTACCTAGGGTGATGGCACCCTTCATTGCCATGAAGTTATGTTAACGAACACCTCAGTGTGTACTAGGTCTGTTCTGCAAACTGTAGGACGTGTTTGTTCATCACCAGTGAATAGAGTGGAGCAGGAAGTTATAAATTACCTTTTTTATTTTTCTCTTTGTTAATACTGCAATTCTCATATCTTTGTTTTAAAAAAAAAAGTTTCTTCATATTTGGCAAGGCTGAGCTGGGGGACTGTTACACAGAACCAGATTTGGAGGGGACAGATGAAGGAAAGGAGGATTCACAACAGATGACGGGACAGCTAGGAGCTCGGGTACTGCTGTGCTGCTGCTGCTGCCTGTAGAAGGAACTCGTGAGATGTTCGTGTTCCTTTTGGTCCCAGAAGTGAGGTTGTTGCCACTTCACCTGGGTTCACACCGGCTTAAAACCTGACCTGTGCATTGTCTTACTCAAATGGACTGTTGAAGTGCTTTTTTTTCCCTCTCCCTTCTCTGCCTCCCCTTCCTTTTTTTTTCCTTTTTCCTTTTTTGAGC